>NC_143580.1:8807929-9423554 GCF_048544385.1 Mastigoproctus giganteus
CCCCTTAATTTCCCCCCATTAGAATCGATATACTTCAGACTCCGTTGACGGGAGGAAGTTAAAACAGTAGGATAAGGTTTTATAATCTGTCGGTTCAGTTTTCAACAAATGTAGTCGCATTCCCCAAGATTCTTCAGTTTCTTCCAACCTTTCGCTTTCTTTCTTTCTGTCTCACACACGTGGAATTGCTATTACTTAGCTGTCTTGCCAAGTGGAAGCGAATGTGGGTCAATGTTCATCATCGAGATTAAAACGAAGAAGGCTGTTTTGTTAACCTTCGCGTTTCTAAATTAAATTAACCTTCGTTGTGTGCGTGAAACTTCTCGGAATCTCTTTAACTGTTTCCTGGTTGCCTTGTGATAATTTCTTGTAATCGTTTTGGTAACCTCATTATGATGTGCTCTTCAGCGATCAGAAACTTCCGGTTTTAAAGACAGGATTTAATGTACTGTATATTAATAATGCAAAATTTCAAAAAAGTTTGGTAAGGTTATGATTATTTTTCTATTAGGTAGTCATTTGCAAATGGTGGAGTGGCCATACGGGGGGAAAAAGAAAAGAAAGAAAGAAAGAGTTCATTACAATTCAGATGCGTTAGCAAATAGCAATATTTCATGATTTATAACAAAAAAAGAAAAAGAAAAAGAAAAAGCAACTAACTTTCATGCGTGAACCGATCAAATTTCGTTTCTGCGCATCTGCTACATTGCCCATTCATTCCTCCAACCAGTGCATGGCAACAGGCATAATATCCAGAAGAGGAAGAAGAAGAACTCTTTATTATATACAGAAGGCACATTGTTGTATACAACTCCCTTCACGGCTACAAGCCAGAGGTTTACATAAAAGAAATTACGCAACATAATAAACAAAGATGAAAAAAAAATCAGCATTATGACTCCAGAAAGGTTTGAACACTGGAGTGATGGATAGGTTCTCAGGAGCAGGTTCTAGTGTCCTCTGACATGGTCCTGGGAAGGAAATCGACCCAGTACTTTCTGCCTATATTTCTTATCGACTGCGAATTTGTAGAGGTCGCCGTCCAAGGAGTGTATGCCATGCAGCATTTGCACGGGTAGAAACAAATCAGGTAACTCTAACCGGTTTGGAATGGCCTGAAGGATTGGATTAGCCCTAAGGCTTGAGACCGGGATCCTCCAACCACAGTTAGCCAAGAAATCTGGTACTGAAATAATGCCGACCATTATTTTGATGGCAAAGACGAGTCTTCTCTCGTGAATGATGACAGGAAGACGTCTGATGTTGAGAGTTGCCGCCATCTGGGTGGTCCTTGGTGCAGGGGGAAGCCGAAATTTCCATATGATCCACTTCGGTAGCCAGAATTTCCCCGTGAAAATCCGTCTAAGATGGGTCGTAGCAGTTGAAGTCCAGACTTCGGCGCCATAGAGCATGACCGGATAAACACGTCTTAATATATCTGCAGTCCAGTGCTTCAGCTACAATTATAACGTATATGGACAGCGTATGTGATATAAATTAAAATAATAATAATAATAATAAATAAATAAATAAATAAATGCACTGCTCGACAAAATTAACAGAACGCCTAGAAAACATGGTGTAACTCGTGCAGCTTGCGATGAAGCGGAACAAAATTTGGTATGATGATGTACCATAGAATACCGATGAAATGAGGAGACAGCAAGAAACTTCGGACACGTATAAGGGATATTTATAGGGGTTGTGTAAGAATTACCAAAAAGGTCATATTACAAAAGTCGATACAAGATTCTCGAAAATAGGGTCACATAACATCAGTACGGCGTATTATCCCCCCCCCCCCAAACGACAAAACAGGCCTGACAACGTTGAACCATGCTCGATATAATGGTGTTTATAAGATTTTGTGGCAAAAAATCTCATTCTTCCACCAGCGCAGACCTTAGCTCACCAAGTGAGTTGGCTAATTGGCGTGCAATGCTATCCGAATGGCGTCCCATGTATAGTGATCGTGCTGGCCACGGCAGTCGTTGGATATCTTCAGTTTCAAGAAATTTTTCCACCACTTGAGCTCTATGTGCAGTGGCGTTGTCCTGCATGAAAAGAAAATCTGGGCCAACCGTACCCCTAAAAAGTTGCACATAGGGTTTAAGGATCTGTTCTCGGTACCTCTATGCAGTTACGGACCCCCATCAAAAACATGAAGAGGGATGCGGCCACTGTCATTATTCCGCCCCACACGAGAACACCGTCTCCACTGTAAGCGTCCCTTTCTCTGATGTTGGAGGGATGGTACCACATTCCTCGTTTCCTCTAGTTGAAATAACGTCTAGAATCTGTTTCATCGCAAGCTGCACGAGTTACACCACGTTTTCTACTTGTTCTTCGGGATTTCTATTGGTCCGATTCTAATGAAACTGGGAAGCCTCGACAAATCGTTCTAAACAGCGGAATATAAAATTTCGGGAAAATCCATTCACTGGGATTAGAGTTATTACATGCAGGCTGACGACGAAATCATAAGTGCTAAATTTTCATTGGTCCTATTTTAATGAAATTTGGAATGGCTCTACAAATCTTTTTAAAAGGTATAAATATAAAATTTAATGAAAATCCGTCCACTGGAGTCGAGTTGTTACATGTGGACAGACACGGTGACGACAATAGGCGTATTATGCATACACTGAGTGATCACTGAATTATGACCACCCCTATGAAAACTGAATGCGACCCGTTGACCACGTCAGGTACAAGAGTGCGCAGTTAGTGGACTTACGTAGCATAGATAAAGTGTCAGTGGTTCAGCAGGTAGTAAAATTCCGAGCGTGATGGGTAAAAGGAAGGATTTATCGGACTTTGATAAAGGACAGATTGTGGGTGCTCGACGAGCTGGTGCCTCGATTTCCCAAACGGCTGAACTGGAGGGGTGTTCGAGAGCTGCCGTAGGTAAAGTGTACCAGGACTGGCGTCAAAATGGTCAAACAACGACCCGACAGCAAAACTGCAAAAGTCAGCGAAAGGTTGATGTTAGAGGTGAGCGCCGGGTCCGACGACTCGTACAGACGAACGGGTCCAGCACTGTTGAAGAGTTGACTACCCAATACAATATGGGCCAACCCGGAACAATATGACGCATGACCATGCGTCGCACGCTTGCACATACCAGCAGACGACCCCTACAGCATCCTCTCCTAACCAAGGTTCATCGGCGTAAAAGACTCGCTGGTGCAAAGAGCATGCAAGTTGGACGTTAGAAGACTGGAAGAAGGTGTGCTGGTCGGATGAGTCACGTTATTTACTCCACACCGTGGATTGTCGTGTACGGATTTGGCGTCAACAACATTAGGCTCTTGATCCATCATGCATGGTATCAAAAGTGCAGGCCCGTGGAGGCGGTTTTATGGTGTGGGGCATGTTTCATTGGCAGGAACTTGGACCACTGGTGCATATGGAACAACGTATCAACTGCTTGCTGACTGTGGCCGACCGGGCTAGCCGGGTGGGTAAAGTGCCTGTCTGGCAACCCAAAGGTCGCGGGTTCGAATCCCGCCTCGGGCTTGGATCAAAGTACTGCAAAAACCTTGGGAGGTACATTATGGCCACAGAAGCCGATGCGCCAACAACTACCAAAAAAAAAAAGCTTGCTGACTGTGAACACCCCGCTATGTTACAATTTTTCCCATATGGCGATGATGTCTTCCAAGATGAAAATGCGCCGAGCCATCGGGCACTTGTTGTGCAGGAATACTTTGAGCAACACAGTTCTGACTTCCAGCATATCGATTGGCCTCCGAACTCCACCGATATCAATCCTATAGAGCACTTGTCGGACACTATGGAAAGGCATATCAGGCGTCTGGATACACCAATTGCCTGCATTGCTGACCGCATTACACACCTTGGTTGGTTAGCCATACCTCCCGAACGCTTCCGACATCTTGTTGAATCAATGCCACGTCGGACAGCTACTGTACTGAGGGAAAAAGGAGGACTTACGAAGTATTAGGTAGGTGGTCATAATTCAGTGCTCACTTAGTATATGCTAACGTACAAAAAAAAAAAAAAAAAAAACCTGACAATTTTTACTTTTTCATTTGGTTTTGTGCCGTTAGTAACTTTGCATAAACCACGGCCCGCTACAATGTTTTATGTAGCTTTAAATACTTCCTATATATTTAATTTAATTGCATAATTATCATTAAAATATAGGCACTATCTTACAGAAGTCATAGGATACCCGTCTGAGTGCTGTTATTAGTATTAGCAGTGGCAAGTGATGCAAGTTTATACAGCATCAGCCAAAAAAAATCCATTTTTTCACCTATCCATCACCTCCAATGGTTTCTTTAGTTCTTCCATTGAATTAATTCAAACTATCCATTTTCACAACAACAGATGGAAGCTTCCAGTAATCAACCACTCAGCTAACTTTCGCACATCTATTCTGCAACCATCCTTCCTTGATTAGAATTTATGCCTCCCCCTCCCTTCATGTGCATAGTTTGAGCAAGATGAAGAATCCCATCAGCATGGAGTTTGTTCAAGCCATTCAACGCCGTAAACACCTCATTCAGATTACCTTGTAGGTGCCTAGTTTCTAGACGCTGCAGTATACAAAACTGAAACCTTTCTTGGTAGGAGCACCTTTTTGTTCCCCTCATCAGTCTCGTTAGCTTTCTGTGTACCAGCAGCTCTATCCTAGTATATCCTTCCTAAAATGAAGCCTCCAGACCTGTATGCAGTACAAGATGTGGCTAAGCCATTGCCTTCTACAATGGGATAATCACCCCCTTATCCTTGCCAGCAAAATTCCTATATACCATTGACAAAACCCCATAAGCTGTCTTGGCTACCTGTCTGCACTGCTCAGAGAACTTCATATCTTACTGCAAAATTACCCCCAGGTCTTTTTCATTTTTCACTACCCTGTTACTCTGGGGTTACTGCTACCCATATGCAATACCATCCATTTGTCAATGTTAAGCTTCAATTTCCATTTCTCAGCCCATCTGCCTAATTTTTCTAGATCCCGTTGCAGTAGCATACCATCATTACTGTCATTAACCACCCTGCCAACCTTTAGGTATCCCCTGCAAACTTAGACATTAAGTCTAATATACTTTCCTCAATATCATTAATAAATACGGAAAAGACAGTGGGCTTAGCACAAAACCCCTTATATCTTACCCCAAGCTAGCAGTTTTCTGACCCACCTAACACTGCCTCGATAGCATTAGCAAATATTCTTGCACTCTTTTTTATTTAAGCCCATCTCATACCTATAGAGAAACAGTCTCTCCTGTTAACAAGCACAGACCACGCTGAGCAAAATTCTACTCCGTGATCCTTGATCACAAAATCTGCACAGCCGAATTGATTGACAAGGAATTCTGACATGCAATTCTGTCAGCGAGAGGAGGAAGTACATCATGTACTTCCTCCTCTCGCTGACAGAATTGCAGACACTTTCAAATTTAATCCTAATTCGCGGCTTTTTCTCAACATTGTCCTGTATTTGTTATGTAAGTCCGCAGATCTCCTGTCCTCAGTATCATTAGTGCCAATACAAATATCACTTTTATGCCCTTAAAATATGATGTCTGCTCTACAACGTCATCAGTTTTTTCCCCTGGCAGACGTACCCTGGTCCTATTCCTTTTTGCACAGTACATTTTCTTGTTTCCCTAACAATGGTTTACCTCCTGTAGGACCAGCGTTTTCTGTCTTGGGGATTGCCACTGTGTTGCATGATGCACAAGTGCATGCTCTAGCGTTGAGGTGGGCAGCTGAGAGCTTGATGGACCCCAATTTAATTCCTTCTAAGGCATCCATCCTGTTCTTCAAGCTTTCATAAAGTTGATCAACTGTTAGCCCGGAATTAATTTCAAACTTGTATGCAAAATAAAATATTAGCTAGATGCCACGTGGTATTGTTCAGGAATTACATTCCCAAGTCGACATTTGACTGCGTGCTAATGAAATGGAAGTCCAGTACCGAAACGTAGAATCAGGACAGGGTCAAGACGGGACCTTTTCGCTAATAGAGTTCACAAATACTTTAAAGGAGGAATAGAGTACAATACACCAACTCTCTACCAGAAATTAATAAAAGGTGTTTCGCAACATATTGAAGCAGTCATTATAGCCACCGATGGGCCAACGCACTATTAATTTCTTTGAATAAATACAGTACTGTATATGATAACAAACAGTGCTTCATGTCTTTTAGTAGGGTAATGTAGTCATACTTTTCTTAGAAGCTTTTTATGCTCATTTATTTAGAAGTTAATCTGTACAGACCAGTTAACTCTTCTGATCAGAAGAGTTAACCAGAAGAGTTGCCGTCCCTAAGTATAAACAGAAAATTTATTATTATTTTAACTTTATATAAAAGCGTAGCAGAACTTTTTTAGCGTTGTGGCCATAAATTAGCTTTGATGGAAGGAACGCCGACGATGAACATTCCTTTAGACTAGGAGTTCTTAACCTTTTGATACTGGCAATTTTGAAAAGACCTTGTTCTGGAAAAATCTGAATTCTGTGCATTACATCAACTTGAGCCTTCGTGAGTATCACAGTGGTTATAATCACGGCTTCCCAGACCAGGTGGAAAAGGCCTGAGTTCGAATAGCGTCAGTAACAAGAGGAATTTTTATGGCCTTTTTTCACCACGTGAGTGAGTTAGTCGGTCTTCTACGAGCGTCGAATGGTTTTTCTCTCCCGAAAACTCGAATTTTATTTCCAGCAAAACAGCAAACCGACCGAAGAATACACGTAGCTACAGAGATAGTACATTGACGCCTCATAGCCTTAGTTGCTTTCTTTCTCGTGACACACATTTAACCTGACAACTTGAAAATGAACAAACAAAATAATAATAATAACAATTACTTTTTGAGAAGAGTCGGGGAAATACAACGTTCGGTTTGGGTTGGTTGAGATTATATCAATCAAATATTATTACAAATTTAAAGATTTATTAATTTGACTATCGCAGACAAATTTCATGTATGTATTATATTAAAGTTGGAGGCTGTTAGCCCTTAAAAAAACACCCAGGGTTAAATCTGTGAACCGGCAAGTAGCAAATCCATTATTGAAAGACGTCAGGGGATAGAGAAGATCATAGAATGTGGTCTACATTTGCAATATACTGATGCCTCATGGTCTAAATTCAAGCCAACCCAAAAGTAAATAAAAATCTATAGCTTGAATAGGGTTAATGTGAAAAAGAACTCGGTATTTGGTCACGTATGTAGAACATATTTGAATTTTACCATATTTGAATTTCGACCAGTCTGGTCGGATTGGTCCAAGCAGTCGTCAGGCTGGTAGGTTAAAATTATTCGGCCATTTTGACCCGTGCAGACCTCTACACCTGCATCACCTTCCTTAGGGAGACGAGCGTCTCTGATTAAGAACCCCTGCTTAGATCCTCGTGCAAGTCTCGTTTAAAACGTAGAGCTCCAAGTTACAAGTTACGTAACAATCGCATACTTCTAGAGCTGAATAACTGGGTTATCACGCAGCTAATTTGTATGAATGGAGAAGTTGCTTCCCTACAGTGCTAAATCTAAGACTTGGCATCTATACATGAAGCCTTTTTATAGTTTTAAGTTCTTTCATATTTTAGTAGCTAACGTTGTGTTAGTCTTACGCCGGTTAGTTCCACATACAAAGAATGGGTTATTCTTTGTATGTGGAATTTTTTTTCTTTGTATGTATCCACATACAAAGTTCTTAATGATGGCATCTTTTCACATTATATCAGATGTAGTCGGATGGGTGACCACAACCTTTTCGCTTCAGTTCTATTATCGTTCAGAACATTTCTTCGATTTCCTTGAAGGGTCATTGTGCCACCATGTCATGCACATTCAGTAGTGAAGCAGGATAATAATGATTCCATCGTGTATTTTAAGAGTTCTTTTTTATGGACATGGTTACGGGGAAAGGGCATTCTTTTCCACTGTGAGACTTTCGCATGATAAACCAACCATCTATTGTATTGTGTGGCCATCCTGTTACCGAATGGTCTCTGTGATTCGTACCTTAGTATGAAGTGAAAGAGAACTTTGCAAATGTAGTGTTTTTAATATTATTTTTTGTAAAATTTTCAGAATTTACAGTATTTTCTTCTGCTTATTGGAGTTTCCATGAAATTCATGTAAATACGTATATCTTCATGGCACTGTTAACGAGGAAGTTGTTTTTTTTTTATATTTCTCACGAATTTATTAATTATTTTACCATTTAATTATTTCAATTTTTTTTTTATCTTAAGTTGCTTAAATATGTATTCACGAATGGAATATGTTCGCTCTTTTTTTTTTTTTTTTTTGTATGCTTTGTCGTCTGCTACAAGTAGTACGTTTGTACGTTTACAGAAATTGTGACGTTGCTCGTGGCGTGTCTAGAATTTTTAATATTATTATTATTATTTTAAATTGCACAATTTACAATATTTTCTTCTGCTTATTTTGCTTGTAGAAGTTTCTAGGAAATTCATGTAAATAAATACATCTACAAAATTGGCACTGTTAACGAGGAAGTTGTTTTTTTTATTTCTCACAAATTTGTTAATTATTTTAACATTTAATTATTCACCATATTAAAAGAAGATGGGCATGTGTGTGTGTATAGGTAGGGCAGCTCATAGAACGTCCGTTCAAATCTACCTAATTTCTTTAAGTTTAACACTGCAAGCGTGTAGTAGTGTATGTTTGTGTAGTTAATGCACGATGCGTGTTGTGCTGGCACTTGTCCACACCGCGAGAAGGCGGGCAAGTTCCAGTAGGTGGGGCGCCCAAGGTCTCACGCTATGAGACAAAAAAAAACAAAAAAAAAAAAAAACACTCCTCCTCATCACCATTAGTCTATAGCAGAGGTTCTCAAAGTGTGGTCCGCGGATCCATGGAGGTCCACGAGACCCTGTTAGGGGGTCCGCGAAGTCAAAACAATTTTCATAATAATACAAAGGCGTTATACTACGACTACGACGTCCTCAATAATTTTTAAGAGTGCAAAGGGATCCTGAGAACAAAAAGTTTGAGAACCGCTGGTCTAGAGCTTTCTGGACAGTGTTCTGGTTCAATTGTTTAACGCGCGTTTCCTCAACTCTCAAAGGCTTCCTTTGCAGTCCTGGAATAATTGAAATATACTCTTATTAGATAAAAAATATATATATCTTCCTGACCAAGTTCATTATCATCAATGATTTCCCTGACACTATCATAAATTGTACACACGGATAATATGCCATCTTTCAAACTCGCCACATAAGCAGAGATCTGTAGCCGAAAGTCCCAGTTGATAAAAGCTTCGCTTTCATTGACCCGTGACCAGTTATTAAAAACGATGTCTTAAATTGGTTATTAACCAGCTTCGAACTGTTTTGTAACTTAAAAAGGTAACATCCTGAATAAATTTCTTGGTCACTCGACCAGAAGATACAGCGTTCCATCTTGTTTGCCACAAGTTAACAGTCTCATTTAAACATCGTCTCTTCTCCCTCCTAAAATCAAAATTTATAGACTTTGTTAGTTCTACGAGTACTTAGAATTTTTATTACCGTAAGTTGTTTAAATTTGTTATTGGAGAACGGATTCTTCCACTGTCCTTTTTTTTATATATATATATATATATATATACAGTATATGCTTTGTCGTCTGCTGCTAACTAGTACATTTGTGCGTTTATAGAAGTTATGTCACGTTGCTCATGCGTGCCTAGAATTTTTAATATTATTTTTTGAAAAAATTTCTAAAATTTCCAATGTTTTCTTTTGCTTATTTTTCTTGTATGAGTTCCCCAGGAAAATTTATGTAAATTAGTGCATCTTCAAAATTGGCACTATTAACGAGGAAGTTGTTATTTTTATATTTCTCATGAATTTGTTAATTATTTTACTTTAATTATTCACCACATTAAAAGAAGATGGAGGTAGACTTTGTTACTTCTACGAGTACTTAGGATTTTTTTTTTTTTTACCTTAAGTTATTTAAATTTGTTATTACCTTAAATTATTTAAATTTATATTCGCGAAAGGAATATTTTGGCCGTCTTTTTTTCTTTTTTTCTTTTGTCGTCTGCTACTAAGTGGTATACGTTTGGACGTTTCTAGAAATTGTGACGTTGCTCATGGCGTGCCTAAAACTCATATTTCAAACTCTGGTGACAGAAAATACAAATTGCTAATCAGCAATGTTACATCTAATGGAAGGTCGTCCATTGACTCCACCGGTTATTTCCTTGAAATAACAAAAATTAAATTGCACATCTTTTTTTGCTTTTCTCGATATTCCCAGAATTTCTGCGAAATTCTTCCTTTATGTTTTCTATGAGGAAAAAACGTCACTATTTTTTTCTTAGTTTCTAAAGATAACAAGCGGAACAGACTGTCCTCTGATATTTTTATCACCTGGAATGAGCATTTATCTCTGTCATTTCTCCTTAATGCGTCTTTCACGCATTTTCTTTCTCTCTCTTACATAATTTCACCATGTTTTTTACTTTATTTTATTTATATAATCGATTTATTCAGATAACCAATCAGGAATTCTAATTTTATTATAATTATAACGCCCCCGCTTTTTTTTTTTTTTTTTTTGTAATGGTAATCCCAAACAAGAATGGTACGCGTCCTATAGTATTCCACTAAAGTGCATAGATTAAGACAAGAAGATAGTTGTTGACGTTTGGACTTGAATTTCCTTAGATTATAATTTTAACCGGAAATCATAAGACAGAAGGTTGTTATTGCGAGTTTTTTTTTTAGCACACTCACGACTTGCATATGCATGTAAACACACTATGTAGAGAAATAATACACCGCTATATCAATCATAATAATACGAGCAATAATAATAAGGAGAAAGGAAAGAACACTCACACAGACAAAAGAAACAAAGATAGAAATATGGGCGAAGAAGATACTCCATTGCAGATACTCCATCCATTACAGTGACCTCCATCATGTTTTTGATCCATTACAATAACCTCCAACAGTTTTTGAGGCTGCAGTTTTAGCAGTACAATTGGACGAGCATGTTAATAAGTGAAGGCCGAGCTATGAGTTGCATTGAGTCAGGGCCTCCAAGGGGAAAAATGGATGCTGCATAGCAACATATCTCTGGATCGAGGAGTGAAGGGCTCATTACGGTTTTAAGGTACGAATACCGAAGGTGCTTGGATAGGACTTGACCAGCTGTCAACGAAGGAGTGTCCAGATATTAATGGTTTAATATATTTTTTCTTTATGATGTAAATTATGATTTTTGTATTTTTTTTCCATTTTCAATTTTACTTCACTGAATATTTTGTAATGTACACATGATCCAAAATGGACGGGTGCTGTAACGCGAACAGGACAAAACTTTTCGTTCTTTATTTTTTATTCAGTCAGCCGGCTTTGAAAGGTGCACGTGATAATTGTGCGTGCTTGTAAATCCTTTTGAGTTACCTTTCTAACGGGACGTAAGATCATTGCCCCTTAAATAGCGTGACCATTGTTGGTCGTTCGTAGCATGCTCGAGCTATATTGGAATGTTTTATTTTTGTATTTTGTTCTAAGTTCAATACACTTTGTTTTGACTATGTCGAATGAAAGCGCCTTTTTTTGTAGTTTTTCAGCAATGCATCATATCACTGAACATGTTTGCAAGTTCAGTATTACTTCTTCTTTGTCTGTGAGTTACATTTCTTTGTTACACCTGGGTGCTCTCCTTAATGACTGTTAGAACTGTCAACAACCAAGTTAAAAATCGGTTCCATTAGAAACTTAAACCGGAACTCTGATTTACTGTTACTGAAGGCATCATTCGAAGACTAACGTAAATAATTTGGTTCAGGCCTTGTGATTTGAGAAATAATCACTCCCGGGTCGCATCTCCATTATAATGTACTTTTGCTGGCAGAACGATTCCACTTATAGTGGCCCCCTGTCGAGAATATAAAAATATTATCAACTATTACTGAACTATAGAAGTATTATGATGATTCCAGTTTCATGAATTTAAAACAGGGTCATATGTCGTGAAGATTTCTCTAAAACTCTTTGGCTTCAATTCACAGATGCGAATGATTTGAATTTTCTTATTTTTAAACAAGGAAAATATATACATTACCGCATAATTTAAAGCTTTTTAAGTCAGAACATGTGGGGAATATTTCGTAACCCTCCAAAACTGGTTAGCTGGCTTCGCCCCCACACAATAGAATAAATAAACACCACTTCCCCCCCTCTGATAATAGATAAAGTGTAAAGGGTTTATCGTCTAACGGCCCGAGGGATTTCCCCCATCGCGTTGTGTAGCACAGAACTCTGTGAAGGCCAGAGATTTTCAAAAGTGTAATGTGTATGTTAGTACCGTGTTACGTTGTTCCTCTGACCTTTTAGCTGTTGGGCCCCTAGTGGGACCCCCCCGTTTCCCCGAGGAGCAGGTCAGGCATATCTGATAATAGATATTAATATTTATTACTCTTTGATAATATTTATTTATCCTCGATAGGGGGCCTGGTCGATATTATCGGTAGGTTTGCTTTGAAAAATCTTTCCCATTAAAGACTGTTTTCCAATATCTGCTTGATGTTGTATATGGTTGACGTTTGCTACAATAGGTATACTTCCACGGGCAAGTCCAATTTGTGCCTGTTCGTTGTTAAATTGTGGAAGGATTGCCGAATCTGTTGAGAATCTCTTTTTGATGCTTCATGGATCATTGCTGTTTGAGAACAATGACTAATGGTGTAATATTTCCTTCACTGTTTACTGATATTTGCAATCCAGATTCTCCACTTTTTTGCAAACGACAATCGTTTACAAAAAAGTATACAATCTGGATTGCCCTTTTTTAAACTAATAACCAACGAAAAGGATTAGTTGTTGCTATGCAAGATTGCCCATAAGCTTCTTGCAGCATATTTTCTGTGAACTTCCACATGAGGAAACTTCAGTTTCATGTTTACCTCCATAACGACATTTGGGGCCCTAGAAAACAAGGTAAATCAAATCGTCTGCACATGCGCGGGCACTAGACCAAATTGCTGCTCGTTTTCGTGAGTCATAACCCGAAAAACGTTTAAACAAAATAAGAGTAAGGATTTTAAAAAGTAACAGTTTATTGATTAAAAAAAAAAACAAGTCTTGAACAGTTGTTGTACGGGTAGGTAGGCAAGCAAGTGGAAGGAACGAGTATTCCAATGTAAGATGAATATAAAACAATTATTTAAAACTTTAGTCCAAGGGATCAAGCTAGAGTAAACGGAAGGAAGTGATTTGTTTCTTTCTCAGAAACGCATTGGTTTGGGAAAACACAAATTTTCAACGTTTTAACTTATAGGGAAATACGTCACTTCCTCTGTAGCAAGTAGAGCAGAAATATTAAGGAATCATGACATATGTGCTGTAAATGATTAATGCTTCCCGGAATGCAATATAATTTTTGAACTATACTTCCGATGATGAAACAGCAATAGAAAAATAAATAAATAAATAAACAAGAAAGACAGAAAACTGCTGTTTTTCTTGTCGATTTATATATAGTGTATTGTAGTTTTATAAAAATTAAATTTTAATAAAAAGTCCACTCACTAGATCAACGACAAATCACGGAAGCCATCCATCAACTTAAAAATTCATATTCACAATTTATTATGCTAACAAAATGGGAATAAATCTGCAATGATGATTTTCTCATTGAAGCCTTGCCAACCTCATCTCCAGTCATGCTCAATATCATCTTAATGAAGGGTCTACCACCACACAGATTCACCAGTATACAGTTTCACAGATTATCTTGAAGTACTTCGCATTAGAATGTGTGAATTAAGATGGAATGCAAAGCAGCATATGCTTCGCGTTCAACAAATACGTTTGTAAAATGATTTGTCCTGCAGAGATCTGGGCTCAACTTCCCCATCAACGCTTCGCAGAATTCTATCGGACAAATACTGGATGCTCAGGTGAATTGCATAAAAGCATCACCTTATGAATGGCATACTACCACAATTAGAGGAACCTAAAGTACACGATCTACCCACTTTTCACAACTACTGTGTAAAGGCAAAGACTGATTGCTGGCTATCAGTTTTGTAGTTATATGATACGGGGCCTCGGCCACGCAATTCTTGAGGCTCCTCTAATAATGTTGGTACAAGTCAAAAAAAAAAGTTAGGTAATGTACGCAATGCGCGTTCAGGTGAATTCGATAGTTTCTTAAATTAATTGATATATATATATATATATATATATTTTTCATTTTCTGTGATTAATAAAAGCGAAAAATAAATACAACTCCTGGATTTTAATAAAAATATAAACATAACTCGCATTTAGATATTGGCCATTCAATCCTCCATTCGGCCCACATAAACAAGCAATATGAAGTAATATTCAGTACTGCAGCATTTATTATATTAGACTCCCACAGTAATATTGGAACCAAACCCAAATCACAGAAAAAATTACAAAAAAAAAAAAAAAAAATTCAACAAATCACTGAATATTGAACAAACGGAGATCAAAGTGTGGAATGTTCTCTTCAGCTGAAATTCGCTAGTCTATTGCATTGTTTTAATTGATTTATGCCTTTAGGAAACTGTTCGAAGCTGTATATTATTGCTCCTGAAGTCATTAAGATAGGATACAGTTTTACCAAAGAGAAAGAATAGCGCCTAAAGTAATAACATCAACCAAATTCAAAGTTCATAGTACCAAATCCAAATTGATTCTGCTTTCCAGTCCTAACATGCTGTGTTCTTAAGTTTGAAAGCAGGATGACTGGTTACATTACACAGTTGTACCTCAGAGTTATTTGAAAGCCAACCCACTTGAGATTAACCCCAGGGTTTCTGTGGGCATTCGACCCGATGCAGGATTACTTCAGTTTTAATATACAATGTATAGATGTATATGTATGAAAAAAGAAATAATTATTGTTGAATTTTTCCCGATTTTAATTAAATTTTGGATGACGCGACATATCTTTCTAAAAGAGCCAAATATAAAATTTCTTGCAAATTTGCCCACGAGGAGTCGAGTTGTTACATTTGGAAGGACTGACGGATATGATTAAGGCAACACGCGCTTTACACATATTCAGTGCTCGTTTAAAACAATTCTTTGTGCCCCCAGTACATCACTTTTAACTGTCTTTTGGCATGGACCCATTTCCGGATGGGTCCATTACAAAATACAGCCCTGCAGCTCTCTTGGAAGGTTCCATATCAGATTCCTAGAGCCCTCCTCTCACTCTGCAGTACCTGTAACTGACCATTTCATTTCCGATTAACATGCTTCTAGAACCTTGATGCAGATTTTGACCGATTTTTTCCGTGCACAGAAAACAGATTCTGATCAGCACATTCATTGCATAAGTGCCGTATCTGAACCAGTAAGCACTTTTTTGGCGACACCATTTTATAGAGATCACTGAAGGTTTGATTTGCTGTTTTTTTTTTTTTTTCTTTTTCATTATTCTTCTGTAGTTTTCCAATTTCTTTATAATACGCACTCTAATCCAAAATTTGTCAGTTAACCTACCTAATTTACCCTTCTTAAATTTCCTCCTGTGTAAATAACTTCAGTCCTTGTATCCGCAGTATGGCCTTAGTTGCTAATGCTCCTAAAAACCAAAAAATCCTTGTATCCAACTATGCAAATATAATGCGCGTGTCTTTAAATCTCCTCTCGTAATATTTACTCAGTGTTTTAAACCCGTAGGCTCGAGATTTCTGCCTCCGCCTTCTAGCTGTCAAGCATTTAAATCTTATTTGTGTATAAAACGTTTGGTATTATAGGTGTTATTACTATGCACTGTATGTCAGCATATAACTATTTCATAGTTATACTGTAATGATTATTTATTTATTGAATATTCTTGTTCTAGTAATGTTATCAAGTAACTATTATTTAAATTTTTTTTTTTTTTTTGTTATGTGATAATCATGGGAAAGATGTTGACTATCACATCTCCTTCATTCTGGGATCTCTGTCGCTGGAGGATTCCACCTGCCCAGCTCAGAGCCACCCCAACTATTTGCCCTCTTCATTCACGTCTCCACTTATCGGATCGTTTCCTACCATACCAGATGCTCGGATGAATCCAGGACATCGATGCCGATCTTCAGAAATTTCCTGTCAACCGACGATATAGATGTGGGATACTTGGCTCCACAAACCGCGAGGTGTCAGATGCACTGACAATCACCAAACTCCTTAACTAAAACAGAGAATGGCGACCCCAGGAGACGTGACGCCACCATCTCTTGACAAAGCGTTACAACCCATTGCAACTCTAGACGGAAGTGAAACTGCCCCGGTTACTCCCAGTTAGAAATACTCTACGTTGGTTCAGACAGTTTGCTCAAGGAAAAGCCTTCTTTCTTCACATCCAAATACGCCATACCTTTCATCCACCACTTGGAGATCCCTGTGAACTAACTAATAAGCATAACGGAAAATAAGCCTGGCACTGCTCTCTCCCATGAACTGTGAGGACAATAGTCACTACTGTAAATCGTATATGCAGGGGCGGGCCTTCCCGAGAGTGAGTCCCCCCCTTCTCGCCATCCACTGTTTCCTCTCTGGTGGGGCATGGGCATGCCCCACTGAAACTGGGGCCGCCTTCTCTATTGGCTCCATACTTCTGCCTTTTCCCCCAGTTTTCTGCCTCCGTAGCCAGGTGGGAAGGAGCAACAGTGCGTAGCACACGCTTCTTGATTAGACCGGGGTTCGAGCCCGTCACCACCAAATACGGAGGATGCGGAAAGGTCAGGGAATGACCACCGCATATTCCCGGAATAATATGGCCTTAGTTGCTAATGCTCCTAAAAACCAAAACAACAACAACAACAACATCCCCTCTATCTTCACGCTAGTGAAAGTCCCACCATCAAAATTAATACATCAAAACCGCCATACGCCCAGCATTCGGCCTAAAAAATTAAAGCGATAATATCCCCACGTCAACGCAAATAATAAAAATCACTTTACTAAGCGGCAGGACCTGCCAGAGTACACTAAGTCTACGGAGTTCCTGGCCTGCCTCCACGGGGCGTAAGTGGGGCAACGTTGGATCCCAACAGGGGTCCAGCGACTAAATGGCCAGAAGAAGAACGGTACACGACATTACACGATCCAAGATCCATACACTTTTAAATCTCTGGCATGTACTGTAATACATCACAATGTAAACTACGCGGAGATGGGGGAACCCCTGGTGCCGCTTAACCCTAAAAACACACTTACTTAGAGGGAATGGTTGTGTGAAGGTTTTTTTTTTTTTTGGCTGATGCTACATAAGCTCATGCGCTTGCTTTCTTGCATCACATGCCATTAATCCCTGGCGTGAAGGGAAAGTGCAACACTATTTAACCTTGTAACCAGTTACAATCAATTGTTGCAATAAAGATTGATTATTTATTTCTCTCTATCTGTTTGAAATTAAAAGGGGAAGAAAATAACAGAAAATAGGCACATAATATTATCCCCTGGTGGTAAAAAAAAAAAAAAAGTTAGTTTTGTACACCGAAACTTTTGTGGTTATTTTTTTATTTATGAATTAATACGCCTTTCTCGCGATGATGCATTCATGTTTCGGAATGTTTTTATTTTATATATTTCAACCGTTATTTTTATTAGAGTTAACTTTTTCTGACATTTGGTTTCATACGTTACACCTGCCGGAACTTTAGTACACAACGGCTTAGCTAGGGAAGAGGTGCACGCTATCCCATCATGCAACTGCGCTATGCGGAGTGCAAATGACAGAATGCGCCTAGCTGTTGTACACTCGGGCATGATGTCCCATAATGCTTCACTTCGTTTCCTTGGTTGTGTAACCGCTATTGTCAATAGGAACCGAGCAGCTGAGCTGTCAAAAGTTGGAATTATGGCATTCGCGTGAAAATGAGAAAAACAAACATTGTCAATAATGAAAATATCCTCATTTCTGAGGCGGCCAATGTGAGTAATATTGCATGCTGTTTTATTTTATTTGCCATACAGCGAAAGCTAAGATGTTTTTCGTTAAATATGGCCCTTTGCATGTATCATGTAGCGTATACCGTACTAAGTGACTGATATCGAAGGTGAATTTGAATATAATGAATGTTCGCGGATGTAAATATTATCCAGCTTTACGTAAGGACACAACCAAGATTTCTTAGAAGTTTAATTTAAATAAAATTAGCTAATTACACTCTGTAATTAGCGACTCTAACTTGCGTGGATGTTTTCATAATTACCAATGGTTAATAAATGAAAGTGCAAATGGACAGCTGCAATGGATTTTTTTTTTTCAGAGTGCAAGTCAAAAATAAATAAATAGCAAAGCAAAATGACAAAATAAATAAATAATATAATATATGTAATGCTAGTGTATATGCGTACACTCATGGCATTTGAAATTCTAAACTTATTTTAATATATATATTGATTTATTGATAAATATAAATTGCACATAAATCGCTTTGCAAATGTCATTTTTATATCCTCAAATTGTAGATGCAGATGCTTTCTATTGATTGATTTCTGATTTTTTTTTCGCGCAGTGTAATTTTATTGGATTGCATTGTTTTCTTATTAACTAAATAGCCAAGTTATGTTGTTCTCAACTACATACTATAAGCTTAATACTGATTAATTTGGAGCATTCTGAAAATGTTTTTTTTTTTTTCCCCTTCTCCATGCAGTATTTGCATATTGAATCAAAATTCAAATTATTTGATGTACATCAGAGCCGATTTGAGCAGTTTCTCAACTTGGAGGCTTGTGGGTCCGGACAAAGCCCCTTCAATTAAAATGCAAAGTTGGAAAAAAGCTCCTTAGCTAAAGTAAACATGACAAAAGCCCCCATTTTTTTTTTTTTTCCGTTTTCAGTCTTTAACGCCATTATAAAAATTTTAAAGAGGGTGGATCTTTAGAAATAGAAAAAAAAAAAAACTAAAATTTAAGTGATTTTAATAATGAAGTAATCCCGAAAAATATAATCTTTGTCTGCATTGGTTCACTCTACTTGACCGTTGTTTTGTCTACCCAAGTAATCCTCCAAAGGTGACCTGATGCACTCAGGTCACCATTTAATGATCTTGTATCTTAGCAGCCTGTCAGGGATTAAATCAGAATTCACCTCAGGTCATTGCTGGGGGATTTCATTTTATGAAAGGAGCATTGCCAAAGAACCCAACATCCTTATGACAATTGGAGCATATCAGTAGTGTATGAAAAACTACTGAGGTTCCAGATACCAGAATTTCCTCATTTATGACAATGGACCTTAGTCGACAAAGAGAATTAGTGTTTGCAACCAACCAGGTACTTGAACATTTAGTTTGTAGTGCCACATGGTTTATGAATGGGACTTTTGCCACAGCTTCAAGACTGTTCCAGCAATTATACATCATCTGAGCTCCTCTTGGGCTATCTGCTGTAGTGTGTGTGTGTGTGTCTTTCTGTCTGCAAAGTCTCAATCAACCTATGGACTCCTCCGGGCAATCTTGGATGAATGTGATCATTTGGGATTCAATCCACATCCCACCACTGTGATGACCGATTTTGAACATGCAACGATCAATGCTGTTTCTACAGTCCTGGGACTACATGTGTCATCTCATGGCTATTTCTACCATCTGACCCAAAGTACATGGAGAAAGGTGCAAAGTTTAGGGCTGACTGCTGCATACTGGAGTGATGATTGAGTGAAAAATTTTTGTAGAACGTTGGATGGACTAGCTTTTTTACCAATCGACAAAGTGGCCATTGGGATGGATTATCTGATGAAAAATATACCTGATGTTCAAAGATTGGAAGGCCTAGTGGACTATTTCAGTAGCACCTTTGTGTTTGACACTTGTGGTTGCATCTAGCCACCAGCTCTTCCTGATGGAATATTTCCTCCAGTATGCATGGAAACATTTCCTCTTCTGTTTCCACCACAGTTATAGAATGTCCATCAGGCAACCATTGATGAGGAGGATCGCACCAACAGCCTATGCAAGAGTTGTTGTTATTTGGTTTTTAGGAGCATTAGCAACTAAGGCCATATTGCTCCGGAGATATGCGGTGGTCATTCCCTGACCTTTCCGCATCCTCCGTATTTGGTGGCTCACGGGCTCGAACCCCAGTCTAATCAAGAAGCATGTGCTATGCACTGCTGCTCTGGCCCACTTGGCTACGGAGGTGCCCCTATGCAAGAGTTGGAAATTTGTTTTCCATGGGTTTATGGGGTATGACTACCCAAATATCTGGAAGGCTATTGAAAGTATTAGAAAGGATTAGGCTCTTTTATCAACAGCCCCGATTAAGGATTCTTGTGGTGAGCCTCCAAGAAAATGAGTGAAATGTGCCACAAAGGAGTATCAACAACATGTGAAAAACCTATGTCTGGACTATGTGAATGAGTGGAAGACCTTGGAGGAATTTTTGAATGGCCTAGGTCACAGCATCAGGTGGAAGTAAAATGAACCTTAATGCTTAATGAGATTTTCAATATTGTCCTTTATTCGTTTGATTTTTCTTAAATACGGTATGATGTTCATTTTATTATGTTAATTTTTATGATTGTGCAAATAATTTTGTTCTGTAAAACAGAGAGCTATAAATTTATAATGCAAGTGTTAATGTATGCTACAGTACAATACTTATAATGCCCTCCTTATTGTAGGCATATGATATAATGAATGTAATATTTTACGTCAGAGAAGTGTTTATGAACTACAAATAATAAGAATAAAAATTATGATTTAAAAATTTCATATTATTATCTGTCCAGGGATTTTTGTCTCATGGGGTTTTTTCCTAGTGGGGTTTTGCCCTATACTTGGGGATGGGGGGGGGGGGGCTTGCACAGTTTTGTAGCCCTAGATTATTTTCAGTTATTTTAATTCTGGGATTTATCATGCAATAGGTAAATATAATACTGAATATGCCATTATTTTTACGAGTAAGTTTTATTGTATTTTTTTTTTCTCCATTTAAGTAGTTTTATTATATGTTTTCTTTTGCCCATTTAAGTAGTTTTTCTTTTTAATTTTTCATTTTACATTATTTTGTGATATAAGTAAATTTTTGCAACAGAACTGTATTTTCCACTTTTAATAATATGGACTTGGGCCGTTGTAAATGCTACTTTGATTCACATTTTATTACTCGCCATTTCATTCTGATCTTTAATGTATAGTACATAGGATGTGATACTAATTATTATTAGTATTTATTGTTTGTAAAAGATGTAAGGGAAATCAATGTTTATGTAGCATCAGTATTAAATTATCCTAATTCTATACAGTTGCAAGCTAGGCCAAGCTAACTTGGAATCCAGAAGTTTTCAGGGGGTTGTAAAATAATAACATTACTGGGATCTTTTCCTATTTGCATTCATGCATGTAAAATGTTTAGCACACTCCTGTTGTTAGCCATGCGTGCCTAATTGTTTTCATTATTTCACCAAAGTATTAATTTAAATTAAATTTAATATAAGAAATTTAAATTTCTTATATTAAATCTTTAATTATCCTTTCTTAGTCTACATGCAGTCATTCATTGGTTCTGAAACTGGAAACAAAGGCATTTGAAGTGTAATACATGTTTTTATTCAAACAAAAATTTGAAATATAGCTCTTTTAGAAGAAATCTGAAAACAGGAAATCTTATTCCTAGTTTGTGCTATCTGAGAAAGAGAAAAAATATTCTGAAATGTTTTGTTTATCACCACATTGCCTGATTTTCACATTTAACTTTATAGTAATTAAGTTTCTAGTAATTGGTAATAATTAATTAGATTTTTATTAACAAACATGTATAACTAGAATCTATTATTGATTTTTTTTTTCCAGCAGGTCCACATCCTTAATCATTTCATCTTTAAAGAGATGCAAATTTTTAATCATTTAATGTTACTAAAATAGTATGTCAGTTAAATTACATGCAAAAATATCAAATCATGTATATTATTTGATGAAATTTATCTTTCCCGTCAAAATTAAAATAAAGGCTTTGATCATTAAATAACCAATATTGCAATACTCTTATCATTATATTTTCTAAAATGAGTTTTATTCAATTTTAAACATGTTGCTCATGTTATGACAATGATCACAATGATTTTTGGTAGGAAAAGCAAATGTACATTGTTTACAGAGAGTCAGCTTCAGAAAAGGAGTGTTCCTCTGCTCTCAAAGGTGTTTGATTTTCTGTGAATATGTAGTTGTTTGCTCTGTCAAAGAGTTTACAATCACTGTTGTAATGTATGCATAATATTTAATATCTAATTAAACATATTCAGAGAATGTAGCAATAAGTGTGTGTGTGTATTTTTATTAATATTTAGTGCAGCCTACATGATGCCATTCACAAACTTTTATGTACCTGGTATGAATGAACATTTGCCAAGTTATGTGCTGCACTGGTTTTTTATTGATGGGGCTGTTGCATAGAGTGATTTGGTGAAACAACTGCTTCAAGTGACTGATATAGGAGTAATGTTTAATTGTCTTAGGTGGTATGTTATTTTCTTGCAGCAACTAAGGTAACAGAACTGTTACCTTAGTTACTGAATGTCTTATAGAATCCACTCTATTCTTCAGAATTAGTGAATTTAATTTAAAAGTTTTATATGTTTTTAAGGGGTATACAATATATTTGCATGTTATATATTAATAATTCATAGAAGTCAGATTGCAAATAATTAAGCTAGGTTACACTTAACTGATATGTAAAAATGAATATATTATGCTTCTAATATAAATGTTTCTTTTGATTAAATTAGGTATTATAGTTAGAATAACAGTGGAAATTTTTTTTTTCTTTTTTCAGGTTGGTTTGTTATACACTGATTTTCAGTGTTTAATATAAATATAGCCCATTTCTTTAAGAAGAATGGTTGGCTGCAATGACTCTCCATTGTCTACTCCATCATCACACTTGCCACCACTGCTGCATTTTACTTCACTGGGACCAATGGGAATAAGATATAACATTAGCTGTACAAACAATTGCTCAGGTCATGGGGAGTGCTATGATGGTATATGTTTCTGTGAGGTAAGTGTCCTGTAGAATTTTTTTAATGTAAACTCTTAATTCTTAAATTTTTACTGAACTGAAGACTTTATTACTATTGCAATAGTAATAAAAAGATATTAACAGAAAAGTAGTAGTAGTTAGTAGAGGCATGTGATGTAAGAAAGCAAGCATTGTGAACTTATGTAGCATCAACCAAAAAAAAAAAAAAAATCACACATCCATTCCCTCTAAAAGTTTCTCCAGTTCCTCCTTGAATCTATTTAAGCTATCAACTTCCACAATGACAGATGGAAGTTTGTTCCAGCAATCAACTACCCGCTGGCTAAAAGCAAATTTCTGCACATCTATTCTACAACTGTCTTTCCCCAATTTGAATTTATAATCCCTCAGGTTCATAATCTTAGTAAGCAGAAGAATGCCATCAAAATTGAGTCTGCTCAACCCATTCAAGGCCTTATACAGATCACCTCGCAGGTGCCTAGTCTCCAGAAGTTGTTGTTGTTATTTTTGGTTTTTAGGAGCATTAGCAACTAAGGCCATATTGCTCCGGGGATATGCGGTGGTCATTCCCTGACCTTTCCGCATCCTCCATATTTGGTGGTCACGGGCTCGAACACCGGTCTAATCAAGAAGCATGTGCTGCTATGCACTGCTGTTCCTGGCCACCTGGCTATGGAGGCGCCTCCAGAAGTAGTAAAAGTAATTACTCAAGGACCATAAAAAAGTTTTAAAATCATGCAAATTCTCATTAATTCAAAACTTAATGAGAATTTGCATGAACTTACCTAAATTTAAGTATTGCCAGTGCAAAACATATCTAAATGCATTTGTACATAATTTAGAAATTAAAAATATTAATAACAAATTTATTATTAATTTCAAAAATGCATTTTTATATACATAAGTAAAATGTAAAATTAAAAGTATATACCTTAAACTTTCATGTAGAGAATCCAATCGCAAAAAATTTAGTATTGGCAAAATGGTGCAAAAAAAAAAAAAAAAAAAAAAACAAGCTTATGTAATACTAGCCAAAAAATAAATCAAGTTTAAATTAAATTTAAAAATATAATAAACTAATGTAACCAACATCACATTTTCTTCCCTTCATTTATCTATTTTTTTAAAGTATTCATCCAATCCCTCCTTAAATTTAGATAAACTTCTAACCTCTGCAAGAGTGGGTGAGTTTATTGCAACAGGCAGTCACTCCTCAACTAAAGGAAAATTTTAAGATGGCCAGTCTGTTAGTTATTCCCTCTAAATTTAAATTTGTCTTTTGTATGTAACATGACTAAATGTAGAAATTTTGCTCGAATTCAGTTTACTCAAACCTTTCAAGTCCTTACATGCCTCATTCAGGTCACCTTGCACATACACCTGGTTTCCAAACACTGAAGCTTACAAAACTTAATTCTCTCTTGATAAGAGTACCCCTTTGTGTACCCATAACCAATCTTGCTGCCCTTCTTTGTACCATTTCCACCAGGCCCAAATCTTTTCTAAAATTGGATTGCCAATTCTGCATGCAGCCAGTGGTTTATACAATGCTCTATATAATGGAATAGTCAGCTCTTTATCTCTACTGAAAAAAGTTCCTTTATATTATTGACAAAACCCCATCAGCTGTCCTAGCAACCATACTGTTCAGAAAACTTCATATCAGATTGTATAATTACTTCCAAGTCCTTTCATGCACACTCTTGGGTTTGGTGGTACCCAAGTTATACATTGCTCTAGGATTACTGCTATCCAGATACAAACTTCAATTGTCATTTCTTAGCCTATCCAAATAAATAATTTATGAGTTGTTGAAGTACTTTACTTGATTACTGTCACTAACTATCCTACCCATCTTTGTGTCACAGCAAATGCAGACATTAAATTTGAAATACCTACATCAATATCATTAATGAATATTAGGAATAGTAAAAGCCTAATAGCTGAACCCTGTGGGACCCCACTCATAACATTAGTCTGTGAAGAACAATGGCCATTTATAAGTAGGCTTTGTCTCCTGCCACTTAACCGTCCCTTCATCCACAATAGTAACTTGACCTAAATACCACATTGCTCCAATTTATATAACAATGGTTCATGTGGGACTGTATCAAAAACTTTACTGAAATCTAAGTAAATGATATCAAAGTTATAGCTATTCTTTCTGCCCAGTTCTTTACTGACAACTTTGTGCTAGCTAATTAGATTAGTCAGAAATGATCTTCCCTTAAAGTCATGCTGTGATTCCCTTATATTTCCCTACCTCTCCAGATGAGCTTGTGTTGCATTTTTAACTAAGGACTCCATAATCTTCTCTGCCACAGAAGCCAGACTGACAGGCCCATACTTGCTCATTTCACTCTTTGAGCCACCTTTGTGAATAGGTGAGATTTTTGCACAATCTCCCAAAGATACTTTCATAATAACAGCTAACAGTTTGCTTATAATTTTTGCTGCTTTCTTCACTATAATTGGATAGATTCCCAAGTGAACAGGAGCTTGCCATGTTCACTTGGATAGATTCCCAAGTGAACATGGCAAGCTCCTGTTGCCGTGTTCACTTCTAATTCCAATAATTTCACTTTTAGTTCCTTCTCAGTTATCATAAAACATTCAACTTGCCATTATTAATTACTCAGATCACTGTTATCCTCAACTTCCTGACATGTGAACATTGATGCAAAATATTTATTCAGCTTATCAGCAACCAGTTCAGGATCATTGATATAGTTATCGTAGATAGTAAGCAGACAAATATTGGGTGAGTCCTTTCCCTTTGCTGTTAACATGTGTAGAAACTCTTTACTGTTCTTTGCACTCTTAGCTGAGGACTTCTCATAATCTGCCTTAGCATGCTTAATCCTGAGTAAGTTTATTACAGACTAACATATTTACTGTAGGATTCAGGGTCCACTGATAATTTTCAATTATTCCTTGCATCTTTTTTCTCTACCACTAAGCTCATCGGTTCTTTCGTTATCCATTATGATGTATACCTCTTTGGTCTGTTAATTACTTACTGAAATTTTAAAAAACAAACACATTTTTGAAGTCAGTAAACAAAATAAATATGTATAAATAAAGTTATTATTGTTAATATACCTGTTATTTATTGCTGATATAGGTATACAGTGGCTTATTAGCATTGAATAACCAACTGCACTCGAAACTATGTTGTCAGATACAAGAATCTGGGGAAGGAGGCTGCCATTTGCATGTTAGCATTAGCATTAGCATTAGTAGAGACATTTGATGCAAGAAAGCAAGCTTATGCACCATCAGCCAAAAAAAAAAAAAAAAAAAAAAAAGTAACATAAATAAATAAAAATAACCACTTCCACTTCACCCCTCTGTTCGTTCGAAATACCTGTCCAGCTGAGCCTTAAACTTATTTAGGCTATCAACTTCCACGACAAGGGATGGAAGTCTGTTCCACCCACCAACCACCCGCTGGCTAAAGGCAAATTTCCGCACATCTATCCTACATCTGTCTTTCCTCAATTTGAATTTATGCCCTCTCAGGTGATTTTTCTGAGCTAGAGGAAGAATCCCATCAGCATTGAGCATGCTCAAACCATTCAAGGCTTTGTACACCTCTATCAGATCACCCCGCTGGTGCCTAGTTTCCAGACACTGTAATTTGCAAAACTTAAGCCTTTCTTCGTAAGAGAACCCCTTTGTCCCATTCACCAATCTAGTTGCCCTTCTCTGTACTCGTTCCAGCAGCTCTACATCCTTCCTGAAATGAGGCCTCCAGGCCTGTATACAGTACTCTAGGTGTGGCCTGACCATTGCCTTATACAAGGGAATAATCACCTCCTTATCCCTGCTAGAAAAATTCCTATATATCATTGACAATACACCATGAGCTACTCTTGCAGCTCGTCTGCACTGCTCAGAGAACTTCATATCTGCCTGCACCACCACCCCCAGGTCCCTTTCATTCTCTACCACTGTCAGTGTAGTACCACAGAGTTGATACGCTGCTCTGGGGTTGCTGTTTCCCATATGTTTATCCTTTTCTTTTTAGTCCAAGCAGAGTTGAGCTGAAAAGTAAAGTTCACGGAAAAATAAAAATTATTTTTGCTTGAACATATAAGATAGGACTGTTGCTCTCAGTGAACTCCCCAAAGATTTTCTCAGTAGGAGGATGCCATTTGGCTAAGTTGGTAGATTTGTGACCACTGTTTAGCAGTGACCTAGAAATACACTGGTGTGCAAAACTTAAGGACTAGTCAGGTTTTCACCTGTAGCTTCGCACAGGAGTGGCCTGGATATGGGAAAGCATACGAAAGGAACCTCGTGAGGTACAGAAATGATGAAGGAAACAACACCGACACAACAATGGAAACAAAATGGTACAGAGGGACTTTATTCAAAAATAGCAACATAGAACTGACTGCCATGATACAGATGCATCACTGCCAAAGATGGAACAAAGGGAAGAGGTGGTCCTCACTAGGAGATATGGCCACTACTAATATCGATGCAGGCTTTGCACCGCCTGTCCATACTTAAAACAATGTTGTTGATAAGTTCTTGCGGTAACATCATCCATTCCTCTGTCATCACCATCTTCAGCTGGTGAACATTTTCTGGTGGGTGTGTACATGCCACTAGCCATCTCCCCAGAGTGTTCGATGGGATTTAGATCGGTGGAATGGGCAGGCCAATCTATACGAACAATGTCCTCACTTTCTGAAAGCATATCAACAGCTGCAGTGCGATGGGGTGTGGCATTATCATCAATAAATGCAAACTTGGGGCCAATGGCACCTTGGAACAGATGCACAGGGCGAAGGATTACCTTGATAGAGTAGTGTGCACCGGTTACAGTACTGCCTGCCAGTATCTGGAGTTGTGTACGGCCATACAAGGTAACGCCTCCCCAGACGAGAACACCTCGACTGCCATATCAATCCCTTTCAGTGGCAACCTCTCGCCAGAATTGCTGCTGAGACTGAATCTACTCTTATCAGTAAAGAGTACCTTACCCCATTGCGCTGCTGTCCAGTCCTTGTGTTCGATGCACCACTGTAAACAGTGTCTCCGATGGGCAGGTGTTAAAGGGACACAGCATACTGACTGTCGGGCAAACAGTTCACCTTTGTGGAGTCACCTGGCCACAGTGAACTGCGATATCCTGTGTCCTATGCAGCTGGTTTGCAATGGATCCCACTGTCCGGTGTCGGTTCCTCTTGGCCTGTAGGAGTATATAGCAGTCATCATTGGGTGTTGTTTTTCATGCACGACCACCACTGGTCCTTCGAACAGCTGTACTTGTCGTTCTGAAGTCCGACCACACACGTGAGATGATGCTATTGGTGATACTGAACTCTGCACTTCGAGCTTCCCAATTATTCGACCCCGGGTAAAGTCATCCAGATGTTGTCTACTGGCCGTTTCGTTGTCTGTATCACTGTATGAAACCATTCGAATGTCTGTAACAATTGTGCTCTCCATTCGGTAATTTGCACATAACTGCTGAACTGCTGCATTTATCTGTTTATGTGAGCCCTCTCATCACGATTCAAATTTTTGCTTGTGCACCAGCTTTCTACTGAATGGCCACAGTTATGCAAATCGCCACAGGCTGTTTCATTTGATTTTGTAGTTATAACCTTTATAAATAGTGTTGGTCCTTAAGTTTTGCATACCAGTGTACTTTCACAAGCTGAATCCTAGAGAATTATTATTGTTGCAGTTTTTATATAGAAGGTCTTGAGTATTCAGCTGTCACTACTTATTTTACTGACCTTACCAGTAACAGTTGCCAGTGCCAGAAGTTTCTTAAAAACATAGATATATAAAAATAGTAATAAATATAGTAATATATTATTGCAAATTTTTTTGAATGTTTCTGTTGCAACTGGAGAAAGGTCTTTTTCAAAATTCATTATGAAATATGGAGTTACTTAATTCTTAAAAATTATGTAAGATATACAGTGCTAAAGGAAAGATTATGTTTTATAAATATTATCTTTCTATACATTAAAATAATTTTACTCCTAGTGATATTTATTCAGCCAATGAGAGAAGAGAGATGTGGGTTATGGAAATATGTAACAAATACAAAAATACTTAACAGAAGCTTGTTTTAATGTGGTAAAACAAGCTTCTGTTTAAGCGTGGTCACGTGCTATGTTTATCTAACATACCATTCTTGATTTCCATATGTAACGTATTTATTTAAATAAACTAAATGCAACAAGTCATAATATTTTAAGAGTTTAAGATTCTATATCAGCATTTCTCAACCTTTTTTTAATTATCGTCCCCCTAAAGGGCTTTTTAGACAATTTTCTTTCCCTAATTGTCCCCATGAAATTTTAAACAGGAAAATACTTTATACTTACCTCTTTTTTTTTATTCAATGGGATCCTCGAACCTGATGCTTCTTAGCTAAATGTTCAATATGATGTTAGTAAGTTTCATTCTAATGTCTCCTCTTGAACATATAAATTCTGTTTCTTTCTTTTGTTAATATTTTATTTACTGAACTAAACCCACTTTCAACCATATAGGACGTTGGAAAACAAAGAAGTATTTTGGTCATTTCACACCACATTGTTCGAAAAAGAAATCTAGTTGTTTTTGATTCCCGCAACTCAGCCATTCCATCTTTTTCGAATTTATATTTGCACTCTTCTTTATATTTTAATTCAGTGAGTTCTTGAATTTCTTCACTAGCAGACCAGGCATTGCATCCAATTGAATCTAACATCCATGGCTTCACTTCAGAAGAAAATAAATCTCAAAATCAATTTTTGGTTTCACCTTGTAAAGAACATAAATGATCTGAATAATTCTTAAGATCATTTTCTGTGAGATATTCATTGATTTCAACTAACTCTTCATACCGTGAAATTGTTTTCTCATTAAATTGCTTTCAAATATTTTCAGTTTTTTCAGTTAAGGCTTTAGTACATGTTTTCAGCCTATCACCGTAATTAATTTCCCTTGAAGTTGAAGCGATACTTCATTAAGTTTTTGAAAAATCCAAGCCATATAGTATATGTTGTCTTTGTGTTTGCTGATCTCCTTTGCTTTCTAAAAAAACTAATTATTGTATCAAAAAGGTTTACAAATCTTGCTAAAAAGTTTCCTTTAGAAAGCCATCTGACTTCTGTATGTAAAAGAAGCCTCACATGCTGTTCTTCATTATCAACACAAAATTTTCTGAAAAGGCGATCATATTTGCTATATGACTTTATTTTATTGATGGTTTTAATAACTATACTGAGAGATTGATAAAGAACTGGACTAATACTTTTTGCAACCCGATGATATCAGTGCATAATACAGTGTATTGCAAGAATTTCGGGACATACTTCCTTTGTCTTCCAACAATGGAGATAGCACCATCATATTAAATTTTCCAGTGTACTCGTTTTTCATTAAACCATGTTTTTACAGCAGCAAAAATAGATGCTCCAGTACAGTCAGTTTCTATAGATTTTACAAACAACATATCTTCTTGCAATTTGCAATTATCATAAAACGTATGCCATTAGAAGGGCCTTATTGTCAGTAACTGTGGATTCATCAATCTGAATAGAAAATTTTTTCATTTTTAGTTTGTCAATTAGCTTCTCTTCAATGTTAACTGACATCTCATTGATTCGCCTTCAAATTGAATCACTGCTCAATGGCAATGCTTTTAAAATACTGGAAGGATTTTGATGCATCACTGTTGAAATTAGTCACTAATGCTGGTTGTATAACAGTCTCAGCAACTGTGTGAGCACTACCAGTTTTTGCGATGATTTCTGCAATTTTATAAGACCCAGTCATTCCATTGTCATTTGTTGTGTGTTCTTCTCTTCTAAATAAGGAAGTAACAGTGTTACGTTGCTCAAAATTCTGCTTTAAATTTTTAAAATATTCGATATGTTTACTAACTTTATCAGATGTTTCCTTTTTAAGTGATCTGAAAGTCTTGATGGTTTCATAGCCTCATTTGAAAAAGAACTATTACACATAAGACACATGGACTGTCTTAAGTCAAATGGGCTTTCAATAAAACCATAAGCTAGATATTCATCCAGACACTGTCAACACTTTCTTTTCAGCACTTGACATGATTGATGATGGGTTGAATAACTACAAAGAATTAAATAATAAAATATAAACTATTTTTATTTAACTTTCATAGCCTAGGTCACTCACAAAAGCACTGTGGATCAAAAATTAACAACTTTCACAAGGAAACAATAAATTAATACCAATTTTCGCTTAGAAAGTAGAAACAGACTGAAACATTTCCTCATCCCATCCATGCTTCATATATTGACCGATGAAACAAAAGGATAAATAAATAAACCATGCTGCTGCCAAGGGCGCAGCTGTTGGAAAGGAGCAAACGCCAAGGATTGTAGAGACATTACCTCTGAAAGCACTTAGCATTTAATGTCCATGAAAAGCAAAGGTGTTTGAATTAAATCATGCCCACTATCTTCCTTTTATCAAAATTTCTCATTTTTAACATATATATATATATATATTATTCTTTTGTATTATCATTCTATTGTGGTTTAATTCGTCTTTGTTCATCATTAATGTCATTGTTTTACGCCATGATGGCTAATTAAACATTATCCGTGCCGGTGTTTTTTACCTATAGGTATTATAGTTAATACATTACTGGTCTTATAGTTAATACATTACTGGTTAATACATCATGGCGTAAAACAATGACATTAATGATGAACAAAGACGAATTAAACCACAATAGATTGATAATACAAAAGAATAATAATAGGTACTCTGTTCGTACCCATGCATTGCTAAAACAGCTACTGGGACAACAGAAAAAGCTAGAAAGAAATTAAATAAAACTACTATAATAGAATATTAAAAATAAAATACGAATTGAACCATCATAATACAAAAGAATAATATATATATATATATATACCTGTATGTAAAAATCAGTTGTCTCAGGGGGAAAGAAAACCCAATGAGAGAAATTAAAGAATAAGATATTGTCAGGTAAGGGTAAACTTTGGATGGCCATAAATCACTCTAATACCCATGATTTTTTTGCCCCCTTGGGGGCAATATCACCCCCATTGAGAACCCCTGATCTATATAATATCGGTGTAGATACACCCTAGACAACTCTTAAAGAAAAACTACAGTGTAGTGTGAAAGGCACCACCGATGAAAAGCTAGCTAGCTTTGAAATGGTGCTATCTGGGTGGCGGTGGCGCCCATTGAGAATAAGTAACAATAGTCTTCTCTATTAGTGAAGCATTACTTATTCAAGTTAGTGCAATACATGGTAACTCGTTGTGAAGGACAAGTACAATATTAGATACAAATGAAATGATGCCTTTCGCACTACGATCGTAGGTTTTTTTTTTAGGAGTTGTCTATAGTGTATTTACACCGATATATAGATATAGTAACGTATTTATATATTCATAGCTGGGGAAGAGACACAGTGTTGAAAGCTTCTGTGAGTATTTTATTTTATATTATCAAATGAAGCAATTCTATATTCTGTATAATAATTTGCTTATAACAGGCCTGACGTAGCCCAGTGGTCAGGAGCTAGAGTGCATAGCACGCGTTCCTTGTGTGGACCGGGGTTCAAGCCCGTGACTACTAAATACGATAAATATTTATATTGACGATTTATTGTAAACTCTACTGACTTGGTTGTCGTGCCGGAGTATAAACAGAAAATTTATTTATTTATTTTATTTATTTATGTCCCTCTCCTGATTGCTCTTTGAACTTGAATAACTCAAAAGACCAAACAAGCTTTTGACCTGATTCCTTTTGCAATAGGTTTTACTTAGCGGTAAAATTTTCTAATTTTCAAAATTTCTGTTTTTTTTAACAGTTGATACTTAAATAACTCAATGACTAAACAAACTTTTTACCTGATTCCTTTTGCCCTAGCAGTAAATTTGAGGGGAGGGGGAAGGAATTGCACTAAAACTTTCCAAAAAAATTTAATTGATTTTCAAAATTTCCATTATTTTTTAATAGTTACTGTTGTAATCGAACTGTTGAGCATTAGTTTTGTTACAGTTTTGGTGAAATATTTGCCATGGGTACACTAGAATAATTGCAATTTTGTGTGTGCAATAATTGTTTTTTAAAGAACTAATGTCATACATATAAAAAATTATCAAATTGCATTTTTAGTCATTTTTTTTTTTAAATATGCTTTATTATTTGAGTCCTTCCTACTGACACCTTAGCTAGCAATGAAGGGAGCCAAGGGAGATGTTTTTGTAATTACTTTGATATTAATCTTTACTTCTTTGAAACAGTTTTTGCAAAATATTCATCACAGGTAAAACTAGTATTAAATATATTAAATTAAATATTATATTTTATATATTTATGCAAAATTACATGTTTTGTATATTGTAATTTTAGTATTTGTGTTTCAAGTTATTTTGAAATTTAGTATGAGTTTTGTTTTCCATTTAATATTTCAAAGGATGCAATTTTAAATTTACTCAAAGGTGTATATATATAGCTCTAGGAATGAGCCTGTATATAACATTTTGAGGGACATTTCAAATAATGTTCGTTAATTGTGCGAATTGTCTTGAAGTCTTCTAGTATATGCTACCATCTCTTATCTTGTTTCTCACTTATAATAAATAGTTGCACAAAAATAACTTTAAAAATCTGTTGAGAGATCACAATTGTTATTCTGCCTTATTTGGGCTTATGCAAACTGAAATTGAATCCAGTGATACATAAGTAGATATAGAGAATATTGTTACATCAAAAAGTAATAATTTTTTTTTTTTAACTACGATTTGATTTTTGATAAAATGTTTCTTTAATGATGCATAATGAAGTCAGAATAAGAACAAATTAATATTTAAAAACATTTGTGTATAAAGTTTTCATTTTTACATAGTTCCAAAATTTCACTCTGCAGAGTTTGCTGCTATCAGAACCCCCCCCAGGTTATATGCATTTGGAAGACACTCCTGAGAGGATTAAAGGAAGTCAAACTTTTGTTTTCATTTAAGAAACTCAATAACTTCTTTATAAAATGAGTGCACTGAAAGCAAAACATTTAGTTTTTATTATTGGAGCAAAAGCTTTTAATTTAATTTAAATAACATTTGCCACATAGAAAAAGTTAATTGGTCAGAAGATAGAGATGTTTCATGTAGTTAAACAAAGCATACTCTATATTCTTTATTAATTTTTTCTATGGTAAAACTTACAAATGCGCTATGTCATAAAGAAAACTATTTTTAATATCTTTACATTGATATAGTTTATTTTCATTGCAGGTTCAGTATAGTGGTGGTACTTGCACTGATCCAAACTTCAGTTACTTCATTGCATTTTCATCAGTGTTTTACATAATCTGTTTTGTATCATTTGTTCAGCTGGTAAGTCTTAGTCATTTACTATATTTTTTCAATCAAAAATATAGAATTAAGATAATATTCTAAAATTTAATAATGGTAGATATACAATGCAATTATTATATATGTACAAGGATACTTAAAAATAATTAAACACATTTGACATGTAATAACTTTAGACCAGTTGAAACTTTTGTAGAGAACTCATTTCATTCAATTATTATTAGTAGTGGAAAATGATACAAGGTATCGAGCTTATACAGCATCAACAACAAAAAAAAAAAAAAAAACTACCCACATAATCTGTCCATCCCCTCTAATCATTTATATGATCCTTCCTTAAATTTATTTTATTTTTTTGTTGTTTATCCACTTTCACAACACCAGATGAAAGTTTGTTCCAACAATGATTTACTCTTCTGAAAAAAAAATTTCCTGCATCCACCCTTTTTTCAATTAAAATTTATGTCCCATTGTGTGTGTTGCCAAAGAAAGCTTAAAGATGCCATCACAATACCAGAATTTGAGTTTACTCAGTCCATTTAAACAGTTTAGTCAGGTACCCATTTCCAGCTTGTAAATTTCAAAACTGAAGTCTTCCTTGGTAAGAGTGCCCTTTTATATTTGTGACCCCATTCCAGTAGATCCACATCCCTTTAATTCAAATATCACATTATAATATTCAAATATCACACAAACTTGCAGGTCATTTTTTGAAAGAATTTTCTAAGATGTGGATTTATAGATTACTGTAATATACAATGTGTGTGGGTGAATATACTGAATTCTTCATCTCCTGTTGCTACATCTTTATATCTGTCTCCCTAATTTTCTTCAGTATTGAAAATATTGTGTTGTTATTGGCAATACATTACAACAATGCAATATCATTACAACATTGTAATTGCTTTCTCACTCTAAAGGACTGTATTCATCTCCCTCCCCTACAAACACAGAGGCAGTAGCAGGACCATATTACAAGTGAGGAAATAAGAAAAAAACATGGTGTAATAAATATCAAATTATCAAAGGTAAGTGAAGCAAGTTTAAGGTGGTGTGGGCATGTAGAAATGATGGAAGAAAGGAAATTAGCTAAACAAATATTTGAAGCAAAAATAGGCCTAGAGGCAGACCAAAAGGAAGGTGAATGTATAGTGTCAAGCAAGCATCAGAAGAAAGAAAGAAAATGCTTACTAGGTTTAGAGCTAACAGTCTAACAGGAAGAATCTAAAATAGAAGAAAACAGTGAATGGAACACTGATAGTCCAAAATGACTATCCACTGGATGTAAAATATTTAGATGATGATGACAAGAAATATAGTTATGTTATTCTTATATTTAAATGTTTTATAGTGACTCTATCTAACACGAGAAAAGTAGAACAAGCATTAAGGGAAAACAAGAGACTTAAATCAGCAGTCATGAGCAGAAAGACGAATGATACTAAATCTGAAGAATAGTGATGGTGTACTTATAAAAAGCAGAGAAGGCATAATTCAAATAGCAGAAGACTACTATAAAGTATTATGTAAGGAGTAAGGGAAGGATGCTAGCAGCAGGGAAGATGGATCACAAATTAGCAGCACATATATCATACCCAATATCCTTCCTGATAAGGTAAACCATACATTGAAGAAAATGAAGAATCAAAAAGCCCCAGGTGAAGATGAAGTTACTATAGAATTGTTAAAATTAGGAGGAAGAGACATGGCATAGAAACTGGCAAGACTCTTCACAAAATACATTAGGAAAAGCGTGATACCTAAGGAGTGGAATAATGCAAAATCATAATTTTGTTGTGTAAGAAAGGAAATAAATCAGAAATTGGAAATTATAGACCAGGGGTGGCGAACCTATGGCATGCATGGTTTTTGGGCACACTGAATTCAGAGCATCCCGAAAAAATTTCAAACTTTGAAACAACAGCAATCCACCTTGAGTCGTGACCTGCGCATACCCATTCTCTCTGTCAGCCATGAAGTGACGTCACACCATTCAGTAAATAGCTATATTCATGCAGTGATTTGTTTGAAGTTGGAGTGGTGAGTCATACTGACAAAATTATGTGATTAAATGTCTTGGTTATCGCCTTCCAAGGGGCACACGAGGGTAGTTTTTTTTTAAAGATTTAGCCAATTTAAAAAGGTTCGCCACCCCTGTTATAGACCAAATTAGCTTGTTGTCCCACATCTACAAGTTGTTCACGGGGGCCATTACTAACAGATTAGAAAGAATACTTGATGAGAATCAACCGAAAGAGCCAGCTGGCTTTAGGACAGGATTCTCAACTTTCACGTAATATCACTGTTAATGGAGAAAGCAATTGAATATAAAATGGCATTTGACTCCATAAACCATAATGCAATGTTTCAGGCACTGGAAAGACAAGGCATAGACATCCCATAAATTAGGATTTTGAAGAAAATATATGAGAATGCTACGTCCTTTATTAGACTAGACAAAGAGAGTAGCAAATTTAAAATTGAGAAAGGAGTTTGAGAAGGAGACACAATATTTCTGAAGTTGTTTTCTGCTGTCCGTGAAGAAGCTTTCAGAAGGTTGGACTGGTTGCAGAAAGGAGTCAACGTGAATGGAGAGTACCTAAACCATTTACAATTTTCAGATGATGTTGTGATCGTAAACCATGATCCCAAAGAATTAGAGGAAAATCTTAATCAGTTATGCACAGTTAGTAAGGATTTTGGACTAAAGGTGAACATGGTTAAAACAAAAGTAATGATGAACAAGTATGCTACAGAAAGGGATATAATCATTGAAGGAGCAGTAATTGAAAAAGGTGGATTCATATACCTATTTGGGACAAGTTATTAGCTGTAATAATGATAAATGGTTGGAAGTCAAGAGAAGAATAAATTTTGGATGGATAGCATTCAGGAAATACAGTCACATACTGAGGAGCAATATCCCAATTTGTCTGAAATGTAAAATAATGAACCAATGTATACTTCCCACCATGACTTATGGAAGTGAAACTTGGGCACTCACCAAAAGAATGGAAGAGAAGCTGAGAACTACACAGCGAAGAATGGAACGAATTATATTAGGAATCAGACTGTTAAATAAGAGGAGAAATACATGGATTGTGCAGCAAACTCAAGTAAAGGACATTCTTATCAAAACTGAAGAACTAAAATGGTCTGAAAGCCTGGAAGACAACGATGGAGATGGACATATGAAATTCACAAGTTCGTGGATAGTAAGTGGATGGCTATTGCACAAAATAGGAGAAACTGGAAAGTTTTTGGAGAGGCCTTCATCCTGCAGTTAATTGAAAATGGCTGATGATGAGCTACCCTATCTATGTTAGTTTGCAAAATCTTTTCAGTGAGGCGCCTCCGTAGCCAGGTGGGAAGGAGCAGCAGTGCGTAGCACACGCTTCTTGGTTAGACCGGGGTTCGAGCCCGTCACCACCAAATATGGAGGATGCGGAAAGGTCAGGGAATGACCACCGCATATCCCGGAGCAATATGGCCTTAGTTGCTAATGCTCCTAAAAAAAACCAAATAACAATAATAATCTTTTCAGTGTCCCATAAATTAAATATATTATTGAAAAACTGTAAGCATCTATTTAAAAATGAGCAGATTTTTATAGTTTGGTGTTTTTAATATGTCTATGTAAGATAGGTTTACCATTTTCATCTCATCAAATCCATAGACAAAAGGATGGCTTTAATATAAAGAAGTTTTAAAATGTAGATGTATCATTCTGTATTTCTGGGGACAGAATTAAATAATAATAATGATTAAATAATTGAAATTATGAATTTATTTAATTGATTGATTATGCTCGTAATTTTAATTAGATTATAAAATAAAATGATTATTAAATTATTATCTAAAAGCCTGTATTAATAATATATGCTTCTATATATATGCCTACGTAATATTTTTAGATTAAATTTATTAGATGTAATATTTTTAAAAGAAATTATAAATTCAGTTATTCTGAGTCTTTTTCATTAACTCCACATAGCAACACCTATAACCAAGATCACAATTTGCCACATCCTAGTTAGACCATTAAATTTAATGACATATTAAATTTAATATGTCATTATTGACCATTTTGAGAAAGCTTGATTGTTGACCTGGAAAGAGTAGTCTCAAGTACATGGTGATTTGCAGCCCTTGAGTCACCTTCCCAAGGATACATTCTAAAATTGGGGAGGACAAGTAATCAATTCCATTGATTGTCCCCAGAAATTAGGAATGTTTGGTACCCTCAGTGTAAAAGTGAATTGTACCACAACTTTTAGGGAGGTTAATTGTATGTTAAGTTGCCAGATAATGTTGAATCTGCATTGCGGGAAGCTGTGTTGCACAAAGTTTAACATTTGAAGAATAAGGGAAATTTGCCTCAATATGATACATAGAATGCTTCCGTATGATGCTCTCCAGAAATTTCTGCAGAATATCATATGGAAGTGTTCTACATATCATATTGAGGTAAATTTCTCTTATTCTTCTACAAATATTGAAATCAACATAGAACGTATTGAGCATCATAGCTGGGCGCCTCCGTAGCCAGGTGGGAAGGAGCAGCAGTGCGTAGCACACACTTCTTGATTAGACCGGGGTTCGAGCCTGTCACCACCAAATACGGAGGATGTGGAAAGGTCAGGCAATGATCACCGCATATTCCCGGAGCAATATGGCCTTAGTTGCTAATGCTCCTAAAAACCAAATAACATAACAAACATCATATCTCTGGTTTACACTAACAAAGTTTAGCAGTATTAAAAGTAAGCAAAGCAAATTTAAGATGGTGTGGACATATATAGAAAGAATGGAAAAAAGGAAATTAGCTAACAAATATTTGAAGCATTAAAGAATGGTAATAGGTCTAGAGGCAGACCTCTGATTTTTTATATAGGACATTAATGCCTCATACATGAGCAGAGCCCATTTGTAATCATTGTTCCATTGTTTTATATACAGGTACCTCTTGAAATTATATTTCCTTATTTTGGTTTAAGAATGCTATGAATCATAGTTGCTGTGTGAATATATATATATATATATATACAGTGGATTCCGGTTATTTGGGCCACCGGTTAATCGGGCCAGCCGTTTATTTGGGGCAAATCTTAAAAAAACAGAAACCAATCAGGAAAATAGCCAGGGTTTACTTCACTTAATTGGGACAGCATGCTGTTTAATCGGGGCAGGAGACCGTAGCACTGGAGATTACCCTATGATTGTTTCCGATGGTACCACGTGGTTCGGTCGAAATTCTGGAGGTCACAACCATAAAACAATAAAAACAATTAGTAGTCACCTGTTTATTGGGCTTTTCTATTAGTGAAATCTATTATAAACGGACAGTAAACTCAATCTTACTGAATTTGCGATAATACCGACAGCTGGAATTCTGTGGGTTATTATAGTGAAATGTGTTGACACTTCCATGAAATCTTCAATCATATAAAAAAATTAATTTTCAGATCTTCTCTTCATTCCTATTTTTAAAGCTTTGTAACTTGTTACTCCATTCTCACTTGCGCATATTGTGTTACTTGCAATTTGTGTGTGCTGTGTTCTTTGTTATTGATTGCTTATCTTTTTACTTTAAATTTTAACCCCCACCCACAAATGTTAGTGAACAGAAATGTCAACTAGTTCGTATGTACGTATTACAGTACGTATTAATTATTCCGATTATCATGTATATTCTTCCTATTTTCAGGGATCATTTAATTTTTTAATTGGTAAGGTAATAAAGAGTAAAAATTGTGCTTAATATATCTTTGCTTTTATAGCCTGTGGATAATATTCCTCCTATTCTCGCTGATTAGAATCGTTTAATAGAATTAAAATTCAATTCACAAACGTGATCACAATGACTGGTGCTTATTGCACATCGTATATTGAACGGTACTTTACTATGTTGAGTTCGTTGTAACGTGATATGATTGTACAGTGAACCAATTTTAAAGGGGGGGAGGTTACACTATATTTCTATATTTTTAACTATTTACGCCAAACTTCGTATAATTGGGGCAGCTGCTTAATCGAGCCAAAATGCACTAGTCCCAATGTGTCCCAAATAACCGGAATGGACTGTATATATATTCAAATATATGTATAATTATACATAATTATACATATATTTGAATAACGTTTGAAATAGTTGGAAACTGAATCTTTCATAGTAAAAATAAAATAAAAAGGTAAAACAGGTTTTTTTCTTTTTTAATTCTTATTCTAATTTATTTATATATATATATAAATCAAACACAAAGGTATAAAGAGAAACTCAAAACTTAAAAAAAAGCACCTTAACAATCTCTCAGATCTAAGAAATTACTGCACCAAATCTTGGCATGTGGCTGTGAAGGGCACTGCTATGAATATTCCAACTCTTTGTATATTCATGGCAATGCAGATTATTTATTATACCCTTTGTGTGCCTGTGTGTTTTATTCCATAGCTGGAGCATGTGATTTAGTTCAGCCAAGTTATTTTGTATATAGCTTTGTCATATATATAGCATCTTAGTTTGGTTGATGTATGGAGAATAATTACAAGATGATTAGGTAGTGCAACTGCATGAAGTAGATAGACCATTATTATTTGTCATTCATTAAAATCAGTTTGCCTTTGGTTATTTTATATTGAAGATTAACTTCATGACATTTAAAACTCTTTCTCTCTCTGTTTTTTAGATGCTATGTGTAAAAGCAGAATTTAGTCGAATGAAATCTCCAACTCTCCTTCAGGCTTGTCGTATTACTACTCAGAAAGCCCTATATGTTTTAATATGTATTGCCACTGCCATTCGGGGTTACTATTTTTCATCTCCAGTGAGTATACTTGTATATTTTGTGTGTGAATGTTTGTGTGTGTGTGAAAGTGAATTATAAAGCTTCCCTTGGTGAGTGTAACCACTTTTTACTTCTTTTTAATTTTCAGTTAGTCAATTTTTTTTTTTTTTTTAACTTTTAATTTTTGCATACTTACAGTTAACAGTAGTTTCAGCAATACATTCACGTGGTAAAGAAAGGTGTTTAACCTTAATTTAATCATTTTGTGATAATATGAACATATGTTTTTCTTTTTTTTTATTTAATATAAAGGATGTTGACATTAGATAATCCATTTCTATGTTCCATGTTGTAATTTCTAGCCTTCCCTTTTCTCTTTCATTTCACGTTCTTCAATGTAGTTAGGACCCCATTTGGGTGATTTTCTTCCATTTAGTCAGTTAATTATGTTGTGTGTGGTATTGCTTTCTTAATTATTTTCTGTTAACCCCTGTTTCCAAAATCACTTAGTTGTAAATCATAATGTGATGTGATTTACTTTATTTTACATATTTGTATTTAATTTTATTGGTCAGTTTGTCCCTGACTGACATCTAAATTCACATTTTTTAGCTTATGTTTGATGGTTTACTAATTTAAGTTTAGCTTATACTTTTCTTTATTTGGTTTCTCACAGGTCACATAGGGAGCACCAGTGAATGCTTGGCTGCCTGTCAGCACTTCCATTTTTGAAGATCTGTAGATATGTACCTCCTAATGAGATCATGTGCATAATTTCCTTTATAATTCCCTTTATCTTCCTCCCCCCCCCCTTTCCCCATAACTTAACCATTTAATCTTGTCATTAACCAGTGTATGTTTTGTTACTTTTTTTGCTTTCATTCAGGTCACAGTAGTTACTTTTGTAAGAAAAATATTTACTGTAGTTTCAGTAATATTTCACATGATAAAAAAGTGTTTAATCTTAATTTAATCACTCTTTCATATTACTCCCATAGCCAGAAAGTGCCTATCCAATTCTTTTTTTCTTGGATTTTGATAAAGTCGATAAGATCACGTGTACTGTTAGTTCCTAAGATTTTTGATATTTGTACTCTCTGGTTCTCATTTCACTCCTTAATGAGAACATTCCTCCTTCATTCATCTTACTAATTCCTCTTGGGGCCTTATACAGTTCAGTCAAATCCCCCCACATCCCAAGGCGTTTAGTTACTGTGCTTTGCAGAATTTACTAAGCATTATTCTTCATAGGGAATAATGCTTAGTAAATTCATGTCTTATAGAGAAGGATAATTATTTCTTCTCTGCTTGCAAAATTCTGATAAACCATAGACAGAAAACCATGTGCCCTTCTTGCCACGTGTTTACCTTGAATGTCGAATTTCATGTTTTTCTGTATGTTAATCCCTCCATATCTTTCTCATCTTGAACATCCTTTAATTTCTCTCTACCTAATCGCTAAAGATTAGAAAGATTCTTAACCTTAGGGGATGATACATTGGCATTACATTTAAGATTCCGTTAATGCTAAAGGCCACTCCCTAGGCTGCAGCCTATCTGTTGGCATTGTCTGAAATTGTATTATTTCATCCACATCTGAGTTAATTAAAATGTTAATAATTAAATTTTTAATGACCACCCTAATTGTTAGGCTTAATGAAATTATGGAACAGGGAATCTATAAAAACATTACCAAATTCATTAAGTAGGGTTTTGTGTTTGGACTAAGGGTATACATGAATGTATTCTATAATATCTGTAACCAGATTTTTATAAAAATATATTCTAGTTAAAAGTGATACAGTTGGTTTGTTATTTTTGTCCTTTTGATAATAGTTTTTAAATAAATGCCACATAATGTCTTATCACAATACAATAAAAGAAGGAAAGTCTTTTTGTTATGGAATTGACTCTATTGCATTGAGTTGCACCTTAAAAATCTGCAGTAAAAATAGGCATAGAGCTTTTCTGAGCTCATTTTGTTAATTTTTTCTCACACCTTTTGACATCTTTCATTTTGTAAGTTAAATCAATGCTTTTTGTAGGCAGTATCTGATTTCTTCCTGTAAGTTGACAGTAATCACTGAAATGGCTTCCTGGAGTTGGAGTGCCACTTCATTATAGTAAATAGTAAACAATACTTTTCTTAGGAAAAGTGTTGTTTATTTGTAGTGCAGCGCTGGAAGGAACATTTAATACCCTCACCTCATGAAAGGTCAATGCCATTACAAAAACACTTTTGCTTTTTCTTTTGCTACCTGTAAATAAATAGCATTACAAGTCCTGTGAATTGTAACAGTGATTGGAGAATGAGGAAATTTTTTTATTAGGCTCTTAGTTCATGGGTATGCTTTGTGCAGGCAAAAAAATTGGATAATACTTAGACTTTTAAAAAAAATTGATTCCTTTTATAAGGAAAAGTGTGAATGGCTTGTTATACAGTTAACAATACAGTTATACAGTTAATTGACATATATCACATGAAATGTGGTATATGTCAATTAACTGATACACACTAAATCATTGTAAAATCAATTTTAATTGATTTTACAATGGAAATTGAAATTTCTATGAATATTCAGGATTTCAGGGAAAGGGCGATTAAAAATTTACAAAAATACTTTTTTTTTTTGTAATTGTACTATTATTTTCAACAGTGACAAGTGCTTAATGAAGAGTATGAAAGATGTACACTTATCCTTTTATTCAAATTGTCAATGCAGACTTACCCTTGTATTTTGAGATACCATCAGTTGTAACAATGCATTCATGGGTACCACTGTGTTGATAATCGCTGTTCTCCCACACCTTTAGCATTAGTAGAGGCATACGATGCAAGAAAGCAAGCTTATGCAGCATCAGCCAAAAAAAAAAAAAAAAAAATCCTCCCATTTTATTCCTCCATTCGTTCCAAATGCCTGTCCAGCTCAGCCTTAAATTTATTTAGGCTATATTAGCTTCCACAACAAAAGATGGAAGCCTGTTCCACAAATCAACTACCCGCTGGCTAAAGGCAAATTTCCGCACATCTATTCTACAACTATCTTTCCTCAAATTGAAACTGTGCCCCCTCAGGTTCTTAGTCTGAGCAAGACAAAGAATCCCATCAGCATTCAGCTTGCTCAACCCATTCAAGACCTTATACACCTCAATCAGATCACCTTGCAGGTGCCTACTCTCCAGGTGCTGCAATTTTCAGAACTTAAGCCTTTCTTGGTAAGAGCACCCCCTTTGTTCCCCTCACCAATCTTGTTGCCCTTCTTTGTACTCATTCTAGCAACTCTACATCCTTCCTAAAATTAGGCCTCCAGACCTGTACACAGTACTCTAAGTGTGGCCTGACCATTGCCTTGTATAATAGGATTATCACCTCCCTGTCCCTGCTAGCCAAATTCCTATATATCATTGACAAGACTTCATGACCTGTTCTGGCAGCCCATCTGCACTGTTCAGCGAACTTCATATCTGACTGCACAGTTATCCCCAGGTCTTTTCCACTTCCCTGAGTGTAGTACCACCCAGTTGGTACTTTTCTCTTCGGTTATTGCTACCCATATGCAGTACTTTGCATTTGTCAATGTTAAACTCCAGTTGCCACTTTTCAGCCCAATTTCCCAACTTATCTAGATCCAGTTGGAGTAGCATACTGTCATTACTGTCATTAACAATCCTGCCAACCTTTGTATCATCTGCAAACTTGGACATTAAACCTGATATACCTTATCATTGATAAATATGCAAAACAACAATAGGCCCAACACCGAACCTTGGGGAACTCCACTAATAACTTTTTTCCACGAAGAGCAGTGTCCATTGATTACCACTCTCTGTTGTCTCCCACTCAACCATCCCTTTATCCGTTGTAGCAGCTTACCCTTGATGCCATACCTCTCCAATTTGTATAGCAGTCTTCCATGTGCAACAGTATCAAAAGCTTTCCTGAAATCCAAGCTGACGTAGCCCAGTGGTCAGGAGCGAGAGTGCATAGCACGTGTTCCTTGAGTGGACCCCGGGGTTCAAGCCCGTGACTACTAAATACGATAAATATTTGTATTGACGATTTATTGTAAACTCTACTGACTTGGTGGTCGTGCTGGAGTATAAACAGAAAAATTTATTTATTTTTATTTAAAATTACTTTTGGCATTCAGTTCCTTTGTGACCACATCATAGTAACCAATCAAATTGGTCAGACAAGACCTCCCTTTGACAAACCCATGCTGTGTCTTTACTATTACTGCAGTCTTTTCACACCTGTGAAAAATATCTGAGTTCTAATCCCATCAATGATGCAAGGAATTTTTGTGGGCTCTTTTCACATTATCAGGTGAGGGTGATTTTCCTTATAGAAACTGATTTCTCACATCCAGCTGAAGATTATGCACAGTTACAGATACTGATTGCCTCCTAACCCTTAGATATTTTGGCACTTAATACACACTCAACACAACAGTTTCATCTTAATAGCATTAGAGCTACTGAAAAAAAAAAAAAAAAAATATATATATATATATATATATATATATTTAGAAAGAGATATTTTCACCGCCCAGTGAAACTGAAGACTGATCTTGAAAGTTGCTGCAACGATGGCATCTGGTGAAGAAATAAATAATGATGTTTATTACATTTATAAATAAATTTGTAATTGTTGGTTATGTCATTCACTGATAATTTTTTTTTTTTTAACTTATGAACTTTTTCTTTCTGAGTAAATTTTGGAAATGAGGAAAAGACAGTTATATATGACATATTAGTACATTTAATGACCGATTCTGATATGCTGAAAAGAGATGTAAGCAAGCATTGCCACAAAAAACATGGATTCAATTGTTGCTGTATAAAAATATATTGATTGTTATTTGATCTTGCTCTTAGTTGAAAATTGTAGTCACCTTTGTTTAGTTTTATTCTATAAATTTTAATTATATTTATAGGACAATGCAGCTCTTCAGTGGGCATCAAGTTTAATGAGTGCTTATTACCCTTTTCTTCTTACTGGTTCTTCTCTAATTGTGTGCTTCTGGGCAGAGGTAAGGAACTTCTTTATAGTTTTCAATTTGAATATTACTACAGTATGTTGTTGTAAATATTAACTATTTCCCTCACTCAAAAAAAACCATTCCTGATTGTATGAGACAATCATATGAAGTACAGCAGTTTCATAGTTCAGCTATTTTATTTTGGTAATTGTTTTTACACATTTTTTTTAAATATGATGTTTCAGAATACAGCAATACTTAGCACGGCTTCAAACAGCACAGGTTTCACTATAACACGGTTTTCAATTAAGTTTAAGTCGAAAATTTACTATACATATTACAACTCATTCAGTAGCCTAGACACGTACTCTACACATATGCTATGTTGTCATAGCCTAGGTATGCTTACATATATGCTGTGGTGCTAACTCTATTGTCTCACATGCACATGTTCCAAAATCTCCCCTCAGGCAGTCTGCGGCAACACGCAACAGTGTTCAATATTCTTAATTCCATCCTGCCATGATATCTTTTCATTTCACAATTTATTTTTTACCCCTTTAAATACGATCGAAAATATATCTGCATCTTGGCTAAAAATCACTGCCAACAACATGCGTTCTGTTTGGCAGCATGTTTCACCCCATTTGGCAAATGATTTCACCGGTTTTAAATCGCAAGTTCAGGAAAATCTCGAGGACATTGTGAAGATCAGAAAAGACTTGAGATTCGAAACTTTGGACACTGCCAATGTACTTGACTGCACTGAATCATATGGAAATGACTTAAATGATGCAACTCTCCTTGAAATTGATGAGCAAACTGCATATGAAGAAGAGGAAAACAATTCTGAAGTGGATAACACTGAAGTGGCACCAAAAGAATTTTCAACAGAAGAATTGGAGAAAGTTTTTCAGGGGAGGGGGGGTTGACATGGCCTGCGAGGCGATTATGTGAATGGAGACCTGAAGAACGTAGCATCAAAATAAGGCAAATTTTACAAGATGGGATTCAATGCTACAAAGACTTTTACGCCAAGAAAAAGAAGAGATGACTTGACTTCATTACTGAAATACCAAAATAAACAATAAAGATTTTTTCTCATCTTTTATGATGATACCGTTTCATTAATAAAATTTTTGCAATATTTTTTATTTCAAATCCTTTTAATTGACTATCAAGCGCAAATTGTTTATAAATTTATTATAATTTGTTTATAGACTGTTTCTCTGGTATGCATTCAATTAAAACCCATTATAATTATACCTTAATCAGCACGGTTTCACATAACACAGAACAGTTTCGATACCAATTATCAGTGCAATGCAGGGTATTGCTGTACTTCTAATACTGGTGACAGTGGTATTGTCCCATTAGCACCGAAGGTATTTTGTTTGTTAAAATGTTACTCTGCACAGCTTATTGTGGAATGGGTTTCTTATCTCACTAGAAACATGAATGGGAGAAAAAAAAATTCAGGCAGGTCTGAATATCTGTTCTCTCTCTCTCTCTCTCTCTCTCTCTCTCTCTCTCTCTCTCTTTCTCTTTCTCTTTTCTGGGCAGTGCAATGCTTTTCTCTAACTAAAATACCATAATCATAATGACAGTAAGATTTTTTTTTTCTTGTCTGAGTGCTGATTTTCACTCATGACCTATAACATTGCCACTGGCAAATATTTTTGAATTCAAATTTTGTTTGGTCATTAATATTGACTTTCTGAAAATAAATTGTAATTTTTCTAGCTGAAGTAATTAATTATTTGAACAAAAAAAAAAAAATTAAAAATTAAACATTGTTTTGGAACTATATATATTATTTTTTTCTTATTTTCTAATCATGAAATTAAAAAATACTTTTCAAATAAAATAAATGAGCAGGACACCCGGACAACCTTCTTAACAGAAATCAAAAGGAAAATTAAATTTACTGCCTTAAGAAATTGGATGCCTCTGTCATATTGTCTTTTCATCCCCGCTAATGGTCCCTGTTTGCTATAGGAAGCTCTGAACACTGCTTCCACAAATGCCTCACTGCACTGTTAGAAGCATAGTTAAGCCTGTCTAGAAAACGTTTTGAGAGTGTAGGGGTGGGGTGAGCTGTAAACGTACCCTTTGGCATTTTGATTGCATCTCTGTCCATAGTTGCTGAACTTAAATGGAGTTGATTGGCAGCACTAACCCCTACTTTAGAATATCTTTAAAAGATGATGAAGAAGACAGCAGATTTTGATTTTTTTTATATATATATATATATATATATATAAACTGTATATTATATGCTCTAGGATATAATTTTATCCTAGCACTGTTATATTATTTAGTCATGGTTTCTCAGTTCTGATTAACTGTGAAGGCTAAGTACAGCCACTCCCTGACTTATGTAAGGGTTGTGTTCTGCAGAACTCTACATAGGTCAGAATTTCCCTAAATGCTTATGCAGCCCTTGCAAGTATGCGCACTGAATTTGATTGAAGCAGAAAAAGAAATGTTCGATGAAAATGTAAATAGAATTATTTATTCAATTTTTTTATCTCATGTGCAGGAAAAATTACAAAAGTGTACAAAGTTACAAAAATTTCAAAATTATAAAATTACAAAAAGAGAGAGGAGACAGCATAACATCAGCACATTTTACCTTTCAAGCATCACAAAATCTCTCTCTCTGCAGCTGCAGAATCGGCACTTCACTGCATACTGTAATATTTTGGAAACCAGTGCGATGCTTGAACCTATTAAATCACCCATTGCTTGCCACAAACTTGGCTTGGGGTTCGCCATACTTATCCTTAATATCTTCATAAATACTTCTTTCATTTGCTTGAATAGCCATTGGACTCAAGGGCACTTGCTTCTCAATCTGATTTTCCATCCATATTATTAATAGCTTTTCCATCTTCGATATAGCACCTGAACGCTGTTTTGTGATCACTGTTGATCTTAAATGCATTGATCCTTTAACATATTCTTTTATACTCGCATTGTCCCTTAAAATAGTATTCACTGTTGAAGCAGCGAGACCTAATTCTGTGCAATAGATGACAAACTTTGCCCTGCTTCGTACTTCTTAATTAATCATCTTCATATCTAAATCAATTTTGTTTCGGTTCCTAGCACTGCCAGCACTTGCACTTTCCATTCACCATTTTAATAAGTAAATAGGAACGAAGAAAAGGTTCTGAAAATTTATTCATGTTTTTTTATATGATTGAAGATTTCAGTGAAGGGGGAAACTCATTTCACCATAATACCGTAACATAAAAACACACAGAATTCCAGTTATCGGTATTATTGCAAATGCAATAAGATCGAGTTTACTACCCATTTATAATATTGCACTAACAGAAAAGCCCAATAAACTGGAAAGTGCAAATTGTTGATATTTTTCTAAAATACATTTCTGGAGGTCACTATCATAAACCAATAAAAACGAAGCCATTCAAAATTGATTCTTAAACGGAACATATGGTAACGATGAAAGTGTAGTGCAATTTCCATTATGAAAATGGCCTTTTAGAGAGATAAATAGCTTAGTTATATAGCAAAAATTTCAACTTCTAAGGTCTTGGAATGAATTACCAAAAAAAAAAAAAAAAAAAACAATGGTTATTGGGTTTACATTATGATATTTTCACGATACCTCCATTTATTCCTATGGAATGCAAAATACGTTTCTACGATTTTATTATGTTTGCACTGGCTGGCAAAAACTTACGTAAAGTCAAATTTTCATAAGTCGAGTATTACATAAGCCATGGAGTGGCTGTATCTTGGGCAAGGAAAAAGCAATGAAATTAGTAATTCTACTTTTACAAAACTGGCCTTTCTGCATTGTTAGCAGTTAAAAATTGAGGTTCTGCCTGACAGTGTTCCAGCCACATTATCAAACAGATATGCTACCTTTTGACTACTAAGGTACGGTGATTTCTTAATTTAGAAACATTGACCATACAAGCAAGAATTTTTATGCTACAAATTTGATTTATGAACTTAAAGCTGTATCTTACAAACTTTTGCTCAACTTGAGCAGGCGCCTCCGTAGCCAGGTGGGAAGGAGCAGCAGTGCGTAGGACACGCTTCTTGATTAGACTGGGGTTCGAGCCTGTCACCACCAAATACGGAAGATGTGGAAAGGTCAGGGAATGACCACCACATATCCCGGAGCAATATGGCCTTAGTTGCTAATGCTCCTAAAAAAAACCCCAAAACAACAAAAACAAATCAACTTCAGCAACTCCACAATATGTTATTTGCTGTGTGAAAGTACAAGGACAAGTCTGCAAAAAAAAACTATTCAATTGTTTAAATTTCAGTTGTGTTATGGGTATAAATTTAGAGAGTGGTACTAATGTTTTTGCTGAACGCAAGATGCGTTGGCTATGTTTTGTTAAAATGTTATGTTGTGATTCCTGGACCATCATTTTGTTATGTCATCACTCTATGGCATATCCATTAACTGCATTGTTTTTTATACACAAGGACTGCTGCACTATTTCACATGTAGAGGTCAGCTTACAAAATTATGACATAATTCCTCAAAATTTATCTGTGATGTTATGTATAAAACAAGATCTGACCATTTTGTTTTGTCACAGCTCTATGGCATATCCATTAACTGCATTGGGATGTGATTAAGCATCCTGTATACAACCTGGATTTGTTGGCTTGTGATTTTCATGTTTTTGGAAGATGAAGATCAAAAACACAACAATCACAAAAAAATGAATTGGCAGGTCTTTGATTCCACATAGTCAATAAAATTATACCAAACAGTTGTGCTAACAGCAGTGGAAGATGATATCAAACAGTTGTGCCAACAGCAATGGAAGATGATATCAAACAGTTGTGCCAACAGCAATGGAAGATGATATCAAACAGTTGTGCCAATAGCAATCAAAAGATTAGCAGGGTATAAAGAATATTGTGTACATATGAGATAAGTGCCTAAACTTCAGTGATGATTTAAAAAAAAAATTTAAGTACCAGTTATTGTTAAAAAAAATTCTCACTTTCATTTGTCACCCTTCATAAAAGGAATGAGAAAGAAAATTTTTCAGAATTTATGTATTTAACCTATGTTGTAAATAGTGTTGCTGTTATTGTATTTTCTTTATTTTCTTGTTATCTAACATTAGAGTTGGTGTGAATTTATAACAATTGATTTAACAAAAGTGTGCAAACTTACTTATATAATACATTAGTGAGTAGTTAATTTCAGCATATATCAACTAACTTATTAAATATTTTCTAGGTATTTCATTTAAGTGACCTGTGTTTAGAGAGACAGAGATTTCTTAGTAAATCATTCCTGGGCTTCCTGGCATTTAATGTTCTGATATATTCATTACTCTTAGCAGAATTTCTGTTGCTGCAGTTTTCGGGTTCTTCAGAAAATGATAAGGTAGGATATTATATTTTTATGTACCCAGAAAAGTGTATATAATGAAAAAATATATATTTAATGTGTATATTTATACAGTGATTCATTACCTCCATTCATCCTTATTATCTTGGTAAACATTCTGTTTGGCACTTGTTTGAAAAAAAAATTGAATTAAAATCCTGCTGGAAACTGGAGGAATTCTTAAAAATCTGCTCAGTCTAGATTGGTTTAAGCCTCTTGACTTGAAAATGATTGAATTGAGTTGCTTACAAGTTAGCCACTGAGCAGGAACTGCATCCACTTGAGAATGAACACCAAAAGTGTGTGTTTGAAATGTCATCATCAGAATAGAGCAAAGTTGTTAAGTCAGTTAATTTACTCATTAGCCCACTAAATTAAAATTGAATTATACTCAAAACTCAATAAATTTTCAGTTTGAAGCTATAAATTTATGTGAAGTTAAGTGTCCATTATTTAAGATCAAATTAAGTAATAAATAATCTCTAAAGATATAGTTTATGGAATATATATTAAGATTGTGATTCTGGATTAGAAAAACATATATGGTTTACATATTGTTCTAATTTTAGATTATCATAGCTGCATATATTTTTTAACTAGTAAATACAAATATACAGTATGTTAATTTACAGTATATTTTGTTCTGTTGTATTTTCAGAGTTTATTTACAAGTGTGTTCAATGGATGCTATGCTATTTTGATGTTTATTGTTGTTGTTTTCTTCCTTATTTATGGAGTGGAAGTCTTTTTCAAAGTAAGTCGGCATACATATTATCTGCAAAGTTTGTCTAATAATAATAACCATATAATGATAAGAAATTTTTTCTATTTATGTATTTTAGAAATAAACTGCTATCTAAACTATAGCTCTTTCTATGAATATTTATTCCATAATGCTGAAAATAATTATATTTGGTCTAATATAATTGGAGATGGATGTTACGTGGTTGTTTTCCTCATGAAATATAGATTTCTGTAATGACCACTCTCATACCACATGAATATTAATATAGTTTATTTAGCCAATAACTAAATCCCTATACATTAAGGTAACATTTTGGGAACTTTGTCAGAACCCATCCTCAGACCATACATAGGCTGCTGCCAGCCTTCTGCTGCAAAGAATGCACAGTTGAAATTTAACCATTCGGCAAGCGGGAGTCTCAGCAAGAGGAAGAATGCCATTAACATTCAGCTTAATCAATCCATTCAAGGCCTTAACCACCTCAATCAGATCACCCCACAGATGCTGCAATTTGTAGAACTGAAGCCTTTCTCGGTAAGAGAACCCTTTTATTCCCTTCATCAATTGGTTGTCTTTCTCTGCATCCAGGGGATAAGCACATTGCATTCAACCTTCCAGTTTGAGAAACCTTGTCCTGCACAAAAAGCTTCAACTTCTCAAATATCTACTACTAATTCCTTAAATACCAATCTCCAGGTGATTCTCCAATGGTAACTTAGTTAATTTCAATCATTCTAAAACCCAGATCTGTCTTATATCTCACCAAAAGGATTCTTCTTCTCCTTCTATGCTTGTTTTTGGTGACACTCGGATTTCTAGACAAGATCACATATTTCTATTAGGGATTACCCTGACTTCTAATCTCTCTTGGCATAAGCACAAAACAAATATTTTTTCCTTTGCATTTAAAAAACTGGGTTTCTCTTTTGCTCTCATCATTACTTTTCTTCTAAACAGCTACTCATTCTGTACAAATCTCAAATCCACCCTACCATGGAATATTGTTCTCACATCTGTGGTGGCATTCCCATAACCTCTCTGACTTCTAGACTCCATTCAAAAGAGGGCAGTTAAGATAATTAATGACCCATCTCTTACAACGTCTCTTCACTTCCTGTCTCATAGGCACACAGCAGAAACAGAATGTTTCTGCTGCCGTTTCTATAGATACTTCTATGGGCACTGTTCTTTTGAATTGGCTTCTATAATTCTCCCTCTCCCTTTCTTACAAACCAGTCCAAACACATGCCACAACTAGTCAGCCTCCATTTACTGTCCAACTTAAAACTCGCAGAACTAACTTTTCTTCTTCTTCAAGGTGAAATTCAAGTCTGATGTTAACAAGCATCTTCCTTTATCTTTTTTAGCCTTCAACTCGTGCATGGTGCTAAGTACTATAGGTTCTGATACCTTTTGTTTCTGAGGTATTCATTAACAAAAAAAAATTCTTATATGTTTATATTGGCAATTTTTTGTTATTTTATGATATTTATATTTGAAATTTATTTAATTATTTTTTCTTTAAGTGTTTGAAGTTAGTGAAAAAGTGGGTTTTCAACTTTATTAGGTATTTATTTCAAGATTTTTTGGGCTCTTCTTGGGCAGATATTTAAATTTTTAAATATCTTCAACCGTACTAGAAGAGTTTTGAATTGTTCATTGCTTTACAATTATTTGGAAACTTAAAAAAAAAATCCATATCACTAAGGAAATGTGATAATATCTGTTATTTCATTGACTGTGATAAACAACATTTTGTGGGGATGAAATTATATTCAAGATTTAAGTTACGAAGACCATGAGATTACAGTGAGATTATAGTGAGATGAATTACAGTTGCAATTCATGATGCAGCATGCAGAAATATAAAGAACTGAAATTATCCAGTGATGATTTAATAGCAGTGTTTCTAAAATACTTATTTTATTATAAGTGCATATGATTTTTTGGCCAATTTTTATATATTTTGCTATATAAATATTTTGTTTTTTGTAGGTAAGAGGGGGATTTATTCACAGTCCTTCAATTCCTACAAATACCTCTCAGCTTCATCAGTCAAGATTAGGATTAGTGTCTCAAGCTATTCTCCTTTTAATTACTGTTTTGTTTATTTTCTCTGATGTACTTGGAGGATTTTGGAAGGATAAGTAAGTGAATAATTCTGTAAAGAAACATTATAGCTTAAAGTCATCCTGCTTAATGCTGCGTTAAATTATCAAGTCATTCCATAAGTAATATTGTTGTTTACCCTTCCTTTTCAAAATAAAAACACAGCTGTGTTGAATTAAGTTTTAATCAAGGATAAAGCCTTCTTATGTCAATAGTATGTTTATAAAATTCCTTTGAGCTTAAAGCAATGAATGTGGACAGGGCACTTTTTTGACAGCCTTAACTTTCAAATTGTTTTTCATACCATTATAGACTACTAAATAGGAGGTAATCTAATGGTACAAGATCTGGCGAGTGTAGCACATGTAGAATTTTTTCCCTACAGTGCTCCTTGAATTTGTCATATACGATGTGATAAGTATGAGGATGTGTATTGTTATAACAAAACAATGCCATTGCAGATAGAGAACAACATTGTTCTCTTATGTTTGATTCTTAAACTTTGGAGGTGGTTCAGAGTTTTATTTGGAGGTGGAGATGGTTTTATTAGGTGTCACATGTTAAAAGCAAACTTAATATTGTGATAAAGAAGCCATAAAATCAATCAATGCATAGTATTATAAACATTAAAAGTCAATGTTTACAATACTATGCAGTAAAATGGCATTTTTATTATATTAAAAAAATAGAGGCTCTTTCATAAGAATTCAGTTGAAACTCCATAATGTAAAATTGTGGTGTATAGTCCTGGCAAGATTTATATATCTATATATATATATATCCTTGTTAATTCAGTTGGATAAATCGAAATATACATACAGTGAAATTCAGAGTCTGAATTAGGTCCCACAACTTATGAATAGCTTATTTACTTTAAAAACTGTCAAAATCAACTATAGTTAAATATCTTGTAGTGAAATTGAAATAACTATAAGGAAAATTCACTGTAAATTATATAAGATAGAGTAAAAAAATATGTGGAGGTCCTACAGTCTCGAAACTTTATTAGATAGTTGGTCAGACAACTTGAGTAGTCGAGACCCGCTAATTTTCATAAAATCGGACAAAAGCTAATAATTTATTATAATTTTAATTACTAATTATTTAATAAAAATGACAATAAATTATTAGCATTTGTCCGATTTTACGAAAATTGGCGGGTCTCGACTACTCAAGTTGTCTGACCAACTGTAAATTATATTTTGCCAATTGTGACTACAGAACAAGTTAGCTTTTTAAATTTTACATTTTTATCCCCTTCTTCAAAATTCATGTTGTGCAGAGCTGGAATCATGGGGAATTCATGTACCTCTAGTTCATGTTATGAGCATACAGTTAATAGATTTAAAAACATTGCAGTCATTTTATTCACACCAGTGAAACCAAAATAGACTGTGATCAGCTAACAATACAAAACTTGTGATTTCCCAATATAGATGCATCACCACACATATGTACTTAATATCAGAGAGAATATTATGAATGTGTTCAGAGAAAAAGAGAATAAAAAGTTAAAGTAACTTTCTTCAGGAATAATTTACAACCAGGAATAATTCAGGAATAATTTACAGGTATGTGCAATCTTTATCAATTTTCACAACATTTGTTTTTAATGATGTACTGTGGAGAAATTCAAAGATCACTATGTTTCACTTTTGCTGTGATAATAACTGAGTTTTACAGCTTGATGAAGAGCTAATGAGCTATACATTAAAATAGTGCTGTTTATTATGTATAATTGTACATACTTGCTAAAGAGATAGTGTCCATATCTTGGAATATTATTTACTGTTGAATACTCAGGAAAAAAATGACATTTTTCTTTTTTGGTACTGTTGCTTGTTTGACAAACATTTGCAGTGTAGTCAAATGCAGCTTTTGCCAATTGTGACTACTTTTATTTGTCACACAGCATGTCCATAAACTGGTGACCAGTTTGACATTACTTTAGAATAGCTGAGAGAGAGAGAGAGAGAGAGAGATCCGGTGTGAGTACATACATGGAAAAAAAAAAAATGTGTGCTGAAATACAGTTGTGAAATTTTAGATTGGTTGTGTGGAATTAAATCAGAGACTGGCACAATTTTGTTTTTCACTGGAGCACAGGGAAATGCAGATGTATAGCAACATGCTTGTATTATACCACAATGTGCAAACAACTTTCACACCAAACTGTAAAGGCATTCTGGGAACTTTGTTATCACACCTCTTATTTATCTGTGGAAGTTGTTTCAACCTGTTTAGTACTTGAAAGTCTGTAAGCTGTTTTCATTACAGTAAACTTCCACTTATTCTTATGTGGATTAAACAGTTATTCAAATATAATTCAAATATTAATTTTCATTACCTGATGAATTTATTGAAGGGCTATGAAATAGCATATTGTCTGTAAACTGAACATAGCTTTTATTACTATTTCTCTTTCTTTCTTTCACTTTGTATACTTTATTTGATTTATATTTGATATAAAATGAAAATTGAGTCAGTTATTAATTAATAAAAATGGTTTGTTGGGTAAACTGAATCTTTAGAAAAAACACAAGTCTCTGGAGAAAAATAAAAGAAGTTAGTGGGGGAAAATAAAAGGGGGAGGAGCTTCATTGTAAAAAAAAAAGTTTGGGAACTACTATCTATGGTTTTGATACTTGCAGTTAAATACTTTCTCATTAAGTAGAATTGAACTGTAACATGTTATACAGTATATTTACAATGAAAGGACAGAATTGATGGGATACCTAGTTCCTGGGCAACGTGAGGCTGTCACCCCTGTTGCTAGTGGACGAACCCACCGCTTTGCAGGTGCACTGCATTCACATAGATGGTAATTCTATCTCAGTATGGATAAATGTCGTGAGTTAACTGATTTTGAAAGAGGGATGAATAGTGGGTGCCCAACACATGGGTCGCTCTATCGCGGAGGCAGTAGAAATTGCACTATCTCCGTTTGACAGTATCAAGGGTGTATCCAGAATAACATCTCATTGTGGGCGGAGAAGGGTGGTGAGTGAATGTGGCTGTCAACATCTGTCTCTCATTGTTTCAGCCAACCAGAGAGCGATAGTGGCACAAATCACCACCAATTTCAACGAGGGAGGTGCCAGAAACATCTCCACCAAGACCATCAGGCGAACATTAGCTGCAATAGGTTATGGGAGCTGCCGACCCACCCATTGCTAACACTACAACACACTCTGTGCCTGAACTGGACAAAAGTACATCGACACTGGATGATTGGAGACGGGTCTTCTGGTCCGATGAGTCCCATTTCCAGTTATTTCGAGTGGAGACGGGGGAGGGTTCATATCTGATGGAAACTGCATAAAGCTATGCACCCATCATGTCAACAAGGAACTGTTCAGGCAGGTGGACAGTCAGTATTGGTCTGGGACATGTTCAACTGGCACTCGTTGGGACCTCTGGTATGTCTAGATGCATCTCTGAACAGTCCAGTTTACGTGTCCATCCTTGCAGGCCATGTGCATCCCTTCGTGGTAGTCATGCACCCACAGGGCAATGGACTCTTCCAGCAGGACAAGGTGCCTCTACACAGAGCCGTGGTGATTAGAACATGGTTCAAAGAGCATTCCGCAGATTTTACCAGCATGGAATGGCCTCCCCGTTCATCGGACACAAACCCTGTGGAGCATCTTTGGAATGCTGTGGAAAGGTCTGTTCAAGCTTTGGATCCTCCACCCAGGAATGTGATGGAATTATGGACAGCAGTGCAGCAAGCATGAATGGAAATACCTATGGAACGCTTTTGTGAACTAGTGGACCAGTGCCTTACTATGTGACTGCCCTTATCCGGGTGAAAGGTGGCCCTACCTGTTATTAGGTAAGTATCCCTGATTTCTGTCCACTCAGTGTACTTTAATTAGCAATACATTTTTTGAATTTTCTCACAGAAAATGCATGCACCTTAAGATTTATGTAACTTGTAATTTTTTTTTCTTTTTTTTAATAATGCTACTTAAAATGAGGAAAACTAGTATACAAAATTTATATATTTTAATATAATTTCAGGGTACCTGTTCTGAGTCGTAATTGGCACAATGTAATGTTTAGAATTGTAGAGATGGGAGTGGCATTGTGGTTTCCTTGTGTACTCTGGAATTGTGTGAGGTATGAAATACAAATATCTTTTAGTTTTAAGTGTTTCGTAATTAGATGTTATCATAAATTTTTATATTTCTGCTTTTCATAGTAATCTTGGCATTACTCTGACATTATTTTTGCTGCTTGGCACTCATATGAAAAGGTCTGTGTCCAGACCTCACCAGAGTGGAGGAATTCTTGAAGGTCTCTTCAACCAGGGCTGTAGTAAGCTGATGCCAAGTAGTAGGAGTAAGGTATTCCTTTCTACTAGTTATATTGGGTTTTTCAGCTCACACTATGTCAAATTTGGTCCATCTCATTTTGATAAAGTGTGGAGAAAACACATGCACGCATATACTGGTGTATGCACAACATAATACATTAAAATCACACTGTCATATAATGGCCTGAGTAGTTGGTGCACCAGAAATTCACATGAACAGAACTGTACTGTTCTGTTCTGTTCTTTCTGTTCAAGTGCAGTACAGTACCCTGTTCAAAGCTTTTTTACTGTATGGTAGTTTTTGGTTTTGTTCATTCTAACTTCTTTTACTTTTGTTCCCCCCTCCTTTTAAAGCTAAATGTTTAGTTCTTTACTATCAAAAATTTAAAGAAGGCTAAAAAATGCCTTTTCTCTGGTTTATTATAATATTATGTAGTAAAATTAATTAGGATTATCATTGTAGATGATAATAACTTTTGCCAGTATTGGCTAATTTTCTTTAGAGAATGTATTAATCTTTTTCATTTTGTTTTATGAAGATAAAATTTGTTTGCTTGCTTTCATTTTTGCTTCATTTAGCTACCTAAAATTACTTAATTATATATGCTATTTATTCATTTAAAAGACAACTCTGAATGCCAAATAATAAATTAAATTTTATGTTATTGTAAATAAAGGGGAGGAGAAAGAGAATAATTGTAGAGTTCTGTGAACTTAAATTCAAGTTTGTATTTGGAAACAGGGACATCCAGAAGGGGAATTTGGTCGTTTAGATGAAGAAGAAAAAGAAGAGAGGAAAAAAAAAATAATAAAAAATACTATTTTTACTCTGCAGTCCAAGGGAAATTATGGGAAAGTAACTGGGAAATTAATTGGTAAATTAATTTTCCAATTAATTTACCTCTTGTTACAGAATTGCTTGAACAAGACCATGAAAACTAGTGGGGGAGGATTAACTCTCGTTTGCAGGACAGGATCCTATAGAATAATTCAGAAATATTTCCTTGAATGATGTGCAAGTTCTTTGTAGTAATGGTTTTAAATAAGTCCCTGCATCAACTTTCTCACGGTGCATTAGAATTTGGTTCTTTTCTTACTCAGATTTAAATGAGATGTTAAGATGGATAGAATTAAGAAAGCTATATAAATTCAAACAGGACACCCAAAGACCAGAGATGGTCAGAGGCCCCCTGTCTGCCAGCTTGATTGCTAATTTGATAATTTTTGCCAACATCAAATGTTACAAAGTCATACAACATAAAGAGCATAAAAGTGACATCAAGTTTGACAAAGTAAAAACTTCTGATGCTGCCTTTCGCTGCACTAGCCAGGTCTATGCCTTCAAATATACTCACTCAGAAATTCTATCCAGATAGTTTTTCAGTGCAGATTTAACATGTTCACTACTACCTAAATGTGAAAGAACTCATTCAACTTGCCTTAAGTTTCGGAATGTTAAAAAAAAAAAACACACCATTCCAACATTCCGAACATTTTGTACATAATGATTGTAAATTTAAAGTTTGGATTAAGTGTTCCTTCACATGTCCACTGGAGTAGTGAACATGTTAAGGAAGCTGTCTGTCATGTTAAGGAAGCTGAAACTTGCAAAACAATTTCAGTAAAAGTTAGGGTTTAACTGTCAACAAATCCTTGGATCAATGTTTTTAAAAATCAAGTCATTAATAAAAATAAATGCAAGCATTAGAGTTCTTCACATCACTGTTCTCGCATAACAGTTGAAGAAGAGTGAGTTAGTATATATCTGATTGAGTTCCCATTATTAAATTATTCATAATAGGAGTATACTACTCCAACCAACACAGTCTTTAGTCACATCTGAGAAATTCTTGGAGTGTCCCAAACATCCACATCACTTGTAAGATGCCCCTATACAAAAAAAGCATGTGCTTGTCTCTATTTTAGTCTAATTGTTATATATTTTATATACCCACCCAACCCACTGCAGCCATTATCAATCCACTACAGGATGGAAACCTTCTCAACAATTCATGTTGAGGGAAATGGACCATAATCTGCCACTCTGGTCCAGTGTGGGTTGGCAGATCGACTGTATTTAGCAATCAGGGCCTTGAACCCCCGGTCTACTCAAAGTGCATGTGCTACTGCACTCCCACTCCTGACCACTCTGCTACGGAGGCCATTTTTTTTGTAATTGTATTTTATGTAATTGTAAATAACCTAACCATTACAATACTGTGTTATATTTCATGCTCGTTGAAGTGAAGCTGAAAAATTCATTGCCAGATTTTTGCAACTGTTAGTGTTTCCATTTTAACAACTCCTCTCATTGTGATATCATTTGTTTATAGAAAATTATGAGTTTATTGAACATGGATTTTAAATGTTGCATTTGTTAACAATTCATTATGATCCAAAATGATGAGTTGTCATTTTGGATCAGGTGAAAATGATATTTGAAAGTCTGCTGTTGCAACTTCTAGCTTTAAATGCTTTAGCTCAGTATTATTGAAGAGGATATTTCAATGCAGTAGTTGAAATTAAATAAATCATATATTGTCATATTACCCTTCCAAGTATTTTCTGGTCACATGGAGCAAGTCCCCATTGTCTTCCTATGTGTTGTTGGATAGTAGTGGTACTGTCACACTTTGAAACTCAGAAATAATTACTGTTATCCACTTCTGCCTAAGTTCTACTATCTTTTTAAGTCATATCAAAGAAGCATCACCTGAATAGCTGAATTCACTATACATGAAACCCATGTTTAGTCTCTAGAGCAAAGTTTCCGGCATCTCCCCCCATACTTCTCTTTCACCTCATGCACAGTACTAAGTACTATAGGTTTTGATACCTTTTGTGTTTGGGGTTTCCATAAAAAAAAAAAAAAAAAAACATTTAAAAATCTAAGATACAGCTATTTCAAAGCTACTAGCTTCTCATCACCTGGTAGTGATGAAGCACTGAAGCACGAATAATGTATTTTGTGTGAACGAACTGCCAAGTCCAAGTGGGGTCTGGAAGTAAAACTTCCATTTAAATGCAGAGTGACTCTTATTAGCACTGAATACTGATGACTAAGTCCATTTCAATTTCTTCGCACAATAAACTTCATGGATTAAAAGGTGTGTGTGTGTGTGTGTGTGTGTGTGTGTGTGTGTGTGTGTGTGTGTGTGTGTGTGTGTGTGTGTGTGTGTGTGTGTGTGTGCATGCAATCTTTAGCTTTTTAAATTAATATCTTCCTTTTTTTTTAAAGGCCTGAACAACTCTGGATTTTGAATCCAAAAAAAATTTTAGAAAAATTGGAATCTGACAAGCAGTTGCCAAGAGAATCTGAGACATTGGTTTCTCCAAAATCCATTATCATATCATCTGGTAGGTATTCACAATAAAATGTGGTACTTTAATAATATATAATATTTAAATTTTTTTATTAAGAAAAAAACCTAAATACTTTTCAATTCTCATTTCCCTTAGTTTGCCACTCACCTATTTTAAATTTCTAGCTCTACTTGTCAACTTCATAAAGCTTCTTTATCTTAGCTATTTTTCTAATTTATACTTTCTGTCCATCCACTCTCTGATGAGCAGGTGGATGACATTTTTATCAAAAATGGCAATATCATTTAAACAGAGTCAGAGTGGTGATTTTTTTTTTTTTTTTTTAAAGCAACTACTCTTTTGTTGTCGGTGTTGGTTCTTTGAAAAGTGGCTTAATATAAGGTTGCTCACTGAAAAGATGAAGTTGGCTCAAAGCAAGAGAGCTAAGACCATTTTAAAATGACTACCTTTTTCACTGGTTCTTTCTTTATTAAAAAAAAAAAGGCATTGTCACAAGGAGAGTATATTGAACGTTCTTGTGGACCAGGTTTATCCCACATTGTGGGATAAACCTGGTCCACAAATCATTAGCATTGTGGTTTATCCCACAATGCTAATGATTTCTTTAAACAGGAATGTAATAACATTGTCACCAGGAACATGTGCATACTTAGTCAAGCCAAGCTGCTTACAATTGCAGCTGTCGTTGCTATAAAAGATAGACCTATATGCTCTTAGGTACTTGCCCAATATTTTGGTAGGGCAATGATTCTAGAGCAGTTTTCACAATAATATTTATCAGTTACGTTTTTTTTTTTTTTTTGCTCTTTAAAATTTCCCATTTCCTTGATTATTTTTATAATATTTAGCTTTATTTATATCTTTATAAGGTAAAGGTCTTTTAAATCAGTTTTGTAAGACTTATTTTGTTCAAACACAGGTGAGGCCTTGGAAAAGTTACCTGAATGTTGGATTTGCTATGATGCAGAAAGAACAGATGCCGGACCACTTATTCAGCCTTGTTTGTGCAAAGGTGATGTGTCAGTTGTTCACCATGACTGCTTAAAGCAGTGGCTTATTGAGGTAATTAAAATAGTTGAAGTTTGTGCATTTTATTTATTTATGAACATTTTTAATTTGCAACGCTGATATAAGGTATCATTTAACATACAGAAACTTGATAGTTTTCATTTATGCAAAGGCAGTTTGTAGAACCAGTTGGCATCCACAAATTATTTACAGTTTATGAAACTGTTCAAAGTCCAAATTCCCTAGTTTGATAATAAATGTTTCTCTGCATTCTAATCTCTTAAGGGACAGCACTGTACAAGGGTTATGATTAAATTCTTGGGTGTTCATCTTCAAGGAGTAAATATATCAAGCCTCACCCTCCAGATTCACATTTTATTGCCTTTTCCTATTTATTCCTCTTCAGTGTATGAGGTTTTTTTTTTTTTTTTTTTTTTTCAAATGTGGTTAAAAAACTATTACAGCAACCAGTTGCTATAGTAATATCATGAGTAATCATTTTTATGAAGTTCTTTTTATTCTACTTGATAAAGATTTTCTTTTTCTTCCTAGGCATCCCACATACACAAGAAAAAAAAAAAAATAAAATAAATAATAGTTTTTGTTTACCATAACATACATCTGTTGTGTGAATGTGTGAAATCAAATTATTTTAACCTCTTTCCTTACTATTTAAAACAGGGATGGCCAACCCATGCAGCTCCCATTAATGATTTACAAAAAAAAAAATTTTAATTATACAACCAGTTTTAAAAATCAGAAATGAAACTATACATAGAACAGAGCTTTCCAAAGTGTATGTCAATTAATGTTCCAAATAACACCATATTTTGGCACCTAGTCATTTCAAATGGACTAGGTTAGTTATCAAAGTAAATATATCCAAAGCTCAACAAACTTCCAAATATGAAGGTTATGATATTTTGTAGAAACACACATATCTCTCTCTCTCTCTCTCTCTCTCTCTCTCTCTCTCTCTCTCTCTCTCTCTCTCTCTCTCTCTCTCATGTTTTTGGTCTAAAACAAAGGCAGTTGCATTTACCATCAGTTTAAAGATAAGGAACAAAAGGAGTGGGAGATATCAAATAATTACAAAATTCTGGTAGGGTATTTAATTATTTTTGGCACTTTCCTTTTTGCATTCACATCAAAAAGTTTTAGAAAGATCTGACACAGTTAAATTCACTTTTATTACAAGAAATTATGACCCAGGTTTCAGTGTGACAAATGTTAATTACTGGCTCATCTTTACTGCCTTTTATTTTTAATTGAGCAGGTGAATATGAAAGCTGGGGAGCTTCTCATGACATCATTTTTGTGAAGGTAAATGTTTATTTGTTACCCTATATCAGCAGTTCCCAACCTTTTTTGACTCACGAACCTCTTTCAACATAATATTTTTTTCTTGAACCACTAAGCCTATATTCTCAGAAATCATATAATAGTTCTAAATTTTTATTATAAAATATTTCCAGTACTACATTTTTATAAACAATATTTCATAATAATATAAAATTATTATTAAGTCCTATACATAATAATGGTCTTTTAGAATGAAAAAAAATTTAGTATGGAAAACATATTTATTTATTTATTTATTATTTTTTTTTATGAGAACCCCAAACACGAAAGGTATCAAAACCTATAGTACTTAGTACCGTGCATGGGTTGAAGGAAAAGTATGGGGAGAGGGGGATGCCGGAAACTTTGCTCTAGAGACTAAACATGGGTTTCACCACTTCAAGCCTCCAATAAGCAAAGTGGTGGTATTTCACCGGTTGATGAAAGTCATCTACCACCTGAATTTTAACATAATGTACTGTAAGATAGTAAACTAAGTGTAAGAAATTGTGAGAGATGTGGTTCCTTTCATTGGCAATTCTTTACTTTATATTTAATTTTATTTTACTTTATTCTGTCTTTAGTTATTATTAGTTATTTTTCATAACCCTTTTACCACAGCTGAACAGTGCAATACATATCAGCATGTTTGCACCCAATTCCCCTCTCTCCCCCACACACCACCACCACTAACATCCTGTTTTGCATGCTTGCTATGTAAGAGCACATGACCCAAACCACAACTAAATATAAATTTTGAACTGAACCACTTAAATTAATATTAAACTATTTTGTAGTTTACAAAAATATACATATGTAAATCTAAGCAGATGCTATTACAGAATTTTTAATGCGAACCCCATCGAACACTTTCATGAACTCTTGGGGGTTCATAAACAACCAGTTGGGAATCACTGCTCTATTTAAATTTATACTATAAACATAAAATTATTTAATTTTTTTTATTACAAGTACATATTCCTTTACATAGCAAAAACATTTTATGACATCAGAAGCAAATCAGTTGGGGGTTAGTAAAAACATTGGATGGCATCAGGGTTAGTTGTGGGGGGAGGATATCGATTCCATTCACTTCTGGACCAGTCCTCTGTGGCGTGCGATGCGTTTTCAACATAATATATGACCCACTACAGAAAAAGTTGGCCCTCCCTGGTTTAGAGGGAGAGCACAGTGAGATGAGTGATTTGTTCAGACCAAATCTGATACTAAAATACCTAAAACTGCTGAACAACCTGCAAAGCAGTGCGCCCATCACAGCTTTCACTGCTTACTATGAACCATTTAAAGGGACAGGAAGCACCTTTTACAAGAAAAGCAGCATTCATCCATGTGTCTCAGAACATGTTAAGCATATATGACAGGTGTTTGTCCATAATCCAGAGATGTCTAGGAATTATACTGCTTTAAGTGCTGCATGTGATAATGTCAGTAACACAGCAACCAAGAAAAAATGTTTCATGTGTATGCTTGATATAGAGAATGACAAAGACTTCTTCAGATGCTTCATGTTTCCATAAAGTGTGAGGATTTGGGGATCAGAAAATACTGATATATGAGACAATCCAAAAGCAAAATGCAAACAATTTTACCTAACCGAAAAGCGCAGGAATGTTGTCTGTTCTCTATAGGAAACAATGGGCTGAATAGGAAATCCGGTCGTATGCAGTTTTACCTGACCGAAAAGTGCAGGAATGTTGTATGTTCTGTCAGGTAAAATTGCATAAGACTGGATTTCCTATTTGGCCCACTGTTTCCTACAGAAACTCAGCATTGTCATTCTTGGCCATACATGTATATAGTCTTATAAACCCTTTAGACAGGCGATACAGTTTGGAATAAAAAACTGCGATACATTATTTAATAACCTTAAGAACTGTAGACTTGACGATGATGGTAATTTATTCTCACTGGATGTTACTTCATTATATACAAATGTAAACATTGAATACATATTAGATATTCTTTGGAACATGTTAAATAATAACTCTGTACTGATTAATTATTCAAAGCTTCCTATTAAATAAATTTTTCACTTAAAACTCTTAGTTAAAGCCAACTACACCTTTCAAGACAAAGTATACAAACAAATTTTTGGTTTGCCAATGGGATTGAGCCTGAGTGGCTTAATATTGGAGATTTATCTCTAAACGATTGAGTGTATACATTTGACACCTTTTCTACCCCTTTTCTTCTATCACATACTATGGGAGGTATTTAGATGATGTTCTTGTTATTACTGATAGTAGCACTATCCAAGGCATTTTACATTTGTTTAATAATATTCATCCTAGACTCAATTTTATATTGGAAAGGGAAAATACGGATAGTAAGCCATTAAATTTTCTAAATTTCGCACTTACATGGGACTTGACTAAAATCCAATTTAACATCTATCATAAACCAACAAATACTGGTATGCTTCTGCATTATAACAGCTATCACCTGTTCACCTACAAAAGGTCTATTATCTTTAATTGATTTCTCAGTACCTATAAATATTCAACGAGGGAATCTGCTTTGGGTTCAGAAATACAGATATTAACCAGCACATTCTTAACCAGCAGGATGCAAAAAAAAAAAAAAATACACCAACCAACAATAGTAACATCGAAAAATACTTTATTTCTGTACCATATGTTGAACAGTGGCACAAATAGCTTAACATATTCTTTAAAGATACCGAATTTAAAATTGTGGCCAGATCAATACGGAAATTACACACTATACCAGGTGGCCAACTTAATTTGTGATGCGATCTACTTTTTTTCTTCAAAATGTGCCATGATCTACCATCTCAAGAATTTCATTGCACATGGTTAAAAAAGTGAATCAACACATTGAAAAATGTTGTTTATAAATTTTAAAATTAAATACAATTCAGAATTCTTATTTTAAATTCATACATATTTAAATTTTTAATTATGTGAAGTTTGTGTCTTAATGTCATCTGCCAAGCTTTCAAAATCGATTTAACGGACCCCGATATAATGGATTTCGGATTTAACAGACTGAACAAATAATAATACAGTAATGTACATATTAATCTTGGCCATATTTTTTTTTTTTTAGGTTATAAAAATTTTAGTGTTATTATTAATTAAAAATTAATAATAATTATTGTTTTGATAATTACCTACTTTTATTTTTATAATCAGAGTCAGGAAATTGTTTTTTATTCTTTCTGAAAATGTGTTCAAATAGCTGTTTTCGCAGATAACAGATAAGAGCAGACAGTGACTTGCGAGCTGAATGTGACTCGGGACACTAAACTGTAGGTCTACCGGCTTGCTTTGTTTCTGTCTCAGTCTACCTCGAGCTGTCGTGTGGTCAGGTTGTATACAGTGTGTTTCTGTGATTTCTGAATTGTGACTTTTGCAATCCTTACAATTTAAAATGGCATCAAGTGATAGAGGAGTTAAATGAAAGCGTGGGGACTTAAATGTGGCACAGAAATTAGAGCTAATTGAGAAATTAGAACAAGGCATCTCAGTAGCACGTATTTGCAAAATTTATGGCATAAAAAAAAACTGTTTCTGATATCCGTAAATCGAAGGCCAAATTGCAACATAATTTTATATTGTACAGTACTGTATATTGTATTAAAGCTTTTTTTTTAAATTAAGAACAATAAAAAATGCCCCCCCAGGTTATATTTGATTGAATGGACTTTCGGCATTAACGGACACCCCTTCTCCCCTATTAGTCCGTTAAATTGAGGGTTTACTGTACTGTGATAAGGCCAATCGTAAAGAATCTTCTGTATGCAAGTCCATAAGAGTAGAGCGATTCTTTGTTTGTTTCAAATACGAAAAGGCTGATTCACATAGATATGTGGAACCAAAACAGGAATTTAAAAGTTTGCTGCATTTTTTTACAATTTGGTACTTTTCTCAGCAAACATATTCCCTAAAGTCTTTTTCTGCTGACCTGACTTTTAGGAAGATATCATTTCACAGTGTAATAATTTCATTTTCAAGTAATATTTTCTCCATGTGAAAAATCTCAGCGATTTTTTTTTTTTTTTTTTTTTTTTCCTGCAATTTGTTTTATATCTAAGTTGACATTAAATGGATAAGAAATACATTGAGCATAGGCTTGGCAGGGTCCTGAGCTGGATATCATCATTATTCTCTTTCTTGGTAATTTCCTTCTACTTTTGTTTTGTCTCTCTCTCTCTCTCTCTCTCACGGGGTAACTCGGGAATTTTTTTTGGCTGGTGTAGCATAAGCCTCAGGCTTCCTTGCACCATATAGCTAATAATAATAATAATAGTTTTAAAATCACTGAATCTGGTTTCAAAATCATCCATGACCTTCTCAATTTCAGAAACATATTTCTCAGTACTAAATTCAAAAACAGGATATTTTTGCAAATGATCTTGCCTATTTGCAAACTGATCGAATTTTTTTTCTTTTAGATCCTTAGTCATTGCCAAAAATTGATATTTATATGCAGAAATATTACTAATCATGTCACCCACATTTTTATTTTTTCCTTGTAATTCCAAATTCAGATCACTTAATTTACTGCTAAAATCTGCCAAAAAAGTCAAATCACACAACCACTGCTGATAATCATCTCCCCTTTGATCAACAGATTTTTTAATTTCATTCAGCAAATTTCGAAATCTCTGTAGAAACTTACTCCGACTCAGCCACCTCACATCTGTGTGTAATATCATATCTGGTTCATTTTCATCGAGATGCATTTTGAAGTCTCCTTTGAAGAGATTGGCCTCTGATGGAATTCACGATTTTTTGAAAGCTATGTCCACAACGCTTTTAGTATTTAATATTTTTCTGGCTAACACTTGTTGGTGGATGATACAGTGGTAACTCAAAAAAATCTGGAAATTCATCATCCTTTTGGCAGAATGCAATGAATCCATTAAGATGCCCTGTCATTGCTTTAGCTCCATCTGTTGTTATTGATACAACCTAAAATATAGGTAATTTAATTTTTTCAGTAAAATTTTTGAATGCGCTAAATATATCAAGACCTCTGGTTCTTTCTTTTAATGAAACCATACCCAGCAGTTCTGTAGTGGCAGAATCATCAAAACACCATATGAACAAAAACGAACAATTGAGCTGTATCACTGACGTCTGTAGATTCATTCAGTTGTAAAGAAAAAGATACACATTTAGCAGTGTGAGCACACAATTGTTCGCTCACATTTTTTCTCATTTTCGATGCATCGTATCACAGTATTTCAAGATAATTGCAGATCTTGAAGAGCACTTTTAATTTCATTTTTGTTCTTAAAATTTTCAAAGAGCACTTCAACACATGGAGTACGTTGACGTGTCTTTCTAAATTTCTTTTTTTTGGGTATAGACATGGAAGCATTGCAAATCAAACAACATGTTTCTTTTATCATTATAAAAAAGTATTCTAGTTCCCACTCTTTATGAAAATGATACGTTTTACTCTTTTTTGTAGTTTTCGTTTTAAATCAAAGGATGTTAAATTAATGTATAAGTACTGTATCTGTAAATTAATGTATAAGTACTGGATTCTTCTGCTCCTATGCTTATCTTTAGTGACACTCCAATTTCTAGGCAAAATGATATATCTCTTTTGGGGATTACCCTGACTTCTAATCTCTCTTGGCACAAGCACATTAGAAATATTGCTTCCTCTGCATCTAAAAAACTTGGTTTTCTCTTTCGCTCTCGGCGTTACTTTTCTCCCAAACAGCTGCTCACTCTGTATAAATCGCAAATCCGCCCTGCCATGGAATATTGTTCCCACATCTGGGGTGGTGCCCCCAAAACCTCTCTCAGGCTTCCTAACTGCCCTCTTCTGAATTCCATTCAGAAGAGGGCAGTTAGGTTAATTAATGATTCATCTCTAACAGAGTCTCTCCACTCGCTTTCTCATAGACGCACTGTTTCTGCTGCATGCCTCTTCTACAGATACTTCCATGGGCACTGTTCTTCTGAATTGGCTTCTATAATTCCCGCTCTCTCTTCCAAAACAGTCCGAACACGTGCCGCCACCAGCCAACATCCATTTACTGTCCAACTTCAAACCCACAGAACCAACTTTTCATCTTCCTCATTTATTCATTCAACTGCCGTTTTCTGGAACAACCTTCCTTCATACGTATTTCCTGAAAATTACAATCTACAGAAGTTCAAGTCCAATATCAATAAATATCTTCTTTCGTCTTCTCAACCTCCAACCCAAGCACGGTACTAAGTACTACAGGTTATAATACCTCTCGTGTTTGGGGTTCTCATAAAAAAAAAAAATAAAAAATCACACACTTCGGGTGACTCAGATATGGCATAAAAATAATTTGTGAACAAATTAAAAAAAAAAAAAAAAAAAAAAGTGAGAATAAATAAATATGATCTGTATTGTAAGGTGCAAAGGTACACATAGGTACCTTGACTTACAAAACCCTTCACGGCACTAAAGTCAGGGGTTATACTTGATAATTCACCCAAACCACAAATTAAAATCTTAATAAAAGTCATCCCTGAATATGGATTAAAGTTGACAGCCTAATAAACATAATCCATGAAACAAACCGAGGAAGTGAGCAGTTCTTCATTTTAATGCTATACTATGATTTAACTAGCTTCTGGAATAGTCTTGAATGTAGTCTTGATCTCATCCTTGATGGCAAAGTGCTGTCACTAAAGATGAGATTTTGATCCCTTGAAAGCTTTATGATAAACTAAATAGAGGCAGGAATAAATTTCAAGAATTGAATTTAGCCATTGAAAGTTTTTGCATGTTTTATAACTGTGTAAATAACAAAATATTTCAAATACATCTGATAGAATAGTATATTTAATCCTCTAATATTTGATATTTTTATTTTTATAGAAACCAATAATGAAAGTTTTTTTTTTTTTTTTTTTTTTTCCCCTTCTCTTCTAGTCTTCATGTAATCCAGAAAACATGAAATGTAAAGTTTGCAATGAACAAGTAAGCATTAAATTGTATATATATAATATTTATTTATTTATTTTAATAAATATATTTTTTTTCTTTAAATTTGTTAAATTGGAAATTGAATCTTCTCTTGAGAGACCATTCTTCAGATATTCTCGCTACCAAAGTTGCGTGGATCAGCAATTTGAAATTGAGTGTGGGGAATGGCCAAGCATTATAAAAATTGTGTGAAATTGACATAGTGTTAAATACACTATCATGTCATTGGAAAAGCAATATGGAAAGTGTCCTATCCTGCATGAAAATGATTCTGCACAAACAGCCTCATTTTTATAGGGCAATAATAGCATAGCTAAGTAGACTCCAACTCATGGCAATGTGTCATAAAACTTTGTGTTTCTGCAAATCAGCCAGTGTTATAATTTTATGTGGGTAGCACTGGATTTTTATTTCATATTTGCCTCCTTAACAATAGAGCAGCCTTGCTGCCCATCACTCATTCAGAAAAAAAGTCTTTGTTAAAATTTCATCAATTATATAGAAATTTTTTCAAGAAATCTTGCATCTCTGTCTTAAACAGAGATGTTAGTCCCCCCCCCCTCCAAGAATTCCCCCTCCAAGTTAATCTGGTTTTTTTATGCAGATGTGACAACCAGCGTACGAAGCACATATTCACTACTGACTTGTCATACGTATATTGACTTATATTGAAATAATTATTGTTCCTTGATGGTGAAGTAAAATTAAACAAAGTGCTTTACAAACATTAGACATACCATGGAATGGTAAGTTGACTGCTTCCCTACTAAGAGATGAAACAGAGTTCCCACTGAGCCTGAGTTACAGTAACACTGATCTTTTTGCTAGCACTGGAACTAGTAACCATATTCTGCTGTGGACTAACATATCTGTTTCCTAAAACCATTCATGATATTCCCAAAGCACAACTATGGCTTTGGCTTCTGATAAAATTGCTTCACATCATCAAATTTAGCAATGTGCTTAGCTTTTTTTTTTTTATAAAGTTTTTTACCAACTTTAATTAACATCAGAATTCCCAATTATCATCATCATCATCATCATCAGCCATTTTCAATCCACTGCAGGATGAAGGCCTCTCCAGCAACTTTCCAGTTCCTTCTGTTTTGAGCACTGGCCATCCATTTACTACTCAAAAACTCATGAATTTCATCTATCCATCTCCGCCTTTGTCTTCCAGGTTTTCTTCTAGCTCCTCTTGGGTACCATTCTGTTATTTTCTTAGTCCATCTGTCATCATGTCTTCGAGCTATGTGTCCTGCCCAAGACCATTTTAGTTCTTTAGTTTTGATAAGAATGTCCTTTACTTGAGTTTGCTGCCTAATCCATGTGTTTCTCTTCTTATCTGATTCCCAATATAATTCGTTCCATTCTTCGCTGTGTAGTTCTTAGCTTCTCTTCCATTCTTTTGGTGAGTGCCCAAGTTTCACTTCCATAAGTCATGGTGGGGAGTATACATTGAACCCAATTATACATTGTGGTTAAAAAAAAAAATGATAAGAAAAGAAAACATTATATATTGTAGGAAGAAAAACCAAACTTTAATATCAGCATATTACAAATTATTTAAGATTATAAACTGCCCTGCTAGTATTTAATATCATAAATTGTTTTTTCATTTCACTCATGATTTTATTTCAAACCTTTTTAAAATTTTGCATTTTTTTAATGTTTAAGGTTTTTAAATATTTAAAAATTTAATTATGATTTTATTTTATTTTATTAAAATTTACAAAATTTTAATTAAAAAATTAAGTTTTTGAAAGGGATATTCTTTTTATTATTTATGTTAGGTAAAAAATGTAAACATCACTGTTGGAGAAATTTCTTAATTATATGTATAATTAATTTTTATTTTAGTATGAATTAGAACGAGGCTATATCTGGCTACCAAGTGGCCTTACTACAGTACACTGGATCCAGACTATAAGTATCATCACAGTAATGGGTGGTGCAGTTGGTGGAGCTTGTGCAGTTGTAAGGTTATTCGAAAGTGTTGGATTAAGAACGCTTGCAGTTGGTATTGCTATTCTTGTTGAATATGTCTGTTTGAGGTAAGATTTCAGTTTCCTTAGAATTACGTTTTTGTATGTGTGCGTGCATTTCAAAACTGCTTTCTGTTTGCTGCTTATCAAATACAGGCAGTTCTTGCTTTATGAGTTCCCGGGTTTACGAGTTGTTTTGTTTTTTTTTTCCAAGTATCTACAAAATCAAAAATATGAACATTAATTGCAAAAAATGAATGTTAAACATACATAAATACCGCATTTCAAACCACGCACGTAGCTATACAATACAGTGTACCCCACTTTACGATATTAATCCGTTACCATCGTATCACGAAAATATCGTAATGTGAACCCAACAACACATTATTTTTTTGGTAATTCATTCCACAACCTCGGAAGTAAATTTTCGCTATATAACTCCTTAAAAGGTCATTTTTATTGTGTAAATTGTATTAGTTACCAATTCAATCATTAAACGCACTACACTTTCATCATTATCATATGTTCCCCTTATAAGAACCAATTTTGAATGGCTTTGTGATATTTTTCTAAAGCACATTTCTGGAAGTCATGACCATAAAACAATTTGCACTTTCCGGTTTATTGGGCTTTTCTTTTACTGAAAGCATTTATAAACTGGTAGTAAACTCAATGTTATTGCATTTGTGAAAATACCGATAGCTGTAATTGTGTGATTTTTTTTTATGTTATTATGGTGAAATGTGTTTCCCCTTTACTGAAATCTTCAATCGTATAAAACACACGAATTTTCAGAATCTTCTCTTCATTTTTTTTTTTTTTTTTTTTTTCTGTAAACTTGTTATTCTGCACAAATCGTGTTAGTTGCAATTTGTATGTTCCACTAAAAAATGCTTCTGCATGCTATTGAAATTTATAAAGAAAAGAAAAGATTATCTTGGAAATAAATGCCTCTTGAAGCATTTCTGAAGAAGAAAACTCCTTGTGCAACAAATGAACGAGTGCCGAGCCAATAACGAGTGATCAACAAGTGTGCATTTAGTCAATGATGATGATGAAGAATAAACATTCTTTAACATTTATAAGTCATAAATAATTTCTCTCTTATTTGCTTGATTTTACAGGCTATGTTTTCATTTCTTTGGATAAATCAATCATTGTTTAAACAAACTAATTAGTTAACTAATTTCATTGTTGAGAATGTAACGCCTATTTTTAACATTGTCTATGGGAAATAAAGTCCCACTTTATGAGCATGCACTAGGAACGAATTAACTCATAAAGTCGAGAACTACTTGAATATAGAAACTATATCATTTCTTTCTGTTATTAACCCTCTCTAGAGTGAGTTCTGAAAATATATGGGGCCCGAGTAGTGAGTTTTATGCCAGGGACCAATTCTGGGGAGTGAGTTTCTTCTTTAAATTTTGGTTTTTTTTTTTTGAATCCTACAGACCTGCATTTTAACTTTGTAAAAATGAAAATTTGTGCATAAATACTTTTAGGTATTAATTTGTTCTGGTTTTGATTTGGTTGCCAAACATTAAAGTAAATTTATTATCAAAAATAAAATCAGAATTTTATTTTTTTAAATTACAGAAAAATTCAAAAAAATCAAGAAAAAAATATTAGCATTACTAGTGGCAAATGATGCAAAGCAAGCAAGCTTATACAGCATCAGCAAAAAAAAAAAAAAAAAAAAAACCCAACTCCTATTTCACCTATTCATTCCCTCCAATAATTTGTGTAGTTCTGTCTTGAATATTTAAGCTTTTAACCTCCACAATAACAGATGGAAGCTTGTTCCAGCAATAACCGACCCACTGGCTAAAGGCAAACCTCCACACTGCAACCATCCTTCCTTAATTTGAATTTGTGCCTCCTCCTCATGTCATCTGGGCAATATGAAGAATCCCATCTATCTTAGTTATGATTATGCAAATAACGTAAGTTATTTGCATAATCGTAAGTTATTGCCACAGAACCACTACTCAGTTCTACTGTACTGTATAAAAGCAAAGCAGTCTCTTCAAAATCATGCAGTAGATGTTTACCTGCACTACAGCAGCATTGCCAACAACGTTGCAGGAAAAGGCACTATTAGTGAAGCTGTACTATCAAAACAGCAACAATGCAGTTGCGGCTATCAGAGAATTCCGGCGTCAGAAGCGCATAAGCCGTGGACCTATGACTGTTTGTGCTGTCTGCAAAATGATTGCAAAATTTGAAGCGACAGGACATGTTAGTGTTCAACCAAGTAGAGGTTGAAAACGAGTGGACTCTTGTGTTGAAGATGTGGCTATGGCTGTCGTGAATTTATCAAGTCAATCTCCATGTGGTAGCGCAAGTGTGCCAGCTTTTTCTTGTGAAGTGGACATGCAGTATTCCACAGTAAGGCTAGTAATGCGTCAGATGTTGCAGTACTATCCTTACAAGATGCACATGCTACAGCGGCTAAAGCAGGTGATACAGATATTCATTTCACATACGCACTTCAGTTTCTAGCGCGAATGACAGTAGATATCACTTGGCCATGGAACATCCTTTGGAGTGATGAAGCCCACTTCTGCTTAAATGGACAAGTGATTACCCACAACTGTCACATTTGGGCAACAGAAAACCCTCGAGTTATCCAAGAGGTCTGGTTTCATTCTCCAAAAGTGACATTGTGGTGTGGATTTACGGCCACATTCGTGATTGAGCCATATTTTTTTGAATAGGTAACACCGACTGGACCCCTCTACTTTTCCATCATTGGACAGCGATATTATGAAATGTTGGCAAATTTTGCAATACCAGAGCTGCAACAACGTGGGTTGCCTTCAGGATACCATATTCATGCAAGATGGTGTGCCACCCCACATCCACCATTGTGTCCAAAGATTACTAAGGCAACACTTTACAGACAAATGGGTCATCAGCCATTGTTTCCAGACATCTTTGGCCAGACCTCACCCCATGCAACTTCCTGGTTGTGGGATTTTTTTGAAGAACCAGGTGTATCAGGAAGAATGTCAAACTCTGGCAGATCTGAAAGACAACATTAGACGTCATGTGCTGGTTATTCCAGTTGACATGTTACGTTCTGCTGTAGAAAATGCTGTTCTTTGAATGGAAAGTGTTGTTGACCAAAATTGGAGGATACACTGAACAATTGTAGTGCTGTTCAAGTGATTTGTATTGCCACAGTGCCATTAGTGACAAATTTTGTAACTAATTTTTTTTTTTTTTCCTATAAATGGCGAGTGCATTCTTTATTGTACCTGTTGTCCAAATTTATCTTCAGTATGAGCCTTAGAACTCACTTCAGAGCCCTCTACATAGGGATACTTTAATTTTAACAACCCTGTATAATACGTGAAATGAATATTTTATATATAAATGAAACCACAAAAGCTGAAATTCTGAGGAAATTTACTTCTATATTCTGACAAGAATATATCTGTTTCAGGAAAGCCTTTGACACTGTCGTGCATGGAAGACTATAGTACAAATTGGAGCAGAATGGTATTAAGGGTAAGCTGCTACAATGGATTAAAGGATGGTTGAGTGGGAGAAGACAGAGGGTGGTAATTAATGGGTGCTGCTCTTCGTGGACTAATGTTATTAGTGGAGTCCCACAGGGTTCGGTGTTGGGTCCTCTGTTGTTTTGTATATTTATCAATGATATTGATGAAGGTATATCAGGCTTAGTGTCGAAGTTTGCAGATGATACAAAGGTTGGCAGGGTTGTTAATGACAGTAATGGCAGTGTGCTACTGCAATAGGATCTAGATAATTTGGGTAGATGGGCTAAGAAGTGGTAACTGAAGTTTAACCTTGACAAATGCAAAGTACTGCATATGGGTAGAAGTAACCCCAGAGAAATGTACCAACTGTATGGTACTACACTTAAGGTGGTAGAAAATGAAAAAGACCTGGGAGTAATTTAGCAGTCAGATATGAAGTTTTCTGAGCAATGGAGACAGGCTGCCAGGGCAGGCCATGGGGTTTTGTCAATGATATATAGGAATTTTGCTAGCAGGGAAAAGGAGACGATTGTCCCTCTGTATAAGGCAATGGTCAGGCCATGCCTTGAGTACTGCATACAGGTCTGGAGGCTTCATTTTAGGAAGGATGTAGATTTGCTTGAGCGTGTACAGAGAAGGGCAACAAGATTGGTGAGTGGAATGAAGGGATCCTTTACCAAGAGAGGCTTAAGTTCTGCAAATTGCAGTGGCTGATGACTAGGCGCCTGCGCGGTGATCTGATTGAGGTGCATAAGGCCTTGAATGGGTTGAGCACGCTAAATTCCGATGGGATCCTTCCACTTGTTCAGATTACGAACCTAAGGGGGCATAAATTCAAATTAAGAAAAGACAGATGTAGAATAGATGTGCGGAAATTTGCCTTTAGCCAGCGGGTGGTTAATTGCTGGAACAAACTTCCATCTGTTGTGGAAGTTGATAGGTTAAATAAATTTAAGGAGGAACTGAACAGAACGTAACATGTGATTTTTTTTTTTTTTTTTTTTTGGCTGATACTGCATAACCTAAGCTCATACACTTGCTTTCATGCATCACATGCCATTATCGTTTGATTACTGTTAAAATACTCTTATTAAGATAACTGTTATTAACATGCCACAAACTTATTTTAGAAAACTTACTTTGAATGTTCAGATGGCACAAAGTCCTTCCTTGGTATAGCTTTCAGCCATTTGTTACTTAAAACAGTATCCCTCATCGGAAAGCCAAAGATGTGTGTACTTTCAGGCCACCTTTATAATTTCCACGGCATCCAGGAACACAACATTTTCCAGGCATTATTAAAAATTTCAAAGCACTTTTATGAGATGAAATAGCACAAGAAACATACAAACAGCATTTCTGATAACAGCAATACTACTAATGAACAGAGGTAATGAAAGGCTTAAGCTCTACCTACTATAATTAGTTCTTTACCTTTATCCCTCGGCCCACTTAGCACAACGGATTAGCCTACTGGGGCTTTATCTAGCAATGGCATCGCTTGATAGCACCTAATTTTTATGAGTTAAATATTGTGATGATATTGACAAATTTGTATCACCTTTATGCAATTGTTTGAGTGCTTACAATCGTTTTTTTTAATTCTCAGATTCTTTAATATTGAAAATATCTGTACATGAAAAAAATATTTTTTATGCATATTTTCAAGATTTCTAATTTCTTCAAATAAATATGTAGTCTTAATTCTGAGATGACTTCAAATTATTATAATTGGAATAAATATTATATTCCAAAATTATATTATTCTTTAATATACCCATAATTTTGCACTTACTAATTATGCAGTGCAACATTTTCTGTGCTATTGTTTAACATGCATTCCAATATGCCCATCAACAGCTACATCAGGAATTTTAAATTAATCCATTTTTTGTTTGACTTTTTTGTTATAGTTTTTATTTGCAAAGTTCAGCTATTTGAGCTAAGTCTGAATAGCCTTTAATGCTTTTATCTTGGCTCATTGGTGTGAGGTGCTGTAATTTAGAATGTGGTTTTGAAAAACCAAAACTGGAACAATAGCTTTTACAGCATTGTGAAGCTAATTGGTCTTTGTTTAGATTATTGATGTATTCTCACTCCCTGTTTTCTTTTAACAGTGTGCTTTTCCTATTTTTGCTCATAGTTAGTGCCATTGTAATCTGCCTTAGCTTGCCTAACCTACTTTGTGACTTGGTTGCAGACTATTTTATACCCTACTGTAGGTTTCTGAATCTCCTGTTAATTTATAAGCATTCCATGTATTTTTCTTCTCTGTTACTAATCTCATCAGGTCAGCTGACATATTGATTTGATTTTTTACCTTATTTGCATTTTGCATAGTAGTTATATAATAATTTGCAAGGAAAAGTGAATTTGGGTCTGTGAATTTAGGAATTAAATACATTGATATACACTATAATTAAGTTTGCAGTAAATTAAAATACAGTCGGACCTCTATATAACAAAATCGATCATTCCATTGAAAAAATTCGTTATACAGAAATTCCATTATAAAGCAATATGACCTTTTTAACAATGAAAAAATACTGTAAATTCAGAAATATAGTAACCAATAGAAAAGAAGTGGGAATGAATAAATTTTCTAATATTTTAAAACAATTTATTAATACGTACATATTAAGAAATGACTATTTACATGATGCCACAATTTATTAGTACACTTTTAAGAATTTTGTCGTAAAATATTTGGTTATTTTTTGTTGTACACTGGATTCTACTGTACACCATTCATAAAAATGTTCGCATTTGTTTAAACTTTAAACACTCAGATATATTTTCTTCCCACTGAAGGCCTCGACACAAAGTTTCAAATGCTGCCAACATTTCTTTGGAAGGTTTATTATTATCCTCATTTTCATCCAACTCGTCATCGATATTGTCACTAGTTCTTTAAATATGCTCCAAAATGTTGGAGTCATTTGGATATTCAGCTATGAGATCGTTATCAATGCCTAAAAATTCGTCAAGAACAATTTCTCCGCCGATTAAACCTCGCTTGGAACTCTTCCCAAGATTGCTTAATGTCTTCTAGTAGTTCATCCCTCTCATCTCTGTTAATTAGCATTTTAGCAAAACCTGCTTTTGCGTAGCAATTCTTAATCATTTTGTCACATCTTGACTGCACACTTTCACCAACTCTGATATGCACATCCACAAATCTATAACAGAATCCACAATATTTTTCAGTATGCACCTTCGGTAGTGCATTTTCAAATTCTTGATAATGCCTCGGTTCATTGGCTGCAGTTAGACAAATTATTCAGAAGGAAGAAAAACCTCACACTTGTAAGTTTCGAAATTACCGAGTGAAAGTGGGCAGGGTAGTTGTCAACAATCAACTCTTTTTTTCTGTTTTCTTTCGTCATCTTTCTATCGAAATTTAAAATCCACTGCTCAAAAATTTCACTTTTCATTCAATGTTTTTGTTGTAGTTGTAGTCCAACTCTAATGACTTTACTCCTTTGAAACATCAGGGTTGTTTACTTTTGCCTGTTACCAAAAGCTTCAGTTTTTCATTACTGGAACAAAGCCATATTTGCAACCAAGAGTGTAATTCTCTCCTGATTATTTTTACCACCTAAAGATTTATCACCTTTAAAAGTCAGTGTCTTGTTTGGCAACCATTTAAAAAATAGACATGTTTCATCAACATAGAATATGTTTTTGGACTCTTAGTCCTCCAAATTATTTTTCAAAACTGTTTCTTTCCGGTGAGTATAGTCTTCTTCAATTGCATCTCCACTTTCATCAGAAATAACTTTTTCAAGTAAGCCATGACGCTCTTTAAATTTGTCCAGCCAACTAGAACTGGCTTGGAACGTTTTGTGCCCCAGAATAGCTGCGTACTCCATAGCCTTTTCTTTTATTAATAGCCCTGATATCAACATGTTTTGGTCTCGAATCAACTTCATCCACTTAAAAACTGCTTCATTTACATCTTCCCAAAAGCATAATTTCAAATGCTTCCGAGTGGGTCCCGTTTCCTCAAACAGTTTGAGAATCGAAACAGGATTTTTCAGAATGGTTGACACGCTACTGGCAGGGACATCAAATTTTAAAGCGATTTCTTTCTTTTTTTTTAACGCCACGATCTACACTATTGAGCACTATTGTGGAAGTGCTCAGTAGTGTAGATCGTGGCGTTCTGCACTATTGAGCACTTCCGCTTTTTCACACTGCACTCAAGGATTTCCTCTTAGACACTGTAAGGTTACTTGCACAGCAGTTAAACTAAGCTGAAATTAGGGACCACGTGTAGCTACCATTTAAACAGAGACAGGTGTAATTTAGTGAAAGTGTGGATGACTCATTTCTTCAAAACAACAGATGAATTTCGAGATAAAGGAAAATATCTCTCTCTCTCTCCCTTCCTCCCCTAATTCTCTAATAGAATGTTTACAGTAGAAAATAGATTGACCAGAGCCAATGCCCATGTCGGGAATATGCCTTAATCTTTGCCAATGGCTGTGCACAGCTGACCAGCAGGACTTCTCAGCATATTACTATATAAATTGTTTGGGTTTTACTTCTTTTTAGCCATTGCTGATCTCCTGTTGGGCAAAGGCCTCTCCCAAACTTCTATGTTTCTCTATCCCGTGCCATGGTTGGCCAGTTTCCTCCTGCAGGGTTTTACTTGCACCATTAAATTGTAAGATGTTTTAGCTCTTAATTTGTGGAATTAAAAGCTAAAGGAATTAATGCTTAATCCTTTTAGCTCTTAATTCGTGCTTTCTACAGCATCAGCTCTATTGCCTAAAGGCCAGAGGTGCAAATAATGCGTACCCAGGTCTCTCGAAATTAGTTTATTTAGAAATTTTCTTGTTATACGGTAACTATTTTCAGTGTATGTAATGACCAAGGGGAAATCAAATTTTTGCTATATAGGGAAGTTTGTTAAAGAGAGGTCCGACTGTAATTAAAAATAGTTTATGTATTGTATATTACATATTTTTAAGGTATTTAGCTTTTTTAATTGTTCAAGTTAGTGCAAATGCATCATATTAGTACACAGCCAATTCTAGATTAGCAAATTATTTGCAAAAGCGGCATCATTTACATCATATCTCATATTGTGAATACCTTCACGACGAGTTGCCATGACATTGAACTACTTTGAATAAGTAATGCTTCACCTAAAGGAGAAGACTATTGTTACTTATTCTCAGTGGATACCACCACCCAGACAGCACCGTTTAGGTCATATCTCATATTCACAATATGAGATATGACTTAAACGATGCCGCTTTTGCAAATAATTTGCTAATCTAGAATTGGCTGTGTACTTATATGATGCATTTTCGCTAACTTGTACAGTCTAACTCTCTTGCAGCCTGAGGCATAAGCCCTAATGAATTATAGTCTTTTTTAGTTGTTTAAACTTTCTTAAGTTTTTTTTATTTGTTAGAATGTTAGCAGTCAGAATTAATCCTTTTCAAAAATTTTCCTTTCCCTAGTATTTTAGATAATTGATTTTTAACTGTAGTTCTAAAAACAATGAATGCATGATTTTTTCTTCCCCATTAACATAGCTAGTTTCGGTGTCATTGATAATAGATCATAATTATCAGTGAAATGTTAACTGTTAATTGAGCATGATGGTTGTACGTCAAATTTAATTATTACTTTGGTGCTTGCTCACTAATCTTGTGAAGAAACAGGTTTTAAATTTTTCTTTTATCTTTTTTTGCCATTTCGTATGCAATTGTAGTAGTAGTAGCAGTGTATATTGTTATTTGCAATTATACACACTTTTATTTTTTCCAGATTGCTTGGATTCAGTGTACTCATTGCTTACCACCGTGCAAAATTCTCAGCTGTGAAAATAATGGGGCGAAGTTATGACTCATCAAATATGGAAACAGATTATAATCCTCAAATACTTTCATCAGTGTTTTTAAGCCAGCAGTTAAAATGCCATCAAGATATGTCAGTTTCAAAAATCATTCCAGAAAAAACATTACCAAGCAGCTCTGTTATAACATAATTTCAATTTTAAGGTAACTATACTTAATGAAAGTTTTATTTTTATTTTAATTATATTTTAGAACAGAATGAGTTTTTCTCTTTGGAACTTGATGGATGCGTCATTCTGTTCTGTGTAATGATTATTTCAAATAGTTTAAAATAACTTATTTTCTGTCATATGTAAATAAATGTTCTGTTTATACTCTGGTTGGTCAGTAAGGTTAATGGAGTTTAAGATAAGAGGCTAAAGAATACTACCATGTTTTGTGGTATTATTTTGATTGAAACATGTGACATGTCTAGCTCTATACTTATACACTAACCACCCAACTGTATTATGTTGTACTAGTCATAGAACAGTTTTGTAATCTCCTAAGCTGAATTAATCTACCATATTTTCCAGACCATGAGAGACATTTTTGCTCAAAGATGTTGCTTAAAATCCCATTCTGTGAAAGCGTCTGCAATTCTGCCCAGACACGATAGGCGGGAGTATATGATGAGAGCCTTGTTGATAAATTCAGCCCTGGAAAGATTGTGCTTCTACAGAGATGGGTGCACTTAAATAGAAAGGGTGCAAGAATATTTGCTGATGCTATCGAGGCAGTGTTAGGTGGGTCGGAAACTTGCTAACTTTGGGGGGATACACAGACTAAAAGATTAACAGTGGCCGCAGGCAGAGGCAAAAGTGATTCTTGCACTGCTTCTATTAGAATGAGCAGCAGCCTGGAAGCAAAGTAATGGAGATTTCCAGGACTGCTGGGAGTCATAGTGGAACAAGTAAATACATGGGCTGTGTTAGGATAACTAAGAGTAGGAACAGGTGCATGTATACTTGCATGTACACCAATGCTAGGAGTATAGTTAATAAATTTGATGAGCTTGAAGTGCTAGTCAAGACATCAAAGGCAGATATTGTTGGGATATCAGAGACATGGTGTCACACAGACATAAGCAGTGGAGAATTGTAATTTGGGGAATATAATGTGTACAGGAAGTATAGACAGGATAGGAAGGGAGGAGGGGGTTATGCTGTTAGTTAAGAAATTGATGTTGGTGGACAATGCAATGTTGAGTCTGTTTGGTGTGACATAAGCACTGGGAAAGAAAAAATTAGAGCACGTGTGTGTTATAGGCCTAATGAATCTGATGAGTATAATGAGCAATTGTGCAGAGAAATAGAGTGGGCCAGTAAATCAGAATGTCTTATATTGGGGGATTTTAACTTTGCAGATATTGACTGGAACTTGTAGGTTGGTCACTCACACTAGCAAGACTTTTGTGGATTAATTGGATGACTGTTTTCTATAGCAACATGTTTGAGAGGCAAACAGAGGGAGTAATACTCTTGATCTGATTATCAGCAGTGATTATTCATGCATTAAGAATTTGCAGATAAAAGAACCACTGGGTGACAGTTATCACAATGTACTGATGTGGGAATTACTTAAAGATGTAACTAACATCAAGGCTAAAGGGAAGAGATTTTGCTTTTGTAAAGGTGACTACAGGGGTCTCAGACAGTTTTTAAATTCTGTACAGTGGGATCAACTGATGATGTTACCAACATTGAATTCTAAATGGGAAGCCTTCAGGGACTTAATTTTGAAGGCTTACTAGGCTTTTTCTTCCAACTAAGAAATACTGTTCAAGGTTTAGGCCTAAATGGATGTCAGGTGAATTAATGAGAATCGTGGCAGAGAAGAAAAATATATGGGGTATATAAAAAGTATCAGGTAGTAGTAGTAGTGGCATGTGATGCAAGAAAGCAAGTGTATGAGCTTATGCAGCATCAGCCAAAAAAAAAAAATAATAATAATTCACACAACCATTCCCTCTAAATTTTTGTCCAGTTCCTCCTTAAATTTATTTAACCTATCAACTTCCACGACAGATGGAAATTTGTTCCAGCAATTAACCACCCGCTGGCTAAAGGCAAATTTCCGCACATCTATTCTACATCTGTCTTTCCTTAATTTGAATTTATGCCCCCTTAGGTTCGTAATCTGAACAAGTGGAAGAATTCCATCAGAATTCAGCGTGCTTAACCCATTCAAGGCCTTATACACCTCAATCAGATCACCGCACAGGTGCCTAGTCTCCAGCCATTACAATTTGCAGAACTTAACCCTCTCTTCATTCCCCTCACCAATCTTGTTGCCCTTCTCTGTACACGCTCAAGCAAATCTACATCCTTCCAAAAATGAGGCATCCAGACCTCTATGCAGTACTCAAAGCGTGACCTGACCATTGCCTTATATAGAGGGACAATCACCTCCTTTTTCCTGCTAGCAAAATTCCTATATATCATTGACAAAACCCCATGACCTGTCCTCGCAGCCTGTCTGCACTACTCAGAAAACTTCATATGTGACTGCACAATTACTCCCAGGTCTTTTTCATTTTCTACCATCTTAAGTGTAGTACCACACAGTTGGTACGTTTCTCTGGGGTTACTTCTACCCATATGCAGTACTTTGCATTTGTCAAGGTTAAACTTCAGTTGCCACTTCTCAGCCCATCTGCCCAAATTTTCTAGATCCTGTTGCAGTAGCACACTGCCATTATTGTCATTAATAACCCTGCCAACCTTTGTATAATCTGCAAACTTTGACAGTAAGCCTGATATACCTTCATCAATATCATTGATAAATATACAAAACAACAGTGGACCCAACACCGAACCCTGTGGGACTTCACTAATAACATTAGTCCACGAAGAGCAGCACCCATTGAATACCACCCTCTGTCTTCTCCCACTCAACCATCCTTTTATCCGTTGTAGCAATTTACCCTTAATACCATTCTACCCCAATTTGTACAGTAGTCTTCCATGCGCAACAGTGTCAAGCTTTCCTGAAATCCAAGTATATGATATCAAAATTATTTTTTGCATCCGGCTCCTTTGTAACCCCATCATAATAACCAATCAGAATCAAGTTACAAAGGAGGTTAGGCAGGCGAAGGCAGATTACAAGAAATCTTTGGCAAAGAATACAAAGAAAAACAGCAAAGAGTTCTTTACTTATGTAAACTCTAGTAGGAATGAATGAATGATGACTATTGATGATCATGCTCAGGTAGCTGATGAACTGAATGAGTAATTTGCATCTACATTCACACATGAGGAGTTATGTGTGAATGTAGCTATTTAGAGAGTGCCAGAAGTTTATCAAACTTTAACCGGGAGCTAAGTGATTTTGTAACAACTCAGAGCCAAGTGGAGGAGAAATTGTTAAAGTTAAACATAAGGAAGGCACCTGGGGTGGATGGGATCTATCCAGTTATATTAAAGGAGGCAGCAAAGGAAGTAAGCAAACCCTTAGCCATAATTATGAGAGCTTCCTTGGACTCAGGGGAGGTCCCTATGGACTTGAGGTGCACAAATATATCACCAGTTCACAAAGGGGATTCAAAAGGTGACACAAGTAACTATAGATCTGTTGTTTAACTTGTATTCTGGGGAAATAGTTAAATAGTTAAGACACAACATGGGTTTGTTAAAGGGAGGTCTTGTCTGGCCAATTTGATTGGATATTATGATGTGGTCACAAAGGAACTTATTTCCAAAAATAATTTTGATATCATATTTGGATTTCACGAAAGCTTTTGATACTGTTACACATGGAAGACTGCTGTACAAATTGGAGAGGTATGGCATTAAGGGTAAGTTTGTTACAATGGATAAAGGGATGATTGAGTGGGAGATGACAGAGAGTGGTAATCAATGGACACTGCTCTTCGTTGACATGTTATTATTGGAGTTCCCCAAGGTTTGATGTTGGGCTCATTGTTGTTTTGTATATTTATCAATGTTATTGATGAAGGTATATTGGGTTTAATGTCCAAGTTTGCAGATGATACAAAGGTTGGCAGGGTTGTTAACGACAGTAAAGACAATATGCTACTCCAACTGGATCTAGATAAGTTGAGCAAATGGGCTGAGAAGTGGCAACTGAAGTTTAACATTGACAAATGCAAAGTACTGCATATGGTTAGCAATAACCAAGAGAAACGTACCAACTGTGTGGTATTACATTCAGGGAAGTGGAAAGTGAAAAAGACCTGGGGATAATTGTGCAGTCAAATATGAAGTTCGCTGAGCAACGCAGATGGGCTACCAGGGCAGGTCATGGAGCCTTGTCAGTGATATATAGTAATTTTGCTAGCAGGGACAGGGAGGTGATTATCCCGTTATAGAAGGCAATGGTCAGGCAACACCTAGAGTACTGTGTACAGGTCTGGAGGTCTCATTTTAGGAAGGATGTAGAGTTGCTAGAACGAGTACAAAGAGGGCAACAAAATTGGTGAGGGGAACAAAGGGATGCTCTTAGCAAGAAAGGCTTAGATTCTGCAAATTGCAGCACCTGGAGGGTAGGCACCTGTGAGGTAATCTGATTGAGGTGTATAAGGCCTTGAATGGGTTGAGCAAGCTGAATGCTGATGGGATTCTTCCTCTTGCTCAGATTAAGAACCTGAGGGGGGCACAGTTTCAAATTGAGGAAAGATAGTTGTAGAATAGATGTGCGGAAATTTGCCTTTAGCCAGCAGGTAGTTGATTGGTCGAACTGAATTCCATATTTTGTTGTGGAAGTTGATCGCCTAAATAAATTTAAGGCTGAGCTGGACAGGCATTTGGAACGAATGGAGGGGTGAAATGGGAGGGTTTTTTTTTTTTTTTTTTTTTGGCTGATTCTGCATAAGCTTGGTTTCTTGTATCATATGCCTCTAATAATGCTAATGTCTTATAGTTCAAAAGTATATTCGGTGCACACAGTGATATTTCTATTTCTAGCTGTGGTCAAAACATCCTTCAGAAAAAGCCAGTTCTTTTTCTTTGGTGTGTGACCAGTTCAGACTTCACATAATGGATACAACAGTTGCTGAATTAAACTTGGAATTAGCTGCAATTCTTGGAGTCTTTGCCAGCTACAGCCATTTTTGCCATCTCAATTAACAAACCCTTTAAAGTATTAATGTCTGGGGAGTAGACAAAATGGATATAGGACAAAGTTGACAAAATGCGAATCACAATTTTACACCAAGGGGGTTAATTAAAAGTGACCAATATTTTCCCCCCAAAAAATTAGCTTTTAAAAACATGGGTTTGTCTTACGATTCAGTGCATCTTTACATCCAGAAAGTACAATGATTCATTTGTGATATATTAATATATTAATATTAACAGAAGTATATAATATTTATTTATTCATTCAGAAAACAGAAAAAAAATTAGGTGAAGCCTTGTAATTGCATAACAGCAATTACAAGGCTTCAATTGATATTAATGCCTTCTGTTTTATTTTTCCTGAAACACTCTGACATAAAATATCATTTCTAATTTTTTTCTTATTCTTAGCACATTGAAAAGGGATGCATCAATTTCACTTTTACTACCGTTTCTGATCTTGTTTGTAAATCCACACTTTTGTTTATTTTTCCATCCTCCAATAAACGCATCTTAAAATGTACCTTCCAATGACAGTTGCATTTTGTCATTATAAAAGTTGGTTCTGAAACAAATATGTTTGCAGATAGTACAGAAGTTGGCAGAGTAGTTAATAGTAGTAATCAAGGTAAGCTACTGCAACAAGATTTAGAAAAATTTGTCTCGTGGGCTGAGAAGTAGCAGTTGAAGTTTAACATTAACAAGTGCAAGGTACTGCATATGGGTAGCAGTAATGCCAGATTAACATACCAACTATGTGGTGCTACACTGAGCACAGTGGAAAATGAAAAGGATCTGGAGGTAATTATTCAGTTAGATATGAAGTTCTCTGAGCAGTGCAGACAGACTGCCCTGATAGCCCGAGAGGGTTTTGTCAGTGATATATAGAACTTTGCTAGCAGGGATAAGGAGATGATTATCTCTTTGTACAGTGCCATGGTTAAGCTGCATCTTGAGTACTGCAGGTCCGGAGGCCTCAATTTAGGAAAGATCTGCTCGAACACTTGCCAAGAATGGCAACAAGATTGGTGAAAGAAACAAAAGGATACTCTTGCCAAGAAAGGCTTCAGTTCTGCACATTGCAGTGTCTGGAGACTAGCCACCTGTGAGGTGTTTAAGGCCTTGCATAAATTGAGTAAGCTGATAAATTGAGTTGATGGCATTCTTCCTCTTGCTAAGACTGCACACGTGAGGGGGCTTAAATTCAAATTGAGGAAGGATGGTTGTAGGATAGATGCGTGGAAGTTTGCCTTCAGCCAGTGGATGATTGATTGTTGGAACAAACTTCCATCTGCTGTTGTGGAACTGGATAGTTTGAATGAATTCAAGGAAGAAGTAGACAAAATCTTGAAGGATGGACAGATGAGGTAGGTAGGATTTTTTTTTTTTTGGTTGATGCTTTATAAGCTTGCCTTCTTCATTTCGTCTACTAATACTAATGTACATATTTACAACTAAATGTTGTAATTGTGAACTTTAAGGAATTATAAATAGAAAAGCAAGACAAGGTACAGTGTCTGGTCATGCTTACCCATGCTCCAGTCAGTCAAATAAACTTGTTTCCAAAACTTTCAATAAAAAAAAAAAAAAACATTCTAACTACTATAAATACTGATTAAACTAGAAACATATTTTCAAAAAAGTACTTATTGAAAAAATTAGATTCTTGCTGTAAAATGTTTTATATTTATGTACATGTAATTTTATTAATATTGCTCATTGCACATTATAGTCAACTGATTATTGTGACTATACTCGTGATAATGAATTTTCATTCTATAGAATGTTTTATCGATACTTGATTAATCGATATTATTTTGAATTTGCCTTAAACGGGGTTCCCCCCCCTCCTTTATTGAATATTTACAGGTGCAATGTAATAGACTGTACAAACAGTATGTACTAATACTTTTTTTTACGATCTGTTATGTTTTACGTAGTTTGTTATAGTTATAATTTTGTTCTCTGTTAAATTAAAAAATGTAATTTCTTTCTCTTTTTAGATTGGCCATATGATATTTTGTTTGGAAAAGGTGGGTAGAAAGTTATCCATGCATATTATACTATGAAAGTCTAAAGATAAAGAAGAAAGACAAACTTCAACTGAAGTTTTGTTCTAAATCTCATCCATTTCAGTGAGAACTGAATAGCTGTAAGATAAGTTATTACACACAGTGTTTAAAATCTTAAAGAGAAGGAAGGAAGGAAGGTGTAATTTAAAATGTGGTGGTAAATACTCCCTTTCCCCTCCGAGAAACTTTATTGAAAAACATTGTAATAAAGGTAAAGTTCACCAATCTTCCACAGTTTTGTTTTTCATGTCAAATCATTTGTGTATCGTGTAAAGTTGTCTTTTTTTTTAAGAATTATTTATTTGTGGATTTTTTTTTCTGTATATTTAGTGTCGTTTAATTTGTGTGATATTTATTAAATTGGTGCCACATCTTGAATATTGTGCTATTTTGTACTGTTGTGTGTAATACTTAAGTTAAAAACAGTGAAAGGATATAATTATGAGAAAATATAACCTGCATTGCCTTTTTTGGTTTTTGCAATTCAAGATAATCTATGCTACATTATACATGTAAAATATGAGAAAAGGAGAGCATCTCCAGTAATTCAATATGTTATTAATAAAGTAGTCTTTCATAATTAAAATGTAATTTTATAATGCATGTGTGAGTTAAGTTCAAAATTTAATGAAGTGGTGAATTTAAGGCTTTTAAATGATGTGATGTAATCTGAACTAGCCTGGAGAAGGAATTTTTTTTTTTTTTTTGTGGAGTTGAAGTATAGTTAAACAAGAGAGGTGCAAAAAAGATAATTGAGGCAGAATTAAGTACCTAAGGAAACTGTTAATGTGGGAGATTACAAGTAGTATTGATGATTACAAAACCTTAATAAATAAATAGAGTTGACACAGAATGTTATCAGTATATGAATCCAGATTGTTGAATCAAACCTAGAAGGTCCATGATAGAATTACACATGCACAGGATTATAAGTGATGATAGCAATGGCGCACTATGGCCATAGTTGCTGATGCGCCCAATAAATCCCGAAACAAAAAAAAAAAAAAAAAAAAAAAAAAGATGATAGCAAGGCTTGTGTGGAATTTTTGGATAGCTAACATTTCTAATTCAGAACTGTTACGATGCAATCAGTTTGGTAGGAAAGATATTAGAGGTACTGAAATTCATTCTAATAAAAAAGAAAAAAATGGAATTGGGAACATAAAGGGACTCTGTTGTATCTGCCAGAAATAGTTGTAGGACAGAATTAGTAATTAGTGATGCAGAGAGTGGGATAAACTAATTACAGTTTATTTCAGAGACACAAAAGTGGTAGTGGTGTTGACTGACAACTACAACTCTGTATTAGAGTAATTAAGCATAGAAAGTTTGATTTGCAAGTACACCAATATTAATTACTTAATAAATGAACTTGATTAATTTGAATTATTTTCCAATTCATAGATGCAGATTTGTTGATTACAGAAACCTCATGTTATTCTGCTATAAGGGAAAGAAAATCTGAGCTGATAAGTAAGTGTACAGCAGCCAAATCCATGTTCTCAAAAAGCACATGGATTTGGGAAGGGTCAGTCCATTGGATAGGGCAGAGTTTTCCAGTGGTCTGAATAATGTATGAAAAAGGTCCACAGGAATTGCTATAAAGCTGAGCTTTTTGGTGTATGGCAATCCCATTAATGGTGGTGAGAACAATCCCATTAATGCTCATAAGAACCTAATGTATACTACATAAGTATGAATACATATCAAAATAGTTATTAATATAATTAATAACTATTTATAACTAGTTATTATACATTATGTGTACTTTTATATTTTTTGTGGTCTGTAGTGGCCTTTACCTCAAATATAAAAGTGGTTCATGTCTGAAAAAGTTAGCAAACACTGAGAAAGGGTACAACAGAATATTAGTTAATCTTTAACATACCTCTATCAGGGATTACCCTAACTTCTCTTGGAATAAGCATATCACAAATATTGCTCCCTCTGCATCTAAAAAAATTGGTTTTCTCTTTCACTTTCCATGTTACTTTTCTTTCTACACAGCTCCTCACTCCATTCAAATCTCAAATCCACCCTACCATGGAATATTATTCCCAAATCTGTGTCAGTGTCCCCATCACATCTCTCTACTTCCTATCTCATAGATGTTCTGTTTCTGCTGTATGCCTTTCCTTTAGATACTTTCATTGGCACTTTTCTGAATTGATATTTATAATTGCTCGCCCCCCCTCTCTCTTCTAAACCAGTCTGAAAATGTGCCACAAACAATCAACATCCATTTACTCTCCAACTTTAAAACTCACCAACCAACTTTTCTTCTTCCTCGTTTATCCCTTCAACTTTCATTTTCTGGAACAGCCTCCCTTCACACGTATTTCCTGAAAATTGCAATCTACAGAAATTCATGTTTAATGTCAACAAGTATCTTCTTTCATCTTCTCGACCTTTAACCCATTCATGGAACTAAGTATTATAGGTTCTAATAACTTTGTGTTTGGATTTTCATAAAAAAATCTGGTCTAATATACTGAGTGAAACAAAACTGTGAGTCAGAGTGCACTACCGATGATAATGATGTTATTACAAGTTTTATTTAAAAATTTACTGATGATATCAAGGTAACAGCAAAAACCAAGGCATGTGGCTATAACTGTTACACTCAGTACAATTTACGATGGAAAGGATATGCAGATAAGAGTGAAACATGAAATTCCTTAAGAAATATAGTATAACTGCTAGGACAGTACATGGGGGTTCTATCAGTGATAAATAAGAATTTTTTTCAGCAGAGATAAAGTGGTATTTATACCACTACATAAATGCTGTATTTAGGATCTGAAACATTCTAGAAAATACATTGACTTGCTTAAAAGAGAGGAATGGAGGGAGCATAATGAGTCTAGTAGTGTTTTTACAGGAGATTATAGTTCTGTAGGCTGCATTATCTGTTAATTAAATACCAGCATGGTGATCTGTACTTTTGGGTTGTATTTTTCTAAAATAATGCAAATGAAAGGACAGATTCAAAATTAAGGGATTAACTTAAAATTAATAATTGTAGTTTTGGAGAGAAGGATATATACTTTAAGCCAAAAGAATTATCAGATTGTTGAACATTCTCTCATCTACTCTTGTAGAATCAGAGTACTTAATGATGATTAAAAGAGGAATTGGATATATATTTGATTGTAAGTAAAATATGAAACAAGGGTTTTTTTTTTTTTTTTTTTTCTTCTTAACAGTGGATAGGATCTGTCATTATAATATTAATATTGTACTTCCAGTTGAGACTGGGCGACTTGACATCTGTATAACAGTGTAGAGTTTTATCCGCTTATCATTCATTCGAAGAGGTGTGGGTTCAAATCCTATCTGATACTGGATGGATTCATAATTCCTTAAGGTTTCTTCAATCAGGGCTGTACTTAACTGAGCTCAGGTGGAGGAAGTAAGGTCCCCGCCCCTTGAGTTATATTGGATTTATGTTCATGTTGTGCAGGCTTTTTCAGATTGCACAACATGCACATAAATATGTCTGTACAAGTATGATCCGTGGCATATACTTCTATAGACTTAATACATACATTGCAATATGGCCTTAGATGCTTTATGCTCTGTATAAATAACAACTAACTTTGATCTCAATGATAGGTATTCTAAGGAATTCTCTCAGTGTTCAATAGGATTTCAACCAAGACCTTACCAAACAAAAAAGACCAGTAGTGAAATAGTTGTTCTATAAGAGATGAATATTCTTTTCCGCATCAAGAAATGGCCCAGGAATTGAAGGCAAACATCTAACCAAATAAATCAATTAATACATAATTAATTAATAAATCAATTAATTAATAAAGTAATAGTTTTCAACGTGGGTGTATTAGACAAAAATATGCTTCATTGTATAGCATTTACTACATTAGTTTTGAAATAAAAGAATAATGTAATTATTTGATATTAAGTAATAAAATCTCTGTACAGTTATAAAAGAATTTTTTTATCAATATTGTCTACACTTTTTAAACAAATTCCTTTCCTTGGTTACCACTATTATTTCAATTATTTGTATTCAATCTACATAACATATATTATGTACAATATCCATGATATACATTAAGTGGCCATTTTATTAGGTACACTTACCATTTTCAAGAAATGGAATACTCCTTCAGTAATGGCATCATGTGTTTGTACTACGATATAAAGAAGGCGGGCAAGTATAAGTAGGGATACTGTATGTGCCCAGTTCAGTATAAGAATGGTCAAGACGAAAGATTTAAATCATTTTGAAAATAGCATGGTAGTCAGTGTCTTATGGATCGGTATGAGTATCTTGGAAAGAGCAACTGTGCTGGAGTTTCACATACTGTCAGTTTTATCAAGATTGGTCCAATAGCCAAATAACATCTAGCCATAAGTGATTCATAGTTGTAAACAACTTTATTCAAATAACAAATGCAGTACTTTTCATACCATACCACAAATGTGGTATTGCAGTCAGCCAAACTGAGTTCCTCTCCTGTCAACAAAAAACAAGTTAGTTACAAGCGAGCTTAGAAATACCAAGACCAGTTTCTGCTATTTCACAATAATAGGAGGACCAGAATATGGCAAAATCAGCACCAGGCCATGGACCCATCCTGTTTACACATGTGTAATTTAGCATTAGTACTATTACTTATTAATATTCATTTAGTATCTAATTCAACAAGGTGACAACAGTTAAATTGGAGTTTCTAATGAATATTTGTTTACACACTTTTACTGCAAATTGAAAGACAAAATACACTTGAGCTGAAATGCACTTTTCACCTCTAATCTTATTAGTGCTGTAGTGATTCAATGTTCAGTTTTGTTGACCTTTTATTCGCTTCGCTCATAGAGTTTCAAATAATAAAAGAATATACCTGCAAGTCTCTCTCTCTCTCATTTTTGTATCTTGATAAAATCTGTTATACTGTATAGCTGTGCATTAAGATTTGGTGGACAAGGTAATGAAAGAATCAACACAGCCAAAAGTAATTGAACACTACTATAACTAGAATTGGACTACTTGTTAATGTGGGACTTTTAATGACCTCTTTCAGGTTCATGTATATATATATATATATTTTTTTTTTTTTTTTTTTTTTACATCTGCTCTAGGCTGATTTTCAGCATGTTCAGTACTTCATGTTGGTACTTTATCATGTAATGATATGCGTATAGAGCATAACAATGCATTTGCTATGTGTGCTCAAATTGGAATCTGATTTCAGGAAAGAGACAGAATAAGTTAGGCCTGACATAGCCAGGTGATCAGGAGCAAAAGTGCAATAGCACACACTGTTGCAAGATTTATAAAACATCAGCAAAAAAAAAAACCATATCAGCTGTCCAATAATTTTAGTTCTTCAAATTTATTCAAACCATCGACTTCAACAACATCAGAAGAGTTTGACCCTGAATACAAACTTCTATATATCTATCCTTCAACCATCCTTATTCAGTTTGAATTTATAACACCTATTTGTGTAGTCTGAGCAAGAGGAAGAACCCCATCAGCATTGAGCTTGCTCAATACATTCAAAGCCTTAAACACCTCAATCAAGTCACATCACAGGTGCTTGATCTCCAGACACTGCAATTTTCAGAACTTACACCTTTCTTGGTAAGAGTAACCCCTCTGTTCCCCTCACAAGTCTCATTGCACTTCTCTGTGCTCATTTCAGCAGCTGTACATCCTAAAATGCCTCCAGACATGTATGTAGTACTAAAGATGTCTGATCATTGCCTTATACAATGGGATAATTACCTCCTTATACCTGCTAGCAAAATTCCTATATATCACTAACATATCCAAAAAAATCCCATGAGCTGTCCTAGCAGAATGCCTGCATTGCTTAGAGAATTTCACATCCAACTGCACAATTACCCCAGGTCTTTTTCATTTTCCACTATACTGAGTATAATACCACACGGTACATTACTCTGGAGGTACAGCTACCCATATGCAGTACTTTGCATTTGTCAATGTTAAATTTCAATTGCCATTTCTCAGCCCATCTGCTTAACTTTTCTAGATCCAGTTGCAGTAGCATACTGTCATTCTTGTAATTAACCATCCTGCCAACCTTTTTATCATCTGTGAACTTGGACATTAACCCTGATATGCATTCATAAATATTTGCATTAGTAGAGGCATATGATGTAAGAAAGCAAGTTTATACAGATCAGCCAAAAAAAAAAAAAAAAAAACACTTCCCATTTCACCCATCTGATCACTCCAAATGTTTGTCTAGTTCAACCTTAAATTTATTTAAGCTGTCAACTTCCACAACAACAGATGGAAGTCTGTTCCAGCAATCAACTAAACCCTGGCTAAAGGCAAACTTCTACACATCAATTCTACAACTGTCTTTCCTCAATTTGAATCTATGCCCCCTCAGGTTCTTAATCTGAGCAAGTGCAAGTATCCCATCAGCATTGAGCCTGCTCACACCATTCAAGGCCTTATACATCTCAATCAGATCACCTCGCAGGTGCCTAGTATCCAGATGCTGCAACTTGCAGAACTTTAGCCTCTCTTGGTAAGAACACGCCTTTGTCCTCACCAATCTTGTTGCCCTTCACTCATTCAAGCAACTATATCCTTCCTAAAATATTGATAAATATAGAAAACAATGAACTGGGGAGACTGCACTAATAACAGTCCACAAAGTCTAGTGTACATTGTTTACCACTCTCTTCTCCCACTCAACCAGCCTTTTATCCATAACAGCAACTTGCCCTTAATCCTACCAGGGCCTTGCAAATTTTGGTGCATTTCATGGGATGCCCCAGGCCCCCTGATCTAGGGGGCCCAATTGCAGGAGCCATCAAATTCTCAACATAACTAAATGAGGCCCCTTAACCCCTTTTGCATCTGGGCCCCTTGTACCTTTGTACAGCCCTGAATACTACACTGTTCTAATTTGTACAGCATACGTGCAAGAGTATCAAAAAACTTTCCTGAAATCAAAGTATATCATATCAAAATTATTTTTTGCATGTTGCTCCTTTATTATTGCATAATTTTATCCAATAAAACTGCTCAGAAAAGATCACCCGTTGACAAACCTATGCTGTGACTAGTTGATCCTGCAATGCTTCTTTAACCAGTGATTCCATTATTTTCCCCAGAGCAGAAGTTAAGCTAACAGGTCTGAAATTACTCGTGCCACCCTTTGTGAATGGGGATACATTTGCACACTCCAACCTGTGGGGACCTCCCCAGAGCCTAAGGATGCTCTCATAATTATGGCTAAGGATTTGCTTGCTTCCTTGCTGCCTCCCTTAATATAACTTGATAGATCCCATTCACACCAGGTGCCTTTCTTATGTTTAACTTCAATTTCTCTGTCACTTTGCTCTCAATTATTAAAAAATCGTTTATCTCCCCGTTAGAAGTGGATAAACTTCTGGCCTACACTTTCCTACAAAATTCCACATGTGAATGTAAATGCAAAATACTCATTGTCAACTACCTGAAGGATCATGTACAGTCGAACCATCGATATCAAGTGGATCCATCTGATTCCTTCTAGAATTTACATAAGTTACAAATTAGCTATTACCTGCATTATATGTTAATGTGCGGAGACTGAAGCAGAATTTTATTGTTAGTAGAAGTAAGCTAATACAGCTTTGCAAAAAAAAAAAACCTACCTCACCAGTTCATCCCCTGTAATAATGTGTAACTCTAATTTATTCTTTATTAAAACTACCCATTTCCACCAGATGGTAGAATTTGTTCCAGCAATCAATTACTCCCTGGCAGAAAGAAATCTGTTTTGAATGCATTTGGAAATTAACTTTCTTACCCAACAGTTTTGTGTGTTATTGCATCCCTCTCAGCCATAATTATGGCCAAGGGGCTCTTTACTTCAGCTGCCTCCCTTAATATGACTAGATTCATCCCAGGTGCCCCTTATGTTTTAACTTCAACAATTTCTCTTCTACTTTAATCTCAATTATTATTATTACAGAATCGTTTAGCTCCCTGTTACAGTTGGATAAACTTCTGGCCTCCTTTTCCTATAGAATTCCTCGTATGAATGTAGTAGCTGAATGAGTAGCATCATCAATGTTTCGACTGTTGATACTACTCATTCAGTTTTTCAGCAACCTGAGCAGTATCATCAAAAGTCGAACCAATAATGTCAAGTGGACCAGTTTGATTCATCCCCTTCTCAAACTCCCACAACCATGCTCTTTTGAAACTCCGTGATATCTTTGCATACGTCCCATAACTGCTGCTCTATCACTTTGACTTGCATGACCAGATGTAAATTCCATTGCTTTACCATACAGTGCTGTTCAGCTTTCTATACTGCGAGCTATGCGGAATAATTCATTACGGAGGAAGCGGTCATAATTCAGTGATCACTGAATTATAAAAGTTTCGATTTTCATCAGTAATAAATAGTAAAAATCAGTATTTATTACAGGATTATTAAAAATCAAATTATCGTTAATTGCATATTTTTTAAGCACTCGTTTCGTGAAATTTTTCCAATTCAGCTCCTGATATAGCAGTCCCTTAAATGATCTCATAACACATAATTGCCTTTACAGCTGGCTCAATAAACGAACCGAAATCTGAAAAAGGCTCGTTCTAGATTAATCGAACATTTCTGCCACCTACCATTGTGCATAAGCATACTCATTTAAATAATGAAGTTTTAGATTTAGCATTAATGTTAGCATTAGGAGGCGCATGATGTAAGAAAGCAATTATACAACATCAGCTAAAAGAAAGGGAAAAAAATCTCATTTCACACATCCATTTGCTCTAAACTTTGTCCAGTTCTTCCTTGAATTTATTTAAACTATCAACTTCCACGACAGATGGAAATTTGTTCCAGCAATCAACTACATGCTGGCTAAAGGCAAGATTTCCTGCACATCTATTCTACAACTGTTTTCTCAATTTGGATTTATGTACTCGATTTTACATAATCTGAGCAAGAAGAAGAATCCCATCAGCATTGAGCCTGCACAACACTCATCCAAGGCCTTATACACCTCAATCAGATCACCTCGCAGGTGCCTAGTCTCCAGACGCTGCAATTTGCAGACCTTACGCCTTTCTTGGTAAGACCACTCCTTCGTTCCCCTCACTAATCTTGTTACACTTCCTGTACTCGTTCTAACACCGTTACATCCTTCCTAAAATGATCCCTCCAACCCCGTACGCTGTCTCGAGACATGGCCTGACAATTGCTTTATAGAAAGGGATAATCACCTCCTTTTCCCTATTAGCAAAATTCCTGTATGTCATTGACAAGACCCCATGATCTGCTCTGGCAACCAATCTGCACTGTTCAGAAAACTTCATATCTGACTGCACAATTATACCCCCAGGTCTTTTTCATTCTCTACAACCCTGAGTTTAGAACCACAGAGTAGGCATGTTTCAGTGGAGTTACTTATACCCATGTGCAGTACTTTGCATCTGTCAATGTTAAACTTCATTTACCACTTCTCAGCCCATCTGTCCAACTTATAGACCCTGTTGCACTAGCATCTGTGATTACTGACATTAACAACCCTACCAACCTTTGTATCATCTGCAAACTTCGACATTAAGCCTGATATACCTTCATCAATATCATTGATAAATATACAAAACAACAATTGACCAAACACCGAAATCTGGGGAACTCCACTAATAACATTAGTCCATGAAGAACAGCACCCATTGATTACCACCCTCTGTCTTCTCCCACTCAACCATCCTTTTATCCATTGTAGCAACTTGCCTTTAATGCCATACTGCTCCAATTTGAACAGTAGTCGTCCATGTGCAACAGTGTCAAAAGCTTTACTGAAATCGAAGTATATGATATCAAAATTGTTTATTGCATCCAGTTCCTTTGCAACCACATCGTAGTATCCAATCAAATCAGTTAGACAAGACTTCCCCTTAACAAACCCATACTGTGTCTGATTTATTATTGCACTCTTGTCTAGATGATCCTGCAATACTTCTTTAACCAGCGACTCCATTATTTTCCTTCGAACAGAAGTTAAACTAAGAGGTCTATAATTACTCGTGCCACTCTTTGTGAATTGGGGATAAACATCTCCAGTCCCTGGTGACCTCCCCTGAGAACAAGGAAGCTCTTATAATTATGGCTAAGGGTTTGCTTACTTTCTTTGCCGCCTCCTTTAATATCACTGGATAGATCCCATCCAATCCGGGTGCGTGTTTTTTTTTAAGTTAAACAACTCCTGTAGGAGAGATTGTTGAAGTTGAACTTCAACAATTTCTCTCATAATTTGCTCTCAGTTTTTACAAAATGATTAAGCTTCCTCTTATCGTTAGCATGAGCATTATCAAGTGCACATGATGCAAGAAAGCAAGCTTATATAGCATCAGCCAAAAAAAAAAAAAAAAAAAAACACCCTCTTCTCATTTCACCCATTCACTCGATCCAAATGTTTGTCTAGTTCTGCCTTAAATCTGTTTAAGCTATTAACTTCTACAACGACAGATGAAAGTTTGTTCCAGCAATCAACTACCCGCTGGCTAAAGGCAAACTTCCATACACCTATCCTACAACTGTCTTTCCTCAATTTGAATTTATGCCCTCTCAGGCGATTATTTTGAGCAAGAGGAAGAATCCTATCAGCATTGAGCATTCTCAGACCATTCAATGCTTTATACCCTCAATAAGATCACCACACAGGGGCCTAGTTTCCAGACACTGTAATTTACAAAACTTAAGCCTTTTTTCGTAAGAGCAACACTTTGTTCCATTCACTAATCTTGTTGCCCTTCTCTATACTCGTTCCAACAGCTCTACATCCTTCTTAAAATGAGGCCTTCAGACCTGTATACAGTACTCAAGGTGTGGCCTAACCATTGTCTTATACAAGGGGATAATCACCTCCTTATCCCTGCTAGAAAATTCCTGTATATCATTGACAAGACACCATGAGCTTCTCTTGCAGACCGCTTGCACTGCTCAGAAAACTTCATATTGCCTGCACAATTACCCCCAGGTACTTTTCACTCTCTACCTCTGTCAGTGTAGTACCACACATTTGATACGTGACTCTGGGGTTACTGTTTTCCATATGCAGTACTTTACATTTGTCAATGTTAAACTTCAGTTGCCAACTCTCAGCCCATCTACTCAATATTTCTAGATGTTGCAACAACGTACTGTCATTAGTGTCATTAACAACCTTGCCGACCTTCGTATTATCTGCAAACGTGGACATTAAGCCTGATATACCATCATCAATATCATTAATGAATGCAGAAAACAACAATGGACCTAACACTGAACCCTGGGGGGACTCCACTAATAACATTAATCCATGAAGAGCAGTGTCCATTGATTACCACTCTCTGTCTTCTCCCACTCGACCATGTTTCCTACATTCCTTTATCTGTAGCAGAAGCTTTGCGTCCAATGACACACTGCTCTTCCATGTGCAACAGTATCAAAAGCCTTTCTAAGATCGAAATATATTAGAGTTTAATAAGCTTCTGTCCTCCGCTTCCCTACTGAATTCCTAATGTATGAATGTAGAAACAAAATACTCGTTCAGCTTTTCAGCTCTCTGAGTAAGATCAACAGTCGAACCATCAATACCAAGTGGGCCAACCTGATTCGTCCCCTTCCTTCTAGAATTTATACAAGTAAAGGAGTCTTTCTTGTTTTTCTTTTCATCCTTTGCAAAGATTTCACGTAATCTACCTTCTCTTGCTTAACCTCCTTTGTGAATTTATTACAGATTAGGTTATTTCTACCATAGGGTCCTGTGTTGCCTGATAATTTATATGCATCCCTTTGAGCATTGTTACTAAAGATTATTGCATTTAAAATGAATCCTGCTTAGCTAAGCAATGCAAAGCAAAATATAAATCTAACAGAAATTGTGAGGGCTAGAATGAATACTGTTTTAATTTCTTCATTTATTTATATCTGTTTACAACCATTTCGTACGAACATGTACGAAAAAATATGTGAGAAACATGTGAGAAACATGTGAGAAAAAATAACGAGTGTGAGAAAACATGTGAGAACATGTTTTCTCACGAACATGTGAGAAAAAATAACGAGGCCACTAGAGACGGTCGTTTTCAAAGCCGCTAAGTGGATTTTTGTTAATTATTGATTTGAAATTATTGTTTTTCTAAAACTTTTGATTTAAATTTAGTAGTATAACATTATTTTGTGATTTTCTGATTAATTTGGTGTATTTATTCTTTACTCGGCCTTGTTATTGCATAAAAGTATCGGTAAAGGTTTCCACGTGTTTCAACTCCGCTAACCGTTCGTAATTTTCCCGCCTTTGTGATACGATATACCGTACTAGATAGCGTTAGTTGAACTTCGTTAGCAGTTAAATTGTACGTTTAAATAAATACATATAACGACTTAGATTACAAACGTAATATAATTAATTTTATTTAACATAATTAATTATACATATAACCACTTAGGTTACGTAACATAAATAATTAGTAAAAACAAATAATTAATACATAACTTGATACGAAAGTTATATAAAGGGATTTCGCAGATAACACTCGTTACTGAAACGTAAATATTCCGTAGATAACACTCGTTACTGAAACGTAAATATTCCGTAGATAACACTCGTTACTGAAACATAAATATAGCGTTATAACTGTGTTTGGATACAAGTTTAGGATTTAATTTTGTACAGAAATTGAAATTTTATTGAAAGTAAATCTAAATCATGACTCAAACCAGAGCAGCAAAGCAAAGGGCTCAAGCTAATGGGAATGCTGTGGCCCAGGGGAGAACTGAGGGGGGCAGTTGTCCTCTGAATCACAGCCTTGTAAGATGCACTATTTGCTTGATGTTTGCGGAGCAGTCAAGTATGGGACATGATACTGCCATGGGGGATGTCTTTGTGTGTGTGCGATGCAAGGAGTGTAAGGAGATAAGGCGACAACTCAGCGTTGTTATGGGCCTATATGAGAGCTTGAAGGATAGGGTGAATGCCCTCGAAGGATTACAAGTGAGGGGCCCATCAAGCTCTCAGCTGCCCACACCAATGCCAGAGCTTGCACTTGGTCATCGCGGAACACAGCGGCAACCCCCAAGGCAGAATGCGCTGGTCCCAAAGGAACTAGTAGTTGTTGGTGACTCTATTGTCAGGGAAACGGGAAACATGCTTTGTAAAAAGGATAGGTGGAATAGGACCAGGGTATGTCTGCCAGGGGCAAAAGTTGATGACGTTGTAGAGCGGATATCATCTTTTAAGGGCACAAAAGGTGATATAGTTGTACACGTTGGCACTAATGACATTAAGAGTAGGAGACCGGCGGAATTACTTGACAAGTACAGGTCACTGATGAAAAAAAGCCGTGAATTAGGGTTGAAATTGAAAGTGTCTGCAATTCTGCCCAGACACGATAGGAGGGAGTATATGATGAGAGCCCTGTCAATCAATTCGGCCCTGGAAAGATTGTGCAGGGCTCAAGGGGTAGAATTTTTTTCAGCCTGGTCTGTACTTGTTAACAGGAGAGACTGCTTCTACAGGGATGGGATACACTTAAATAAAAAGGGTGCAAGAATGTTTGCTGATGCTATCGAGGCAATGTTAGGTGGGTCGGAAAACTGCTAGATTGGGGGGATACAAGGACTAATAGATTAACAGTAGCCACTGGCAGAGGTGAAAGTGATTCTTGCACTGCTTCTATTGGAATGAGCCGCAGCCTGGAAAATAAGATGCAGGATATTTCAGAGACTGCTGGGAATCATTGGGGTACAAGTAAACACATGGGTTGTGTTAGGGTAGCTAAGAAAAAGAACAGGTGCATGTATACTTGTGTGTACACCAATGCTAGGAGTTTAGTAAATAAATTTGATGAATTTGAGGTATTGCTCAAAACATCAAAGGCAGATATTGTGGGGATTTCAGAGACGTGGTGTCACACAGATATAAGAAATGCAGAACTGGAATTTGGGGAGTACAATGTGTACAGAAAGGATAGACAGGATAGGAAGGGAGGAGGGGTTATGCTATTAATTAAGAAACACATAAAATCCAAGGAAGTGAAGCCAGTCGACATCGCTGGACAGTGCAGTGTCGAGTCAGTTTGGTGTGACATAAGCATTGGGAGATCAAAATTGAGGGTAGGAGTGTGCTATAGGCCTAATGACTCTGATGAGTATAATAAGAAACTGTTCGGAGAAATAGAGTGGGCCAGTAAATCAGAGAGTCTTATAATGGGGGATTTTAATTTCCCAGATATTGACTGGAATTTGGGGGCTGGTCACTCACACAGTAGCAAGGCTTTTGTGGATTTATTGGATGATTGTTTTCTACATCAGCATGTTCGGGAGGCAACTAGAGGGAGTAATACTCTTGATTTGATTATCAGTAGTGATTCTTCATGCATTAAGAATCTGCAGATAAATGAACCACTTGGTGGCAGTGATCACAGTGTGCTGAAGTGGGAGTTACTCAAAGAGGTAACTACCATTAGGGGTAAAGGGAAGGGGTATTGCTTTCGTAAAGGCGACTACAATGGACTGAGACAGTATTTAAATTCTATACAGTGGGATCAACTGATGATATTGCCAACAGCAAATTCAAAATGGGAAGCATTCAAAGAACTTATCGTGGAAGCTACTAGGCTTTACATACCAACTAAGAAATATTGTTCAAGGTTTAGGCCTAAATGGTTGTCAGATGAACTAATGAGGCATATGGCAGAGAAGAAAAATGCATGGGATACATACAAATTAACACGTGACACGGATGCCTATGATAGATACAAGTTGATCTGTAACCAAGTTACAAAGGAGGTTAGGCATGCGAAGGCAGATTACGAGAGATCCTTGGCAAGGGATGCGAAGAAAAACAGCAAAGAGTTCTTTACTTATGTAAACTCTAGAAGGAAGGGGATGAATCAGATTGGTCCACTTGAGATCGATGGGTCAACTGTTGATGACCCTGCTCGGGTAGCTAACAAACTAAATGAATATTTTGCATCGACATTCACACATGAGGAGTTATTCAGCGAGGGGAATGCCAGAGGTGTATTCAACTCTAGCAGTAAGCTAGAGAATCTTGTAATAACTGAGAGCAAAGTGGAGGAGAAATTGTTGAAGATAAACACAAGAAAGGCACCTGGGGTGGATGGGATCTATCCAGTTATATTAAAGGAGGCAGCAAAGGAGGTAAGCAAACCCTTAGCCATAATTATGAGAGCTTCCTTGGACTCAGGGGAGGTACCCATTGACTGGATATGTGCAAATGTGACCCCAATTCACAAAGGGGGATCAAAGGCTGACACAAGTAATTATAGACCTGTGAGTTTAACTTCTGTTCCCGGAAAATTAATGGAGGCACTGGTGAAAGAAGCACTGCAGGATCATCTAGACAAGACTTCAGTTATAGCTAGGACACAGCATGGTTTTGTTAAGGGGAAGTCTTGCCTGACCAATTTGATTGGATACTATGATGCAGTCACAAAAGAACTGGATGCAGGGAATAACTTTGATATTATATACTTGGATCTTAGAAAGGCTTTTGATACTGTTGCACATGGAAGACTGCTGCACAAATTGGAGCAGTGTGGCATTGGAGGCAAGTTGCTGCTATGGATAAAGGGGTGGTTGAGGGGGAGAAGACAGAGAGTGGTAATCAATGGACACTGCTCATCGTGGACTAATGTTATTAGTGGAGTCCCTCAGGGTTCAGTATTGGGGCCTTTATTGTTTTCTGTATTTATAAATGATATTGATGATGGTATATCAGGCTTAATGTCCAAGTTTGCAGACGATACGAAGGTTGGCAGGGTTGTCAAGGACACTACTGACACTATGCTGCTGCAACAGGATTTGGAAAGGTTGAGCAGATGGGCTTCGAGGTGGCAAATGAAGTTTAACATTGACAAATGTAAAGTACTACATATGGGAAACAGCAACCCCAGAGCAACGTATCAACTCTGTGGTACTACACTGACAGTGGTAGAGAATGAAAGGGACCTGGGGGTGGTGGTGCAGGCAGATATGAAGTTCTCTGAGCAGTGCAGACGAGCTGCAAGAGTAGCTCATGGTGTATTGTCGATGATATATAGGAATTTTTCTAGCAGGGATAAGGAGGTGATTATTCCCTTGTATAAGGCAATGGTCAGGCCACACCTAGAGTACTGTATACAGGCCTGGAGGCCTCATTTCAGGAAGGATGTAGAGCTGCTGGAACGAGTACAGAGAAGGGCAACTAGATTGGTGAATGGGACAAAGGGGTTCTCTTACGAAGAAAGGCTTAAGTTTTGCAAATTACAGTGTCTGGAAACTAGGCACCAGCGGGGTGATCTGATAGAGGTGTACAAAGCCTTGAATGGTTTGAGCATGCTCAATGCTGATGGGATTCTTCCTCTAGCTCAGAAAAATCACCTGAGAGGGCATAAATTCAAATTGAGGGAAGACAGATGTAGGATAGATGTGCGGAAATTTGCCTTTAGCCAGCGGGTGGTTGGTGGGTGGAACAGACTTCCATCCCTTGTCGTGGAAGTTGATAGCCTAAATAAGTTTAAGGCTCAGCTGGACAGGTATTTCGAACGAACAGAGGGGTGAAGTGGAAGTGGTTATTTTTATTTATTTATGTTACTTTTTTTTTTTTTTTTTTTTTGGCTGATGCTGCATAAGCTTGCTTTCTTGCATCAAATGCCTCTACTAATGCTAATGCTAATGCTAATGTGATTCCTTTTCGTGGAACACTCCTATCAGAAACGTTATTATTATTATTATTAGCCATATGGTGCAAGGAAGCCAGAGGCTTATGCTGCACCAACCAAAAAAAAATTCCCGAGTTACCCTGAGAGAGAGAGAGAGAGAGAGAGAGAGAGAGAGAGAGAGAGAGAGAGAGAGAGAGAGAGAGAGAAAAGTAGAAAGGAATCACCAAGAAAGAGAAGAATAATGATATCCAGCTCAGGACTCTGGATGTGCCAAGCCCATACTCACCAGATGTGAGCCCCAGGGGTGATAGGCCGCCGTAGCCTAGTGGTCAGGCGCGCGGGTGCTTAAGTACACGTGCCTTGAGTGACCGGGGTTCAAGCCCGTGACTGCTGAATACGGTGCTGTTTCTTGTATTCTGTCTATCTTGTGAACTCCTCTGATAGTTTGGTCGTCCCGGAGTATAAACAGAAAATTTATTATTATTTTTTTTATAGGCGCTACTTGTGACAGAATAAATCAAACTGGATTATTACCTGAAATCAAGACGTTTAAAACGAGTTCATCAAATTTTTTAAACTTTTTTGTGATTATTACTTTTGTGGGGGTGAAGTAAAATTAAACTATAAAGTAACATTACCACAAAATTCAGATTCAATCAGTGTAGTTTGTGGTTTAGTCTCTTTTCCGTCCTGGTGGCGCTAGTGTAGCGCAGCACGCTTTCCAATGTGGGTTTTGGTTTCTGTGAAAATTCATGATTTAAAATGCGTATTAATGTATTGCTTTGGAAAGGAAAGTTCTTTGCCATAGTTCAGTTATCATCGGGTTAAGAAAAAGAAAATTTAATCGGTTTTTTACTTAATTATTTATTACTTAAGTTATATTGAAATGGCTGCTTGTATGAGAAATAACGTGACTCTGGCCAGCAGTGAACTTATTAGATTCATAAATAAACGAACTTTTGTGACTGTAAACAGGAATACCATTCAGAATTTATTGAGAAAAAATTCAGTGGAAAAACTTGTCGTCCAGCAGCAAAGTCTTTTTGCTGGTCAGCAGTACTCGAAGTGGAAGCGTTTGTTCAACTCAACTTCTCGTTTAGCCTTAGCTACTGCATTGGTAATGGGTTGTGGTGGTGGAATATACGGTTATTGTACTACATATGCTAGTCCAACCAGGAATAATCGAATTTCAAATATGGTAGAAATGAGTAATTCGTATGATGTTTCTGCACCTTCAGATATTTCCCTTTCGAGATCGGTACGTCTGTTATTATTTCTGACGTAATCAAAAGTAATCAACTATCGGTCAAGATTGTTGTAATATTTGAATATAGTTTTACTTGAATTTAGAAGTTTAATTCCTGACTCTTAACTATCAATTTAGAAAAGCGCCATCTGGTGATATATAGCAAATAGTTCTTTACTTATGTAAACTCTAGAAAGAAGGGGATGAATCAGATTGGTCTACTTGATGTCGATGGTTCTACTGTTCATGGGCCTGCTCAGGTAGCTAACACACTGAATGAGTATTTTGCATCTACATTTGTACATGAGCAGTTATTCAGGGAGGGGAATGCCAGAGGTGTATTAAACTCTGGCGGTGAGCTAAATGATTTTGTAATAACACAGAGCAAAGTGGAGGAGAAATTGTTGAAGTTAAACATAAGAAAGGCACCTGAGGTGGATGGGATCTATCCAGTTATATTAAAGGAGGCAGCAAATGAAGTAAGCAAACCATTAGCCATAATTATGAGAGCTTCCTTGGAATGGGGAGGTACCCATGGATTGGAGATGTGCAAATGTGACCCCGATTCATAAAGGAGGTTCAAAGGATGACAAGTAATTACAGACCTGTTAGTTTACTATTGTTCTGGGAAAAGTAATGGAGGCACTGGTTAAAGAAGCACTGCAGGATCATCTACACAAGACTTCAGATATAGTTCAGACACAGCATGAGTTTGTTAAGGGGAAGTCTTGTCTGACCAATTTGATTGGATACTATGATATGGTCACAAAGGAACTGGATGCAAAGAATAATTTTTATATCATATACTTGATCTTAGGAAGGTTTTTGATACTGTTGCACAAATTGCAGCAGTGTGGCATTGGAGGCAAATTGATAAACGGATAGTTGAGTGGAAGAAAACAGTGGTAATTAACGGACATTGCTCATCGTAGAGTAATGTTATTAGTGGAGTCCCCCCACTGTTCAGTGTTGGGTCCATTGTTGTTTTCTGTATTTATTAATGATATTGATTTGGGTATATTAGGCTTAATGTCTTAAGTTTTCAGACGATGCGAAGGTTGGCAGGGTTGTTAATGACACTAGTGAGAGTACGCTAGTGCAACAGGATCTAGAAAAGTTGAGTAGATGGCTGAGAGGTGGCCACTGAAGTTTTACATTGACAAATATAAAGCACTGCATATTGGAAGCAGTAACGTATCAACTATGTGGTACTACACTGAAGATGGTAGAGAATGAAAAGGACCTGGGGGTAATTGTGCAGTCAGATATGAAGTTTTCTGAGCAGTGCAGATGGTCTGCAAGAGTAGCTCATGGTGTCTTATCAATGATATACAGGAATTTTTCTAGCAGGGAAAAGGAGGTGATTATCCCTCTATATAAGGCAATGGTCAGGCCACATCTTGAGTACCATATACAGTACTATAGTACTGTATCTACAGGGTGTCTCAAAAATATTGGCATAAACGTTTAGGGGAGGTAGGTAACATCTAAATAAATGTGAATCGCATAGGAACCCATAACCGGAAACGTCACCGTAAGTCGGTACCTGGTGCTGTTCATCAGTTTGTGAGAGGGAAAATTTCTGGTTTACTCATTCAAGCAGTAGTCGCCACACGAAGAGCATGCATCGATATACGAACTGTGAACTAGCAAACGTGCACCTAGTGTATGGATTAGCAGAGAGCAATGGATGAGCTGCTCAACGAATTTATGGAAATCGCTTCCCAGACCGGACCACTATTTGTTTGCACGTGTGCATCAAAATTTGTGTGATTATGGGTCATTTAGAGGAGTGGTGCGGGCAGACCACATTCAACACGAATTCCCGCCATGGAAGAAAGTGTATTGGATGCAGTCCAGAATAATCCTACTACCAGCACACGTGCCATTACTTCTCCCTTAGGAGTGTCTCGGGTGCAGTGTACAGCGTGTCTGGCACGACAATTCCTTACACCCCTTTCATCTCCAAAGGGTTCAGTTACTGCTCCCCCAAGATCATCCTGCACATGTGGCTTTTGCACAGTGGTTTCTCCAAGAAAGTGTTCAAGACTTGAATTTTCCAGCCTATGTTTTGTTCGCGGATGAGGCTTATTTCACTCGGGAAGGCTTATTCAATCAGCACAATGCTGATTGAATAAGCATTGTGCGACAACCCATACAGTGTGCACCACATGGGGCACAACATTGCTTCGCAATAAATGTGTGGGCAGGTATGGTCGGTGACTGCTTAGTCGGCCCATACCTGTTACCATCCTGCATGAACTCCACTAAATATCGGATCTTTCTTGAACAAGTTCTACCAGGGTTACTTGATGATGTTACAGCAAATGTGAGACGCAACATTTGGTTTCAACATGACGGGATGCCTGCCCATTATGGAAGGTGTGTTCGTGACCATTTGAACAGGCGTTTTGGGCGTCGATGGATTGGCCGGGGTGGACCCGTTGCCTGATTCAGGTGAGTCCCCATGGATGAATCAGGTGAGCCCCATGCTCACCTGATTTATCGAGCCTTGATTTCTTTGTGTGGGGGGGGCTCTCAAATCTATTGTGTATGAATCGCCTGTGGAGACGGAAATGGATCTCGTGGCGAGACTCATCTGCGCTGCTGCTACTGTTAAAGAAACTCCAGGTGTGTTCGATCGTGTCCGCCAATCCATGCTGCGTCGGTGTCACGCATGCATCGCGTCTCGTGGTGGCACCTTCGAGCATCTGTTGTAACATCATGAAATACATCCATCTCGTACTCTATTGTTAATATTATGTCAAGTAAGTGTTTGCCACTAATTACTGTCTTGTGTCATTTCTGCTTCTTGTGCCTCTGCTACTACTTTCCTGTGACGTTTCCGGTTATGGGTTCCTATGTGATTCACATTCCTTTAGATGTTACCTACTTTCCCTAAATGTTTGTACCAATATTTTTAAGACACCCTGTATTGTACTATATAGAGTACTATATACCCCTGGCTTGTAACCGTGAAGGGTATTTTGTACGGCATGTGCATTTTGTATGCCCAGTGAGCATGCCCAATGCTGATCGATTCTTCCTCTTGCCCAGATTAATTGCCTTGCTTTCTTGCATCATATGCCTCTACTAATACTAATGGTAATATCATGCAATAAAATAAAATAAAAAAATCAGTAACCTAACATTTAATTTTCAAATTTTCATAATAATCCTTTAGGTGGTGACTTTACTTATACTAGAGCCATAGCTGGTTTGAGCTATTGGCTGATAGGACAGTTAACCTTCAAAAATAATTCAATATGAAGTTAATCTTAAGAATATGATGCACAATGCCAATCCCATAATCTCATCTCCACCCACTACCCACTTATTCACTGTGATTGGAATATCTAGTCCTGTGAGTTATTTTCTTTCCTTTTTTGTTGAATGCATGAAAGGCTGTATACTGAAGTTTACAAAAGTGTTTTTTCTTTTTTTTTAATATATTCCATTTTCATTTAGTCAAGAAAAGATTATGTTATTCTTCTAATTCAGGACCGATTCAGGCAAAAAACTGTGACCATAGACAATGCTGTACCCAAAAATTATGGACACTGTTTTTCACTTGAATTCATCCCGAATTATTTGCATAAACTAACCTAATCTAATCTTTTTTGACTAACCGAATATGAAAGGGAGAGAACAGTTTTGAAATTGTTAGTCTACTAAAAATATAGGTCAGGTTTACTGGCCTGTAGATGGTATTCCTGTCAGTTGTAGTTTGACAAATGGTATTCTCTGTAATGCAAAATCATAGTCATTAGCAGTCTATGTAAGCAACTGGTGGGTGGAGCTAGACCTGCCTATCACTTGTAGTTGCAATGGGATTGTGCCTCATGTTCTAAACATTAACCCAATTTGATAGCCAAATTTCATGTAGTAGTAGTAACTTGTAATGGATTTTAATTTTGCTATATGGGCTAAGTCATTTAAGAGGAGGAGGAGTGTATATGCTGGCCAAGGTCTGCTCTGTGGTAACTAGTAAAGAACCTAGCCAGCATGTACACGCTTTTTCCCACCTCCCTTTAATCTTCTTGACCTTCAGCCCTTGCATGGTACTTGCATAGATTCTAATACCTTTGTGCTTGTGGTTTTTATTAAAAAAAAAGGAAAAAAGTTAGCCCTACTTCTAATAAAATTAAATTCCAGTTGCAAGTTACATACAATAAGTATTAGCTATCAATTGGTTTGACAAAATTCATCATTAAATGTACTTAAGTTGCCAGGCCTTTTGCAGATATGATAACTGAATTGTTCAATTTCCAAAATCGAGTATTACACAAGTCATGAGACCTATTCTCTTAAGTGCTCTTTTTGCATTTACAGAATGACCATGGTTCAAGCCTGCATGACTACTAAATATGATGATGTTCATATGTTTTCTCTATCTTTTGAATTCCTCTGGCCTTATGTGATCATCCCAAAGTATAATTGGAAAATGTATTTATTTGGACCATCAAATGACACTGAAGTTCAATGTTGGGCTCTTGGTTCCTTCCTGTTTTTGTGTTTCAGTTTTTTATAAAGTTTTCAAAACAAGTTTTTATAATCATTTAATAGTTCATAAATTTTTGATTTGATTGGCCTTTCATAGGAAGGTGCACTTTCCCCCTGCAGGATTCAGAGTTAAGTTTGCCCCCCAAATGGTTTTTTTTCTAATGTTTTAGTGTAATTCTGATGTTTTTTTTTTTTTTTTATGACAAACAAATGGCACTTATGACAATGTTCTTATGTTTACCTAGATTCAAGCAGTAATGTTATACAAATCCATAACACACATAACCAGAAATTGCAATTACACTAATTTGTACATCAGACAAATCCATAACTTCAGATGACACAATCTGAAGTTATGGATTTGTACATCAGACAAATCCATAACTTCAGATTGTGTCATCATACACACATTGTAATTTTTTTTTTTTTAATGAAAAGCTGTTGGTACATGGTACCCATTACATACTGTTGGGTGGCAGGGGAGAACCCAGTGCATTTGAGCACAATCAGAAACGTGGAAAATGATGTAGAGGGTGCACTATTGAATTTTTCCACATCTTCAAAAATCTATGTTTTTAAAGATGTGGAATACAGTGCAGCATGTAACATATTATTAATTTCTGTGTGTTAATTTCCTTTATTCCTTTCATGGCTATATTTATAATATGGGTTGCACTTAGCGTGTTCCAAAGATTTCATGTACAATTGATGAAACCAAAAGTTTATTCTTTCATACACTAGCAATTCATGATTTTCACATAGTTTTTCATTCTTTTGTAAATCAGTGCATTTTATGCATAGTTGTACTTTGAAAATAATTCATTGTGCAGAATTTTTTGTCAGAACTGATTTATTCAAATGAAACTTAAGAGCACTATTAATGAGGGAAGTCATCAAGTACCTCACTACTTGTCATTTGGTGAGGTCGGGATTTGATTCCTATCTACGACTGGAAGAAGAATGTCTAAAGTCTTCAATTGAGGCTGTAGTTAGCAGATCTCAGGTGGAGTAAGGTATCCTCCAGGAGTTATCCAGGTTTTTCTGCCTGGAAAACCTGCATATCAGCCCACTTTTCCATAGACATAATACACAATGAACCTGGGACCTGCAAATATTTTTATTATAGTTGATTTCTCATTTAAATGGAATTTGCTGTAATGAAATTTTACTGTATATACTTTTTATTAGGATATTAATTTATTTTTTAACCTGTACAGTTCTATACATGATGTCTACAATATGTTTTTCTTTTTTATGTATATATATATATATATATATATGCCTAATGAGATTTATTGTTTCTTCAGGTTGATGGTGTCATTAAAGATCTTGGACTTAAATTAATCCTCTATCAGTATCAGACCTGCCCATTCTGTTGCAAAGTGCGTGCCTTTCTGGAATATTATGGCATTCCTTTTGATATTGTGGAGGTGAACCCATTATTTAGACAACAGATTCAGTTTTCTGAGTATAAAAAAGTACCCATATTAATGGTCTACAACCAAAGGCACAATGAATACAAAGTAAGCTGAACTGTGCAAGAACTAGGAATGTACTTTAATAGTAGTTAATTTCTGTTTTCTGTTTTGCTTTACATGACTCTTCATAGATAAATGTTAAATATGCCTCTAACAGCATCAGCTACAAACAAATATTTAGAAATAAATTCAGTATATGTTTAGAAAATAAATTTCAAAGACAGGTATAAGCATTATCCATTTCATCCATTGATTTAATTATTTAATTCAATCAATGGGTGAACAAATGTTAATTATATGGAAGGGAGGGTCTACATGATTGTTTATTATTATGTTAATGAATTGATAGATGCTGTACTATTATATCACATGGTAGATTAAGTAATTTATTATGGAAATGATACAATTTAAAGGAATTGAACCACGTCAATGCCAAACACTTAGGGTTATTTCAGGAACTCGCTGTTTTCCATCTTCAGTCCTGTTAATTGTTAACTTAATCTATCATGTAATATAATAGGGTGGTGTCTATTAGTTCATCAGTTGATTAATGTAAAATGTTAATTAGCTAGTTCATCCATTGGTTTAATTACTAAGATTAATGAAACAACAATAAAATGTTCATTCATTTGCTATTCCTCAGTTATCCTTTCTTCCACAATTATAGGCATGTTGGAGATGAATCTATGTTAACTAACCAATGATCCTCAAAGTTTTCACCTTCTCTTTTACTATCATGCTGTTGAATATGAGGTGTGTTCAAGTTATGAAGTCTCCAAGTTTATTTCTCACAAAATAATCAAGGTATGTGTGCGGTACCACTTAGTTTTTCTGAATGTTTTCAGAAAATGGCAACACAAGCAGTGTGCTTGTGCTGCCATCATTGCAGCACTGTAAACAGTATACTATGTTTATAATACTTAAAATAGCATCCTTCACTCATCAAGAATAATCAATCAGAAAATGTCAGAAGTGTGTCCTATAGGTGTGAAAAGTCTTATGTCTTATGGGTGTGAAAAGTGTTCGTAGCTGAGTATCTAAGTATCATGAAGGACAGGTCCTGTGAAAACGAGGCATGTGTACCTAGACATTGAGCCAGTTGTTCCGGGGCCAACATCTGCTGGGTTGAGGAAATGATTTTTGGTGAGAGAAGATCGACAGTGGATGGAATTGCAACAACCACAAACATTTCTGTTGGATCCATGTATGCCATACTCTATGAAGATCTCAGAATGAGCAAGGTGTCAGTTTGGTGGGTTCCAAGGTAGCTTTCCCAGGAACAAAAAGATATAATCATGTTATTGTTATTTGTTATTTTTATATAATCATGTTATTGTTATTTTTTTATATATTTATTTATTTTTTTGGAGCATTAGTAACTAAGGCCATATTGCTCCGGGGATTTGCAGTGGTCATTCCCTGACCTTTCCGTATCCTCCGTATTTGGTGGTCACGGGCTCGAACCCTGGTCTAATCAAGAAGCGTGTGCTATGCACTGCCACTCCTGCCCACCTGGCTACGGAGGTGCCATATAATCATGTCAACTTGTGTGAAGCAGTGCTTGCTCAAGATACTGCAGTGAATGGATCTTACTTTTCCTCAATTGTCACAATCGATGAGACAATGGTTCCACTCTTCAATTCAGAAACAAACTGTTAGTCTGCACAGTGGAAGCACCCTGATTCACCACCACCCAAAAAAAAGTTCCATGTTGCTGCTAGTGCAGAGAATGATTGTTGCTGTTTTTGGGGATATTGATGGAATAATCCTTACACATTGTGTACCCAAAGGCACTATAGTAACAGAATTCATGTGAAGAACTTCTGAAGAAAGAGTTCCCAGAATTTCAGAAGAAACATCCACACAAACTGAATCACATTTGTTTCCATCAGGACAATGCTTCACCCCCCTCCCCATCATTCTGAAAATGTGCAAAATTTTTTTAAAGAAAACAACATTGGGGTTATCTCACATCCTCTATACTCACCTGATCTTACACCTAGTGACTTTTGCTCATTCCCAACAATTTATAGCAGAAGCTTTTCTAGCCAACAAGCAGCTGCTTCTGCTAGTTACCATTGGGCCGAACATACCTCCAAAGAAAGCTTTGCCACAACCTTCACAGCTTGGAAGAACAGATGTGAAAATATGTGTAGCTTCTAGGAGACTGTGTTGAAAATTGACACAAGTGTCACTTCTGTATTTGTATATTTTATGAGAAATAAATTTAGAAACCTTTATAACTTTTTTAATGCATCTTGTAGCTAGCTACTGTTGTTATTGGTTTATGCAAAATTGGTTAGCTGAATTTTTTCATTATTAGTGTATTATGCTCTAACAACTGTTATATTTAAAATTCGCTATTTTTTTAAATTTTTTTTTTAATTTTTTTTTTGTAGAATGTCTGTCATCATAACATGTCAGTAAATGGAAAATTGCTATTTGCTTAATGACATTTTGGTTAATTACATTTTTTTTGAGGATCTTGACCATATTGTTAAGTGAGGTATGCCTTATAACGTTAAAATTAGAAGCCTCAGGTGATTCCCAAAATTGTGATGCACTTAATCTGAAAACCAAATAATTCACAAATTGGTTAATCACTCCCAACTAATTATCTTAATTTATTTGTGTGGAGGCAATATTCGGAATATAAATTTAATTGAGTAGCAAAGCATCATGTACAGTATAAAGAAAGAAAGAAAAAACATTTAATTTTATACATTTTCCTATATTGCAATGTCACAACAGACAGGAATTTTTAAAGATTTTAAATTATTTTATATAATTATTTTTGTTCTTTGGTTTAACAGGCTTAACTTTTATTTTTTAACAGCAATTGGTTGATTCCTCTCTTATTATCAGCATTTTGGGCAGCTTCCTTCTAAATCCCAAACAGGATTTGAATGATATTTTGAAATTTTATCCTTCTTTAATTTATAATGATGAAGTAACTGGGAAAAAAAAAATGGAAATGCTTCACACATATTTTTTGATGTTTGAAGATCGTAATGTCAAAGGAAGAAATACAGAAGATATTAAGTAAGAGGCTGTTTTGTTACCTTTGTTTTTATTATTAATTGTTCTGAAAATTTTATTTCTTCAAAGATTATTTTATAATTAAGTTCATGAAAAATTACGTAATACAGCCAAGTCAGTATTAAATTACAGAATAGTCTCTCAACAGCATGTTGGAGAGGCAACAAGAGGGAGTAATACTCTCGATCTGAATTATCAGCAGTTATTCGTGCATTAAGATGCACAAATAATATCAATGGTTCGTGCATTAAGAATGTGCAGATAAATGAACCACTAGGTGGCAGTGATCAGTGTATTGATGTGGGGTTTACTTAAAGATGTATTTACCATCAACAGTAAAGGGAAGGGTTTTTGCTTTTGTAAAGACAACTATAGTGGTCTAAAGACAGTTTTTAAATTCTGTACAGTAGGACCAATCGATGATGTTACCAAATTCTAAATGGGAAGCATTCAAGGAATTAATCATAGAAGTTACTAGGCTATCAGGTGATATAGGAAATTATGGTAGATACAAATTAATCTGCAGTTGTCACAAAGGATGTTGGGCAAGCAAAGGCAGATTATGAGAAATCTTTGGCAGATGCAAAGAAAAACAGCAAAGTCTTCTTTACTTATGTAAACTCAAGAAGGAATGGGATGTATCACGTTGATCCACTTGATATCGATGGTTCTGATCCTGCTCAGGTTGCTGGAAAACTGAATAAGTATTTTGCATCTATATTCACACGAGGAATTCTTTAGGGAAGTGGATGTCAGCAGTTTTGCAAACTGACAGGGAGCTAAGTGATTTTGTAATAACTGAGAGGAAAGTGGAAGAGAAACTGTAGAAGTTAAACATAAAAAAAAAAAAAGGCACTTGGGGTGAATGAGATCTATCCAGTTATATTACGGGAGGCAGCTAAGGAGGTAAATCGACCCTTAGCCATAATTATGAGAGCATCCTTGGATTCAGGAGAAGTCCTGTGGACTGGAGATGTGTGAATGCATCCCCAATTCACAAAGGGAGATTAAAGAGTGACATGAGTAATTATAGACCTGTTAGCTTAATTTCTGTTCTGAATGGCACCTAAAATGTAGCAAAAAGGGGGCAGTTCACTGCAGGTGTCAACCTTCCTTTTAATTTTTGGAAATTGTTTTGAGTATTTTGTGTTTGTGCTTAAATGGTAACAATATTTCATATTTTCTTAGTGGATTGGAGTACTTATTGTGTGTACTTTTTAAGTTTTAATAAAAAATTAAAAATTTTAAAACATATGTTTTACTTTGTTTTTCAAAAAATCAAGTAAAATGTAATTCTGCTGAAAATTGCAAAAAGAGCTTTACACATAAAATAGTAATATTAATCTTAGTCTCTCATTTTCTAGTTTAAAAGACCATTAAATTAAGTGTGCAAAATTTCAAACATATTTCTGCTTATGTTTATAAATATTATAAACATTTTAAAAAAATACTATATATATTTGATAATATTAATTACTTCCATTTTTAGGTTTATTAAAAAATTTATTACAAATTTTTGGGCAAAATTTGAAACTGCATATCTTGCTTCCCATAGTGTGGTAGCCATTTGTAGAGAATATTGGGTTTCATTTTCCCATTTCTTTTTAAAAACAACTATGTAAAACTGTGGATTTTTATTGAACTAGTGAGAGAGGAAAAACGAGTAACCTGAAACCTTAAACAAACATATCATCATCACTTGTCCAGTATCATGCTACTCTTCAAGCAAAATGGCAAATATTTGCAAACACAGTGATGGGTTCCCTTACAGGTTCTCGTGTGAAATTTATGTGCAAAAACTTTAAAATAAATCACTTTATTTTAAAATAAAACTACTACAGTAAACGTTTGAATATACAGTAATACCCCGACTTACGCGAACTCTGAGTTACGCGGTTCTTGATTTTTTCTATTGGTGTATATTTAAAATTAGCTTACCAGTGATTTGGAAGTTAAATCATAAAGCTTTGGTGACAGCTTCCATTTTTGAGGACTGGTTTGGTCACCACTTCATACCCGAAGTCGAACGTTATTGCAAGTCTAAACAGATTCCATTTAAAGTGATGCTTCTTATTGACAATGCACCCGGTCACCCTCCTACCACCCTAATTAATTTCGACCGACGTGTGAAAGTTGTGTTTTTGCCTCCAAACACAACCAGCTTGCTTCAACCGATGGACCAGGGAGTCACCAAAACATTCAAGGCTTACTACACGAGGCATTTGTTTGCACGTCTGAATGAAGCTATGAGACAAAATAGTGAGATATCTGTTAAAGACTTTTGGAAACAATTCAATGTTTTAGATGCCATAAGAATCATTGAAGAATCTTGGGATGAAATTCACAAAAAAACATTGAATGGTGTCTGGAAGTAACTGTCCATTTTTTTTTCAAAACCGAGACAAAAACAATGCCAGAAACTGATCATGTCACTCACTCATGTGATAGAAGAAATTGTTAATCTTGCCAGGCAATTAGATTTGGAAGTCAATGGTGATGATGTCAACGAGCTGTTGGATTCACATAGTCAGGAGCTGACAATGAATGAGCTGATAGAGATGCGTGAGCAAAACGTCACTGAAGTATCCAACACTTCAGACCCAGTTCCACCAGAAAAGCACATGACAATTGCAAGCTTGACAGAAGGTCTCAGCTCAATTGAAAAGGGCTTAAAAATTTTAGAAAACAGACTCCAACAAAGAACGCATTATAGTTACAAAGCAAGGAATAAAAAAATTATTAGCTTGCTACAAAGAAATTCTGCGTGAAAAAAAGAAGGCGCTGTGTTGTCAGACGAATTTGTTAGATTTTATGAAGCCATCGACATCGAAATAACTTTTTTATGTAACTCATTTATTTTGTATTAATATGTATAAAGAACTGCAATTTTATTAAATATTTTTCTTCTAAACTAGTGTTTTTGTTAGTCCTTGGTCCCAATTAAACAAAATATATATGTATTTATATGCAAAGTTGTATCTCAACTTACGCGAATTCGACTTAAGTGATTTTCGTCTGACCCACCTATCGCGTAACTTCGGGGTATTACTGTATTTAGGAAAGTAGAAAAAATATCAGATTTTTAATCGTTTTAAGAATTGTAAAGTTTCATTAATTTTTTTTGATTAATGATTAAGTGTTAACGTGGGAATGTTATTTTCAAGAATCATCTCTCAGGTGACTCGCCACTATGTCTGGGTTAAATATAGCTGTTTGTATCATTATTTAAGAATACAAAGTATATTGTGTGATGGTTGTTAAAAAGTAAAACATTTCTGTAAATCAATTTGATGAGCTCTAACAGAAAGCAAAATTCAAAGTAGATGTTGAAAACAATTTCTTAAAGAAATAAAAATAGATATAATACAACAATGTTTCATTTATTAAGTTAAAATTCGTATATATAATTTCCCTGGATTCTTTCAATAAATAAATACAGAAATTTTTAATTAGATCATTTGTTAAATGCCCATATAATAGGCTGCATTCAGTTTGATGTTAAAATATAATATTGTGATATTATGACATCTTAATATGATCCTTAAATATCATGACAGCATAGTTTGTAGGTGAGAGTGTGCTTTATGTGCTTTCCAATGTAACTTATCCCTTCAATAGAGAAGAATATTGTCTTGGTGGCAACCAGAGTGAAAAGTAGCACATGGTTGACCTATTTAGAGCAAATTTGGGTAGATTTCAGAAACCTCCTTAGGAAGGGATCCCCCACAAAATCACAAAGACCACACTGCGTAACAATCCTGGCCTTTACCTCGTAAATACATTAACAGTAAGTCCACATCATTACATAGATTATTTTTTTATAATCTTAATGGGAAGATTGTTAATTATGCAACACATTGAAATACTATTTCCAATGTAATGCGCCTCCGTAGCCAGGTGGGCAGGAGCGGCAGTGCGTAGCACACGCTTCTTGATTAGACCGGGGTTCGAGCCTGTGACCACCAAATACGGAGGATGCGGAAAGGTCAGGGAATGACCACCTAATATCCCCGGAGCAATATGGCCTTAGTTGCTAATGCTCCTAAAAACCAAATAACAACAACAACCAATGTAAAGTTTTTGATATCATCAACATTTAAATTGGAAATATGAGAATTTTTCTTCCTAACTTTTAAAAACAACTAGGATAAGACTGTAGCTTAACCAGGGTAAGTTCTACATAATTAAGGGTAATGGAGCAGTGTTTCTGTAATATCTAGGCTGTTTTAAAGTTGAAGTTAGGTTTGTGAACATAAGATGTGTGTTTCGATGCCATTATTTTTATAGCTTCACTGTGGGAACTGCTTAACTCTCTTCTGTGATTGCTAACTTTTTCAAAAAGCAGATTGGAGAAATGATTTCATACAGCAGGTTGTGATTTTTTTTTTATGTAAACCCCAAACACGAAAGGTATTAGAACCTATAGTACTTAGTACCATGCATGGGTTGAAGGTTGAGAAGACGAAAGAAGATATAGATATTTGTTGACATTGGACTTGAACTTCTGTAGACTGCAATTTTCAGGAAATTAGTATTAGTATTAGTAATGGCCGCATGGTGCAAGAAAGCCTACGGCTTATGCTGCACCAGCCAAAAAAAAAAAAATCCGAACAAAACAATGATAAAAACAAAAAAAAAAATAAATAAATAATAATAATTAATAAAAAAAAATAAATTAAACCTATCATCCTATGCGCTTCCCTTACCCGAAAGTACTATCCAGATGACCTTTGAATTTCCCCAAACTGTCGGCCTCTACCACCCACGTAGGCAACTTATTCCAGTAATTTATAACTCGCTGGCTAAAATAAAACTTCCTGCAGTCCAATCTAAACATTTCCCCCCGTAACTTGAATTTATGTCCCCTAGTTCTAGCATCATTTATAATCTTCAAAATTTCGTCCTCATTCATTTTACTGATGCCTCTCAGAGCCTTAAACACCTCAATCAAATCTCCTCTAAGGTGTCTAGTTTCCAAACTCTGCAACCCACATATTCGAAGTCTTTCTTCATAAGGACGCCCTTTTGCCGATCTCACCAGGCGAGTGACCCGTCTTTGCACCCTTTCAAGAAGCTCGATGTCTTTCTTTAGGTGCAGTCTCCATACTTGAACACAGTATTCCAAGCCGGGTCTAACATAAGCCTTATATAATGGGATTATCACGTCCCTATCTCTACTTGCAAAAGTTCGATAGATCATCGATAGGACACCATGGGCCTTCCTTGCAACCTGTTTACAATGCTCAGAGAATTTCATAACACCCAAGTCCCTTTCCTCCAGTACTGGGTTTATTTGAACTCCACCAAGTGAATAAGTTATTTTGGGATTACTGTTTCCTTGGTGTAATACCTTACACTTTGTTGGATTAAAGCATAGCTGCCATTTTTCTGACCATTCCTGAAGTCTATCTAGGTCTCTCTGAAGAAGCTCAGCTTGACAGTGATCATTAACTACTCTACCAGTTTTAACATCATCTGCAAATTTAGACATCACGCCCTCTATCCCTTCATCAATGTCGTTTATGAAAATTAAAAACAACAGTGGTCCTAATACTGATCCTTGGGGAACCCCACTTCTTACATCAACCCAATCTGAGGAATAGCCATTTATCACAACCCTCTGCCTCCTGCCCCGAAGCCATCCTTCTATCCATCTAAGGATTTTCCCAGTGATTCCAACCTGTTCCAGCTTATAAAGCAACCACTCATGTGGGACTGAGTCAAAAGCTTTGCTGAAATCTAAATAAACAATGTCGAAACGAAATAGTGAACCAGATTTGTTAAACATGATTTTCCCTTTACAAAACCATGCTGAGTATCCTTGAGAATTTCAATTCGATCCGAGTGATCCTGAATTCCACCCTTGATCATTGCCTCCATGATTTTTCCTACTACTGAAGTCAGACTGACAGGTCGATAATTTCCAACTTCACTTTTAGAGCCACCCTTATGTATGGGAGATACATTTGCACTTTTCCAATCCAAGGGAATCTCCCCAGAGTCTAGTGATGCTCGCATAATTAGCCTCAATGGTTCAATGCACTCGTTTGCCGCCTCCCTTAAGATTATAGGGTATATTCCATCAACTCCATGAGCCTTACTGGTCTGTAGGCTCGAAAGTTTTTTCATTAAATAATCTTGCGAAATTTCAATATCATTAATTACATATTTTTTAACTTCTCTCCCACAATTTCCCATTGCCACAAAAGGCTTTTCATTTGTAAATATCGATGCAAAATAACTGTTGAGTTCATCTGCAACGGCAGTTGGTGTATTTATTACTATCCCCTTTCCCTTACGTAAAGGTCCGATCTGGTTTGTCCTGCTCTTGGCATTTATATATGTGAAGAATTCTTTATCCCCCCCTCTTTGCTCTGTTTGCTAGTGATTTCTCATAAACTGCCTTTGCCTGCCGAACCTTTTCTGTGGCTCTATTACACATCACCTTGTAGCTGTTATAGGCTTCAGTACTTTTTATTGCTCTGTAACCTTTCCATGCCACCTTTTTCTGCTCAAGTAATGTGGCAACTTCACTATTCATCCAACTTGGAACCCTCCTCGTGGAGTATTTTTTTAATGGTATATACGCATTCAAGGCATCTGTGATTAATATTTTAAAAGCATACCACAGTTCAATTGTATTCATTCTCTGCGCGATATCTACCCAGTTAATAGAGGCCATGTTGTACCTTAAGGCATCGTAATTTCCTTTTCTGAAATTAAAACCCATTCCTTTGCCTTTTACTTCTGGTTCCTCTACTGTCAGCCCTGTTATGTCATCTGATTCATGTGTGATGATGAGGTCTAGGATATTCTTTTCTCTAGTACTTTCCCTGACATGTTGATACAAATAACAGTCATCTAGTTGATTTAAAAATTTTGTTCCCCATGTCGAGTTTCTTTCCCATTTACTCCAATCAATTAAGAGGCAAATTGAAATCACCCATAATAAGGCCATAATGTTTACTTGCCCATTCCATTTGCATGTAGAGGCTTTTGTCATAATCTTCACAATCACCTGGTCTGTAGATTACTCCTACTCGCATTATACCTTTGTTTCCAACTATCTCACACCATACAGACTCTATACTAGCATGTGAAATGTCTGAATCCGGGAAAGCCATCGTCGCACTCAGGCTGCTTCTGATAAGAAGCATTACCCCACCACCCCTTCTATCTACCCTATCCTTCCTAAATACATTATACAAGCCGTACTTAAACTTATCATCCCCAATTTCCGGGTGGCACCACGTCTCTGTAAGCCCTATTATGTCCGCGTTACTTGTTTTAACCAGCAGTTCGAAATATGTATGAAGGAAGGTTGTTCCAGAAAACGGCAGTTGAATGAATAAACGAGGAAGATGAAAAGTTGGTTCTGTGGGTTTGAAGTTGGACAGTAAATGGATGTTGGCTGGTGGCGGCACATGTTTGGACTGTTTTGAAAGAGAGAGCGGGAATTATAGAAGCCAATTGAGAAGAACAGTGCCCATGGAAGTATCTGTAGAAGAGGCATGCAGCAGAAACAGTATGTCTATGAGAAAGCGAGTGGAGAGACTCTGTTAGAGATGAATCATTAATTAACCTAACTGCCCTCTTCTGAATGGAATCAAGAAGCCTGAGAGAGAGGTTTTGGGGGCACCACCCCAGATGTGGGAACAATATTGCATTGCAGGGTAGATTTGCGATTTATACAGAGTGAGCAGCTGTTTGGAAGAAAAGTAACGCCGAGAGCGAAAGAGAAAACCAAGTTTTTTAGATGCAGAGGAAGCAATATTTGTAATGTGCTTGTGCCAAGAGAGATTAGAAGTTAGGGTAATTCCCAAAAGAGATATATCATTTTGCTTAGAAATCAGTGTCACCAAAGATAAGCATAGGAGCAGAAGAATCCTTTTTGCGAGATATAAGAGAAGACTTGAGTTTTGGAAGGATTGAAATCAACTGAGTTGTCTTTGCCCCACTGGAGAATTACCTGGATATTGGCATTTAAGCAATTGGTAGCAGATTTTCGAGAAGTTGAAGCTGATTGAGCACTGCAGGGTTTCTCAAAATGGAAAGTGGAATGCAATGTGCTATCGTTGGCAAAAGTATGGATAGGATTACCAGTCAATGGAAGAAGGTCATTAATATACAAGAGAAAAAGAGTGGGGAAAGAACTGAACCTTGGGGCACACCGACATTAGTGGAGAAGTTAGAAGACAGAGAGCCATCTACCATCACCCTCAGTGAGCAATCAGAGAGAAAACTGGATAACCAATTACTAAAAACAGTTGGCAAACCATAAAATGGAAGCTTGTTTAGAAGACCTTTATGCCAAACACGATCGAAAGCCTTTGAGATGTCAAGAGCAACTGCTTGTGTTTCACAAAACTTTTCCATTGAATTAGTCCATAAATGGGTAATATAAGCCAGAATATCACCAGTGTGATCGACACTGATGGAATCCATACTGGCGATCGTTGATCAAACGGAAAGTTTCTAGGTAGTTTAAGAGTTGGTGTTTAATTGATTTTTCCATTACTTTAGAAAGAGTAGAAGTAATTGCAATGGGACTGTAATTGGATGGGAGGGATTTGTCACCCTTTTTAGGAACTGGCTGGATATGAGCAAATTTCCAGCAGAAGGAAAAGCACATTTGAAATAAGAAAGTGAAAAAAGGTGGCAAAGAACATGAGTAAGTTCAAGAGCACAGGTTTTGAGAACAAGTGGAGAAATACCATCGGGACCTGGAGCTTTCTTAGCATTAAGATTCGTCAAAATCCTTCTGACATCCTTTTGACGGAAGACCACAGGAGGCATTGAATGGAGCATGTTGGGAATGCTGGGAGGTGTTTTACCAAGATCATTAATACATGAGTTGGAATAAAAATGGGATGCTAACAGGTCAGCTTTATCCTTGACTGAAGTGACAAGAGAACCATCTGGTTTGGACAGAGGTGGGAGCAGAGATGGGCAAAACCTGCAGCCAGTAGCTTTGGCAAGAGACCAGAATGCTCGGCTACCATTAGAGTAAGAAGCAAGTTTTCTACTCTTAGCCTGTTCAAACTCTAGTTTGGACTGATTAATAACCGCTTTACAATTGTTGTGAGCTTTGGTGTAGGCAGAAAATGAAACTGAAGAATTAGAAACAAGCCAATTACGATATGCAACATTCTTCTCTTGAACAGCCTTAGCACATTTATTGGAAAACCAAGGTTTAGATAAAGGACGAGATTTTAAAGAGGAGTGTGGGATAAAGGATTCCATTCCTGCAAGAATAATTTCACTGACATAATCTGAGCAAATGTTGACATCAGAAGTTTTGAAACAGTAATCCGACCAAGGAAAAGAAGAAAAGAAATCTTGCAGGTCAATCCCATTTTGTATTGTAATGCCAAACAATACGTGGTTGTGAATAGATAAAGGCTCCGTTGGAGAAAAGACAATCACCAAGTTGTGGTCTGAGGTGCCTAAAGGACTTCGACCTTTAGGCACCTCAGATCGACCTAAAGATTATCACTTTTACCGTGTACTTAGAAGGGTTGTTTGTGAGAAAAAGATCAAGCGTGTTGGCTGTATGGTTAGGATTGTCCGGTATTCTTGTAGGTAAATGAACAATCTGTGCAAGGTCATTAGTAATTGCAAAAACCTCGGCATCTCGACCAGCTGGGTCGGTGTGACTAGAAAATGGAAGCCAACTGGAGTTGTCAACATTAAAATCACCAAGGAAAATTACCTCACTGTTAGGAAAGTTGGACTGGAGAAAGTCAAGTGTCAAAGTGAGGAAGTTGAAGCGCTCCAAGTGATTAGTGGAGTTGGGAGTACGGTAGAGACAACAGATGAATTTGACACAATGAGGTAGAGAGGTTTTAAGCCAGAGAAGATTGAAAAGAGGAGATTCCAAATTTCCAAGTCTCTGACAAGGAATATCGGAATGGACATATGCACAAGTACCACCTTTGAGGTGAAAGGAATCATACAGCGAATAATTTGGGCAACTGAGATGAGCAGTAGTTGAATCAACCGATAACTGAGATTCTGTCAGAAAAATTACATGGGGTTTGGCAGACTGCAAGTGGAAATGGAAATCGTTGAGATTAGAATTCAGACCACATATATTTGTGAAATGAGTTAGGAAGTGTTTGGGAGGTTTAGATCTTTTCGCAGATAAGCTTACTCTATTAGTTTGACAATTCATGGTGTATTCAATAGTAAGAAAAAGTGGCTGGGACATGCTATATGAAGTAATGAAATTTTTGATATGGCGTTCACGTGGTAAGAATATAACCAGATCCTTGACATAACGTGGCCTCGACAATGTCCCCCACATGCACACTACTTGGATTCCCTCCAGTCACTATCTGGCAGAGTATAAGTATCAAGATTATACACTAGCTGATCCGGAAGTCTCCTAGAGAGTTACCAATAGGTTCGGTCTGGTGTACTAATTAGTGGCCGGTCTGCGAACACCGTTTTAGAGCTGTACCCTCGAAATGTAAATAAGATTGGATTTTGCCACGATGTTCATCATAACCTCAAAAGTCATCAATCATACTGCATGATGGAAAAGATGGGGAAGGGTTGACCGGAACTTAGCTCGGGAGACTAAACATGGGTTCCATCACTTCAGGCCTCCAATAAGCAAAGTGATGGTATTTCACCGGTTGATGAGAGTCATCCACCACCTAGTACTGCCTGGTACCACAGAGGGGTGGCATTCCTCCATGCGGTGTGGGTGCCTCACCTTGACCCCTACTTACGTTGGTTCACACCTGGGTTCACCCACCGTGTGTTGTGCATGGAGGTTATACCCAGGATTACCGAGAGTCCCACCATCGTGATGGTGCAATCAGAGGATCTGGCTGACACAGACCGTCCGGACTTTGCTGAAATTGGGTCCATTTGATTTGAATGTCACCCGAATATCAGTTCCATCAGCGTTTTAGACTCCCAGGTAGCAAGTACAGTTTGTCTGGCATATCTGAGAGAATGTCTGTGACAACCTCAAGGACCATGGTGGTGACTGGTAGTAGTTCCTTTTGAGCCTAAAATTATTGGTGAAACATGTGACCAGAAGAATAGTACAGTTGAAGAGCATAAGGACAAAGGACCATGAAATGAACATCTCAAGAAGCTGTAGAACATTTGCATTACGGAAATAATATACACTATATGAAGTATTCTGCAACATGTAAAAGGCATTGCAAGAGGAGCTTTTGATTCAAAAACTTATTACATAGCAGGTCCACCTCTGGTTGGATGGAACCCATGTTCAAGACAGCCTCAACTGTCTTGACCATAATTTCTGCCAACTTGTTAGTAGGTGTCACCTGAAATTTGCTTCCATTCCTTCTGCAAAGCAGCTGTCAGAACTGATTCAGCAAAAGGCTATTGTGAGCATGGCCTTAATCCATTGATGGAACACATTCACTGCCACCTATTTGAGAATGTGCTGTTGTTTTTGGTATGTTGAGAAATATTCCAAAATCTTCAGCATCCAAAAATTCATAAATAATGGTTGAAAAATAAGTCTAAAATTCTTAGCTAAAAGTGAACATTTACTTTTGGGCTAAGTGCTGTAATTTAATGCAAAACCTAAACTTTGTTGAAAGTTTAGGTTTTTATACATAAACTAACCTCAACACAATCAAACAACAAATAAAAATTTGTAACAATCTATAAACAAAAACAAATCATTGATGCAATAGCCCAGAGTTTGGTTTGTGTGCTGACAGAATTGAGCAGTTCAGTTCATTTCATGTGCCTTTACTTTTTATGCCACTTGTGCATTGACTGCATAAGTCGCCACTTGTGCATTGACTGTCACCACTTACAGAATGTCGGGTGCTTTGCCATGATGCTTATATGAATTATAGCACAATACTCAAGGATACTGTAGAATGCTTATACATATCAATGCAGTGAACATGTTAATGTCCAGACTGTGTTTTGGCCAGACCAACTTTTTTGACGAATAATTCTCCACAAACTGGTCCAGTACTAATGCATAATTCTCTATAATCCAAGTAGATCATGGACTCCATGGTTTCAGGCACTACTGTCAGTGAATCAAATTATTCTGTAATAAAATAAAAATATAAAGAACCTTTTTTGTTGATCGTGGATATTTGTAGTTTGGTGTTCACATTTGGAGTTGCTGTTATATTTTTATTACAATTTGAATTTAGAAGCAAGTAACCGAGAGAATTGTAATGATTCAAAATGCAAGCATAGGTTATTATCTCTTGTGTAAAAGATTGCATTGTGAAAGCACTTGTGCAAACCTTTTGGTGTTGGTTTGTAAGCTATGTACAGCATATATTTGAAGGGGAAATAATATATTTTTTTACTGTATTGCACAGTGTAATACTTTATCATGTATGATACCTTGCGCAGTTGCTAATGCACCAATAAAATTCAAACCAATCAACCAACCTTGCGCAGTATCATGTACAATAAGACTTGGTATTTTTCACTTTTTTTTTTTTTTTTTTCATTAGACTAAAATGGGGCCATATAAAATTTGGCAAATCCTGAGATCTGACTCAATGTTATTTGGCTTCACTTTTTTTTTTAAATCAGTCATAATTATGTGTTTTTGAAATGTGTAGCTGCATGTTCAGTTCATTTATGTCGCCACTTCGTTGTCTTGACTTGAATCATCAACTGTATACTCCAGCTTTGAGAGTTGGTTTGCCACAAAGATGAACACTCTTATTTTGCACCTCTGACATGTAGAATCAAATCCATTGAAATTGTTTATTGTGTGTATAAATTTTTGTCTTTTAACAGTTCTATAATAATTTTTTTTCAGCCCTTAAAATTTTTCATTTCACAGGAAGGAAAGAGAATGGCGTCGTTGGGTAGATGACAAATTGGTCCATGTAATGTCCCCAAATATTTATAGAACCATGAATGAATCAGTACAAGCTTTTAACTACTTTTCTGAGATTGGTGAATGGGAAAAGAATTTTTCATCCTTTCAGCGGATCTTTGCTATTTATGTTGGAGCAACAGCCATGTATTTTATTGGAAAGAGATTGAAGAAAAGGTGAGTTTTTCCCTTCCTGCTAATGAAATATTTCAGTCATAATGAAGTCTGTGAAAAATACAATGAGGAACAAGAGGCTTTTAATACCATAATTAGAATGGTAGATTTATGTTGTTTCTTCAGCAAATTTTTTTTGACTAACTTCAGAATTGATGTAGCAGATACCATTTTTAAGAAATAAGAAAATTTATTTTTCTTAAAAATACATAAAATGTATAGTACGTTACTAAACATTGAGGTACACTGTGCTTTTCTCAGTAATAATAAGCAGTACTGATCTGTTATTGCTAACTGGAAATTAAAAAAAAAATTATTTTTAATGACTTGTTCTATCTTATAGACAGACTTCCAAAATCCCTTCAGCTTAGTTCACACCTTTTTTTTTTTATTTCTCCCAGAACATGTTAACATCTGCTTCCAATACAGTCTTCTTATTAGAATTATGAAACATCTTTAAAGCAATAGTTACAGTTGTGCGTGCATGCATGCATCAATAAGAAAATATAGCACAAGGAAGATGCCAAAATGAATGAATGCAGAGATGGCCAGAAAAAGATGGCATGGCAAATATATAGAGCAGTGGAAAAGTACTGATGATGTTCACAACTACAAGTCTCTCTGTAATAGGATCACAAAAAAAAGGACAGGTTGGCGAAGACTATGTATGAAAAATAACATTTAAAAGAGTAGAGAACAGGGACAAGGAATTTTTTGTACCTGTAAATACAAAGGAGAAGAAAACAAATCAGATTGAACTCTTGTCTAAAGGGTCCTACAAATTCTTAGATAACCCAGCTGATGATTGAAATTAGGAACACTGGGATATTGAAATTACAAATGATTGTTTATTAGAAAAGCCTTTGAGTCTAAAGGCAAATAAGACTCCTGGAGTTGATGGTACATACCAGTAATTTTGGAGGAGATGGGGGGAGAGAGAGAGAGAGAGAGCATTGAACTATTAAAGTTAATTATGAGGGCATCATTGGACCAGAGAGAAATTCCTCTGGATTCCAGTGTATCACTATATGTTTAAAGTAGTTTTAAGAGTGAAATAGGTAATTATGGAAGTTTTTAAAAAAGTTTAGTCTGACTTCAGTGGTGGGAGAAAATTGAAGTAATAATAAAGAGTGCAATCCAGAGACGATTAGAATTGGAATTCTGAAAGATATAAAAATAGTTTTCTTAAGGGATTGTGTTTTACTAATCTGGTTAGCTATTTTGACATTATTTTATTTAATTTGGAATTTAGCAAAGCTTTTGACTTGATCCCTCATATAAACTGGAAAATTCCACACATTGGGATCATGGATAAGGTGGATTACAGTGGAGCTGCAAAGCAGGAAGCAATGAGTTGCAAGTAATAGTTATTCTTCAAACTGGACTGTTTGTTTGTTATTTGGAGCATTACCAACTAAGGCCATATTGCTCCAGGGATATGCGGTGGTCATTCCCTGACCTTTCCGCATCCTCTGTATTTGGTGATCACGGACTCGAACCCCGGTCTAATCAAGAAGCCTGTGCTACGCACTACCGCTCCTGCCCACCTGGCTACGGAGGTGCCCAAATTGGATTATGTTAGAAGTGGAGTTCCTCAAGAATTGGTTCTAGGACTGCTGTTGTTACTGAGTTTTATAAATAACATCGAAGAAATGCTAGAAGACATGTCAAAATTTGCAGTTGATTTGAAAATCTGGATCATGGTTAATTAATCTATGCCAAGCAGTCCTCCTTCAGGATGACCTGAAGAGGCTTCATGGATGGTCAGAATATCCTATTGATGATTTATTGAACTTTTGCTTACAGATATAGGAAGGTTATAATCTCACTGCATAAAGCAATTGTACGACTGTACTTTGAATACTGTTTTAAAGTAATTTCTTGCACCCTCACCTAAAAAAACAAAACAAACAAACATTGAGCTTCTTGAAAGGATTCAAAGAAGGGCAAACTATTTCATGAGATCTACAAAAAAAGACACCCATGTGAGGATAGACTTTGATTACATGGACTACGGAGCTTGACAACCAGGCACTTTAGAAGGGACGTGATTAAGGTCTATAAGGCTTTTATTGGGGTATTGAGGTCTATAAAGTATATAAGGCTCTGATAAGGGATAGTACAATGAATGAAAGCAAAATTTTCACGGTTACAGAGCCAGGGGCAAATTAAAATCACAGCAAGATTTAGACTGGATTCCGGGAACTTTTCTTTTTCCAGCATATTGTTAATTATTGGAATACGTTTACCTGAATGGGTAAACGTATTCCAGTTGAGACTGACAGATTAGGGAAATTTAGAGGTTACCTACATGAGGAGAGAAACACATAGGTTTATTTTCTTTATTTATATTTAGTATTTATTTTATTTTTTTGGCTAGTGCAGCAAAAGCCTATGGCTCTGTTGCACTATATAGTTAATGCTAATTCACATGTTTATATTGCATCAATTTAGGAATGCAAAACATATGACTGCTGTATAAACTGGAGAAATGTGACATTAAGGGTAAGTTACTGCTATTCCTATGGATAAAGGAATGGTTAAGTGGAAGAAGACAGAGAATGGTTGTTAATTTTCACTGCTCTTTGTGGATTAATGTTATCAGTGGAGTCACCGGGTTTAGTCATGAGCCCATTGTTGCTTTCAATATTTATTAATGATATTGAAACTCAGGATAGTGGAAAATGAAAAAGACCTGGGGGTAATTGTACAGTCGGTTATGAAATTCTTTGGGCAGTGCAGACATGCTGCCAGACAGCTCATGGCGTTTTGTCAATGATATACAGAAACTTTGCTAGCAGGGATAAGGACAGGGCTGGCTTATAGCACGATTGAGTGGTTCCCCTTAATGTGGTGCCAAAATTTTGGGGACGAAAAATGCCCCGAAAATTCATTGATTTTTCTGTAAATTTTAAGTTGGAGGGGGTGCACCAAAAAATCTTGCACAGGGTGCTGATAGACCTGGGGCTGCTTCTGGATAAGGAGATGATTATTCCTTTGTACAAGGCCATTGTTAGGCTGCATCTTGAGTATTGTATACAGATCTGGAGACCTCACTTTAGGAAGGATGTAGATCTACTGGAACAGGTCCACAGAAGGGCAACCAGATTGGTGAAGGGTGCTCCTACTTAGAGAGGCTCCAGTTCTGCAAATTGTAGCTTTTGGAGACTCGGCATCTGCAAGGTGATCTGATTGAAGTATTTAAGGCCTTGAATGGATTAACCTGAATGTGAATGGCATTCTTCCTCTTGTCGAGACTTTTTTTGAACACTCATAATCAAAGATTAACTAACTAAAGGTGACCACTGAATTTTATCTTTAAAATAAAGCGCATAACATTAGTAAAAATATACATAAGTTTCCTTTTGCTTAAACCAATAATTTCTATGTTTTGTTGAGATAATAGCTTAATTTCAAAGTAACGTCCATTTTTTATTTTTAAAACTTTTAACATAAATTACCACAAAATACTTTTATCCCCTTCATAAGATATCTGTTACTGCACCTTCCTTGCATTATATCATACTTACACAATAAATTAATGCATAATTATTGTGTAGTATTCATATAGCACAAGAAAGCCACAGGGTTTGCCGTATTAGCCAAAAATTAAAAATAAATAAAAGAAAATAAACAACCTATGTGTTTCTTCCTCTTTTAGATCTTCAAACTGTGTTCCATCCTCTTCTCCTCATCCAGCTGATGAATTTACCCAAGCTGTTAGCCTCAATTACCCATGGAGGAAACTTATTCTAGTAATTAGCAATTTACTGGCTAAAAGAAAACCTTTCACTGCAATTTGCACCTGTATTCTTTCACTTATTTTTTGTGATACCGATATCATATTGACCAAATTCTTTTGCTAATTCCATTTCTTTGCTCTTTAAATTTCTGGTTTTTGATTTAGTCACAGATATTGATATGCATTTATATTTGAGGTAAGATTGAACTTTTGGGAACGTATTTTATGGCAAAACAGATTTGTCATCAATGTACACTGTTTTCCTTTTAGATATAAATTGAATGAAGATGTCCGTGAATCGCTGTACAGTGTAGTTAATGAATGGACTGAGGCATTGAATGGCTCAACGTATTGTGGAGGAAATGAACCAAATTTGGCTGATTTGGTAAGAGAGAGTAATTTTTAAAATGTTTCTATCAACATAATATTTCTATTAAAATAGTATTAACTGTAGAGATTTTTTCCCTTAAGGGTATAGAGTTGTATAAATGTGTTTAAAGCACATAAAAGAATTTTTAATTTTTTCTTCATTCAGGACAAGTTAATAGATTATTGCCATTATAATTCATAATTTTATTCTCTTACATACCAGCCTTTATTAAATCCATGTCCTGATAGCACATCAGGCTACATTCTGTTGAGATTTTTGCTCTGACGAGATTTTTGCCTGATGAGATTTTTGGTCTGTAGTTCTTAAATGTGTTAGAAGAAATACTACATGCAGTCGGCATTGCAGCTGCAAAGATGTTCCAGCTTCTCCTAGAGGTGGTCAAACTCCTTGCATACACATTTTGTGTGGTTATTTGCATTATCACCATGGAAGGTACTTCTATCTTTTTTTGGAGGTACAGTCAGTCCTCGTATAGCACGATAGTTGTGTTCCTAGAAACCCTCGTGCGATGCAAAATTGTGCAATATAAACAACAGGCCCTATGGGAAAAATAGGGTTAGGTACCGACCACCCAAGATTGAATGCACATTTGTAACCAAAACATTACTAAACACAATAAATAATCGTAATAAAATATGTAAGTATTTTATTACGACTATTATGTAATAAAATATTGCTAATGCTTTTGCTTCTATCGTAAGCAAACTTGTTTTTTGTTTGATTTTCTATCTAAACAGATGACAGCCGTTCCATCTCTTCCATTTCTTTGTGTCTTGATCTAATGGATTTTAATTACACTTTGAGTTGTTCCTGCTATGAAATTTTTTTTTTCTCTGCATTCTTTCTAATTCTTGGCATTGCCTCATTTAGGCCTGTAGCATGTGCAATATCACATGGTCTTTCATTTCGCTCAAAGCATTTCACAATTTCATATTTTTTCTCTATCGACAGGCGGACTGGCCATAAGCCTTACCAAGTAAACCCCGATGGGCCGGAAGCTGGCGTGATTTTGGCCATAGTGTGAGGCCACTACAAATTTTCCCGGGTAAGAATTTTTGACCCAGTCCACCTCTGTTTATCGATATTGCTTTTCTTTTTCTCTCCGAATCTGTAGTGTCTTCGCCAGGATGCTTCCTTTTCACTCCTTTAAGTATTACTCATTTTTAGGGAATAAAGCACAATTACAAAATGAGGAGGCACGCTTGATGCACATAAAGCTGCACGCATGTAGCAACTGAATAAACAACACCGTAAAGGCAGAGATACACTATTAACACCACATTTTACTAAAGCACATTTCTGGGGGTTACTACCATAAAACAATAAAAACAATTTCCAGTTGCATTTCTGCTAGTGGAATCTGTTATAAACTGGTAGTAAACTCGATCTAATGGCATTTGCGATAATACTGCTAGCTGGAATTGTGTGGGTTTTTACCTTATTATAGTGAAATGTGTTTCCCCTTCACTGATATAAAAAAACGTAAATACATTTTCAGAATCTTCTCTTCATTCCTACTGTGTTGCGTTCAGTTGGGGTGATTCTGTGTTCGACTACCATTTCTTGTAAACACAAAGGCAAATCATGCATAAGCAAATTCAGTTCATGTTATATACGATATTGTTCCCCTATTTGTAAATCGTGTAGGATCGAATTCGTGTAGTGTAAACACGTGTTATACAAGGACTGACTGTACTTCTACCTATCTTCAAATACATTTCTACCACCATGTGGAAGTACTTCTACCTATCTTTGAGTACACTTCTACTGTATTATGAAAGTACTTCTGTGATAGGGTAGAAGTATAATTTCAGGATGTATTGTTCAGGTAATCTGTTTTGTCTGTATTGCTGGCCACTACAGGAGATTTGGGGAAGCCATGAAAGATGCACTACATAGTTACTCCTACTCCATCAGCAGTGTTTACTGTTTGTATGCAGCAGGAAGAGATTCATTGCATCTGAATAAAGTAAAGTGACATTCATCAAATCACATGCCCTTCCGCCATTCACCCCAAGGCTCACTTCTAAGATAAACAGCATGCAGAATGGGTCTCTGCAAAGTTTTCTGCAGGGTGTAACAAGTTGTGAAGTTCTGCATTGGTGGCATCATAACAGTTATTCCAAAGGAGAGTACTTCATGCAGTTACCCTACAGAGTCCAATCACAATATTTTGACCACCCCAATGCAGACATCGCACACGCCTACCAAATCATACAGTGCATGTGTCAAGTTTACACACACCTCAAGCCTTATATGCTTGTTTGGTATCCATGAACACAGTAACAGCCTCTGTCATGGGCAAAGCACGCGACCTATCAGACCTGGAAAAAGGCATGATCATTGGCTATCGGGCCAGGGATGCCAGCATTTCCAAAACAGCAGACTTTGTGAAAGCTCACGCTGCAGTGGTGAAAGTGTATCAAGACTGGAGGAATGGGACAGTTTTGACGACCCGACATGCCAATTGTGGAGCCCCATTCCAAATCTGGGGATTATAAACACATTCACGTTTCAGCCAACATTCACCTCTGGGATCAATGTCATGCAGCATTGGATGGCCATTCATCGCAAACAACGGCATCAGTTTGCACAGTGGTACCAACACTGAACCCTAGCCGGGTGGCCTTCTCCGATGAGTCAGTTTCTGTTCCTCTAAGTGGATGGACAGTGGCGTATTAGGCGTGAAACCTTTGAGAACAGACACCGGGAAATGATTGTTGGCAGAAGGCTGGTGGGGATGGCTGGTCTGGGGAAAGTTTTCATGGCATGGCTGGGGTCCATTGATACCGCTGGAGGGCACCCTGAATGCAAATGGTTACCTATCGATCATTGCCGATCAGGTACACCCATACATGTTGGCAGTGTTCCCTGGGTGGGGTTGCTATCTATCAGGAAGACAATGTGCCATGTCGTCAGAATTGTCCTGTCCATGAGTGGTGTGAGGAACATGACAGATTTCAAGCTACTCCCTTGGCCACCGAATTCCTCAGATCTTAATCCAATTGAAAATCTATGGGACCACCTCGATGGATCCTCCACCAAGGAACCTATAGGAATTCCAGGGCGCACTGCAGTCTGCACGGTCACAGATATCCGTAGCAACCTTCCGCGGACTTGAGTCCCTCCCACAGCAGCTGGCTGTGCGGTGCATGCTTTGAAAGGTGCATATTCTGGATACTAGGTAGGTGGTCATAATAATGTGACTGGACCCTGTAGAGTTGCTGCTTTGTTTTTTTCTGCATTTTGCCATTCTTGGAATATTCTAATTAGCCTGGCAAGAGAATCTCTTGTGCTAATGCATTTGCTTGACATGTTAATCATATAGTTTGAAGCTGGTGAGATCCTTTCCTTTCGTTTCCTTTGCTTGTGGTAATGGTATCCCATTCTTTGAAGTCTTTGCATTGATTTGAACACATCAGAATTTTTCAGTAAAAAGTAATGATTACTATGGATGGAGAATAAACTTCAATATACATACAAAAAATTATATATATATAAAGTTTTTTTTTTTTTTGTAAAATAATAAGAGAAGTTTACCTCAATATAGTATGTAGAACACTTCTGTATGATACTCTCAAGAAATTAAAATGAAAAACTTACATTAGAGTAACAAATAATTTAAAGAATAATTAAAAATCAATTTAACACAATTAAAAATAAGAAAATTAATTAAAAGAGTTTAACGAAAAAATTGCAAAACTGTTTTCCTTCCTGAAGCTGACAAAGCTTTTCGACCGTATGTTGTGATCACAGGAATGAAAATTACCGAATAGTGGTATGAAACTTAAATAGGGATTATTTGTCTTCGCGAATGCGCGTAAAAGCCCACGAATCAAAGTGAGATATGGCCGACGAACATTAACAGAATTTTCCTGAAATTTAATTTCTATGGTTTCTGCAATTAATAGTCGCGTATAATTACATTGGACACTAAGTATTTTGGCCTCGTTTTTTTCGTTAAATAAAAAAGTGTTTTTCGTTAACAGCGTGAAAGGCTAATTCTGATGCTGCTGAACGAGAAGCACGAACTGAGGCCGCATGTTGATTAACACGAATATTCAAAGGAAAACACGTCGAATCTTGGTAAGATGAGTCGCAATCACCACAAGAAATGTATTTATAGGTCATTAATTTGTGTTACAAACAAGGAAAGGACTGAGCGATTGTTCAGTATAGTGTGTAATTTCTGGCCTGGCCACAATTTTAAATTTGGAATCTTTAAAGAATCTGTTAAGCTGTTTGTGCCACTGTTCAACATATGGGACAGAAATAAAGTATTTTCTGATATTACTATTGTTGGTGTAGTATTTTGTATCCTATCCTTAGCTTGTACCCTAATTCGGTTTATTGTAGCAAGGGGATAACCCGTTTATTTAATACTCTATAAACCTGATTATACTAATAAGTTAGAATCAGTTGTTTCAGATTCCTCCCCTTATCTTGAAGTAGACCCGGCACTATTTACCAATTTAGTCAATCAATACAATAAAACATTAACCACATATTGAAAAAATGACATTACTATGGCTCAGTTAAAGGAATTGAAGGCCAGAACATACAATATTCCTGCACTTTTCGGTCATGTAAAATTACACAAGACTGGATTTCCTATTCGGCCTATTGTTTCCTACAGAAACTCTGCATTTTTATCGTTGGCCACACATGTATATAGTATTATAAAACCCTTTAGCCAGGCGATACAATTTGGGATTAAGAACTACGATACATTATTTAATAACCTTAAGGACTGTAGACTTGACGACAATGACAATTTATTCTCACTAGATGCTACCTCATTATATATGAATGCAAATGTTGAATACACAGATATTATTTGGGATATGTTAAATAATAACTCAATACCAATTAATCATATGAAGCTTCGTATTAAGGAAATTTTTCACTTAATTAAACTGTTAGTTGAAACCAACTATATCACCTTTCGAGACAGTATACAAACAAATTTTTGATTTGTCAATGGGATTGACAAATCAAAATATCCGATATTGAGCCTGAGCGGCTTAATATCGGAGATCTATCTCTCAACGATTGAGCATATACATTTGATGCCTTTTTGACCCCGTATCACATACTATTGGAGGTATTTAGACGATGTTCTAGTTATTACTGATAGTAGTACTATCCAAGACATTTTACATTCGTTTAATAATATTCATTCTAGACTCAAATTTACATGGGAAAGGGAGGATATGGATACAAAGTCATTAAATTTTCTAAATTTCACGTTTACTCGGGACTTGAATAAAATCCAATTTAACATTATCGAAAACTTACAAACACCGGTATGCTTCTACATTATAACAGCTATCACCCGTTCACCTACAAAAGATCGATTATCTTTAATCAGTTTCTAAATGCCTACAAATATTCAATGGCGGAATCAGCTTTGGGCTCAGAAATACAAATATTAGGGTACAAGCTAAGGATAGGATACAAAATACTACACCAACCAACAATAGTAATATCAAAAAATACTTTTTCTGTCCCATATGTTGAACAGTGGCACAAACAGCTTAACAGATTCTTTAAAGATACCGAATTTAAAATTGTGACCAGGCCAATACAGAAATTACACACTATACTGAACAATCGCTGTCCTTTCCTCGTTCATAACACAAATTAATGACCTGGTATACAACATTTCTTGCGGTGATTGCGACTCGTCTTACCAAGGTTCGACGCGTTTTCCTTTTTTTTTTTTTGAATATTTGTGTTAATCAACATGCGGCCTCGTTTGTGCTTCTCATTCAGCAGCATCAGAATTAGCCTTTCACGCCATTAACGAAAAACACTTTTTTATTTAACGAAAAAAAAACAAGCCCAAAATACTTAGTGTCCAACGTAATTATACGTGACTATTAATTGCAGAAACCGTAGAAATTAAATTACATGAAAATTCTGTTAATGTTCATCGGCCATATCTCATCTCCAATTCATGGGCTTTTACGTGCATGCGCAAAGACAAATAATCCCTATTTAAGTTTCGTACTCACCCCTATTTGGTAATTTTCATTCCGGTGATCATGATATATGGTAGAACAGCGTTGTCAGCTTCAGGAAGGAAAATTGTTTTGCAATTTTTTTGTTAAATTCTTTTAAGTAATTTTATTTTTAATTGCATTAAATTGATTTTTAATTGTGTTAAATTGATTTTTTAATTATTTATTACTCTAATGTAAGTTTTTCGTTTTAATTTCTGGAGAGTATCATATGGAGGTGTTCTGCGTACTAAACTTCTCTTATTATTTTACAAATATTGATATCACCGTAGAACGTATTGAGCATTACAGCTCTGGTTTCATACTATCTAATATATATAAAGTAAAAAGTTGTAACATGGCAGATTTAAATAGTTTGCCAAAACATTTTACTTTTTCTCATAATAAAATATGTTATCACCATGTATTTTGTAATGCTGAACATGCATATGACCTGATTTACTGTCACATGTTTTTTGAGAAAATTAACATTTCTGTAAATTTTTAACAGGGTTAATAAGCTGAATTTTTATAAGCTTAAGATGTTTTTAGCCGATTTCTGCTTTTTATTTTTTTCCCTGGATTCCCTTATAAACGGGCTGTCAATTTGTTAAAGAAAAAAAAGGCTTGTTCAAGAATTTCAGCTAAGGATCATTAAAATAGTCTGTTAAATTTTTCAAACAATTTTTTTTTAATACACTGGGCTCAATAATCCCCAAAAATTTAACAAGGGGGCTCTGCGACTCCATTTACAAAAAAGAAAAATTTTGGAAGAACAAGTTAAACCCACTAAAAGTGCAACCACTTTCAGATATCAAATCATACAAGTTATAATTTCTGACATATCTTGTCTAAATGATTTTTTTAAAGAGAAATTCCACGTTTTAGGTTTTCTTTGAAAATAGCATGTTCAGTTGAGTATGGACATATAGTTTAAAGGCATAATGGAAATAGCCAATTTGACAAGTGTGTAAAAAGCCCCATCTTCAATTATATTTGTGACCTAGAGAGTGTTAAAGCCATTACAAAATAGTTTCTTTATTAAATTGTCTTGGAGGCTGCAATATTCATATATGGTTGTTTTACATGGTTTCATTCCAGATTATGGTAATTTGGATTTCAGCCTTTGTAATCTGGTACAAAGAGTCAGATTGACTCTTAAAAAAGATCATGTTCATGTCATTTAGTTTAACTTTGGTAATCAGATGAAGTTGACCCTCTTGGGTTAGTATTTCTATCGACTTTAGAGGACACAAAAAAGGGATATTGTACATAATTTTACTAATGGTATTAAGCATAAATGATTGGAGGACTTACTACTGAGAAAATAGCCATAAGTTAGAGCTATATTTGAATGTCTGATTTTGCTGAGGTGCATGATAGGAGGAAGTTCACGATGAGAGTTAGAATGGTTTGAGCAAGCTCAGTGGTGATGGGATTCTTCCTCTGGTACACATGGGGGTCATAAATTCAAGTTGAGGAAGGATGGTTACAGAATAGTTGTGTGGAATGGAATTTTGCCTTTAGTGGTTGATTGGTTGAGCAAACCAGAGTGGTTGATTGCTGGAACAAACTTCCATCTATTGTGGAAGTTTAACTTAAATCAGGGGTTCACATAGTGTGGCCCCGTGAGTTTTTTGTATGCAACCTGCAGCTGTTTTTATGATGCTATATATAAATATGGAGAAAACCTTTGTTCAAATTTTATAGAATCATGACTTATGTTGTACTAACTACAGTGGAAACCAGTTAATATGAAATATGAAGGAATTTCACAAATATTTCCTGCTAACTGAATTTAGTGGTAAAATTTTTGTTGACCGATTCCAAGTATGGAGAAAAAGATAGGGGTTCATAAAAAATAATTACAATAGGTACTGCAAAAATCCCAACTATCGCAGTCACAATAACAAGATGCACCTGTGAATCCCCTTCTCTTTACCATTTTTTCATGCTAGGATGGTAGTGATATCACCTGATTATGGCCTACCCACAATTCCTTTTCATCATTGGTCTGCTGATGAAAACGTTTGAGAAGCTTGCTTTTTTGCATCATATGCCACTACTAATGCCTTGTCAATCAATTTGGCCTAGAAAAGATTGTACAATGCTCAATTTATCAGCTCAGCCTGTACCTTGTTAACAGAAAATTTCAAATTGTTTTGCAACAATGATCTTATTTTTCTTCCTTGACAGATAATAATTATACTTAACTATTAAATTAATAGAACAGATCTGATAACGTGCAAGCAGTACTTGCTTGCACGTTATCAGATCTTAACTGTGAAGGAATAATTGTGTATTCCATGTGGTTGCTGTGAAAACCAGTATAAAGGAAGAGAACATTACAGGTCTTGAAATTAACTATTTGCTGGAGTTGCTCTGGTATAGTGGTACTTGGTTGTGGGGCAGGTAAAATTATAACACAAGCATGCCTATTTTCGTTTTTTGGTGCCACAGAGCATGGGTTTTGTTGCTGACTTTGGCACTAGTGCTGTAAGTTATATTTATGTGTGATCCTATTAACTGTTGATAAACTTTTTTTTTTTTCTCTCACAAAACATTATTTGCATTCAAGTCTATTCCTTGAAGTTGTTTTTATTGTATCAGGGTATTTCATGCTACTGATTTTGCTGTATCCAAACATCCAAACGTAACTTTTCCATGGGCTTGCTTGAATCATAAGCTTTGTTATTTCAACATTAATAAATTTTAGTTTGAGAATGATTTTTCCCCCCTTTTACTGCTGAAACTTCTTTTTGTTAACATTAATAACTATTAAAATATTGATTTTTGTGTTATCTAGGGTGTATATGGTGTTCTGAGCTCAATAGAAGGTTGCACAATGTTTACAGACATGGTAGAAAATACTGCAGTTGGACCTTGGTATGAACGAATGAAAAAGGCTGTCAGGATGCATCAGGGAGCACAAGAACTGTCTTTAGCACAGTGTTAATAATAATTCCATTTTGGTGTAGTATTAGTTCAAAGTACTTCACTTCTTAATGAATTTAGTACTAACAGTCATACTTAGAGGAACATTTCTAAAATTTCTCTGTAGTATTTGAGATTAAAGTATACTTAAGTGTACAAATATGCAGTTCTTTTTATTTTAATATAATTTAATTCACTTTTGCAACTGTTACGTTATACAAATCTCACGCAAATTAATATGCATGTGATTCAAATTGTCGGTGTAATAACATTTTTTTAGAGAAAATGTTATCAATATAAATTGTGGCCTCCTTTTAAAAATAAAAATATTTTTATATTTGAATTCATTGTCATGAAACCACTTTGTAATAATAAAAAAATTCATTTTTAGATTAGTTTTCACAGCAGAGTTTTTAGCTTAGTTTCCCAGTCCAATCAAGATACCAGTATTGTTTGCTTCCATTAATTTGAAAGTATGGTATAGTATAAGGCCTTACTGAAACATGACAGTATCATGTGGACCGAGATTTTCCAGTCGAGGACACATTCTCCTATTTCTTCTTCTTCAAAAAGGAAAAATTCGCTCCACTTCTCGTTATTCTTCTTCCCCTATGCCGGAATATGGCATTTTGCCTTATGTATTGATGTTTGTCCTCAGACTTCAAAGTGATTTTCCTCCCTTACTTGTAGTCCTTATGTTGCAGCCCAAAATAGTCTTTATTTTCATTGCCGTTGAGAAATGAATATTAATGCTGTACGTGCAATTTCCTTTTGGAGAACATCACTTCTTTATCTTGAATTAATTCACTTTTACATATATGTAAAACCTGTATAATGAAGTGCTTGCCCAAATAACTTATCTGGATGAACTGAAATAAACACTCAGAACAGTATTTCTACACTGATTAAAAAGAGTGAAGAGATGTTGAATTGAGCACTTCCAGTACATTCTGTATTCATTTTTAATAAAATTTTGTACTACAGTCTGTTGCATTTTAATTAGCTAACCCTGCACAAGGCTAGTTATGTTAACTTAATTCTTAAAAAAAAAAAAAATTAATATTTTTTAAATTAATATATTTTATATTTTAAAATATAAATAAATTAATATATTTTAAAATTAAACCTGTATAATGTCCTTTGCTTCCAATGCACACCCAGTTCTTTTTGTTTGATCAATTTATTTACAGCTACTAAACTCACTGCATTTCTTGACAGTCCCCATTGATTCATGCCAGTATGTTTGTGCAGTGCAACAAACATTCTCTCCTTTCCTTGGTGTTTATATTCCTTTGTGAACAATTGAAGAATAAAAAACAAATCAGGATGCAATGCTTTATAAACTAGTCTACTAGTTATATGTAATCACATTAGTAATGATTTCATATATTTTGACCGTGTTCATATTAACTTGCACAAGACTGTAAATGCCTGCATACATATAGCAATATGTACGTGGAAGTATTGAAGAGGAAAAATAAAAACCTTATCAGAAATGGTTTTCTACTGTCTGTTGACTCTACAAGAGAGAATGCATATTTCTCAAATTGTGAATCAGATGTGCTTATTAATTTTTTTTTTTTTTTAAGAATTAAGTTAACATAACTAGCCTTGTGCAGGGTTAGCTAATTAAAATGCAACAGACTGTAGTACAAAATTTTATTAAAAATGAATACAGAATGTACTGGAAGTGCTCAATTCAACATCTCTTCACTCTTTTTAATCAGTGTAGAAATACTGTTCTGAGTGTTTATTTCAGTTCATCCAGATAAGTTATTTGGGCAAGCACTTCAAATTAAGTACACCCTGTACATAAAAATCTGGAGGTGTCGGAATAAAGATGCTCTTCTCGGGAAAAAACTGTTACACATCAGTAAAAAAAATTCCATATTGCTCAAATCTCACTCCATACGTGATGCACCATTTGCTGTTTCTGTAGCTACCTCAGTACACACCTTGTCCAAGGAGTTAAGAGTAAATGGAAAACCCTCTATAACTAGTCTCTCAATTACTACTTTGGTCATTACACTCCTTAAAGCAATCTTTTTATGATGCTCAATTTATTCTACATCACGGGTGATTATAATTCAAATTAATAATTTGTACAGAACACTACAACATATACTGGTGTTCAAAGAAAGTGCATCACCTAGGAATTTCACATTTCTAACCCTTTTTCGTGATGGTATGACTAGCATCATGGTATGATGGTATATTAATGACTAGCATCACAAATAGAAATATAAAAAAAAAAGATATTTATTAATAGGTTAAGGCAAAGCTAAGTAATATTTGACAGGTGCTCTCAAAATATTCCAAAATGAGCATTTGCAATCTTTATACAACAGTTTTGGTAAACACGACAATTATGGCTGAAATGTTATCAGAAGCCTTCAATTTGCTTCAGTTTATCATTTTAAATGGAAAACAAAATGAAAAGTTCACCAGGTGCAAACTAATATTTAGTTGAATCACCTCTGGCCCTGATGACAGCAGCACACTGTTGAGGCATTGACAACAATTCCTGAAGATAACCAACTGATAGTTCATGGTTCCAAACACCAATTATGAAGTTCACAAAGGGTCTTTGGTTTCTTTCTGGCAACTACTGATTCCACATGATGCCAACAGTTCTCTACAGGATTCAGGTCTGGCTGGGCTGTTTCTGGCCAGCTAACAGTTATAATGGACCATTCTTCCAACCATTTTTTCACCTGTAACAAATGTAAACACATTACTGTCGAATGCAGAAATGAAGCTAAAGTAACTACAGAAGTGTCTACTTACACTTTTTGCACAATGACAAGGAGCAGAGTCATCCTAAAAGATGCACTTACCTGGCAGGTTGAAATGGTCTCTAATGGTTGGCAGCAATTTGCCTTCCAATATAGCCAGGTATACATTGGCATTTACGGAACCTTTTATAAACTGCAGGTGATACGAAATGCACCCCCATATCATTTGGCTGGTAGGGAATTTCACTATAGACATCATAGTCTGGATGGTATTCTTCCTACTGCGAATCATTTGTCTCCCATCAGAGCCATGCAGGTTGAATTTCTCATCTGAAAAAATAACTGACTTCCACTGCTTGGGGGTCCATTTGACATGCTCCTTACACCAACTTAATCAGGCCTTTTTCACTTTTTGTGTGTCCATTTCTGAAGAGTCATCTTCTGACTGTCACTGCACTTGCTACCACTCCTGTATGTTCTTTCCATTCTTTTTTCAGCTCAGACGAAGAAGCTTTACGGTTTTTAAGGCATAAGTGCTTCAAAATGCAGTCCTGTTTTGGCTTAGAGACTCGTTTGCGTCCAGTTCCTTTTTTCCTATCAGCAGAACAAGTATTCTTGAGTTTGGAAAGAAATTACTCACTGTCAACTGATTACAGAACACTATAAGCAATATAACAGCACATCCTTCTTCACATAAAGCAACAATACCACTCTTTCTTTGTGGCAGCAACTGCATGTAACTCACCATCTTGACCAAGCAAGGAATTGACTGCAACTCTTGCAGAGTGTGCTTATATAGTTTAAAGTAACAACAGCTGCAATATTACATCATCACCTACACGTGTCAATCTTATCTGATGCAATCTGTAAGAAATATTGCCATATACTTATTACAATTTTAAGGGTAATACACTTTCTTTGAACACCAGTGTACTTTTTGAGAAGACATCCCCTCCCTCTTTCTCTTCTCTGCCATTGACAAGTCACCCAAAGGGTGGCTTGTCATATGGCAGAGAAGAGAAAAAGAGGGAGAGGATGTCTTCTCATTTTTATCTTTAAAGATGCATATATGTTTATATTAATAATTCAAGAAAATTTGCATTAGTCTCAAAATGAGGGTTTTCTATTTCATGCAGAAAAATAAGTAATACTGTGTTTTGCTCTAGTGCAGGGGTGTACAGCTGTTATTGGTAGTGGATCGTTCTGTTCATGATTTTAACTTAGATATCTATTTGCTTCCTTCTAGCATGTGTGACTATTTCATATTTTGTGTGTTGGTCGTTTAATATTAAGTGGAACATTAATAAAAAAATAATTAAAAATGGCAGAAGCAGTGAGCTGCACATGGTCTAAGTTGTTACACCTGGTCAGTTCTGCTATAATGCACATTTTCAAAATGCAAATTTGCTCCAATGCAATTGATATACAAAGGGTACTAGGAAAGTTTTGCAATATGACGCAACAATGAATCACAGGAAGCTGCATGTTGAGACATGTTCATACGTGCATAGTAGCCGCCGCGCCAAGTCGATGGGCTCAGTTATTCATTAGTAGTGAGAGTGTAAAGTGCTTGCGATGGCATCGTGGTCACGAAATGAGATAAGGACAGTTTTGCGGTATAATTTCGTGCGTGGTTTAACCATAGACCAGTGCTTAGAAGAAATGACTCTTGCACTAGATGATGATTGTCCGCATCGTACAACGATATTCAGGTGGTATAGAGAATTCCAAAGGTGAAATTTCACTCTGGAGGATTCTGAGAGGCCGGGAAGGCCACGAACGTCAGTTACGGAGGAAAACGTTACTGCTGTGAGGAAAATGCTTGACGAAAACAGGCGAGTGACCTACCAACAGATAGAGGATACTTTGGGCCTAAATGCACCAGCAATTCGTTCGATTCTGCAAGATCATTTGCACGTGAAGAAACTTTGTTCTCTCTGGGTGCCGCATCAACTGACTGAAGAGCAGATGACACGACGTGTGACTTGGTGCCGGGAGATGTTAAAAAAGTTTGATAAGGGACAATCTTGGTATGTGAACAACATCCTGACAGGTGACGAGACTTGGCTGTACTATTACGATCTGCCGACCAAGGCTCAAAACAAAGTTTGGGTCTTTGATGATGACGACACACCCGTAATTGTCAGAAAATCCCGATCTGTAAAGAAGAAAATGATAGCTGTATTTTTCAAATCGAGTGGAATTGTGGAACGTGTCGTTTTGGACACGCAGAAGACAGTCACAGCTAAGTGGTATACTGCACAATGCCTGCCTAAAGTCATTGGATCTATGAAGAACCTGCGGCCAAAGTCAAGAATGGACACCTGGTACCTCCATCACGAAAATGCTCCAGCTCACCGCACCAAAGCCTGCACCGAATATTTGACCACGACAGGACTGAAACTTCTCGAGCACCCTCCCTACAGTTCAGACCTTGCTCCCTGCGACTTTGCACTGTTCCCGCATGTGAAAATGAAGCTAAAAGGGAGGCGGTTTTCCAGTGATGAGGACCTTCTACGGGCTTGGGACAACGAGTGTGCTTTACTCCCTAGTGAAACTTGGCAGAACTGGTTTAAAGATTGGTTTCGGAGGATGGAGAGGTGTATTGAATGTAGAGGAAATTACTTTGAAAAAATTAAATAAACAAAGCTGTATTGCAAAACTTTCCTAGTACCCTTTGTATTAGGGAACAATGTGATATAATGAGATTTTTACATTCACTCATGCGCAATTTCGTCTATGAGTAACACTATGTGAACGCAAAACCCAGCACCAAGCTTAACGTAGCGACTGGCACAGCAATACATACAAGTTTACGCAGTTAAAAAAATGTCAAATGTGTGAAAACTATATTTCCCATTTACTGCAGTTGTATTGGTGGGAGACACACTGCTGTCACTTGCTGTATTCACAAAGATAACATACATTGTAGGCCAACTTATGTTTTCAGTTCATATTTTTCTGTTCGAACAGAAATTTTGTGAGATGTGACAGCATGAGCAGAGGAGCACATTTCTAGAGGTCACTACCATAAAACAATTTGCAGTTCCCGGTTTATTGAGCTTTTCAGTTAGTGCAATTAATTATAAATGGGTAGTAAACTCAAATCTTATTCCATTTGCAATAATACCGATAGTTGGAATTCTGTGGGTTTTTGTTATTATGGCGAAATGTGTTTCCCCTTCCATGAAATCTTCAATCATATAAAAAAAACCAAATTTTTAGAATCTTCTCTTCGTTCCTATTTTTAAGCTTTGTAAACTTGTTACTCCGTATCTCACTTGTGCAATTTGTATGTCCCATGTTCGCCCTTATTGATTGCTTATCTTTTTTTGTTTTAAATTTTACAATCCAAAAAAGAAAATGTCAGTGAACAGAAATAACGAACTTCATATCTTGTCAAGGTAAAGTGGTATATTTATTTTTTAGAAATTTACGATGTTTAACCTGTGTTAGCAATTTTATTGGGTTTCTAACTTTTTTTAGTGTTTTACTTACTAGAACTTTTTTTTTTTTGAGTGCTCTGCCCTTATCCCTATATTTCCCATAAGCTGTTGTTTTTAATATGCAAAATATAATAACAGAGAGATTTTTAGGAACACATGCACTGTGTTATAGCAGAACTGACTGTACTTACTATGATCATTCTAGATTCCACATATCTCAGCAACAACTGAAACTTCCTCCAGTGGCAATGTATAGAGAGGTACTGTGAAAATTTAAAAAGTATGACTACTTCATTGTTTATGCTGTGTGTGTGTGTACACAATGAAGCCATTTACAGTGAAACCAATTTATACTACAACACTAGAAATAGGCAATAAGAAATGGCTGAGTCACAATAATAACAAACTGCAGTGTCATGGTCCTATAGGTGTTAGTTTGAATGGGCTTTTTATAAGACTACCACAATTTCATTGCTTTTCTTTGCAGTTTGCTGTGTAGCAGCGAGTTGTTTTCATAGTGTAATTGTTCACAAATGAAGCTTAATCTCCATTTTCCTTATTTTGAATTTGAATTAAATAGACATTTTGAAAGATGTAAATATACACTTTTTTTCAACAAATTATTTCATTATTAATATAATATAATTGTATTAATGCTAATCAGTGGAATATTTGAAATAACATTCAAACTTTAGTTAGTTCTTTGCAGAACTAAGTCACAAAGTAAAGCTTTTATGTAATCTAACTTAAATGATAGGTTACATAAAAGATATAAATTATTAATACTTACACCATTTAAAAACTTATTTTTATTGATCGGTAAATTGCATATTAAAACTAAAAGGTTAGTAACTAAAAATTTAGGTTAAAATAAAATATACATGAATAATACTGTTTCCTATTTGATGATATTTGATCACATTTTTCAATCAGAGGATGAGGAAATCTTGTATTCAACCAAATTTCTTTTATTTTTTTAAGAATGAATGTAAGGTTTGTTTCCTGGCTTGCCCACCCCTCTTTAGATTCAATCATCAGATCAAACAATTTTCTTTTAAATCTTTCAATATTTAATGCTTTCCATTTTATTTAAACACTTTCTTTTTCTATATCATTGTTGATAACAAATTAAAGCACGCAACACAAAACTGAAATGATATTTAATGAGAAAGAAAAAGTGTAACATGGGTTTCGTGCAATTAACTGAATTTTTGTGCACAAAACGACAGACAAGGTGTGGGATTTGGAAAGGTTTTTTTGTTAGTTATTGCCGCATCAGCTTCTGTGGCCATAATGCACCTCTCAAAGTTTTTGCATTTTCTACTCTGATCCAAGCCCGAGGCGGTATTTGAACCTGCAACCTTTGGGTTGCCAGGCAGGCACTTTACCCACCTGGTAGGATTTGGAAGTACAACTGTGTCTATTTCTAGGTATCTCTTGACCTTGCTACATGACAGCATAATGGGAAGAACTATTTGTCTGGTTGAATGATGGTTATATAACAAATAAAAGTATGCAAACACACAGGCTGAAATTACATTTAACGAGAAAGAGTGTAACCTGGTAGCACATCATTTAAAAAAATAAGACAGACTCGCACGTTAAAAACAAATTTTAATGGTAACATGATACAAGTATAAAAATTAAAATATGAAAAATCTGTCAAATGGTAATAATTACATAAGGTTGCTAAAGTCCTATACAGATGGCAACAATAAATACTGATGCATTTTCTAATTATAGAAATTGTGACTTTTATTTACTTCCTATACTTGTATCAACTGCTTTATTTGATCATGATTTCACAACCATTAAAAGACAAACGTTACAATTTTAGTTTTCTTACTTACCTTAACAATGATATTCTTTCTTACTCAATGTTTTTGTGTAGTTTCAAATGTGGAAACTACAGAAACCAAAACATATAACTAGTACATGCATATTTTCTTAAGCAGTTTACAAAGTAACATAGATTTACTTAATGGGGGGGGGGAGATTAATTTTTTTTTATCCTGCTGATATATAGAATGGAAAGCAGCAGGTAGGATTACATTCAGAAGAGAAAGGGTGCGAGTATAAGAATAATTTACTATTAACCACTAATATCTCAAAACTAAATTATTCAGCATGTTCATCGTGTACTTGTGGAGGGGAAAAAAAAAAAAAAAAACTGGCTACATCTGTATAGGTGCCACGAATACCAGGATCTACAAGAGGAATTGATTGATGGAGCGCCCAGCATACAAACACTAACTTCTGGATTTTCTACTGATGACAAGGACAGACTTTGGTGCTTTCCAAAATTTTGCAGTACAAGTTTTCAGGAGGTGACAAGTCCTGCTGCAAATGGAGCAAAAACAATGCTGATAAAACTACCTGTGTGAAATGTGGTCAAGTGGATGGGCAAAACAGTCCACTGGACTTTGGAATGGAGATTTTTAGTCAGGGTAAGCTTAGGATGTGTGGTACAGTTCCAATTAATAGTGGGTAGGTTACCTTGTGAAAATACACAAATGCAGCTATCACTTACAGTAAAACAGTGTTTGTATGTGAGAGCAACGTGGAATAAGATGTGCACTGTATACTTCCATGGCACATTCCAATTTTTTGAGAGGCATATAGAATGTCTCTTTCAACCATGACGGAAGGAGACAGATGAAATGAGAGGGCTAGTGCAAGAACTTTTTCACTAGCTATTGTTCTTGGTAGAGATTCGAACCCACATGATATGAACTGTAGGGTTTCAGTACCCTATAATGGAGCAGGCACACGAAGTGCAAAATTTCAGTGACTGACTGGGACTGCCTAGTAAGAAAAACTGACTGGGACTGCCTAGTATAATAAATAAATACAAATCTCAAAACTGATCTGTGGATGCAGAACTAACATTTATCAATCTTGTAAAGAAGCTATCTTTATTAATATTTCAATTAAGATGGACTGTGCACCTATATAACTTCTTTCTTTCATATAAAAGTGAATAGAGAAAAGAAAATGTACTTCATTTTTTATATCAAGTTTATAGCACTATTTTGCAAAGTGATAGTATAAAATTTCTTACTCAATGTGGAGTTTTAATTATGATTGCCAAAAGATACTTTGTGTATGCACATGCACTATCCTCCAGTATGTATCGGGACATTAAATGAAACATCTGAAAGCTTTTGATACCATATGTGGAAACTGGAATCTTGCTCCACTCATGTAAGGCTGCAGCTCTGCTTGAACTAGAATGTTTTGCTCTATCTTTCAAACACCTGAGATGTTCAACTGGATTCAGATCTGCACTGAAAATGGCAACTTCACTACAAATTAATAAAATCAATTCCCCCTCCTCAAAAGAACTGTCACAATAAAAGTAGATTCATCAATGACAACCAATGTACCAAACCATGTAATACAAGTCACCATCCAAGGTGTGTTTACCCATCGATTGAACTACACACACGTCACTCCATATCAGAATCTGCCAATGCTGTGATGTCCGGTGCTTCTATTCTCTTCACCAGGATAGGCAGCGATATGCACTGCTTGGAAAGAACAGCATGACCATGAAAGATGCTGAAGTGTTTTTCTGATGGTTGTTGGTTCTATACTTACCCCAGTTCACTTGGGTCAGATATGTCAATGTCTGTTATTTCTTTGCACTACTTATTTTAACTGCTGCTGCTGACATTCTCTAGAGGTCATTAATGATAGTCTACCTAGCTTGAGACGAATCTGGATGTTTTACCACTATCTGCCAAGACATGCCTACTATGTCTTCATTCCCCATCTCTTGTGAAAGAATTTAGTTCTTTTCTTTCCCAGAAAGAAAAGAACTAAATGAGTGCATGTATCTTTTTTATCCAACTTTTAACTGGTACTATCATCTACCAGTCAATATTACTCCTTAGGAAGTTAGGTATGCCAAAGCATGTTGGAGGATCTTGTACACACACACACACACACACACACACACACACACACACACACACACACACACACACACACACACACACCATTTGAAACTTAATAGCCACTTTCTAACATTCAAATTCAATTGAGAACTGGACATCATAAGTTTATACAAGCTCTTCACTGTTTCCAGGTCCTGAAAGTACAGTCCACATATTATGAAACATCATGTATTATGAGCAGTAGTTGCTCAAATGACTTCTTTTTCTTTAATGAAGTAGATTAGTGTTACAAGCCTATAAAATTTCAACTTACAAGAATTACCTGGTATTTTACCTTTATCAATTATAACAGGTGGTGAATGAAAAATATCTGATAATCCTTTTCTGTTAATTGCAACATCAGTTGCATACTCAAGCTTATAATTTACCAAATAACACTTTTATTAAGTGTTGCCATATCCAAACTGAACAAGGCATTTTATTTGGATAAATATCCATATACACACACAGAATGCAATAATATGATTCGACAGACAAACTTTATATATAACAAAAATTACGATTTATTATGATTAGTTTAATATGAATATGATGATTTATTTTAATATTAACTGTAGGTTTTTAACAAAACTAATATTATTATTAATTTCTCAAGTAGTTATGAGTGTTTTCGAAGAAACTTTTAACTGGAAACAGTTATATAAAATCTTCCACTCTTTCCTTCTGTATATTTAATGAACTTCCATCCATACTTTTGACAGTGATAGCTTCACCATAGTGAAGTTAACATTGTCAAAGTCAGTCTTTTCAAAGTGATATTACACTTTGAGAAGACCTATTCTGAAGAAATAGCTTCAACTTCTCAAATATCGACCACCAACCAATTCCTTAAATGTTAATTTGTAATTCTCCAATGAATGAACAAACAAACAAACAAACAAACAAAAAAAAACCCTCCAACCCTTTAAAAACCCAGTTTTGTCTTCACAGACATTCAGTTTCTGTTGCATGCCTTTCCTATAAGCATTGCTATGGGCACTGTTCAGAATTGGCATCCGTAAATCCTCCTTTCTTCTAAACCAGGCTGAAGACATGCTCCAACTAGTCAATTCATTTACCATCTCAACTCCTCTTCACAGTTATCACTACTACTATTGCTCTTTGGAGTAACCTTCCTTCACAATGTATTCCCAAAAACTACAATCTGCACAAATTCAAGTCCAATATCAACAAAGTAACTTTTGTCCTTTCGTGACTTCATGGTATAACAAAAATGCTACTGCTAGCAAGGATAATCAAACTATTGAAAGATTTCAGACGCATTAACATCACGTAGAGTATTGAAATTGTTGTGGCAGCCAGGGATGAAGGTTCCACTGAGTATTTGAATGTTGCATAGAGAAAGGCCACTGAAGCAGTCCACAATTTCATAGATCTTAATGTCCAAGCAGTCAAGAAATTGCAAAACAGTAACAATGCAAGATTTCGTGAAGTTGATAACACAAAATGCATCATTATGGGGAGAATTTAAATATGCAAGACCTCAAGGAGCTGGATGAACATAGAATGGCAGGAGAAAACATTAACAGCATCTAAGAGGTCTTGTGAGAAAACTCAGATTTCGGCAAAGCAGTGCCATCAAGAGGGCTGTTATGAATGATACAAATGGCACAATATCAATCTTAGTGAGAAGTTTAAAAAGGAACATACTTTGCACCTTCTTCCAAAAGTTACCCTTCATCAGTAGATGAAAGAGCTTCAACCTGGACTGTCACTGATGGATATTGTTACTTCTCTTTACAACTAATTCCACATTCCCTTTCTGCTCTAGCCATGTACAGAAACCGCAATATATGGCAGGCATTGCAACGTATATAAGACTACACTAGTGAATTTAGTTTTATAGTACTGTTTCTTTTATATTGTTAAAAAAAAAAAAAAAAAACTCTTTGCAGAATGAAATGTATTATTTTCAATACTGCATTTGTTCACAACATGAACAATAAGTCAATGAAGTCCAGTAATGCATTCTCATACCATTAGCTGAATATTAGTTGTGTTTTAAACAAGAGTACTCCTTAAAAGTAGCATTCTTTCAATAATGCTGATTAGTAAGATAATAAGGAGTTTACCTCAATATTACAGCTCTGATTCATACTATCTAAATAATGCTGATTGTAAATGTGCTCACAGATATGCCATATCAGTAGCTTCCTGAACAATGACAAAGTGTATAAATAGTTTCTCGGCATGTCTGCAAATATGTATTAGGCGTCCATTTGCTTCAACATGTTTGTCTGGTCCACCCATATGTAATAACTTGACTCCCAGCTGAAATTATTTTCATAAAATTTTATACTTCTCTTAGAAACATCTATCAAGCCATTCAAAATTTCACCAAAGGTGGGCAAATGAAATCAGACTTTAAATATCTCAGATTATTTTGTAAAATATCTGTTTATATTCAGTGCATTTTTATTGAATTTCATAATTTTTTTTTTTTTTTTTTTTTTTTTGTCTTCGCCTTTTCCCATTATTATATGGGGTCAGCATTTATTGTTTTGGCATGCAATTTTTACAGCCGGATGCCCTTCCTGATGCCAACCCTCACCCTTTATCCGGGCTGGGAATATGCAGTGGTCATTCCCTGACCTGCCACATCCTCCGTATTTGGTGGGTACGGGCTTGAACCCCGGTCTAATCAAGAAGCGTGTGCTATGCACTACTGCTCCTGCCCACCTGGCTACGGAGGCACCATTGAATTTCATAATACATCTATTTAAATTATAAAAAATTATTAATTTATATTGGTCAGTCAAGATAAAATTTTTTTAATAATATAGGACAGCAGAGGATAATTCAACTCAGAAGGTCAAACTCAATAAATTTGGGGCATGTTGCAGTAGGTATATGATCGTGGGGAAACACTGCTCCATCAAAAGGCTCAACTCAAATAACTCAGCACTAAGGTTTGATCTCCTGTCCAACTTAGACTTCAACCAAAATTACCAATAACTTTTTAAATTGTATACCACACCTGAACAGGTAATGGTACAAAATTTAAATCTGCTATGCATTTAAAAATACAAGACACCACCAGGACAGATGTTTCAAAGCTTACTATCTTCTCATTAGCCAGCAGGTGGCCTGTACTGGTAAACACATGCTGAGTTGTGAATTCATATTTTATCTAAGCAAACAGCCAAGCAGTGTACAAAAGAAAAAATTCTGTTTAAACACATAATAGTTCTGCATGTGGGCCATTACAAGCCTTGAGTACTAGACAGCAGGGAAGTTAAAACAACCAGTGTTACTGTCTGGATCTGTGCTGTTTCAATGATTGGATCAAAGGGATTCAATCTTTGAATCCCTTTGATCCAATCATTGATTTGCTTAATGGTAAAAATGACCAATGACCATCAGCTCTTGGGATTACATATTTTGGAGATGTCCCCTGTCAGATAGTAAGATCATCTCCCATGCAACATATAATCTTCAACAGGAACAAAAAATGCAATAAATTCTTTGTGAATAATACAATTGACCTAAAACAGTTTTTATGCAAAGTGTTGTCTCAACAGCAAGAATGCAATTTTATATTTTCCAGGTGTTTAGTGCTCATTTTTGTAAGTGCACAAGTTCTAAAGAATTAAAAACCCCTTCGCTCTCTGGATATCTGCAACTGACTTTCTTCCCGAAGCCAAGTGGTAATCCCTTTTGGTTTGATGTATCACATGTTCGCCTCCTTGCTTCCACCACCTACCGCTGAACTTAAATGTTCAAGGACTCTTTGAACTTAGCGGTACCCTTTTATTATTTTTATTCTTCCGACATCTAATACTTCTGCTGAAGTTTTATTGTTTGTAAACTCCTCTGAATTTTTGTAACAGTGTAATAGCCTTCAGCATTTTTAAGGCAGTAAAGGAGTTACACACGCATATATATATACACATATATACACACACGCGTGTCTGTGTATATATATACACACACACACACACGCGTCTGTAATTTGTATATATAAAGACCTGTTCTTTACATTTGCAAATGGCAAAGATGCATCATAAAGGATTGGTTGTAAAATATGCCTATGGATAGACTAAGTGTTCTGTTAAACACAGTTGTGTGATGACTAATTAGACTTCCCATTGCTCCATGGGAAAAGGGACTTGAAACTACCCAGTTCACAATGGATAACTGGAGATACAACTTAATGTACATTATGTTTAAATTGGAGTGATAGAATTCTTCAGCAAGCAGAGTCAACCTTCTGGGACATATTTTGAGCAGACCCCTTTGTCTATAGAAACAGGAAGCCTCACAGGTTCCTAGCCTGCAAGACATTTTGTATAAAATAAATTTGTGCATATCACTAGCCATTAATTTTGTCAGATGTATAATGAGTAGAAACAATCTACGTAGTGTTTAATTGAATATTTGTAGAACTATTTTTTAATAATATTATTAGATGGAGCTTAGAAATTTTTGCATTTAATAAATAAATACAGTCAGTCCTCATATAACACGTGTTTACACTACACGAATTCGATCATACACGATTTATAAATAGGGGAACGATATCTTATATAACACGAACCGAATTCGCTTATGCACAATTCGCCTTTGTGTTTACAAGAAATGGCAGTCGAATGCAGAATCACCCCAATTGAATGCAACATGATAGGAATGAAGAGAAGATTCTGAAAATGTATTTGTTTTTTATATCAGTGAAGGGGAAACACATTTCACCATAATAACGTAAAAACCCACACAATTCCAGCTATCGGTATAATCGCAAATGCAATTAGATCGAGTTTACTACCAGTTTATAATAGATTCCACTAGCAGAAATGCAACTGGAAATTGTTTTATGGTAGTAGCCCCTAGAAATGTGCTTTAGTAAAATGTGAGGTGTTAATAGTGTATCTCTGCCTTTACGGTGTTGTTTATTCAGTTGCTACACGCCCGCAGCTTTGTATCAAGCATGCCTCCTCATTTTGTAATTGTGCTTTATTCCCTAAAAATGAGTAAAATACTTAAAAGCTGTGAAAAGGAAGCGTCCTGGTGAAGATACTGCAGATTCAGAGAGAAAAAGAAAAGCAATATCGATAAACAGAGGTGGACTGGGTCAAAAATTGTTACCTGGGAAAATTTATAGTAGCCTCATACTAGCGTTTATGGCCAAAATCACACCAGCCTCCGGCCCACTGGGGTTTCTCCGGTAAGCCTTATGGCCAGTCTGCCTCTGTCGATAGAGAAAAAATATGAAATTGTGAAACGCTTTGGGCGAAATGAAAGACCACGTGATATTGCAAGTGCTACAGACCTAAATGAGGCAACGCCGAGAATTACAAAGAATGCAGAGAAAATAAAAACAACTTTCATAGCAGGAACAACTCAAAGTGTAATTAAAATCCATTAGATTAAGACACAAAGAATTGGAAGAGATGGAATGGCTGTCATCTGTTTGGATAGAAAATCAAACAAAAAACAAGTTTGCTTACGATAGAAGCAAAAGCATTAGCAATATTTTAATACGTAATAGTCGTAATAAAATACAAAAGTATTTTATTACGATTATTTATTATGTTTGGTAATGTTTTGGTTACAAATGTGTGTTCAATCTTGGGTGGTCGGCACCTAACCCTATTTTTCCAATAGGGCCTGTTGTTTATATTGCACGAGGGTTTCTAGGAACACAACTATCGTGCTATACGAGGACTGACTGTATATATATTATTTTTGGGTTGTATATGTTGGGTTTGTATCTGAAAAGCAAGAACCTGAAATCATTATTTTATACTAGATTAAAAAGTTATGATTTGGGTTTGTATCTGAAAAGCAAGAACCTGAAAAATCATTATTTTATACTACATTAAAAGTGATGGGAAGAGAAGGGGAAAGTAAATATTTCTCCTTATCACATTTATTCATTGCCATCATAAAAACCATATTTCCTTCCCCTAAAAATGTGATCACCATTCAGCAACTTTCCTTGATTGTCATTATTATTAAAAAAATCAACACTAGCTAACTTCTTTTTTCTGAGCATCTATTTCACTTTCTGCAGTTTTTCATTTCTGTTTTAGGAGCACACTTTTCCAATGGACCCTGCTAAGTATATACAGCAATCCAAAGCGATTATTTGCAAACTTTATGGTGAGAATTGCATAAGTGATCAGAATCTATATTTCATGTTAAACACATGACAGGTGTACTTCCATATATGCAACAAATACTAACCCATTTAACTCATAGCTCAATTTATTTAGCTATGCCTGCCCCAACTATCTTTTATACATGTAGACAGTTATTTGATATGTGTGTACTTATTAGATATAATTATTACTAAGTATCATTTTATATTTTCATTTTATTTCTGAGCATGTGGGTCCAATTATTACAAAATAAATGTCTGTGGGTACTGTATTATGTACATGTGTTCTTCAAAGCCAATTTCCATGTATATTAAGATTCCCACTAAAAATTCCTATAGGAAAAGCAGGGATAGGTATATGACTGAATGCCTAGCCCTTTAATGTGCAAGATATGGTCTCAAAAAATTTTGAGTGAAAGGGCAACAATTGAGGTCTTGAAATATCTGGCTGAATTAATAACAAACATTTAAACCATGCTCTAATAACTTCATAACAGTGAGTGTGTTGGAATATATAAGAAAAGGCTAATTATATTATGTATCTTCCTGTTTTAAAATCTATATAGTTTTTTCTCAAGGTCAGAATATAATAAGAAAGGAGCCACTTCTAAAATGAAATCAATTTTATCACTGTTACTTTCAACATTAAAATTCATCATATACAACCGGTATAAACAGGTCTAAAAGTAATGTTATATACACAAAACTAAGAGAAGAAATTAAAATGCTGGATTACAAAAATCCACCCTAGTATAATGCTTCATTCATACTGTAATAAAGAGTTAAACAGTGGTCAAAATTATGACAAAATATTTTTTCTTTCAGCTGTTGCATACTAAAAATAAACATTCTGTCTAAGAATTAAAAAAACAGGAAAGAAAGGTATGAAATATAAAAGAACCACGAAGTTCACTACAATCGTAAGGAATGACCTTGAAGTGTGCTTTCCAATTAATAAAATATATTAATGTACAAACATACATATATACAGTATATACACATATATACACACATGCACTTCATTTTCTCTGTACGTGAATCCATATTGCCTAATTATGTACAAAAAAATTAATGTACCTAGTTAGGGGCACCTGGTCAGAATACACGATCATGATATTGGCCATCATTTGCTGTGGGTGCTATTGCTCTAGAATGGGGAGCTTGTGGATGAGGTTGCTGGATAGCTCGTCTCCTTGGCTGTGCTAAATATTCAAACATTGACTTAGTGTGCTGTGACAGCATTTTTGCAAGATCGCAGGGCATTGGGTCCATCCAGAAGAAGTCATGATTTAGGGCACTATCACTATCTGTTCTTTTGCTTGGATCCAGCGTGAGCAGTTTATCGAGCAAATCCAAAGCATAAGGGTCCTTCACATATGCCTGCAGTTAAAAAATCACAATCAGATTTTGCCACTTCATTACTAAACACGTTAATATTTAGTAAGTGCAGAAATATATATCATAATACTTTTTTTACAAAACATTATTTTGTAAATTTTGTAAAACATTATTTCACTACACTTGTTCTTGAGCACTTATTCAACAGATATACCCAGATATCAACAGAATGAAAGAAAGAAGCTAACAGTAGAATGGACCAAAATATACCTTTTTTCAGTGGTGAGATGAAATGATGTTGAAACTTCAAGGTTCATTTTCAATGTCACACTATTAAATATTTACAAACCTTCTTACAAAATACTCAATTTATCAAGAAAACTTTACCTAAATGACTTAAAAGCCACAACAGTTTTGATTTTGGCATATAGTATTTCAGTCAATCCTGTTTGAAAAACCTGACTGTAGCTTTCAATGCCGTGATTTTGATGATGCCAAAATGATAGTGAAACTATTGGATGGCCCATTTCTGTGCAAATTAAAAGCTTCTCAATTTCTCTTTTGTGAAGAGACTTTTTATCCTATACACTAAATACTAAAATAGCACAAATCCAAAAAAAAAAAAAAATATATATATATATAATTTGTACTCTTCAAGTCACAACAGCTCAACTTTCAAATATTTATTCATTCATTTATATTTGGTAAAGAAATGGATTAAACTTGCTATACTTATTTGTTTAAAAACAAAATATATGTCATCTTAATGAAATTGAACAACAATAACTAACTCAAATTGAAATATTTGAGTTATTGTTGGTATTGATTTCATCACTGCTTCAAGTTGGAAATCGACCTGAACATGTTGCAGATTGTTGGCCATTTTGGAAATACTTATTTATTGATGATAAACAACCGGCTGTTGTTTATCAATCAACAAATGCAGTTAACATTTAGTGTCTCCACTCCATGTTTTCCATTCTTCACCCAAGACATGTTTGACCTTCAACACCAACACTCATTATTGGTTTGATGGAATGGGAAGCAGCTCAAACCAGCAATATGGTTATGGTTCACCTATACTTGCTCGTCATCATCGCCTGCTCTTTGCACTGCTTCTTTTGTAATAAATAGTTTGATCAAATCGTGTGCCTGTGTTAAATATATACACAAGGTAATTAATAAGAAAAAAGCAATAAACTTCAGTAGCTAATGGCAGCAGTAATTTCAAATAAAACTTCATATAAACAGGGGACCAATTTTGAATGGGTATAGAGCAGTGGCTATTTGAATTTTAAAAAATGGCTATGGAGTTTTGAATGGTAAAATATAATAAAAAATAAATAAAAATAAGCAGACTTCAAACTAGTAGTGTTTATTTCTTTTATTTATTCATATATTATTATTTCATTGCTTTTTATCATTCAAAAAATATATAGATATTTTTTAAAATTCAGACAAGAGTCATATCTCTATACAAAATTTTTTTTTTTTTTTTTAATTCAAAATGACTACTCCTAAAGTGTGTGACTGTTTACTACAAACAAATTGTCTACATATCCACCAAAACAAAAGCACATAAGGTAATGGTGATACTCCATAAAATTTGTACGGGCATGAGTTCAATAACTTTGGAAAGCAAACATTAAAATTAAATCGATTCAAAATATCTAATGTTGTTCCACTCCATCTTAAACTCAAATCATTATATGATTCCATATTTCTAATAAGCATTTATTAGAAACTCCATCTATCACAGCTGGAATTTGTGAGTATGATCTGAATTACAAGAAGCGCTCTGAAAATATATTAGATATGTAAACATTTATGCAATACATAAATATTCAAATATCTAAGTACTCATTACTTTATTCAGTGACAGGCTTTTCATAGCAATACTGCCTGTTCATTTATTAAACTGCCAAAAATTCACACCAATATATGGAAATATATTAGTGTAAATTTGCTAATGTACTGTGTACATTCACTAACTTGTTTCATCTACTAAAAAAGGCATTTGAAAGTGATTTTTCAATATATATACCTAATATAATGCAATTATATTATATAATAAATGACAATTATCAAATAAAGCTTTTTATGACATTTATTAACTTACATAAATATTCACATAACTAAGTAGTAATTAAAAGAATGATGAATATGTGCATCAACCTACCAGAATTCACTGATGATTCAATGGATAATATGGCAAACTAACTTTTCTCCTTGAACGATTTGCCAATCTGGCTTAACTTGCTTTTGAACAACAGTAACATAATGTAGAGTGCAACAACCTTTCAAAAAATGTACAATGCAGACTGCAAAACCTAAACCATAGCTGGAACATCTAATGCAATGTTTTAAGGGTATAACAATACACCGGCCAAAAATAGGTTGAATGAACATTACACTGCATAGGAATCAAGTGAAACTGAAACTAAACCAAATTACATTAAATATATGTTTAAAAAATACATCTTCCAGAATTCAAGCTCAGAACAGATTAGGTGCACTGGAATGCCATTCCAGTTCACCCATATACTACCTATATATGTGACATATTGCATATGCATTGGTAATGTCACATGTACAGGTAGTTCTCGACTTTGAGTTAATTCGTTCCTGGCGCACACTCGTAATGCAGGAATTTATTTCGAATAGACAATGTTAAATATAGGGGTTACGTTATCTAATTAGTTTATGTTTAAACAATGATTGATTTATCCAAAGATAATGAAAACAGCCTGTAAAATACAGAAATTATTTATGTCTTACAAATGTTAAAGAATGTTTATTCTTCGTCATCACTTGTTCGTTTGTTGCACAAGGAGTCATCTTCTTCAGAAATGCTTCAAGAGGTGTTTATTTCCAAGATAAGCTTCTCTTTTCTTTATAAATTTCAATAGCATGCATAAACATTTTTTAACAGAACGCAAAAATTGCAACTAACATGATTTGTGCAGAGTAACAAATACGATTGAAGATTTCAGTAAAGGGGGAACACATTTCACCATAATAACGTAAAAACTCACAATTCCAGCTATCGGTATTTTATTATGCAATAACATTGAGTTTACTATCCATTTATAACTGCTTGCAGTAACAGAAAAGCCCAATAAACTGGAAACTGCAATTTGTTTTCATAGTTTTATGGTCGTGACTTCCAAAAATGTGCTTTAGAAAAATATCACAAAGCTGTTCAAAATTGGTTCTTATAACACATGATAACTATGAAAGTGTAGTGTGTTTAATGATTTGAATTGGTAACTAACACAATTTACAAAACGACCTTTTAGGGAGTTACATAGCAAAAATTTGAACTTCCGAGGTTGAGAAATGAATTATCAAAAAACAATGTGTTATTGGGTTCATATGATATTTTTGCGATAAAATGGTAATGGATTAATATTGTAAAGTGGGGTAAACTGTATTGTACAGCTATGTGCATAGATTGAAATGCCGTATTTATGAATGCTTAACATTCATTTTTTGCAATTAATGTTCATATTTTCGATTTTGTTGATATGTGGAAAAAAAAAAAAAAAAAAAACCCTCACAAACCCAGGAACTCGTAAAGCGAGAACTGGCCGGATATAATTGATTATTAAAAAACATGCATTCTGGTTTGTAAAATTTCCACTTCATCAGTGGACAAAATTTTTTAAAATTTGTACTATGTACATCCATTATTCAAGATGCCCAACATCTTGAAGTAACAGATAAAGAATAAGGTATCATCATTCAAAGACTGTAGGCAAGGTAACCCAAAGCTAGCCAGCAATGATATAAGTCTGTCACACCCCAATGCTGATGCCTGGAGAAAAGAAAATAACTACACCTCGGAGCATTAAAAAATTCTACCACACTCAAACAAATAAATTATTCATAGCATATGGAAGATTTTTGTTTGAAGGTCACAGGATCACCAGTTATTCGTAAGGAAAATTACTGACTCACTGATAATTAATAAGGGAATTCTCGTGTAAAGCATTAGGCTGACACAGTACATTTTATTCATTTATATTTCACCTGCAGAAATAAATATTCAAAGACCAGTGTGTAATCTGTCACATAATGAGGGGAAAATTAAGTGTCATTTTCATTTCTTCTGATTTTTAAATTTCTGTTGCTTTAAACTATCGGTTCATATCAGTGTGAACTTGATTGGCATCAGCAAACAGGCTGCTTTGGGAAGACACAGTAAAGCTTTCCACCCAGATACAATGCACATTGTATCTGGTATTGTATCCACCCAGATACAATTGCTGAAAATCAATTATCATAGTTGAACTTCGTGTGCTGGCTCTTATACTACATATAAGAGCAAAAATAAAAAAATAATAATGAAAGGTTATTCTATCTGTGTAATATACAATTTTAAGTATTTTTGTCATTTTTATCACATGAAATGATTGTTATTTTGTTATTTGGTTTTCAGGAGCATTAGCAACTAAGGCCATATTGCTCCGTGATATGCGGTGGTCATTCCCTTGACCTTTCCGCATCCTCCGTATTTGGTGGTGACGGGCTCGAACCCCGGTCTAATCAAGAAGCGTGTGCTACGCACTGCTGCTCCTTCCCACCTGGCTACGGAGGCGCCACATGAAATGATAGATAGAAAATATGAACAACACAAAAACACCAAACATTTTGGGTTATCTGAAGACGTCATATATATCTTTTTAAATAAATGTCCAATAATATAGTACACTGCCATGGTCCTATGGAGGTTAGATTATCAGACGTCTGTTGTGTGTAGTGTAAAGTTTTTAACTTTTTGGCATGTTAGCCTATATGCTTAAAGTACCTACTGTTTTCGTACCTTGTTCACCTGTCTGCATGTAATAACTTAACGCTCAATGTAAGTATTTTCATTAAATCTTATATTTGGCTCTTTTTGAATGATTTTTCAAGACTTCTCAAAATTCATACCAATAGAAATCTGGTAATTATTATGTCCTTTTCATACGTATCACAAGGCTATCCATATACAGTAAACCCCCGCTATTTGCGGGGGTTACGTTCCTGAGAAATGTCACGAATAACGAAAACGCAAATACTGAGTTATGGTTCCCACAGTAATAAAGGGGTTCCGTTCCAAAGTATGAAATATAAGAAAAACTAGTCTAAAATTTTGTCTATGTATGTATTATACGTATCTTCATATTATGACTATGTACATAGTGAAATGCAAGCATATGGCATCGAAATGAAAATAAGAAACAATTTAATATTAAATGTAATATTTATTAGAAATTTCAAACAAATCTTTCAAACCAGCGACTTTGCTAGCACTTATCCCACCAGTGCTATCACCAGTTTCGCTAACGTGTTGTTAAAGGAGTTTTGCCTTTTCACGAATGATGAGTGAACTTAACGGAATTTTATTTTGAGTTCAGTCTTCTATCCACAGATTTAAAGCTTTTTTCCATTTTTTCTAATTTAACATCACGAATTACAGAGCAAATTTTTGAAGCAATTAGCGCATTTTCACGGACACTACAGTGGATTTTTTCTTCTGATTTTTTGATTGATCGTACCGTTGACTCATTGATTTTATAATGTTTTGCCACTGAGGAAACACTTTCACCATTAGAAACTTTGTCTAATAACTCAATTTTATTCGCTAATGTCATCATCACTTTCTTTGATCTTTTCACATTTCCCTTGTTATTCGTAGCCATATTTTTGTAGGAGTTAGAAAGAACTGGTCCACAATAAAGTCACTTTCTTCCGTTAACACAGTCGAAAAAGTCTGTTTTACACTGCAAAACGGTAGATTTATCACTTTTGTAAGCATATCAATTTATAAATTGATAAATTTATAAGCATATAAATTAAAAGCAAACGATGAAACCTTCCATGACAAGCGCATAACACATACTGAACAAAGATTAGTGAGAAACATCCACACTCGCGATTTTGTCACCCCTCTCCCCCCACCCACTCAGCGCTGTTTTGACTAGGAAAGATAATTTTAGCCATGCCCATGTTTTTTTATGGCGGAAAATATTCACGGCGCTTTAAAATTCACATTTTTTTAGGTTTCATTTTGTATTAAATCGGCGATCGCGAAACCGTGAATACAGATACCGCGAATAGCGGGGGTTTACTGTACTGTATATTGTAGCTGAAACAACAGATATATTTGTAGTCACACAATGATTGGAGAAACAAGTGGGCAATATAGTGGATGAGCAGAAACAAAATGTTTTCAGTTCATGCATAAGTTGCTTTTTGCCTTTAACTTATAAATCATGAATTATTACTATTTCCTTATGTACTGTGTACATTTACTAACCTGTTTCATCTACTAAAAAAAGCACTTGAAAGTGATTTTTCAATATATACTTAATATAATTTGGTTTAGTTTGCATTTCAATTAATTAATTGACTGATTCCTGCACAGAAGCATATTCATTCTACCAAATGCATGTCAACCATCAATCCATAGGTGGAAACTCGCTGAACAGCTTTTTGATTTCTTCATCAATTTGCTGGATTAATCTTCCTCCAAATACATTTCCTGAAAATTATGATCTACAGAAATTCATATTTCGGATCGCTTTATATCATGATCACAACATATTTCTTAAAAAAAAGAAAAAGAAAATAAAGTTAGTAAATATATATTTTACAATTCTTCCTATAAAATATTAAACCACTCAGATATAACATTTTTCTTTTCCAAAAATAATGTAAATATTTCATTAACTGTTTCATTATGTAAAATTCCACTACAACGAACTCCTCAGAGAACATGAAGCCTTTTTCTATATATATAGTCGAATTTGGTTATAACGAGCATCAAGGAACCAACAAAATTTCTTCATTATAACTGCTACTCACTATATCAGTGATGACTTAAATCTACCTCCTATTTTTTTTTTTTTTTTTAATTCTCAATAACTTGATAAAAAGATAGATTCAAAAAACAAAACAAAAAAATATATATATATTAGAGAGAAAAAAATATTAGTAACATCATCAGCCATTTTCAATCCACTGCAGGATGAAGGCCTCTCCAGCAACTTTCCAGTTGGTACTGTTTTGTGCAATGGCCATCCATTTACTACCCACAAACTCATGAATTTCATCTATCCATCTCCACCTTTGTCTTCCAGGTTTTCTTCTAGCTCCTCTTGGGTACCATTCTGCTATTTGCTTAGTCCATCTGTCATCATGTCTTCGAGCTATGTGTCCTGCCCATAGCTCAAAGACTTTTGTTTTGATAAGAATATCCTTTATTTGAGTTTGCTGCCTAATCCATGTGTTTCTCTTCTTATCTAACAGTCTGATTCTCAATATAATTCGTTCCATTCTTCGCTGTGTAGTTCTCAGCTTCTCTTCCATTCTTTTGGTGAGTGCCCAAGTTTCACTTCCATAAGTCATGGTGGGGAGTATACATTGGTTCATTATTTTACGTTTCAGACAAACTGGGATATTGCTCTTCAGTATGTGACTATAATTCCTGAATGCTATCCATCCAAAATTTATTCTTCTCTTGACCTCCAGCCATTTATCATTGTTACAGCTAATAACTTGTCCCGGATAAGTATATGACTCCACCTTTTCAATTACTGCACCTTCGATCATCATATCCCTTTCTGTGGCATACTTTTGTTTTAACCATATTCACCTTTAGTCCAAAATCCTTACTAACTGTGCGTAACTAATTAAGATTTCCCTCTAATTCTTTGGGATTGTGGTTTATGATCCCAATATCATCTGCAAATTGTAAATGGTTTAAGTACTCTCCATTTACGTTGACTCCTTTCTGCGACCAGTCCAACCTTCTGAAAGCTTCTTCACGGGCAGCAGAAAACAACTTCAGAAATATCTTGTCAAACTCATTTCTCGATTTTAAATTTGTTATTGCCTTTGTCTAGTCTAATAAAGGAGGTAGCATTCTCATATATTTTCTTCAAAATCATAATATATGGGAAATCTATGCCTGGTCTTTCCAGTGCCCGAAACATTGCCTTATGCTGTATGGAGTCAAATGCCTTTTCATAATCCACAAATGCCAGGCATAATGGTGTTTTATATTCATTTGCTTTCTCCATTAGCTGTGATATTACGTGAAGGTGATCCATAGTTGAGAATCCTGTCCTAAAGCCAGCTTGCTCTTTCGGTTGATTCTCATCAAGTACTCTTTCTAATCTGTTAGTAATGACCCTTGTTAACAACTTGTAGATGTGAGATAACAAGCTTATAATTTCCAATTTCTGATTTATCTCCTTTCTTATGCAGCAAAACTATGATTGCATTATTCCACTGCTTAGGTGTCACACCTTTTCTAATGCACTTTGTGAAGAGCCTTGCCAGTTTTTGTGTTATGTCTCTTCCTCCCAATTTTAACAACTGTACAGTAACTTCACCTTCCCCCGGAGATTTCTGATTCTTCATTTTCTTCATTGCATGTTCTACCTCATCAGGAAGAATATCGGGTATGCCGTATGTGTTGCTAATTTGCGATCCATCTTTCCCACTGCTGGCATCATTCCCTCGCTCCTTGTATAATTCTCTATACTAGTCTTCTGCTATTTGAATTATGCCTTCTCTGCTATTAATAGGTACACCATTGCTATTATTCAGTTTCAGTATCATTTGTCTTTCTGTATTACTGCTCATGGCTGCTGATTTAAGTCCTTTGTTTTCCCTTAATGCTTGTTCTACTTTTCTTGTGTTAAATCTTCTTATGTTCTCTCTGAGTCTCTTTCTAATGGTTTTGCATAACTCAGTATACTCAATTTTCTCCTTGTCAGTGTTTATCTTGCTCTTCATTTGTTGCCTTCTATTCATCATAGCAAGTGTTTCTTGACTAATATTTTCTTCTTTGGATTTATTTTTCTCTATAGATTTCTTGGGCTTTATCACTTTCAGGAAGTTGTAATATTCCTCGTCGATATCTTGGTCCTGAGCAGTCTGTAGAAGCTCAAACTTGTTCTTAAGTTCCAGTACATACTGCTTTTTCTCCTCTTCTGTATCTCAAAGACCTTCATATTATTTACTCGAGTCAGTTTTTTCCTTTCCTTTCCTACATCAAGTGTGCATCTTACCATTCTGTGATCACTTCCAAAATTTACCTTATTCAAGAAGGTAACATCATTCACGATATATCTTCTGTTCGTGAGGATGAAGTCGATTTCATTAGTTGTTAATCCATTTAGACTCTTCCATGTCCACTTTCTGTTCACCCTTTTCTTGAAAAAAGGTATTCATTACTGACAATCCTTGAGATTCTGCAAATTCCACAAGTCTTTCACCAATTCCAAAATTTCCTATAGTTCCCCTTCCTGTGCTGTTTTGTCTTTTTCCAACCTTAGCATTGAAGTCCCCCATAATAATAGTGTAGTGGGTTTTCTGCTCATCTAGAAGACTCAATTTCGGTGTACATTTCTTCATCATCATGGCTCGATGTTGGTCCATAAATCATTATAACCTTTAGCTTGTACCTCTTAGAAATCTTGAGTATTAGTCCTGATACCCTTGGTGATGTACTTTTGAATTCCAAAATGTTGTTTTTTATATCTTTATGGACCAGAAAGCCAACTCCAACTTCACTCCTTTCACTGTTTCCATTGGTGTACAGCAGATTTCCACTTGATAAACTTACAAGTGCTTCATTTCTTCTTCTTGTTTCAGCCAAACTGATGATATTCCAATTCACATTTTCTAGTTACTTTTCAAGCTCTAACATCCTGTCTTCACCGATGTATATACCTACATATTTGTATTAATATGCGTGTACAGTCAGTCCTCGTATAACACGTGCTTACGCTACACAAATTCGATCATACACAATTTATAAATAGGGGAATGATATCATATATAACATGAACCGAATTCGCTTATGCACAATTCGTCTTTGTGTTTAGAAGAAATGGCAGTCGAACATGGAATCACCCCAACTGAATGCAACACAATAGGAATGAAGAGAAGATTCTGGAAATGTATTTAGTATTTATGTTTTTTACATCAGTGAAGGGGAAACACAATTCACCATAATAACGTAAAAACCCACACAATTCCAGCTATCAGTATTATCGCAAATGCAATTAGATCGAGTTTACCACCAATTTATAACAGATTCCACTAGCAGGAATGCAACTGGAAATTGTTTTTATTGTTTTATAGTAGTATCCCCCAGAAATCTGCTTTAGTAAAATGTGAGCTAGTGAGGGATTCATAGTGTGTCTCTGCCTTTATGGTGTTGTTTATTCAGTTGCTACACACGCGCGCAGCTTTGTTTATGTGTATCAAGCATGCTTCCTCATTTTGTAATTGTGCTTTATTCCCTAAAAATGAGTAAAATACTTTAAAGGTGTGAAAAGGAAGCGTCATGGTGAAGACACTACAGATTCAGAGAGAAAAAGAAAAGCAATATCGATAAACAGGGGCGGACTGGATCAAAAATTCTTACCCGGGAAAATTTATAGTGGCCTCATATTAGTGTTTATGCCCAAAATCACACCGGCCTCCGGGGTTTCCCCAGTAAGGCTTATGGCCAGTCTGCCTCTGTCAATAGAGAAAAAATATGAAATTGTGAAACGCTTTGAGCAAAATGAAAGACCACGTGATATTGCAAGTGCTACAGGCCTAAATGAGGCAATGCTGAGAATTACAACGAATGCAGAGAAAATAAAAACAACTTTCATAGCAGGAACAGCTCAAAGTGTAATTTAAATCCATTACATTGAGACACAAAGAATTGGAAGAGATGGAACGGCTGTCATCTGTTTGGATAGAAAATCAAACAAAAAACAAGTTTGCTTACGATAGAAGCAAAAGCATTAGCAATATTTTATTTCGTAATAAAATATGTAAGTACTTTATTACGATAATTTATTGTTTTGGTTACAAATGTGTGTTCAATCTTGGGTGGTCGGCACCTAACCCTATTTTTTCCACAGGGCCTGTTGTTTATATTGCATGATTTTGCATTGCACGAGGGTTTCTAGGAACACAACTATCGTGCTATACGAGGATTGATTGTATTTGGTTTCTATATCAATTCAGCCAAACATTGTTACAGACAAAATCATCATAACCAAATTGTTCAGCAAAAGTTTTCTACTCGGGCCTTCAAGATCGGACCATTTATTGAAAATCCAGCACTCCTTTGTGCAGTGAACCATCGAAGCAATGTTTCATTAACATTTGTAACCTCACACTTCCTAAAAAAAAAATTTTTTTTTTTTTTTTTTTTTGGTTATGTTCTTTTCCAGTGCCAATATGTAAACATGCTTATTCTTCCACAATGTCACTAGAGGACAAAAAGTTTTTACACACTTCAACATTTTATGCACCACATTCTAACTCACAAATAATTTAAACTTTTCCGCAAATCGAGAGACTTTTTGCCAGTAGACATGTTTCTGAAGGAAGGGTTCATTTTTAACTGATTTTATTTAAAATGACAGAAAGTGATCTGCATACAAAGTGCTTAGACATCCCATTGACAAAATTCTTAGAAGTCTCAAAATAAATTTATGGTTCAGTGAATACAAGACAATCTATAAATAGGGTAATGAGACAAGCAGATCGTCAATGCACTATTGTATAGCCCCAGTCCCTGAAAGGACAAGAGCATAAATTTACCAGTAATCCGATGCGATGTGGGTGGTCATAAAAGCTAAGTCACCCTTTTCATTTTACCAAAATTTGCATATCCATATAGTACACTCGTTATAACAGTAAGCGACTGTATGGGAATATGTGTAAATTAAAATCATTATGGCTTTTTGCTCATTACAGCCATGATCTTGTTATTTCCGTGCTCGTTCTAACCAAGTTCGACTGTATTTTCTAATTTTGTTCTAATAAGATCTGATGCACTTTAACACATATAAGTAGCAATTTTTGCTTTTACTTAAATAAAGACCCAAACAAATTTAACATAAATACAAAATATATTGTACAAAACAGTACATAATTTCCTTTAACATACTATTTCTAACATATTTTGTCATTTTAGATTAATATTTCTACATCAAAAAACACAATCATGAAAACAACAGGTTCCTTGGTTATATATGGGGTTCATCTGACCCTTTTATGGATAATGAATGTTAGACAACTGAAAAGCAAACCAATGTTTATTTGTTTTTCTACATTAACCATTCATGATTTCAGCATATTGTGTCTCTTTTTGTAAACAGTACATTATAAGCACGCAATGGCTGACTTTAAAAATAATTCATTATACTGAATTTTTCATCAGAACTAATTTTGTTTAAGGCTTACAAAGCATTAATAATAAGAAAAATTTGGTCGGGGCCTTGAAATATTTTCCTTACAGTGAAACCTTCATTAAAATGGTATTTGCTGTAATGGGATTTTACTGCATACTGTCCTGGATCATTACAGAACAATGTTCAAATACCCCATTATATACTCATAATTAAAATTAACACATTTCACTGTGTAGGATGAATATTTTTTTTTTTTTTTTTTTTTTTGGTAGTTGTTGGTGCATCGGCTTCTGTGGCCATAATGCATCTCCCAAGGTTTTTTTTTTGCAGTACTTTGATCCAAGCCCGAGGCGGGATTCGAACCCGCGACCTTTGGGTTGCCAGGCAGGTACTTTACCCACCCGGCTAGCCCGGTCGGCCGGATGAATAATTAACAAACAAGCCAGTAAGTTTTCCTAGGTTAGGACATGCTAATTCTTCACCAATTAGCATGTTAACTCTTTACTATCTTATATCATCTGCAACTATGTTAAAATTTTTACAATCAATCAGACATGTACACTTTGTAAAAGCTGATTTTAACTTGCTACTGAATCATAACACAACATTTCATTTATAGTTAAAAATTCCTATTATATGTATTCAAACCTATGCAGTGAAATGCACTCTAATTATAATTGTCCATAACAACAATGCCTTACTTAGAATACATTAGTTAAAAAAAAAAAATATATATATATATATATATATATATATATATATATATATTCAGGATTCAAGGGCACATTCTCGGAATTCATACAGGGATCACCAAACAAGAACGCCCATAATTAGAAGTATTATATTTAAAAATAGATGACTCCTTTCATGATTTATTATGTCAAAATGATAATAATAATAAATATATAAATAATCAATAAAAGATCAATTGTTACCAAATAATTTTGAGTGGCTTTCAGTATGTGTGCCATCTGATCTAATGGGAATTATAAGGATTTATAGGCAGGCCAAATAATTGGCCTACCTCTTCCAACCCAGTGGTCTGAAAATTTTATATTTGGCCCTCTAGTGGCTATGCTGGTCACCATTCAGTATTTTTTTGGTAAAAAGACAAGAAATAATTTACATCAGCACACTAAAATTTTATGCTTTATTCTGATACTTAAACACATCTGGCTACATTTTGGAAATTCACAGTTTCCCTGTCTTCAAGCCTGTTTAGAAAAATTAGAACTAAATAAAAATTAAAACTGTGATGAAGCCAGACAGAATTTCTTCAGTTATACTTTTCAAATTAATATCCAATAAATAAACAAAACTGATGATCATGCAGGAAGAATACTAAAATTCTTGCTGATGTTAATTCAAACAGATATTTTAATTTTGATGTTAAAATACCATGATGTGTTGGCTAAAGAAGTAAGGCTTTTTGAAAATTTGTGCTGAAATGCAAAAAATAAATGTTGAAAAATAAATGGCATTCCAATTTAAAGTTCAATGTCTTCAATTTGTGGAAAGAAAATCTGATGACATATACTGATAAATATGGGCCATTAAATTTTTTCCATAACTGGTGCCCAAAAGCTTATGTTTCAAGTTGAGTTGAGTATGGAGAGAAAGTCAATATTTCTTGGACTAACAAGCAGAAAATGGCACCCACATTAAAGCCTACTGAAAATTAGTTATAAACTTAAGTTTCTTCACATTTTAAAAAATAACTTTGTAAGTCAGTTATTTCATGAAATAGCCTAAAATAACATGATGTAACTTTGAATAAACTTCTGTTTTTATATAAGGTTTCTCTTTAAAAGTTTATTACAACTCTTGGTATATTGCATTACTTTAAAATGCTTAATCTAATTCTCATCTAATAATAAATTGTATTTTTTGTATACATATAAATTGTATACATATTGCATAGGCATGTCCATTATATATTACATATATACTGAAATAAAATTTACACATTTATATGTATCTATACATAAGTGTCTGCATCTCTACATCACACAATAAAATATTATATTTTATTAAATTGTTTCACCACCCTTTGAATAAAGTAAAACCTTTTATCTCCCCCACCTTATTTCTGCCCAACAATCCCTGCAATTGGTTTTTCACAGCAGCAGCATACAAAAACAGTGTAATGTTGGCTGTGATTAAATACTTTAAAATTTATTTAATATTTTAGATGACTTCAAATCTTCCACAAATATACACTCAGTGATCATTAAATTATGACCCCCCATCCATCATGGACTATGACACATATCTAGCAGTATAAAAAGCAAAACAACTTCCTATGTTAAAGCAATGGAAATTTGGATCTGGTTGTTCAAAATCAAAGTGATAAAATATCAGTTATGGGACACATATCATGGAGTTTCAGAGAGGTATGATGGAGCTCATGCATCAGTGCTTCCAAGTTGGAAACAACACGTCCTGTCAGCCACTCATGGCTCAATGTGCATACAAAGAATAGTGTTGAACTGTAAAGAATTATGCAAAGTGGATATTCATGCTGAGCAAAGGATGCAGCACACGCTGGAGAGGGAAACAGCAGGTTACTGTGTGACATTTGACATCACAATATAGTATGGGGAATGCAAGAACAATATCCCAAATGATAATGTGCGCGCGCACGCACACACACATACACCCGCACGCACCCCCCCATGGGGGGGTTCAGTGCAGATGACTCAACAGACACCCTCTACTCACCACTGATCAATAGAAAATGCTGTGGTTTTCTTCAATAACAAGCTGGTTAGACACTGGAGAACTGCAACTTTCAAAGACATCCACCTCTGTTATTAACAGTAATACTTAACTTGCTACTGCAAGAGCATGGGCAGTATCTTCCATACTTGAATTGGAACCGGAAATGGTTTGAGAGCGGGCCAGACAGAACCATTCACCCCGTCCAAGAATCACAGTTTCAAAGAGAGGGCGGGACAAATATGGATTCCCCAGTTTCTATTAACCCGAGCCTGGTCCGCTCTGTTTTTGTCTAATTTTTAACCCTAACTCGAAAGTTGCTCCCCCTGAAGAAAACTAATAATTTTCATAATTTCTACTCAATTTTCCAAATTGAAACTCTCAATATACATAAACAGAAGTATATTCTTTGATTTCCTACCTTTAGCGCTTAGCAAAAACTATCAATTCACTCTAAAACATCAAAAAAATACGATCACATTTCAATTTATTAAATTTTGATGTCGGCAAAACAAGATCCAAGCTTTGAAAATAAAACGCGTTACTTCATTAGTTCAAAAATTCGCGCCTCTGGCTAAAATCAACGCACGCAGAGAGATAATTGACTGGTCAAGCTTACGTCATTAATGTTACCAAGGTGATCCAAGGAGAAAATGAAACTGTAAACAACTTTCGTGGAAAACAAACAGTTGAGCATCATTACTTGCGAACACTAATTTGCATGGCTCACTCACAACAGTAGCTTTATTGCTTTTCATAATTGTTGTACGAAAGAATTGCAACGAATTGGTTTTGAAAAACTAAAATATTGCATTTCCTTTCTTCAATATGTATTATCTACTAAAAAAAAAAAAAAATCAAGGAAATTCATCTACTGGAAGCTATACTGGAAACGGAAAGAAAAAAACTGTCGCAAAACTTATCACTACAATGCGCATTTCATAAAAAAAAAAAAGTTCGCTTTATTGTAATTGTTTCTAGAGGACTAAATCGGAACAGCAGTTTCATGGATGTATATTTGATCTTCTTACGAAATTTCAAGAAAATATTTCTATTCATAGCTGCATTATAAACTTCGAAAACTAATATCGAAGGAACTTCACATGCATCTCACCTGGTGTACAAACGGGAAAAAAAAAATGCACAGCTAGTAACAGATTGTGAGAACAATCCATTACTCGTAGTGAGGGATTGGGAAATTGTAAGTAATTGTTATTGAATACTTCAATATTTCCTTGATATGCATTTGATATCATCAAAAAATTTCCACAGAAAAATTGAATTTTCATTATCACACAACGCCCGAAAAATTCACCATAAAATGTCATGTGTTTCAATGTTTGAATTCCATTCTGAGCTGCAAATGTAATTTCACTTCTCTTGCGCTGACAGAGTAGCCGTTCACCGAATGAAGAAAAACAGGGTTCATTTTCATGAAATTTCCAATTCCCTTCTTTCACTTGAGGGAAAAAAACTCCTTAGGGGAGGGAGTCCACCCTTTCTAGTCCGACGAGAGAGAGAGAGAGAGAGAGAGAGAGAGAGAGAGAGAGAGAGAGAGAGAGAGAGAGAAATAAAAAATACCCTTTTGGGGGGGAGAAGGCCAAGAGATTGTCAAACGTCCAGAGCACTAACTTTCATTTATTTTATTTATTATTATTTATTTATTTTATTATATTATTATTATTATTATTTTTTTCTTGTGTTGTTCTAGCAATCCATCGTGGATTGGGGCTTCCCTGGGCCGGGATAGTGCTTCTCCTCTTTTCTCCTTCCCTCTCTTCATCTTATACAAGTTTTTCTTTCCTCCCTGGGAAACTTTTTTTTTTTTTTGGCTGATGCTGCATAAGCTCATACACTTGCTTTCTTGCATCACATGCCACTACTACTACTACTAGTAGTTCCCCAGGGAGAAGGGCGTGCAGTTAGTAGGGGAGATTTTGCCCTCCTGCTAGGGACAAGTACCTGGAGGCAGTCGTCCAGGTGATTGCTGCTTCCAGGTAGCCAGAATGCCCAAATACAACATCACAATACAGAACACACACATAAGCTCACAAACAGTTTTTCTTTCCTGTCACTTTCTCCCGTGCGGGATGAAAAATTTTTTTCTCTCTCTCTTGCCTTCCTTTTCATCTGTCTTCATCTAACATGGGATATTCCTAAGCGGGATGATTTTTTTTTTTTCACGACACACACTGGCAATGCGTAAAAACCCTGACATTGTCAATACCCTGACAATGCGTAAAAACTGAACAGAGCAACGAGGCCGAGATGAACTTTTGTTCTAGGAGCTGCCCATACAAAAACAAAAAATAAATAAAGAAAATAAATAATAATAAAAAAAATGGCATTGCAGCTCTAAGTCAGCTTCATCCTAGGATGCCGAAACTGCAATTGAACAATATTTTGCATTTTTAAAAAAGAGAACAACAAAGAGAACATGAAAGAGAACAATATTTTGCATTTTTACTTTCTAACATTATTTTGCATTATAGCTCTGTTACAATATTTTGCTTCGTTTCTTTACATTATTGCTGTAGCAAACGATATCGGTGCGCATGACGTTTCATCACAGATGCTGGAGTTCTAATTAGTCAGTTCATCCTAGGATGCGGAATTACTAATTAGTCCGATTTTGTTCTGGTGCTCATTTGATAAAAAATCCAGAATAATTCCTCTGGAAATATTAGCTAGTGAACTGCATTATAAATTTTAAACATCGCTGTATTGCTTATCCTTTGAGTGACTGCATGTTTTCGCCTTGTACAATTGTTTTATTGTGGACACTTTCTTCCAGTCAGTAAAATCATTATTATACCTATAAAGTAATTCATTATGTTGGGGGAAACCGTTTTTGCTCCTAATTGATGTAGCACTTTCGAATTTCGCAAAGTGGATTATTTGAACACAACATACATTAGAAGGTCGGTAAAAGAGTTGATAATTGATGGGCAGCATTCCGACAAACAAATTTTCTGTTTATATTACGTGATGACCACACGGTCAGAGATCCCGAAATAGAGAGAGAGAGAATACAAGAAACCGCACTGCATTTAGCAGTCACCGACTCATCTGCCAAAAACCACAGTAAAACAATAAAAGTGATGGGGAGTAAGTCTATTTGTCAGCGGAGTTTATCTGTTTATTGCAGTTCAGAACATCATTATGACCGTGGATAGTGAATTTATTCGGCTTCTGTACTAAAACAGAATTTCTCCCTTTGCAATGACATCAAAGCGTAACAAGCAAATATCTTCTTCTAACGATACTTTTGAGCAGCCGTTAGTTGTAATCTGTTAGCTTTGTATTGTTACAAATATTGCAGTTATGTGAACAATACACATTTCAAGAAAGAAAGAAATTCATAGCGGATGATTTTTTTTTCTTTCTTTTGATGCACCAGTTTCGAAGTTTATAACGCAGCTATAAACAGAAATATTTTCTCGAAATTTGGTTAGAAGATCAAACCCAGGAAACTGCTGTTCTGATATTGTTTACTATTTTTTTTTTTATCAAATGCGCATTGCAGTGTTATCAGTTTTACACCAGTTTTTCCCGTTTCCAACAGATGAATTTCCTTGATCTTCTGTTTGTAGGAGCAATACACGTTGAAGATAGGATATACGATCTGTTCCCCTTCCATAAACTGTTATTGGTACTGTATGGCTTTATTGCTTCTTATGTCAAAAACAGTAGCTCTTGTTCGTCTTTTGTTTATTTACACTTCTCCCTTACCGTCTCAATGTAGCTGTACTGGTGACGTGATATATACCTCCCACGCTTCGCTCGTATTCACACGGAGTTGTTTATCAGAACTGCTCCTCTCCGTAAAAAGAAATTCGCGCGCTTTACACCAAGAAACGAATCAAGTGTCGGGTTTCATAAGCTCTAGGCTGGTTAGGGCGGGGGTAAAAAAAATTAATTGAAAAGGCCTAAAAAATTGCATACTTGATGTCACATTTTTGTCATTTGCGTGAAATTCAATAGAAGGTTTTGAAAATTTAAGTGGGAAAATTCAAGAAAACAGTTCTGGCTCCAACTATAGCGAGTTTCAGCTCTGTAATTAGAGTAAAAATTATAGAATTAACTTGCTGAACCCAGTTGGGGCTGGTACGTACCCCAGCGGATGGGGATACGGTTAATAGTGTTATATTCAGAAGAGCAAACCCACAAACTCTTGGGCCATTTACAGTTCCAAAATCTATGTGAACGGTCAACAATAATGTCTTTGTCAGGAGAGCTTTGGTGGTTCTTCTCCAAAATATACTCATATTAATGTGATAAAGACCACAGATTATGGGAAATCTGCTGTGGGTGAACATTTTTGGGAGAACCACACCAAATCTCTCCAGACGAATCTGTTATTGTCAACTGTTCTCATGGGTTTTGGAACCACAAATGGCCCGACAGTTTGCGGATTTGCTCTTCTGAGCGTAACCCTATTAACAGACAGGGGAATCCATATTCATCCCCTCTTCAAAACTGTGATTCTTGGATGGGATGAACGGTTCTGCCTGGCACGCACCCTAGCCATTTCCAGTTCCAATGCAAGTATGGAAGATACTGTCCATACTCCTGTAGTAGCACGTGCTGTGAACTGTGATCCTGCAGATATTTATGCATGTACTATAGCATGTTAAGTATTACTGCTGATAAAGAAGTGGATGCCTCTGAAAGCTACGGATGTTTTTATCAATTTTATTCTGTGTTTTATTTCATTTTATATGCTTTATTTCTATGGTTCTGTTGTATAAATAGTGTATTTTATTTTAATCCAGTTTTCACTGTACCATTTTTATTTTAATAAAGTATCAGTTTTACAGTTGTAGTATTATTTCAGTTATTATGAATTTGAACATTCCCAACTCCGGAGGCCTGTTTGAAGAATAAAAAAGGCATTCAGGTGGATGGTATCTATCCAGTTATATTAAAGGAGGTGGCAAAGGCAGTGAGCAAACCCTTAGCCATAATTATGAGGGCATCCTTGTACTCAGGGGAGGTCCCCATGGACTGGTTATGTGCAAATGTATCCTCAATTCACAAAGGGTGACACGAATAAACAGACCTGTTAGTTTACCCTCTGTCGAGGGGAAAATAATGGAATCACTGGTTAAAGAAGCATTGCAGGATCATTTAGACAAGACTCACAGTAATAATTCAGACACATAATGGGTTTGTTAAAGGAAAGTCTTGTCTGATGCTACGATGTGGTTACAAAGGAACTGGACGCAAAAAATAATTTTGATATCATATACTTGGTGACCTCAATGTTGAGGCCACACCTTGAGTACTGTATACAGGTCTGGAGGCCTCATTTTAGGAAGGATGTAGTTTCTTGAGCAAGTACAGAAAAGGGCAAGAATGTTGGTGAGAGGAACGAAGGGGGTTCTCTCACCAAGGAAGGCTTAAGTTCTACAAATTGCAGCGTCTGGAGACTAGGCAACTGTGAGGTGATTTGATTGAGGTGAACAAGGCCTTGAATTGGCTGAGCAGGTTCAATTCTGTTGGGATTCTTACTCATGCTCTGATTACGAACCTGAAGGGGCATAAAATCAAATTGAAGAAAGATAGCTGTAGGATAGATGTGCAGAAATTTCCTTCAGCCAGCAGGTAGTTGATTGCTGGAACAAACTTCTTTTAGAGGGAATGAAAGTGTGAAATGTTTTTTTTTTTTTTTTGGAATTTATTTATGTATTGTTTATAAACTATTATCTGTTAAGTATTCTGATAATAAACTGCATTTACCTGTGATTATTTTTTAATCTTTTAAAATGAACACTATTACAGTGACTTATACTTTGAACATAACAGAATTGAATAATGACTACAATAATTCTTAGTATTTCCTCAGTTTAAATTTGCCTTTGTAGAAGCTAATCAACATAGAGGTCCTCTAAGTACAGGATGTCCACAAATTATTTTACAAAACTAGGTTTTGCAGATGATACAAAGTTGAATATTATTGTGTGAACAGAGTATGTGATAAAACCCCAGATGACGTCTTCAAGTGTTTATATTCACCAACAAAACATGTCCACGGCAGCATAATCACAAAACTGAAATCATGGCAGAATTTAACAAAGGAAGCATCTCTACAATCAAAAAGCTTCCGTATAAGCTGTAACTTATGTGGTTTCATCTCAGATAGCATGTAACACATTATGCACTGTTTACTTTGACTGGCATTCTGTGCTGTAAGCTCAAGACTGGCATACTGTACAGATTTCCATGGGCATCATGTAAAACTTCCTTGAACCAGTTCCACTTCCCCTCCTCACTGATTTTTGTTTTGGGACGATTGTACATTCATCCTTTATGAATTTTCCATACCACTGCAGAACTGTCTACTTGATGGCTTCTTTTTAGCTGTGTTCAAGATTAATGCATAATAGCAATTGCAAGCTGCAGCTCGTTGAACCAAAGTACACAGTGCGCTCTTTCTCAGGGTTGATAAATCCTGCTGCCATTTACTGCAGCATGCACATTTTTGTGATTGGTGAATAAAAAACTTGACATCCTGTATCACCTGGAAGAAGTTTCAGGTTTGTATCACCTACCCTATTCATGGGGTAGGTGACAATAACATTTTAGTTTTGTAAAGGTGGTTTATAGATACCCTGTATTTTGAGAATATTATTTTTGTTAACACAGTCAGAAATTATAATTATTATGCTTGATATTTTTTAAATTATAACATAATCTACAAACACATATGTATTTCCAAATGACAGATTGTTTCAGAATTCCATATCACAACAAAGTGACTTGTTGTGATGTGGCATCCTGCTGTGTTATGCCTTCAAAGTGGTTCCCTTCTGCTGTCACACATTCCTGCCAACAAAAACACCATTGCTGGAATCAATCCAGCAGCCCTTTTCTGAAAGTTCTCTCATTGCTTCATCATTACACATTCTATTTCTTCTGCCAATGACCAATGTCTTTCATGAGTTGTTTCATTATGTGCGAACAAGAAGCAATCAGCAGAGATGAGATGTGGTGAGTAGGGCAGTTGAGGGAGAATAGAAATCCTGTGTTTTGTCAAAATGAAAAGCCACTCCTGTGAAGAGCATGCATGTACACACGCACATACAAAAGTTTCAAAGCTGTTTCAAAAGTTCCAAAACTGCTAGATTCCAGTGTGTGTACTAACTCCACTTTTTCCCCCTATATGCATAAAGAGAATGGTTAAATTAGGTTACAAAAAAACAGACTTACTTTTAACCTTTCTTTTACTCTCCTCTTTTGTCCCTTTGGGAGGTCCAATCTGGTATACAGTTCCAGCTTTTCAGCTCCTGGCCACACCTCAGGGGTAATTGAGCCACACAACTGGCTAATTAATGTCAACTGATGTTGTTCTGTATTGCCCTATGAAAAAGAGAAATAATAAAAGTTCTGATTACTGGAACACTTCTAGTCAGAAGGCCAACAAATGTTACAAATAATGCTTATTTATTCCTAATTGAACTGAAACATATTTATAATTTTTGCGTGGAAGTACGCCTCACCAATATCCAGATTATAATGTGATAAAGCACTAAATGAGGGGGACAATTGTCTCCTGTTCAGTGCTATTAATCCCACAAAGACAGAGCACTAAGTGAATTTACATTAAGCATAATTTTTTTCAATAAGAAATAATGTAACTATAGAAGTTAACAAATGTAAAGAACTAAATACTAATCACACTAATTTGCCTATATGGCAACATTTGATGTTGCCATATAGGGAAACTACATTAAAAGCTTATAGTACTGTTATTTATGAATAATACATTTAAATCCAATACATTTTATAAATAGAACTAAAATATAATACAGCAGACTATTATAAAAAAAGATATGTACAATTTAAAAATTGTTGTGTGGATGATTTCCTTTGGTACTATTTGTCTAGAATTCAATAGTACAACATCCAGCAGTAATTGGTAGCAATTTTAAATTGACTTAGTGTCTTGATGGTATTGTAGCTCTTGCTTGTTGCTTACTATGCCAAGGTGTTCAAGGAAAGAAGTCTAAATGCATGGTGCCCAAAGCTCTCAAGCTTCTAGACTCCATTCAAAAGAGCAAAGTGAGGTTAATTAATGATCAGTTTCTTACAAAGTTTCTCCACTCTGATTTACAGATGTTCTGTTTCTGCTGGATACTTTTCTATAGATACTTCCACGGGCACTATTATTTTGAATTGGCTTTTATAATTCCCTTGCCATTTTCCAAACATGCGCTGCAAGCAGAATTAGAATCCATTCACTTTTCAACAAAAGACAGTCAGAATCCATTCACTGTCTAACTCAAAATTGGTAGAGCTAACTCTTCTAACTTCTATTTTTTTGGGGTTAAAAAAAAAAAAAAAAAGCAAGAAATGGAATTTCAGTGAATACAGCATCCCATTTGTAAGTCCGCCACGCTTTTAGTTCTAACACAGGTATCTTTCAAAGCTTTCATCTTGAAGCTCTCTGATTTGAGGATGTGGAGTGGAAGAAAAAATCTTCATTTACTCCACTAATGGAATGTACTGCACACTACTTGTTCCTGGCTCATGTGTGTTACTTTAAGGCCAGTCATGTCTAATTTAATGGTCTGTGGTAGAACAGCTAATTCACAGATATAGTCTTTGTTTTGCAAAAAGGTAAAGTGAATCTGCAATTTTTATTTATTTCCTAGTCCAGTATTAACGGGTAGTTAACTATGCTATTAAAAAATCACAAGATAATCATAACGAGGATAATAGATGTGTGTGTGTGAGAGAGAGAGAGAGAGAGAGAGAGAGAGAGAGAGAGAGAGAGAGAGAGAGAGAGAGAGAGAGAGAGAGAGAGAGAGAGAGAGTTGTTGTTGTTGTTTGGTTTTTAGGAGCATTAGCAACTAAGGCCATATTGCTCCGGGAATATGCGGTGGTCATTCCCTTGACCATTCCGCATCCTCCGTTTTTGGTGGTGACGGGCTCAAACCCCGGTCTAATCAAGAAGCGTGTGCTACGCACTGCTGCTCCTTCCCACCTGGCTACAGATAGAGAGAGAGAGAGAGAGAGAGAGAGAGAGAGAGAGAGAGAGAGAGAGAGAGAGAGAGAGAATGAGAATGGAATGGAAATTGTGTGGTAGATAGGGGAGAAACTGACTAAATGCAGGAGGAAAAATACATCAGTAGTGACAAATACATGGTTAGAATCACAAAAGGAAGCATTAGTTAAAAAAATATTGGGGAGGAGGGAGTTACCAACTAGAGTATAAATGGTAAGAGGAAATTATAATAATGTGGAAAAATTTCCACACATATGGAGGACCTGATACTGACAGCAGTTGTGATATAGTGATTATGGATGTAAGCATGCAGTTTAAGAAAAGTACAAATCAAGACAAAAAGTGAGAATTTCATCTGAAATAGAAACTGGATTGAAATAAGGAATAAGGTTACTGAGGTCAGTGAGAAAGTAACAGGATATAGGAAAGTAACTAGAGCTGAAAAACCACAAGTAATAATGGAAATATATAAGAGAAGATGACAAACAAATGTGAATACAGCTGAGGGAAAAAAATATATAGAGTATAACAGTTAGATAGTATGAATCAGAGCTGTACTACTCAATATGTTCTACGTTGATAATGATATTAGTAAAATAATAAGAGTATAACAGTGTAGAGAAATAAGAGTTTGGAAAAGAAAGGAAGGTAAGATTTAATGGTTGAAAAACAAGGTTTTTGAATAAGAATGGTTTAAGACAATGCAATATGGAATAGATTAACTGAATACATAGATGATTTTATAAGGGAGAGGTGGAAAAAAGATAAGTGAGAGACTGACTCTGTATGTGGCGTTGAATGTAAATAAATTGGGTCCAAAAATAACTGAAATGAAGGTGAAAGTTGCATTAAAAGAAATGAATACTGGACTTGAAGGGATATCAATAAAAACACTGAAGCAATGGGAAATGTACAGATAAGGGAATAACAAAAATATATAGAGATATAAGTGAAAGGAAAATGGTCAGGGAATTTTATAATTAAAATTGATTCCAATAGAGAAGAAAAAGAATGCAATTTGTAAGGATTTCAGAACAATTATTTTGTTAAGCATGTAATAAAAGTGATATTGAGAATACTGAACAGAAGAAATGAAGGAAATGAGACAAGAGGAATAAAGAACACAATAGGAATAATGAAATTTTTATGGAAAGAAATCCATAGATGAATAAAGACGTCCATATTTGTCTTGTGATTTTGGAAAAAGGATTTGATGGGGTAAATTAGAAAAGGACAATGGATACAACTGAAAGATATGGGTATTGACTGCAGAGACAAAAGAGTGATTGAGGAACTATAACTGGTGTGAGCCAAACAATAAAAATGGAAATAGGCAGGAGTGAGATAATGGCACTGATTCTTATCATTACCTCTACACATATATATAGTGGATTCTGGTTATTTGGGCCACCGGTTAATTGGGGCAGCTGTTTATTTGGGACAAATCTTAAAACAGAAACCAGTCGAGAAAATAGTCAGGGTTTACTTCGCTTAATTGGGATGGCATGCCGTTTAATCGGGGCAGGAGACCGCAGCACTGGAGATTACCCTACGACTGGCTCCAACAGTACCACATGGTTCGGTCAAAATTCTGGAGGTCACAACCATAAAACAATTAGCAGTCGCCTGTTTATTGGGCTTTTTTGTTAGTGAAATATATCATAAACGGACAGTAAACTTGATATTACTGAATTTGCGATAATACCGACAGCTGGAATTCTGGGGGTTATTACGGTGAAATGTTTTTACACTTCCATGAAATCTTCAATCATATAAAAAAATTAATTTCAGATCTTCTCTTCGTTCCTGTTTTTAAAGCTTTGTAACTTGTTACTCCGTTCTCACTTGCGCATATTGTGTTACTTGCAATTTTGTGTGTGCCGTGTTCTTTGTTATTGATTGCTTATCTTTTTACTGTTTTAAATTTTAACCCCCACCCACAAATGTCAGTGAACGGAAATGTCAACTAGTTAGTATGTACATATTACGGTACGTATTAATTATTCCGATTATAACATATATTCTTCCGATTTTCACGTATCATTAACTTTTTTAATTGGTAAGGTAATAAAGGGTAAATTTGTGCTTATATCTTTGCTTTTATAGCCTGTGGATAATATTCCTCCTATTTTCTCTAATTAGAATCGCTGTTTAATAGAATTAAAATTCAATTCACAAACGTGATCACAATGACCGGCACTTACTACACATTGTATAGTGAATGGTACTACTTTACTATGGTGATTGTAATGTATTTTTAACTATTTACGTGAAACTTCGGATAATTGGGGCAGCCGCTTAATCGGGCCAAAATCACTAGTCCCGATGTGTCCCAAATAACCGGAATGGACTGTATATGTAGATGTAATGGCAAGAATGATTATGTGAATGCAAGGAAAGTTGGAGGAGAGTATAGAAGTAAAGATATAAAACTGTACAGACAGCAAGATTTTAAGTTGATACTGTGCTGATATCTGTTAAAGAAGGATATGGATTTTGCTGAAAAAACTATAGTAAAGTCCAGGATACGGAATGAGAATTAAATTTGATAACAGTAAAGTTATGATAGTGTGTAGGGATAAAAAGGAAATAATTATTAAATTGGATAATGACAGAATGGATAAATAAGATATATCCTGGAAACCTAACAAGTAATGGGAAAAGTAGTCAGGGAATTAGAACTGAAAAACTGCAATGGGTAGCATTTGAGAAGAGAAGGTAGATATTTAAAATAATGTATATCAAGATAAAGAAGTCAGTTAATTGTTTTGTATGGAATGTCATGCTTTATGGGACTGAGACATGGGCACTAAGGAAGGAGATTACCAGAAAAATTAAAGCCTTTGAGAGGTGGGTGTGGCAAAGGCTTGGGCCAACAATTCAAGATGACTGGTTAGATGCCCGTGATTTCAGTCTCTAGATGAGTGATTAAATTCACTGAGGGCTTTCTGACCACTTGGGAACCCTAAGTGAAACACATTCAGTTTATATTTATAAACTGAATGTGTTTCACTTCTAGTCTGCAATTCCTTTAAGAGGGAAAAAAAAAAAAAAAACCCACTGTAGATCTTAAATGTCGCAAGGATTCTAGTCATCTTCCTTCAGCACTGAAAGTACCATAACACCAAACATCACTGTAAATTACTTGGTAAATGTAACTGTCTAATATGAAATAGTGTATATACTAATTTTTGCATAAATTTTACCACACAGCATAGAAAAGTGAGGTTTTTTTATATTTTAAATTGGTTTATTTGACCAAAATACTTTGTACAACATTATATGTTATGCAAGAAGTGAGTGTGCAAACTGCAGTGGAAATAAAGGAAGTTTCTAAGCAGGTGCTTAGAAATGTCATGCTCCTTTATTTCCCAGGAAAAAATCTGAAATAATAAAAAAAAAAAAAAAGACCTTTTTTTATATACACTGGAGCTTACATATACAAGTAACTTATACCTAACACAGAACTTATATACACATTAACATCTATAAATGTGAAGTATGAAGAGAGAGAGAAAAAAATATATATATATACACGGTGTCTCAAAAATATTGGTACAAACTTTTAGGGGAGGTAGGTAACATCTAAAGGAATGTGAATCGCATAGGAATCCATAACTGTAAACGTCACAGTAAGTCAGTAGACGGCGCTGTTCATCAGTTTGCGAAAGGGAAAATTTCTGATTTACTCATTCAAGCAGTAGTCGCCGCACGAAGAGCATGCATCGATATATGAACTGTGAGCTGCCAGACATGCACCTAGTGTATGGATTAGCAGAGGGCAATGGATGAGCCGCTCAACGAATTTATGGAGAACGCTTCCCAGACAGGCATGTACCAGACCACCATTTGTTTGCACGTGTGCATCAAAATTTGTGCGGTTATGGGTCATTTAGAGGTTGTTGTTGTTTTGGTTTTTAGGAGCATTAGCAACTAAGGCCATATTGCTCCGGGATATGCGGTGATCATTCCCTGACCTTTCCGCATCCTCCGTATTTAGTGGTGACGGGCTCGAACCCCAGTCTAATCAAGAAGCGTGTGCTACGCACTGCTGCTTCTTTCCACCTGGCTACGGAGGCGCCCCATTTAGACGTGGCGGGAGATTCACGACGGGATCTCCCGCCATGGAAGAAAGTCTGTTGAATGCTGTCCAGAATTATCCTACTACCAGCACACGTGCCGTTGTCTATGCCTTAGGAGTTTCTCGTTGCAGTGTACAGCTAGTGGGCCTACACTGGAAATAAGTACCTCAAACCACTACTTAAAACGTCAGAAAATTGCTAAAAGTGAATTTAATGCAGAAATTATGTCTGAAAAATCAAATAATGACAAAATTCTGGACAATGACCTAAAAGACTCCTCTGAAAATGAAGCTTGAGTGCTCAGGGAGAAAGCCCCTGTTAATGAGGAAAATGGTAACGAACTGGATAGCTGGCCTCCTGGCCCCCTCAGTATTAAGAAGGGCAGGAAAGGAAAAAATCAAGAAACTATAGAAATTCCAGAGATGCAACAAAAGACAGAAGAAGAACTAAAACTAGACTACCTAACAAATTTGACTGACCCCATCAAACAGGCAAAGGAAACCAGAGTGTATCTAGAAGAATATATGCACAAGCAAACCAACAGGATTACTTCTGCAATTAGGCTGCAGATAGTGAACTGCTGGTCACTGCTTGAGCAGCGCCTGATAGAATTAAACACAGAGAACCAAGTGTTAAAATCAAAATTAGAGGTTACAACTGAGGAGAAGAACAACTATAAAACAATGAACACACTAACCTATGCCCAATGTGCAAAGGTTAATAGCAAACAGGACATAACTAAAGCAAAACAAATAGCTACTCAGCAACCTAATATAAACAAGGAAAGCAACATTGTTATTCTGAAAGCAAAAAGTGACTCTACCCATAAAACCAGTGAGGCAGTTAAGGACACAGTGGTAACAAAGCTGAGGCCTCATCTGAGAGAAATAAAGATAAACAACATGCGGAAAATCAGGAATAATGGAGTCCTGATCGAGGTAGCAAGCAAAGAAGATCTAAGAAAAATAGAAAACCATCCTGAAATTGAAAAACTGGGCTTGCTCCCTGAAAAACCAAAAGGGAAAAACCCTAATATTATAATCTTTGATGTACCTGTGTCAGTAATAGAAAAAGAATTCATGATGGATATCTACTTCAAAAACTTTAACAATGAAATGACAATAGATGAATTTGCTGCTGAATTCCTGCTGAAAAGAGCAACAAAAAACAAAAGGAATGGACAACTCAACATAATTGCAGAAATTACACCAAAAATTTGGAAGGTATTGCAGGGACAACAGAGAATCTATGCTGGCTGGACCAGTCACAGATTTAGAGAACATTTCCCTATCCAAAGTTGCTTTAACTGCCATAAATATGGTCACATTGCCAGAGACTGCACTCAGAAAGAACCTGTCTGTGGTCACTGGCCACGATTACAAAAATTGCAAAAATAAGTCTCAGCAGCCAAAATGTGCTACCTGCAAGGCAGCACGGATGACTGACTATACACATAGTATCAGGGATGATAAATGCCCCAGTTATAAAAAAATGGCAAAACTTATACAATCTAGGACCAACTATGGGCCAGATTGAAAACATAAATGTGACTAGGGCTCTAAATCTTGTCCAATTGAATGCTCAAAGAGCAAGAGCCGTTGTAGATCAGATCAAACTCAAATTGGAAGAAAATAATATAGATATCTTGGTACTCCAGGAGCCCTATGCACATATGGGTAGAGTTCAGGGATACCCAAGAGACTATAAAATAATAGAATACACCTCAGGTGTCCCTTCCACAGCAATAGTAGTTAAAAATACTGACCTTACAGTCACAAAGGTGGGTCACCTCTGCTCCCCAGTGGGAGTGTGTGCCCATATTACCAGTGCTGTAGGACAGTTTTACATTATTTCACTATATTCCAGACCAGGTGAAGATATAAATCCAACTATTGAATACCTACAAGTAGTCACAAACTTGCTACCTACTGCAAATATCATAGTGTGTGCTGATGTCAACTGCCGGTCAGCCTTATGGCATAGCCGTACAGAAGACAGAGCAGGCACACACACAACGGCCAGATACTTTCAGACTATATAGCCACCTCACCCTTTCAAGTGCTAAACCAACCAAATAACCTCCCAACTTTTAGCAGTACCATGTGGGAGAGTGACATTGATATCACTCTTGCCACCAATTCAATAGCTTATAAAATCACAGACAGGTGTGTCCAGCCAGCCTGGACCACATCAGATCACAGAGCCATTTCCTTCAAACTAAACAGGCAATTACAAACAACCCAACACTCTCTGTTGGATATCAAAAGGTATAACCTTAAAAAAGCAAACTGGCAGATTTTTGCAGAACATACAGCAGCTGAGCTGCAAAAACAGGAAAATGAGTGGTCTAGATCAGGCAACTGTAGCCCGGACGAGCAAGCACTGACTATGACAAAAATTTTAACAAAAACAGTAACCCTGTCTATCCCACGGAAAAAACCGAGGAAGCAGACAGTTCCCTGGTGGTGCCCCAAACTGACTATACTCAGAAGTAGGGTACACCAGGCACGGAGACATTTTCAAAGAGCCAGAACATCTTGGTCACAAAATGAGGTGGATGCACTGAGAGATTCTTATAAAACTCTCAGGAATCAGTATACAGCCCTCATAAGAGATAAGAAAAAGGAATGCTGGAAGCACTTGGTGGGAACTACTGGAAACAATAACCCTTGGGGAGTTGTCTACAGAATAGTGACCAACAAGCTGCCAAGAGGAGATGTCTTAGAAACTACTGTCAAACCAGATGGAACCCCAACCCTGTGTTGGGTGAATTCTGTAAATAACATCCTAGACAGTATCATTCAGACTGAAACTGGAAATCATTCCCCCACCCAGCTCGACATTATAAAAGAAAACACTGAATATGACAATGCCAATATTGAACCTCTGTTCACTATACAAGACTTAGAAACAGCACTATCTAAAACCAAAAACAATAAATGCCCAGGTTTTGACCTCTTAGAGGTTGAGATTATCAAAAAATTAGCAGAAATAGCACCAGATAAATTAATAGCACTATATAATAACTGTATGACAGAAGGTATATTCCCAAAAATATGGAAACAAGCTGTGTTAAGGTTAATCCTGAAAAACCCTGAAAAACTCCCTACTGATCCCAAATCATATAGACCAATAGCCCTACTCGCTGTACTAGGGAATATATACGAAAGATTAATATACAGCAGATTAATTCAATATTACACAGAAGCAGGCTTGCATTCCAACAATCAGTATGGTTTTAAGCAGGGCAATTCTACAGAGGATGCCATGCACCACCTACTGACAACAGTTAAAAACACAGAGGAGAAATATATGCTGGCAATCTCCATTGACTTTGCTGGGGCATTTGACTCACTCTGGTGGCCTAGTGTCCTTAGGAGACTTCGCCAGGCAAATGCCCCACAGAACCTCTATAAGGTAATAAACAGCTACCTTACAGACAGAAGTGTCTCAGTACGCACAAGGTTCCAGGAATTGACACGCCCTGTGAATAAAGGCTGCCCGCAGGGATCAATCCTTGGCCCTTTCTTTTGGAACATTGTTCTGGATGAATTTCTGGCCTTGGATCTGGGCCCCGTGGAAAGCCTGGCCTTTGCAGATGACATGATTTTCCTTGTAAAAGGCAACTCACGAGTGGTTGTAGAGCAAAGATCAAATGCCGCCCTCTTGCAGCTGCAGGAGTGGGCACAAATGCACATGCTCAAAATATCGCCTGAAAAAACCAAACAAATACTTCTAAAAGGTAATTTGGACATAAGAAGACGTCCACAAATCAAAATTAACACAATCACTATAAAAATGGTAACAGAACTAAAATATCTTGGAGTGGTCTTTGATTCAAAATTAACTTTTTACCCCCATTTGATCTACTTGGCGAAGAAAGTGAGAAATTATGCAGGTATGATTGCCAGGATCAGTCGAGCAGACTGGGGACTCAAAAGAAAGACCTTGGCAATCATATACCGTGCAATGTTCCTACCTGTTATCACCTATGGAGCTGGTGCGTGGTTCATCCGCTCGGCCATAGTAAGAAATAGGAATAAATTAGAATCGATACAAAGGACAATACTACTCACTATTACGAGAGCATGTCGCACAGTAAGCACACCTGCACTACAGTTGCTGGCCGGAACTCTCCCACTTTACCTGGAAGTAGCCAAAAGAGGCTTATATTATAGATTTAAAAAGGGCATACCCACAGAATTTCTGGGGATAGCCCTTGATACAACCAATACCTTCAATGATGAAAGAAAAAGAATAGCCACACAGCTCCATGAGCTATGGCAAACAAAGTGGGAGCAGGAAACCAGAGGTCTGGTCACCAAATGGTTTCTGCCACTGGTGTCAATGGTTAGCCCAAAGCCACCTAAGTGGTATGCCCCTGGACTTTTTACAACATTTATATTGACAGGGCACGGCTCCCTAAAGGCAAAACTAACCTCCTTAGGCCTGACCGATGACCCAAACTGCACCTGTGGCGAAAGTGAAGACTGGGCACACATTCTCTATGAATGTATAATATATGACATCCCCAGAACAGAGCTAATAGCACAGATTGGTCCCCTTCCCAGGGGAGAAGAACATCTCTTCATCATAGAAGAGCAAAATTATAAAGCTTTTACATCTTTCACACAGAAAGTTTTCGAAATGCGCAGAGCAATGCAAAGAATGGCAATTCAGTCCCCCAGCAATTAAACAATAATCAATAGTAAAATTGCCCAAGTTTCCCACCACGCCCAGATGATGACTTAAAAACTGTTAGGATAGCAGTATTCTGCACCCTGACAGAAACCTGACATAACAAAACTCCCCATGACTACCATGCCATGTGTAGGAACCTGGGGCCCCAAACCAATGTAGGGGAGGGGGATGGGAATGCCTGCAGAGAAAGTGAATGGGAATGAGCAGAAGAGCAAATGTAATTGGCCGAAAGAATACAAAGTTAAAAATAACTTACATTACTTTATATATACTGTACCAACAAACATTTACAAACCACATAAACACTATCACTGCATTCTCCCCTGGCCTGCAAAAAAAAAAAAAAAACCTTGCAGCTAGGCCTGCACCACAACTGAAGAATAACAGTAAGTTGCGGTGCCCAGAGAGTGCAGTGCAGAAAGAAAGAGTCAAATAAATGAGATGAGAGCTAGAAGAATGAATAAAAGTGTAAGCGTGAGAGAAAAGAACACAAACCACAAATGCTAATGCTAAGTTAAGTACACACAAACCCTGGTTTTAATTAATATTTAAATTTACGCTACCCATCATTGCATCCCCTCCTGGTGTGTGAGAAAAAGATGAATGAGTTGAGTGAAATAAAAAAAAAAAAAAAAAAAAATAATAATAATAATAAATAAATAAAAAAAAAATATATATATATATATAAAAAATATATATATATATAAAATAAGAAAAAAGTATAAAAAAATAAATAATAATAATTAAAAAAAAAAAAAAAAAAAAATGCAAGTAGAGTGAGAATGCACATTACGAATGAAGTAAATGTGTGTCTCCCCCCCCCTCACCTGGTAGGTTCCCCACTGCCAGCTAACATATCCCACCCCCAGAGCGGGATGGGCAGCTGGACCTTCATACCGGATTCGACACTCCTTGGACATGACACCGACGAAGACTCTGCGGCTTTGCTGCCAACACGCCATTGGCGATCCGAACTGGGTACTCTAACCTGGTTCCCTTTAAAACCCCATCCCCAGGCAGGAAATGGAGGAGACGGATCTCTGTCTCCTCTCCTCCCTGCCTACCCCCCAATATTTCGCCTGGTGGGGCTCGTCTCCACTGACCTCTTTGGGGATGCCTACTCTATCCGTCCCTATTCTTCTATCTATTTCCCCCCCCCCCCCTCTTACTAAATCGACCGAGTACACCCCTTAACAATGCCGCCAAATTATAACACCAATGTTCTACCGGCTTTGTGCAAGTCTCTAAGATATCTAACACTATCAGCTTTTATCTAGCGTTACATGTCTAAATTTAATAACATCAAAATTTTGCCCGACCTATTTGGCCTTTAACACATCTCTTTAGTGTTCAACCCTAACCAGCAATTTCCAAACAGCAATCCCATTAAGCATTAATGTCAAATGCATAAACTTTTTTTTTTTTTTTTTTTTAATAGGCCCTAGCCACTGAAATCCCAGGAAACTAGGTGGCAGGACCTGCCAGAGCAAATTGTTGTGATACTGGATACACCCGGCTAGCCTCCACGTGGCAGGGTATGGGCAACGTCGGGCCCCACTAGGGGCCTGGCGGCCAATAAGCCGGATAAACAATGGGCACAACATATCACACTGCACAGACACGACCCACACACTTTCAAGTCTCTGGCTTGACAGTGTACTGTCCTCGATACAGCGAAACACACGCGGAGATGGGAGAAATCCCAGGTGCCGTCTGACACGAACATACCTTATACCTTATACCTTATGCAGTGTACAGCGTGTCTGGCACAACGATTCCTTACACCCCTTTCATCTCCGAAGGGTTCAGTTACTACTCCTCCAAGATCATCCTGCACATGTGGCTTTTGTGCAGTGGTTTCTCGAAGAAAGTGTTCAAGACTTGAATTTTCCAGCCTATGTTTTGTTAACAGATGTGGCTTATTTCATTCGGGAAGGCTTATTCAATCAGCACAATGCTCCTGTGTGGGGCTCACCACAACCCACACGGTGTGTGCCCCCATGCAGCACAACATCACTTCACAATAAATGTGTGGGCAGGTATGGTCGGTGACTGCTTATTCGGTCATACCTGTTACCATCCCGCACGAACTCCGCTAAATATCGGATCTTTATTGAACAAGTTCTATCAGGGTTACTTGACGATGTTCCAGCAAATGTGAGACGCAACATTTGGTTTCAACATGACGAGGCGCCTGCCCATTATGGAAGGTTTGTTCATGACTATTTGAACAGACGTTTTGGGCGTCGATGGACTGGCCGTGGTGGACCCGTTGCCTGGCCCCCCATGCTCACCTGATTTATCGAGTCTTGATTTCTTTCTGTGTGGGGACCTCAAATCTATTGTGTATGAATTGCCTGTGGAGACAGAAATGGATCTCGTGGCGAGACTCGTCTGCGCTGCTGCTACTGTCAAAGAAACTCCAGGTGTGTTCGACCCTGTCCGCCAATCCACGCTGTGTTGATGTCACGCATGCATCGCGTCTCATTGATGTTACAACGAGCATCTGTTGTAACATCATGAAATGCATCCATCTCTTACTCCATTGTTAATATTATGTCAAATAAATGTTTGCCACTAATTACTGTCTTGTGTCATTTCTGCTTCTTGTGCCTCTGCTACTACTTTTCCATGACGTTTCCTGTTATGGGTTCCTATGCGATTCACATTCATTTAGATGTTACCTACCTCCCCTAAACATTTGTACCAATATTTTTGAGACACCCTGTATATATATATATATATACACATACACAGTAATAACTATTAATGCAAGATGGATGTACAAGTCGCAAATAATGCCAAATAAAAGAATAGCAAAATTAAAGCAAACAAATGGCTGAAAGTGTAACCAACAAACATGGCTGCTTAAGGATGAGAAACAGAAATGGCTATGATTTAAAGACTAGCATTGCGCAAAGCAGCAGATAGGTAAATCTTAAATAGATAAAAATAAAGATATAACATTAATAAATTAACAACTGTAGAAATAGTGGGAAAATAAATATAACCTAGATATGACAATTGCAGCAAAGCAGCAGCAAAAGTAAATATATATCTATAATAATAAGTTACACACACAGCCAAAAGCAAAAGGAAAATATGGCCAAAATACATAATAACTTGTAAAATAAATAAAATCACATCAAAAATAAGTTAATGGAAGATGGCATCAGATAGGGGTAGGCTAATTTCACTAAGGTTCAAAAAGGGAAAATAAAGCAAATATGCAATAAATCTGATATCAGCCAAAGTAACACACACACACCATTAAAAGTAAAAAAAAAAAAAAAAAAAAAAAAAAGTTTTGACACCGAAAGATGCAAACTACACCAGTGTAAGCCACCACTTTCATATTTTATTCCATTGATGTGAATGATCTAATGCCCATTTGTACTTGGCCTTCATGTACTACAAAGAAACTGAAGAACAGCGAGTCTTCATTAATCCCTTATAATAATACAATTACTATTATTAAAGTGAAATAACCTGCATAATAGGGCTCCGAGTCCACATCTCTGCCATGATGCAACCAGCACCCCACATATCTACTGGAGGACCATAATTCCTTTCTCCAAGCAGCAGTTCGGGAGGACGATACCAGAGAGTAACAACTCTGTTCGTATAACGATTAGGCTGACCACTTTTGCTGACACTAAATGCTCTAGCAAGACCAAAATCTGCTAGTTTTAATACTCCATTCTTTGTGATAAGGATATTTGCTGCTTTCATGTCTCTAATGATTTAAAAAAAAAAAAAGGCAAGTAAAATTAATGTAAAAGTAAAAATAAAAAAAATAAAATTCCTTAAATAGAGTAATGTATGTTTGCTTACAAGCTATGTTATATGGTAACACTTTCCTAAAATGCTTGAATTTACTTTTCAAATTAAATGAATTAAAGCAACTCGCCTCCCAACTAGATATTACTAAATCACAATGATATGTTAGATTTTACAATCTCTGGGAACATACATAAAATATTTTGTTATTCTGATTATCAATTTATTGATAAAATATACTGTCAAACAGATTACTACAGTAAAATATAGTGAGTTCAAACTCAAGAAACCAAAATATTTCTGTTCTAAACAGGCTTGAACTATCTATACTAAATTAAAACATACCGGTATTACAGTAAAATCCCATTACAATACTGTTTCAATGAATTTTTCAATATAATGAAAAAATTTCTAGGTCCAATATACAGTAGACCGGTGGTTTTGACCTTTTTTTTAATAACGGCACCCCTAAGTAATTTATTTTATTTCATGGCGCCGCACCCCTAATCAATTTTCTGCCTGCTAGATCCGATTCTCTCTCTGTCTGTGTATATATGTATACTGTATTTCCCCATGTATAAGACGCACCTTTTTTTGAAAAATTTGGGGTCTAAAAACTGGGTGCGTCTTATACAATGGTTGTAGATTTTTTTTTTTTTACTTGCATTTCCCGCTTTTTCACGCTTGTTGTCTTTGCGCTCATTGTTTTGCACTTGTTACCGGTATATTAGGTTACGTTTTGCCACATTCTGCCCAGAAATGGCTCAGAAAAGATTTTCGTACAGTGCTGAATTAAAGTTAAAAGTGATCCAGTTTGAAAAAGTGAATGGAAATCGTGCTGCTGAATGTAAGTTTGGTCCTCCTCCAACTCAGAAAACAATCCAAGAATGGCTATGGGAAGAAGAAACCCTACTGAAAACGCCACGGCAAAAGAAGTCCATTAGAGGAAAGTCAGAAAAATGGCCTGATTTAGAGAGGGAATTGAAGATATGGATTGAGGAGCAAAGGGCAATTGAAATTCCTGTGTCCACAAAGATGGTTCAGCATGAGGCAAGAAGAATTGCTGATGAAAAAGAAGTTACTGATTTCAAAGGAGGACACAATTGGTGCTTCAGATTCATAAAACGGAATGGACTAAGCATGTGTACACGCACCACACTTGCCCTAAAGATGCCTGAAAGCTATGAGCAGAAGGTCCTTGAATTTCATCGTTTTGTCATTCAATGTCGGAAGACATATCAGTTTGAGTTGGGACAGATCGCAAATATGGACAAAGTCCCCCTTCAATTTGATGTCCCAAGTAACAGAACTGTTGATAAGAAGGGGGTGAAAACTGTAACTGTGAAGACAAGTGGACATGAAAAGAGCCATTATACAGTTGTTCTAGCCTGTTGTGCCGACGGAACCAAGCTGCCTCCTATGCTGATTTTCAAACGCAAAACAATGCCAAAAGAAGACATTCCTTGAGGAGTGATTGTCCACATTCATGACAAGGGTTGGATAGATCAGGATGGGATGAAGATCTGGTTTGAGAAAGTTTGGAGCAGGAGACCACGTGGGCTTTTACGCAAACCTGCCCTATTGGTACTTGATCAATTCAGGGCACACATAACAAAAAACACAAAGAAGATTGCTGCAGAGCAAAAAACAAAACTTGCCGTCATATCTGGAAGCTTGACATCCCAGCTCCAACCACTTGCTGTCAGCATTAACAAACCCTTCAAAGCTGCCATGAGAGACGAATGGAACCAATGGATGAAGTCTTCTGGGGACAATTTGACACCAGCAGGAAGAGTGAAGAAACCAACTATAGGAGAAGTTTGAACCTGGGTGAAAAGATCCTGGGATAATATCAAGATTGAGATCGTTGTCAAGTCATTTAAGAAGTGTGGCATTTCAAATGCCATAGAGGGAACTGAGGACGAGGCAATATATGAAGACAGTGATTCGTCATCAGACACAGATGAGGACAAGCTAACGGATGGGAGTTTTGACAGTGATGAGGAGTTGTATGAATTTTATGATGAATAAAACTTGAGTTCAATAACTTTATATAATACATTTTTTTTTTTTCAAATTTCGGGCCCCAAAATTAAGGTGCGTCTTATACATGGGAGCATCTTATACACTGGGAAATACGGTATATATATATATATATATATATTATTTTATTATTTAAGGTGTTTGTTATAGTGGTAGAGTCTAATGGTGTAGTTATACTCAAAATTTAGCAGGTTATAGTGTATACCGAGAAACAAACTGGTACGATATAACGGCCCAAGAAACATAAGAACCTATGTAAGCGCCTACGGCAACCTAGTAAAAAAAAATATATAGGTTCTTATGTTTCTTGGGCCATTATATATATATATCGTACCAGTTTGTTTCTCGGTATACACTATAACCTGCTAAATTTTGATTATAGCTACACCATTAGACTCTACCACTATAACTAACATCTTAAATAATAAAATAATATACAGATGGATGTAATGTTTAATCATATAAGATGGCATTAATTGGATCTGTGTTTGTTTATTTATTTATTAAATTAAATTTGGTACATTTATATTTAGTTTATTAATTATGCATTTTACATACTTTGGATATATATATATATATATATACAGTCAGTCCTCGTATAACACTTTTGTAAACTATACGAATTCGATCATACACGATTTATAAATAGGGGAACAATATCTTAGATAACATGAACCGAATTCGCTTAGGCACGATTCGCCTTTGTGTTTACAAGAAATGGCAGTCAAACACAACACGACAGGAATGAAGAGAAGATTCTGAAAATGTATTTATGTTTTTTATATCAGTGAAGGGGAAACACATTTCACCATAATAACGTAAAATTCCAGCTATCGGTATTATCGCAAATGCAATTAGATCGAGTTTACTACAAGTTTTTAACAGATTCCACTAGCAGAAACGCAACTGGAAATTGTTTTTATTGTTTTATGGTAGCAACCCCTAGAAATGTGCTTTAGTAAAATGTGAGGTGTTAATAGTGTATCTCTGCCTTTACGGTGTTGTTTATTCAGTTGCTACACGCGGGCAGCTTTGTTTATGTGTATCAAGCATGCATCCTCGTTTTGTAAATTGTGCTTTATTCCCTAAAAATGAGTAAAATACTTAAAATGTGTGAAAAGGAAGAGTCCTGGTGAAGACACTACAGATTCAGAGAGAAAAAGAAAAACAATATCGATAAACAGAGGCGGACTGGATCAAAAATTCTCACCTGGAAAAATTTATAGTGGCCTCATACTATGGTTTATGGCCAAAATCACACCGGCCCCCGGCCCACCAGGGTTTCCCCGGTTAAGGCTTATGGCCAGTCCGCCTCTATCGATAGAAAAAAAATATGAAATTGTGAAACGCTTTGAGCGAAATGAAAGACCATGTGATATTGCACGTGCTACAGACCTAAATGAGGCAACGCCGAGAATTACAAAGAATGCAGAGAAAATAAAAACAACTTTCATAGCAGGAACAACTCAAAGTGTAATTAAAATCCATTAGATTAAGACACAAAGAATTGGAAGAGATGGAATCGCTGTCATCTGTTTCGATAGAAAATCAAACAAAACACAAGTTTGCTTAAGATAGAAGCAAAAGCATTATCAATATTTTATTAGGTAATAGTCGTAATAAAATACATAACTATTTTATTACGATTATTTATTGTGTTTGGTAATGTTTTGGTTACAAATGTGTGTTCAATCTTGGGTGGTCGGCACCTAACCCTATTTTTCCCATAGGGCCTGTTGTTTATATTGCATGTTTTTGCATTGCACGAGGGTTTCTAGGAACACAACTATCGTGCTATACAAGGACTGACTGTACATATATACATATATATATATATATATATACACATACACATTAAAAAAGTTTTCCTCCTAGTGATATTTATTTGAGGCAATGGGAGAAGAGGGCGAGGAAATTACGTCACTACAAATGCAATTAATTATTGACAACTGCCTCCATGACATTCACAATCTCGTACACATGTGCCACTGTCTAATATTTTATGTTCCATTGTAGCTTTTTTTGTATATTAATGAATATTGTATATTTGTGTAAATATGCAGTTTAGTATTTTGTAAATATTTTAAATATTTGTATAGTTTGTAAATATTTCAGTCCTACTCAATGGGATGCAACAATATTCCTCATGCATTATGAAACCCGAAGCAAAAGGCCTTTTTTTTTTAAGTGATCCGTGTAAACGCAGGTAAAAAATTACATAGGTCATTTCTTGATTAGATATCAATCATAGTGACAGTGTTTTTTGTTTGTTGACACTGGGGGTCTCCCCCAATTCTGTGTAGAATACAATACTCTGCATAAGGCCAGGGTGTGTGTTTTGTAAAGTATTAGTGTGGGTTGTGTTGTTCCTCTGGCCACACCACCAGTTTCTATCACTGCCCCCAGGGAAGGCGGGCCAGGACACATTAGGATAGAAGGCAGCTCTGGCGGGACAAACCCTCGGATAGCCTAGGCATCCAAGGAGAGCACAAAAAAAAAAAAAAAAAAAAAAAACCTGGAAAGGAGATAACGGGGAGATAGAAAGAGGGTGAGATAAAGGGGTAGGGGACAGTAGTCGAGGCACTTGCCTGATTTGAAATGAGAGACAGTATGGGGGGGGGGGGCTCTAGTACAGGATGCTCATCTAGGCCCAGTGAGTCGGAATTGAAAGTGGACAGTGCGGTGAGCCACCAGGCAAAAGTGGGTAGACGTCATCCAGAGTGGGAGGAAGGGGATTGGGGGAAGGATATTCAACCATCTCAAGTGGTAGGAATAAAAACACATGGAAAGAGATCCCTATGGTGGAGTGTGCTTTTTGCCGGTCTGTTTCACACTGCCCTGAGAGTTACCCTTATGGCCAATGTCAGAATCCCACACCATGCCAGCTAGGAAAAACTACAGCATGGATGGCCTACATAGCCATCAGTCTGTCTGGTGTAGAGGATAAAAGATAAAACATGCAATTAATAATAACTTTCATTCACTCAACATTCACACAATTTTACTTTTTATAGTTTTTTTCTTACACTTTCTATTTTCTTTTTTATATTAGATTATATATCGATCAGTGCTTTTGGAGAGGTATATCTTTTACACAGAAAAGCGTGCACAGGGGTTGGTCAGCAAAGCGAGCAGGGGGGGGGGGGGCGGAGCCCCCTAGTATAATATTAAAAAATATATATGACAGTTATTAACAATAATATAACTATATAAATAAACAATTATAGATCGCCACAAAATTAAAGAGATACCGTACACATTTTTATAATGAAATAAATATATAAATTAAAAAAAAATAATAAGTTTAAGTTAACTTAAACGCAAATTATGTGGCACCCTGGTTGAAAACCACTGCAGTAGACTTTCAGAATAATGGTACCTTCGGGGATTCAAAGTGCCATTATTTTGATTTTTCCATTATATAGAAAGTTTTATTTTTAATATATTTAATGCAGAAATAATGAGGCTAAATAACAAACAGAAAAGTTAAAAATGCAATTTTATGAACTGCGCATAAAAAACATAAACACGTTGACGATCCAATGTTATATTCTGCCATTAATACACTTCTGCCCCCTTCCATTTTCTTTATTATATCAAGTTTAGTCTGCGTGGTAGCACAGTGGTACCATCACCATCCTCCCCACACCAGGCGGAAAAGGCCTGGGTTCGAATCCCATCAATGCCACAAGGAACTTTTCACTCCCTGGTTGAATTAGTCGGTCTCAGGCATACAGAGCAATGTTTCCCCCCCCCCAGAAACTGTGGGTCTTCCCACAAAAACAGGCAAATCAGCCGGAGAACACAATTTGCAGACAATATATATGAATTAACTCTCTGAGTGACTCTAAATGCAAGTTTGAATTATATCAAGTTCGTCACTAAGCTTTAATGTTGTTATTTTCTTTTCTGTATGAGGTTTATTAACTTTAGGAGCCATAGTGAAGGGTTTTTAATTTAAAATAAATGTAAAACATCGGTATAATCTGTGATATCAGTACAGAATTCACTTTCAAAATGGCAAACGCAAACAAATTAGTAATCACGTGACTTGCCGTTTTCTTTTTTCGGCACTGCAAGACATTTGCACTGTATGTAATGTAACCATCCAATCTCAATGTGTTATTTCAACAGTCTACTGTAATGAAAAAATTTCTTTATGTAAGTGCTTTATCAATCTCATTTGAATGAAACAGCTTTCATCAAATTTTTGGCACAATGAATTACATTCAAAGTCCAACTATGGCTAAATTGCATTGTTAATTTGACCAGTAAAAAAAATGCCACAATTATTAATCAAATTCTACTTAGTGAAAGCTGAAACCAAATATTTTTGATTGCATCAAAGCTGAATTCACATTAATGCACGGGGAAAAAAACATTTTTTTTTTTTTTTTACTTTTCATTTATTATTACTCTTCATGTATTATTACTCTTCACATTTTTTTATGTGAAGAGTAATAATACTGTTTCTACTGTACTACATCTCTGAATGTGTGGTATTTCTTATAATATTCTTTCAAAACATCACTCTCTAAACAAAATAATTTTAATTTTGTAGTATGCATATTTCTTAATTTTATTTATTACTGATTTTATAGTTGATATTTGAGTAAAATAAATCAGAAATTACTCCTTCTACATATTATGAAAGTGCAGCAAAGCACAGAAGAATTTATTTGAACAAATAATTATCTTTTTGAAATAATTTTCACCAAGGTTCATTATAACAAAATTTTGATACAATGATATGATTTCTGCATCCAACCATGTGAAGTTCATTTTAACAGGATTTTACTGTAATTAACCAAAAGAAATTTTTAGTCAGACAATCCTAATGTGCAGAATTTTTGAATTCCCATTTAAAAAAAAAAAATCTTTTAATTAATATTTGTGAGTAATGATTTGCTATAGAAGCAATAGATGTGGAAACCCTTTACTAAAATTATTCCGATACAAAAAAACCAAATGAGCATTTAATTAATTTATTTAACATTTTACATATTAAACAAATTAAGGCAACTCTCCTCCCCAGCTAGATATTACTATCATAAGGATATGTACGTCAGACTTTACAACCTCGGGAAACATACATGACAGAATGTATGGGAGAGTTTGCTTACATGCGATATATGCAGAACCAATTTTCTAAAATTAATCCAGCATAAAGAAAAAAACGACTGAAGTATTCAGTGTATTCCAACTAATCTGATATGAAATTAAGAGAATATATTTTACCATGTTTTCCTAAAACAGTTTTTGTTTTAATTTAAAAATAGCAACAGTTAACAGATTAATTTAGTCAATATGAGAAAGGTAACAAGTGTGCTGTGGAGAATTCAATAAATTTCTTTTTTTTATTTTTATGAAAACCACAAACGAGAGGTATTAGAACCTATAGTACTTAGTACCGTGCTTGGGTTGAAGGTTGAGAAGACGAAAGAAGATATTTGTTGAACTTCTGTAGACTAATTTTCAAGAAATATGCTTGAAGGAAGGTTGATCCAGAAAATGGCAGCTGAATGAATAAATGAGGAAGATGAAAAGTTGGTTCTGTGAATTTGAAGTTGGACAGTAAATGGATGTTGGCGGCACATGTTCGGACTGTTTTGAAAGAGAGAGCAGGAATTATAGAAGCCAATTCAGAAGAATAATGCCCATGGAAGTATCCGTAGAAAAGGCATGCAGCAGAAACAATACGTCTATGAGGCAGCAAGTGGAGAGACTCTGTTAGAGACGAGTCATTAATTAACATAACTGCCATCTTCTGAATGGAATCTTCTTCTGAATGAGAGAGGTTTTGGGGGCACCACACCAGATGTGGGAACAATATTCCATGGTAGGGCAGATATGCGATTTGTACAGAGTGAACAGCTGTTTGGAAGAAAAGTAACTACGAGAGCAAAAGAGAAAACCAAGTTTTTTAGATGCCGAGGAACCAATATTTGTAATGTGCTTGTGCCAAGAGAGATTAGAAGTCGAGATAATCCCCAAAAGAGATATATCATTTTGCCTAGAAATCAGTGTGTTACTAAAGATAAGCATAGGACCAGAAGAATCCTTTTTTGCAAGATATAAGACAAGACTGTGTTTTAGAAGGATTGAAATCAACTAAGTTGTCTTTGTCCCACTAGAGAATTACCTGGAAATTGGCATTTAAAGAATTGGTAGAGGATATTTGAAAAGTTAAACCTGACTGAGCAGGACAATGTTTCTTAAAATGGAAAAAGGTCATTAATATACAAGAGGAAAAGAGTGGGGGAAAGAACTGAACCTTGGGGGTCACCACATTAGTGGAGAAGTTAGAAGACAGAGCCATCTACCATAACCCTCAGTGAGCAATCAGAGAAAAAACTGGGTAACCATTTACAAAAAACAGCTGGCAAACCATAAGATGGAAGCTTGTTTAGAAGATATTTATGCCTTTAGGCCAAACACGATCGAAAGTCTTTGAGATGTCAAGAGCAACTACTTGTGTTTCACCGAACTTTTCCATTGAATTTGTCCATAAATGGGTAACATAAGCCAGAATATCACCAGTGGATCAACACTGACGGAATCCATACTGGCGATCGTTGATCAGATGGAATGTTTCTAGGTAGTTTAAGAGTTGGCGGTTAACTGATTTCTCCATTACTTTAGAAAGAATAGAAGTAATTGCAATGGAACAATAATTGAATGAGAGCGATTTGTAACCCTTTTTAGGAACTGGCTGGATATGAGCAAATTTCCAAGCAGAAGGAAAAACACCTTTGGAATAAGAAAGTGAAAAGAGTTGGCAAAGAACAGGAGTAAGTTCAGGAGCACAGGTTTTGAGAATAAGTGGAGAAATACCACCGGGACCCAGAGCTTTCTTAGCATCAAGATTTGTCATCCTTTTGATGGAAGACCACAGGAGGCATTGAATGTAGCATGTTGGGAATGGTGGGAGGTGTTTTACCAAGATCATTAATACGAGTTGGAAGAACAGGTATAAGGTTTGTTCGAGTCAGACGGCACCTGGGATTTCTCCCATCTCCGCGTGTGTTTCACTGTATCGAGGACAGTACACTGTCAAGCCAGAGACTTGAAAGTGTGTGGGCCATGTCTGTGCAGTGTGATATGTTGTGCTCATTGTTTATCTGGCTTATTGTCCGCCAGGCCCCTAGTGGGGCCCAACGTCGCCCATACCCTGCCATGTGTAGTTGGAAGAAAAGTGGGATGCTAGTAGGTCAGCTTTATCCTTGGCTGAAGTGACAACAGAACCATCTGGTTTTGACAGAGATGGGCAAAAGTTGTGGCCAGTAGCTTTGGCAAGAGACCAGAATGCTCGGCTACCATTAGGGCAAGAAGCAAGTTTTCTACTATTCGATAAATGTCATTTATCAAATAAGCATGGTAGCCTATAAAATTACACAAAAATATCCTGCAAATTTTCATTATAGCTCCATTCAAATTCATTATAACAATGACTGTTTGTAGTTTATTTCGGCAGTAACTTCAAATTAGGCAAGCTATTCAAGAACTGAGTCTTAATTCAGACTTCTTTATCTGTTAGTTGTGGAAAGAAAGGTTTGAAATGCAAGATACTTCAACTTTGACTTAACTGCATTTCAAATAATCTGATAGGAAATTAACAAGGATATACTGTACAGTGTTTCCTTAAGACGTTTTTTTTTTTTATTTAAAAAAAAAAAGTGAGAAAAGACCTACCTGTGTAAAATTTTGTTGCTATGAATAAAATATAATCCATTAAGCAATTGTTGCATCACCTTCTTGATTTCTCCAAGGCTAAACTTCACATTGACATTACTGAGTAAGCCAGCCAGGTCATGTTCACAGAAATCAAAAACGAGGTAGAAAGTTGCTTTGTACCGGTTAAAAGCAGTAGCTGAAAATATAAATTTTAGTACATTAATCTGGATTATCTACAAAAATTAATACATAGTACATTGAAATCAGCTTACTTAACATTAATGCAATATACTTATAACGCTCAATTTGAATATGAAGTTAATAATCAACATGAATAAAAATTAATTTAAAAATTACCTTTACATACCACCGAGAGAAAGAAAAAGGCTAAAAAAAAAAAAAAAAAAACTGACCCATTTTCATAAGCCATTTGCATATCTGATAATGCTTTAATGGCATTGAAGCGTTATATAACTACGCAAAAAGCCTAATACTGAAATGAGAAAGAAATACATATAATATATTCAGAAAGTTAAAATATGTCTTCTTTCTAATTTTCTAAGCTCTTAAGAATGCTATTTTAATGAAACTCTTTGGTAATTTTCCTGATTATTAAACAAAATTATAATAAGGCACATAGCTAACATATACTAAAAATTCAGTTTTGGCAATTTAAGTTAGAGGACTCCAATTTATAGTCTACACAACTGATTAAGCTCTCACACAAAACCTGGACAATTTTGTTGGGGTTACTTGTTTATGCACATGTCCAAAGAAGGATTACACATTTGTAATCTTTTCTTAGACAAGTTATTTTGTCACTACTTGAACAGTTACAGAATTCCAAATATTTGTTATAACAATATATATTCTGGGGCAGGCCTCAGCCACCAGACAGGTCGCAGATGGAGGATAGCGAATGGCCCATAAGCATGTGGGTTAGCTGCAAATAACCAATAAGCAGTCCCAGACCAAGGTGGCAGAGATAACAGAGTGTGGAGGGATGAACTGTGGCAGGTTCATTCCAATTTAAATGCCACAAGAACTCAATGACATCTCTGTGTCAAAGTGAGGAAACACTGTCTTATAAGCGTTGCCAACTTGCTGCCTTGCAGCAGGAGCTGTTGGATAACAAAGGCTAGGGAAGGTAAACACAATATCAAACCCTTGGTCCCCCAGATTGAGGCATCAGGCCCCAGAACTTGGGAAAAAAATTTGCCACTAAAAATACCATTATTGCAAAGAAGCCGGATGAACTAAAAGGAAAACGATTTAAGAACAGAAAAAGGATTATTCATATTGGTACATGGAACGTTCATGGGAGCTCACACAAGAGATAAGTTACAGAAGCAAAAGAGATGTACCTTGATATTCTTGTCATGACTGGAAAAAAAAAAAAAAAAAAAAAAAAAAAAAAAAAAGCAATGAACAGATTTTCAACCCACTCCAGTAATGAGCATTCATTACTGGAGTGGGGTTGAAAAATCAGAAAGAGCTAAAGCAGGTGTTGGTGTTCTAGTGGATAAGAGACTATAATTCGTTAAGGGCTATCAAATCAATGAAAGATGCATTAAAGCTATTTTCAATATACATGGCCAGGAAATGGTTATGTTGGGTGTATATGCACCTGTAGAATATGCAACTGATGCTGAAAAGGATAAGTACTACCATATGAAAAAGAAGAAGCTGTATGTACCATATGAAAAAGAAGAAGTGACAAAAAGAAGCTTAGAGCCCTAGAGATGGACTACCTACGTCGGAGTGCTAGGGTTTTTAGGCTAGAGAGTATAACGAATGAGGAAATAAGTAGACGTATGTATGCTGATGAAGATATTATAGAACGAATAGAAAATAGGAAGTTGGGATGGTTTGGACATCTCCTGGGTATGAATGAAGTGAGATGGCCTAAAATTATATATGAGTGGATACCACAAGGGAAGAGAAAGCGAGGATGCCCTAGAAAAACATGGAAGGAAGGTGCACTATCACATGAGAAAGAGAAATTTGAAAACTGAAGATGCCCATGTCCGGCAACTTTGGAAAATGGGAATGACAAGGTGACAATCTGACATATTAAGTTGAACATAGATAGATATAACAAATACACCGGTGTGCAAAATTTAAGGACCAGTTGGCACCTCCATAGCCAGGTGGGGAGGAGCAGCAGTGCATAGCACATGCTTCTTAGAGCTGCTGTGTTCAAGGTGTCAGTGTGTTAAATAATGAAAAACAAAGAGCAAACAATTTTCCTACAAGTTGGGCAGAAGTGCAATTGAAACCTAAAATTGTTAAAACAAGTACAATAACAATGTACTATCTCACTTCCATGTGTTTTGCTAGTTTGCAAGAATCTGAGATGGCTGTGAGGATTTGGAAGACAACAGGGCACTCAAATGTCCAAAAATGCTTTGAACCACAGAAACAGTCAAAAAGTACACATGATGTCCAATTTTGTCAAATGACTGTTCAACAATAGAAAACAGCTTCACAATTAGAGAAAAAGAATTTCTGAAATTGTGACAGAAGATTTAAACAATGGAAGATCTATACTAGGTTTTTGGTTTTTAGGAGCATTAGCAAATAAGGCCATATTGCTCCGGGGATATGCTGTGGTCATTCCCTGACCTTTCAGCATCCTCCGTATTTGGTGGTCACGGGCTCGAACCCCCGGTCTAATCAAGAAGCATGTGCTATGCACTGCTGCTCTTGCCCACCTGGCTACTGAGGCTGTTTTGATTTTTAGGAGTATTAGCAACTAAGGCATTATTGCTCCGGGATATGCGGTGGCCATTCCCTGACCTTTCCGCATCCTCCGTATTTGGTGGTGACGGGCTCGAACCCCGGTCTAATCAAGAAGCGTGTGTTACGCACTGCTGCTCCTTCCCACCTGGCTACGGAGGCACCTGCTACTGAGGCACCTAGTTTGTTCTGTACAGAGGAACAAAAGCACCGAGACTCAAGCACATGAATAACTCATTCAACCTGAGAATAATAATCCTTCACTTTGCAAGATGATTTGATTATAACAAGCAATGAGTTATGTTTCTAAGATAATCCACATTGCATGGAATGACTTCAACAGGCTCTTTGGGACAAAATTTCATTTTCAAAATCATTGAAAGTTGTGATATCTTAATCACAACTTTCAATGAGTTATTTGCTTACATCACAAATCTTTTATTGTTCAGCAATACATTACAACACTTTTAATACAGTCCACACTGAAAGGACAATGATTTGGAATCAGAGAGGATATTAAATGAAATGCGACAAAAAAGAGTTGGTGGCAGTTCATTCAAATGCATTTAAAAAATGTCTCCAACAACTCTACAAGCAATCTCACAAACGTATAGCTGCTCAAGGCACTTACTATTAAAATCTTCCCTCCCCATTCTAACCTCTGGGTTAGAATGAAAATCTTTAAATTGGCTTTGTCTGAAACTTAGCTGTCAAACTTCGTATATCTAACTCCATCACATAATATTCATTTGCTGATATTTTGTTTTTTTCTCCACTCCATTCTCATCAATGCAATAATTCTCAAAACAGAAACCAAAACTTTGGTTTTAGTTTCTGTTTTGAGAATAACTGCAAAATACTTTATCATATTTTTAAACAATACCACAAGAGACAACAAAACTTTTATTTATCAAAATTACACAAGAAATCAAAATCTGAAACAAATACCTGAGTCAAACAAATCTGAAACAGATACCTAAATTTCATAAAGTTGTTTTTTTTTTTTTTTTTTTTTTAAAATTTTTATCACTTATAAATGAAGCAGAAAATGCTGCTTCCAATTTTATTGTGACCCCACCATACATATGAACTATTATTGCTAATAAATCTTACATTTCAAACATTTTCACAGGATTAAACATTGAATGACCTTACCTTTACCTTTAGTTCTGCAAATTTCAAGTAAATTCACCACATTCTCATGCTTTAAGAGCTGCAGAATCTTTATTTCTCTTAATGCTGTGATGGGAAACTAAGATGAGAAGTTAAAACTGTGTTATAAAAAGGCCCAAAATCTTTCAAAATATTTAGTTGCTGACTCTTAGGTAAATCAAGTCTTGAATTATTAATAAAACTTCCACAAACTAATTTATTATATTGTTAGAGGTTGCTAATTGCACAAGAAATTGAATTTATTATGCACAACACCACAAATCTGATTATATGAGCAGATTTCGGGTGGGGGTGGGGGAATGATCTCGACAGGTGGCCAATTTTATTTCTTATTTATGAACGACTCCTTATTTATGGAAAAGGTTGCTGAAACCACTAAAAGCACAAAATTATACATGCCTGACATTTTTGGTCATATATATTATGAACATAAGCAGAAATTTTTGGAAACTTTTATTATATAAAAAAAAAATTTTTATTAGGTAAAAAAAGTCACTATCATAAAATATAAACATGAAACTAGTAGTCACTTCCACTTTCCAGTGCAGAAAACTGTTAACAATGCAAAATTGTAAAAATTATGCATGTGCACTTCTTTTGTTTAGAATTCTGTTCGGTCCACAGACTCCAATATGTATTTGGCAATGATTTTTAATTCAAAATTTTTTAATATCAAAAGATTGAGTAGTTTAATGTAAAAAGACTAAAGTGTTTATTATTTGTTCACCTCAGAAAGGTCAATGGAACAACCCTTTTGAGAGTTCTCATGTTTTTTTTAAAAGCTAATTACTCAGTGAAAGCCCTAAAAGGTTATTTTTGAAGGTTGAATTAATATTTAGAGTTGAGAGCATAATAGTGGGTTACCTTAAACTAGAATGGCAATCATTCAATGTACTATCAAAATATTAGACCAGGACCTTGAAATGTGGGGGTGTGTTTTTCTTTTCTTTTCTTTTTCCAGCAGACTTAACAGTTTTACTTTGTTGAAAACAATAAAAAGAGAAAATAATGCATTTTCATTAATCCTTTTCGGGCCAATGTCATACCCACTGTGACATTGGCCATGATTATGGAATTTGTTTTCCAGCTGTACTGGTGCAATTATTGTAGTACCATCTATTTACATTTCATATAAACAATCTGAAAAGCTATATCCATGTTTATATTCAATTATTAAGCACATGCAGTTTTTTTTTTTTTTTTTTTTTTTAAGACCTCTTTTAGTCAGATGTTGTGACGACAAGAACATTAGCATTTCTGATTATGAAATTTGTTTTCCCACTGTACAGACTCAATTATTCTATTGTGGTCTATTTATACTTCATATAAAGAATCTGAAAAACTAAACATATGTTTATATTCAGTTTTAAACAGATGCAGTGTTTTTGGGTTTTTTTTTAATGAAATTTGTTTTTTCGGTGTACTGCCATTTATTTATACCCCAAATAAATAAACTGAAAAACCAAATTGGTGTTTATATTCAAGTAAGCAGCAGGTGGTATTTTTTTGTTTTTTTTCCTGTCCTCAAGCTCTATGTGGAAACCGGCGTGACTGTCAACATTTCCAATTATAAAATCTGTTTACCCACTGTCCTGCCATCCATTCATACTTTTTCATATAAATGATCTGAAAAACTGAGTGGACGTTTATTGATATTTATATTCAATTGTTAACAGCAGGCGGCATTGTTGTTTTCAGTGCAAAAGTCTCAAAATAACTTATACTCTGTGTTAGAGTGGAGTATTTAGACATGATGTCAAGATCTAGTAAATGCCTTTCCAATGGTGTGGAAATTGCTAGATATGATTGAAGAAATTAAGGGAGAAAAAAGGAAACTCTTAAAAAATAAGGTAGTTTCTGATATTTTCCTTATGGTGTGACTGGGTTCACTAAATGAACTAAAAGAAGATATTTGGAGTTACTATCAATCTGAGACTAAATTAAAAAAAAAAAAATATATATATATATATATATATTGGTCTGAAGAATGGACAGACAGAATTAAATTTTTCCAAGAATATATTTAGCAGAAAGAGTTTTTACAGATATTTCGGATGCTGCATCTTTACCAACCCACAAAAGGACACACAAGAAATTCAAAGTAGGGGCGCTAAAGTAAAAAACATCATCAATTACCTGGGTGGAAGGCTTTGTGTATATTTTCTTCCAGTAAGAAATATTGCATTAGAGCTTCTAAACTGTTTTGTGATGGTTGTTTTATATATCATCTCGCCTAAATCCAAAAATAAACATTTTTGAACATCACATTTCAACTAGCCATTTGTTTCTTTGATAGAGTTGGTCTGCAAAGGGTTAATAAAATTTTAAAAAATTACATATTTAATTACTGCAACCTATTAGTAAAGGTCAAGCATTCATCTACTTCAAGCAGAATAAAAAACAGACTTTTTTCCAGAAATAAAAAATAAAATTGGTCATCACCCGGATTCCACACAACTGTTTTTTGTTTTTATTATGATTGGGGACACCATTACTGACACATTAAGATAATTATGTGCCAATTTTTTTTTTTTTTTTTTTTTTAAATAATGACCTTGGCTTTATTTTCAGCGGATACCACCATCCAGACGGCACCGTTTCAAAGCTATTTATTCGAGGTAGTACAATACCATGGCAACTCATTGCGAAGGCGGTCACAATATGAGATATAACCAAAACAATGCCGATTTAATTAATTAATTTAACTACTTTGGTAGACAGCTATGTTAAAATGATGCATTTGCACTAACCTACATATTACTGATTCTACCTTGTAGCATGAGGCCTTTGCCCTTAAATACTTTATAGTCTATATCACTACGCACCATCAGGCATCTCTCATATTACTGGTGAAGTGTTATTTATTCGAGGTAGTACAATACCATGGCAACTCGTGAAGGCAGTCACAATATGAGATATAATCAAAACGATGCCAATTTAATTAATTAATTTAACTACTTTGGTAGATAGCTATGTTAAAATGATGCATTTGCACTAACCTCCATATTAGTCATTCTACCTCATAACATGAGGCCTTTGCCTTAAATACTTGTCTTTTCATGACTTTTTATTTTTGGAAAAAAATATCATCACAGAAGGTCAGAGAATAAAGAGAATTTTATAAGACACTTATGGAGTGTTTGGAAAGGTAATCAGAAATTATTATTGAATGATGAACAGGAGCACTGTAACAGAATATTTTCCAATTTTTTTCCCTCCCCAGCTTGTTTGTTTGTTTGTTATTTGGTTTTTAGGAGCATTAGCAACTAAGGCCATATTGCTCCGGGATATGCGGTGGTCATTCCCTGACCTTTCCGCATCCTCCGTATTTGGTGGTGAGGGGCTCGAACCCCGGTCTAATCAAGAAGCCTGTGCTACGCACTGCTGCTCCTTCCCACCTGGCTATGGAGGCGCCCCCTCCCCAGCATCAGGCCTCTTCCTTCTAATTGCATTTTCAAGTACTTAAGGTTTTCTAAGTCTTATTAACAGTATCATCCTGGTCATAGTATAAATTCATAATGAATGCCTTAATAGTCAAAAAAAAAAAAAAATTCTAGAATAAAAACAAACCTCTAGACCTGTCCCTTAAAATTTTTTTTTTCTTCCCAGTGTTATAGGGAAGGGGAAAAAAAATTGTAAGTATATACGTTCCTTTCCACATTATCTGCTGTTAAAATGCAGGGAAAAGACTCCATAACCTTTTCACATTTAAAATATTTGGTATGTTGGCTTGGTAACTAGCATATTTCCAGCTTGAGAAGCAATTTTTACTTCATAATTGGCCTAAATAGCACTTCAAAACAGGAAATACATTTTCCATTTGCTGATGTGCAAAGTGTCCCACATTTTGCATCATCTTCAGTAGTATCCATCTACCTCTGAAGCACTTATACCAATCAGATATCTTACCTCTTGATAAAGCTTTAAGTCTTTCTATGTTGCTATCGATCTGGAGTTAGAAATTTCTGGCAGTTCCACAACACCAATGAGTATAATGATTTTATATAGGTAAATTGAAGTGATATTTTGTTATTTGCAGTATTAATGTTTTTAGAATATATATTGATGGTTATCTTTGTCAGGAGTGCGGTGCTAAAGTAAAGGATTACCAAAACAACGTAACAGAAATAATAAAAATGATCGTGACAGTTCATTTTCTGAAAAAAATAAAAAATAATAAAAATTTTTCATTAATACAAGTCATTTTTAAGGTTAAAAGATAACAGGAAAAGAACGAAAGAGTCTTTATATATACATATTATAACGTCAATCAATCACAACGCTATGATGTTATCATCTGTTACATTCAAGCACCAATCAGTACATCGTCTGTTATGCTTATGTGTCAATCAATATATCATTCACCTGTTTTTTTTTTTTTTTATGTGAACCCCAAACACGAGAGGTATTAGAACCTATAGTACTTAGTACCGTGCTTGGGTTTGAGGTTAAGAAGACGAAAGTTACTGAGTGTGTAGCACGAAAGGTGGTAGCAGCAAAGCAGGCTGTCGGGTAAGTTATCCACAATGTGTTTCTAATCCTCTTATTATTTTTTCAGATTAAATTTTATTAAGATTTAAGTAATTGTAAAAGTGGCCATTATGGCACCAAGTATTGTATGGAAATATTTTAAGATAAATCCAAAAGACTAAACTGTTTGCATAAGTAATTTATGTATCACATAAATTACTTTGTATGTATCACATATTTACTACTATGTATCACATAAATTACTACTATGTATCTACTACAACTACAATTATTACTATGTATCACATAAATTACTTATGCAAACAGTTTTGTCTTTATCTTAAAATATCAATGGGTGGTAGGTAAAACAGCCAAAACATTTACAACCACAAATATGATAAATCTCAAAAAATTCCATCTAGAAGAAATGTCAAAAAAAAAAAAAAAAAAAAAAAATCAGATAAGTTGAAAAGAACATAAGCAAAATACTAAGAAAGTGCATCCAGTCGACATAGGTGTCATTATAGGCTTAATGACAGCCATTAAGCCTATAAGGCTTAATGGCTCTGATGAGTACAACAAACAACAGTACGGAGAAATAGTGGGCCAGTAAATCACATTGTCTTATAATGGGGGATTTTAACTTCCCAGATATTGACTGGAACTTGTAAGTTGGCCACTTGCACACAAGCAAGACTTTTGTGGATTTATTGGATGGTTGTTTTCTACAGCAACGAGTTAGAGGCAACTAGAGAGAGTAATACTTTGATCTGGTTATCAGCAGTGATTATACATGCAATAAGAATTCGCAGATAAAGGCGCCACTAAGTGGTAGTGATCACAGTGTACTGATGTGGGATTTACTTAAAGATGTAACTACCATCAAGGGGTAAAGGGAAGGGTTTTTGCTTTTGTAAAGGTGACTACAGCAGTCTCAGAGTTTTTAAATTGTATAGTGGGACTAACTGATGATGTTACCAACAGCAAATTCTAAATGGGAAGCATTCAAGGAAGTAATTGGGGAGCTACTACACTTTTCATACCGATTAAGAAATACTGTTCAAGGTTTAGGCCTAAATGGATGTCAGATGAAATAACGAGACTCGTGACAGAGAAGAAAAATGCATGGGACTCACATAAATTATCACACAGAAGCCAATGATAGATATAAGCTAGTCTGTAATCAAGTCACAAAGAAAGTTAGGCATGCAGAGGCAGATTACGAGAAATCTTTGGCAAAGGATACTAAGAAAAACAGCAAGGATTTTTTTAGTTATATAAACTCTAAAAGGAAGGGGATGAATCAGATTGGCCCACTTGATATCGATGGTTCAACTCTTGATGTTCCTGCTCAGATAACTGACAATCTGAATGAGTATTTTGCATCTACATCCACACGTGGAGTTAAGGGAGGAGAAAGTAACCCCAGACAAACATACCAAGTGAGTGGTACTACACTTAGGGTGATAGAAAACGAAAAAAAACGGGGAGTAATTGTGCAGTCAGATATGAAATTTTCTGAGCAGTGCAAGTCATGGGATAATACTTTTTTATAGAGTAATTTTGCTAGTAGGGAAATGGAGAAGATGGTCAGGTCTTGAGTACTGCATACAGGTCTGGCTGCCTCATTTTAGGAAGGATGTAGAGTTGCTTGAGCGAGTACAGAGAAGGGAAACAAGATTGGTAAGGGGAATGAAGGGGGTGGTCTTACCAAGAAGGACTTAAGTTCTGCAAATTGCAGTGTCTGGAGACTAGACACCTCTGAGGTGATCTGATTGAGGTGCAAAGGTTGTTTGCACCTTGAATAGTTTGAGAAGGCTCAATTCTGATGGGATTCTTCCTCTTGTTCAGATTACAAACCTGAGGGGACATAAATTCAAATTAAGGAAAGACAGTTACAGAACAGATGTGCAGAAATTTGCCTTCAGCCAACGAGTAGTTGGCTGCTGGAATAAACTTCCATGTGTCATTGTGGAAGTTGATAGCTTAAATAAATTCAAGGAGAAAAGGGAAAAACATTTATAGGGAAGCAATGTGTGAAGTGTGTTTTTTTTTTTTTTTTTTTTTTGGCTGATGCTACATAAGCTTGCGTTAGTGTATCACATGGCACTACTACTATTATAGAAGCAATATTAACAAATTGGAGAAATGATAGCTGCTGAACCTCAACCATATTCTGTAACAACTGACATTGGATTCTATAAGCTATTAAAAAAACTGCTCAAATTACACTATTCCAAATAGAAAATATATTTCACTGATAAAATCATTCCAGATATATTTCAGAAGGTAAAAACAAAACTTCAAACATCACCTGATATAGCCACCAACTACAAATAATTCTCCATTTGAGTATTATAGGCCACTGGCTTTCAAATGAGGTTGAACCACATAGGGCCGTCCAAAGAGTTCCTTTTTCAGGCTATCATACAGGGATATGGATTAGTGAAGAATATAAGCTCTCAAAAAGCAAAGTCTTCCTTGTACTGCGAGATTCTGGAGTAAATACGGTAGATGGTGTCACTGATAGTGGTTTACAGCCACAATCATGTTTCAACACACATTACAACTTTCAATAAATAACTTCATATTTGCCCAGAAGGCTGTAAGGACAGTCATTACTATCAATAGGAATATTGTAAAATATTTCAGTCATTCTGCTTCAGCAGTTAACAAATTAATGGAAATCGGAGCAGAACCATAAATTAATTCAAGATGTATTCACTCATTGGGATTCAATATATTACATGCTGGAAAGAAACACAGAACAGTGAAAAGCTCTCGCAATATATGCTGTGGATAACAATATTCCAATATTAAGTTGATACCAGTGGGATCTTGTAGAAAAAACTGTCCAACTCCAAGGTCCATCAATGATAATCCCTACAAATTTGACTCTTAATTTATTTTTGTACAAAACTGTCTAAAATGATAATTTCAATGGAATTCTTACCAAAGTTGAGGAGCTTAAATCATCAATTGTGAAAAGATTTTCCACTTATATATAAAACAAATCTGTGTTTATCTACTTTTATAGATCCTAGATTTAAGATGAAATTTCAAAGTGATATGAAAAACAAAATAAAGGAATGGGTTTTAGAAGCTCTGGAGCAAGATCAAATGGAGGTTTTTTTTTTTTTTTTGTAGTTGTTGGCGCATCGGCTTCTGTGGCCATAATGCACCTCCCAAGGTTTTTTGCAGTACACCCGCGACCTTTGGGTTGCTAGGCAGGCACTTTACCCACCCGGCACAAATGGAGATAAGAGGGGATTCTCTTGATGATACAGTGAAACTTCCCTTTAACGGACAGCCATGGGGAACGAAAATCTGTCCGTTAGAGAGAAGTGTCCGCTAACAAGAAGTCTGAGCGAAAAAAAAAAAAAAGAAAGAAAGAAAAATCGTTAAACGTTTAATGTAAAATTAAATTAAATACAGATTTTGCACAATATTTTTGTAAATAATATACATACAATTGTGCTATGCATATTATGACTTTATCTTAAGAAAAATACATACAGTAATCACTTATTTTCTTCTGCACCTTCTTCCGGCTGATAATTTTGTTTTCAACATTTGTTTGGAGTGAAGAAACCATCGAAAGTCCTTCAGTATCTTCTTCAGCAGCGAAAAACATTTTTAAACGATTGATTTGTATGAACGCTTCTTCTATTTTCATCGGTGGTTTGTCGTTAATATGTTCTTCGACAGAATGACCTCTTTCCATTTCTTCATCCTCATGAGGAACTTCTTGAAAAATATCGATGATAATGTCGTTGATATCTAGAGCACCATCTTCTGTAGTGAGGTTCCAGTCTATATCTTTGTAGCCAGGGTCACTTGTAGCTGAAATATCGTACATTATCAATAGATGTTGAAGTTCTTGTTCTTCTTGTTGCTCCACATTGCTGTTCACAACTTCAATTTTTGCATTTGAGAAGCCAGACTTTACAAAACAGTTCACGACAGTTTGTTTTCTAATTCCGTTTACTGAAGAGGAAATCCATTCAATCACATCTAGGATGCTGATTTTCTTTGCAAGGTCAGTCGTTACATGTTACATCGTTCATCTTTGCAATGAGATGTCTTAAAACACATTTTCTGTAGTGAAGTTTAAAATTTTTTATTATCCCTTGATCCAAGGGCTGACACTCTGCAGATGTGTTTGGTGGCAGAAAAACGATTTGAATGTTGGACAATTCAATGTGCGGGTGAGATGCAGCATTATCCATGAAAAGAATAATTTTTCTGTTTTGACGAATCATGTTTTGGTTAAAGTGACTTATCCATTCGCTCATGATATCTCGTGTCATCCACGCTTTTTTTTATTAGACTTCCAGTCAACATTCAAAAGATTCAACTTTATTCCCTTGAAACAACGAGGATTTTGTGGTTTTCCTATAACAAGAGGTTGTTCAAAGTCTCCCAGCATGTTTGTACACAATAGTACAGTCAAGCATTCCTTAGAAACTTTTCCACCCTGACACTTTTCGTTTTTTCGACTCATTGTTTTTTCAAGAAGAGCTTTAAAAAAACAACCCTGTTTCGTCACAGTTGTAAATATCCTTAGCTTCAAAATCACGACATAAATCTTCCAATTTGACGGTCCACTCTGTTACAACGCCAGTATCAACAGATCCACCTTCACCACTTACGGTTTTCCAAGAAATTTTATGCCGAGTTTTGAACTTGTCTAGCCATCCCACAGAAGCTTTGAACTCATTTACTCCCATAGATTTCGCAACCTCCAAAGCCTTTTCCCTAATAATAGGCCCATTAATGGGAATTTTTTTAGCACGTGAGCCGACAAAACCACACATACGTAACATTGTCAATTTGAAGCCCAACAGTTTTCGGGAATGATTTTTGAACCTGATCATTTCCGTGTTGCCAAAATTTTTTGAGCAGTTCATTTTTTTTTCTTTACAATGTCGCTTACCTGCGTCTTCCCGATTTTGCATTTTGCAGCGAGATTGCGAACACTATTTTTCTGCCGATCATACGCATTAATGAGTTTGACTTTATCTTTTAAAGTTAAATGTTTACGAGAAGACATTGTGCACTTCACACGACACTGAACAAAACTGAAAATTGAAACTGAAAAGATGAAAGGCCGACCAAATCCCCCCCCCCTGCACACACCGAATTCATCAGAAGTTTTACACGTGCCTTAAAATTCTTGAAAAAGGGTTTAGAACCGCGACGTACACCTTTATAAAATTCAGAGAATCGGAAATAGAAAATAAACACACGATTGAGGCAATACGTGGAAGAAACGTTCCTAGAAAAAGGGCCGTGAGCTCGCCCGCTGTCCATTATGGGGAGATCATTTTAAGTGCTAATCTAAACGAAACAGTGCAGATTGCCTGTCCGCGCCCGTTACAGAGAATGTCCGCTACACAGAAGCTGAAAACACGTTAAAACCAATGGAGGTGAGTTGGGGAATTTGAAAATGTCCGTTGTAGAGAGGTGTCCGTTAGGAGAAGTTTCACTGTATTTCACCAGGATATGCTTCAACTAGTTCTACTGAAGATCAAGATACCCCAGGCTTTACTATGACTTTAGTTTGTTTGATGAATTAGCTTCTGCTAAGACAGTGTTCAAAACAAAGGAACAGAAGAAATGTCAAACACAGTAAGTTCAAAAGAGAAGTGATCCTCAAAAAAAAAAAAAAAAAAAAAGGACAAGCATTATTCAGTGCTGCAAGTGAAATACTGGTGGTAATTTATATTATTCAGTACTGGTGGTAATTTGTATTATTCAGTACTGGTGGTAATTTGTATGAACCTGCAAGAAATAGGCTACATCCTGAAAATGTTTTTGCATTACAATTTTAGAGTACAGGTAGTTCTTGACTTTACGAGTTAATTCATTCCTAGCGTGCGCTTGCAAAGCAAAAACACGTAAAGTGGGAATTTATTTCCCATAGACAATGTTAAAAATTCGGGTTACATTATCAACAATGAAATTAGTTAGCTAATTAGTTTATGTTTTAACAATGACTGATTTATCCAAAGAATTGAAAACGTAGCCTGTAAAATCAGGCAAATTATAATAATAGAGAAATAATGCATTAGGGGCTTATGCCTCAGGCTGCAAAAGAGTGGCAACTCGTCGTGAAGTATTCACAATATGAGACATGACTTAAACGATGCCAGCTTTGCAAATAATTTGCTAATCTAGAATTGGCTGTGTACTAATATGGTGCATTTGCACTAACTTGTACATAATAACAGAGAAATTATTTATGACTTACAAATGTTAAAGAATGCTTATTCTTAATCATCATCATCGACTAAATCACACTTGTTGATTACTCATTATTGGCTTGGCACTCGTTGGTTTGTTGCACAAGGAGTCGTCTTCTTCAGAAATGCTTCACAAGGTGTTTATTTCCAAGATAATCTTCTCTTTTCTTTATAAATTTCAATAGCATGCATAAGCATTTTTTAACGGAACGCACAAATTGCAACTAACACGATTTACACGGAGTAACAAGTTTACAAAGCAGGAAAAAAAAAAGGAATGAAGAGAAGATTCTGAAAATTTATTTATGTTTTTTATACGATTGAAGATTTCAGTAAAGGGCAAAAACATTTTACCATAATAACGTAAAAACCCACACAATTCTGGCTATTGGTATTTTCACAAATGCAATAACATAGAGTTTACTACTTGTTTATAATTGCTTGCAGTAACAGAAAAGCCCAATAAACTGGAAAGTACAAATTGTTTTATGGTCGTGACTTCCAGAAATGTGCTTTAAAGAAATATCACACAGCCTTCCAAAATTGGTTCTTATAACATATGATAACGTTGTAAGTGTAGTGCGTTTAATGATTTGAATTGGTAACTAATACAATTTACATTATAAAAATGACCTTTTAGGGAGTTATATAGCGAAAATTTGAACTTCTGAATTCATGGAATGAATTACCAAAAAAACAATGTATTATTGGGTTCACATTACGATATTTTCACGATACGATGGTAACGGATTAATATCGTAAAGTGTGGTACGCTGTATTGTATAACTACACGCGTGGTTTGAAATGCGGTATTTATAAATGTTTAACATTCATTTTTTGCAATTAATGTTCATATTTTTGATTTTGTCGATACTTGTAATTAAAAAAAAAAAAAAAAAAAAAACTTCCTAAACCCGGGAACTTGTAAAGCGAGAACTGCCTGTATTTAATTTGTTTTTTCCTTTATACTGTGTTAAAAACGTGATAAATTTGATTAAAATACCTGTTAAGTTGCATTTATTTTTTATTGCATTCTCTGTATTAATAAAAATAAACTGCCTATAAAAGCAACAAAACTCAGAATATGTTCACTTAACCCATTTCAGTATATCAAAGCTATCTGATGAATCTCTTGGCAAGTCAAAAGTATTTTTTTTTTTTTTGGTGGGCTCCAGGGTTTACCCTATTCGCCGCTGAAAGTAATCTATACATAGTGAACGTTCAGGGTCGGGCTTCAGAGTCCAGCAGACTGATCAATACATCAGGTAAGAGTAATCCAAAGAAACAGTCTAGCATTTTACTGAACCTCAGGAGCAAGAATTCTTTTCCTCCGTTTAAACAATTTCTCTGCATAGGTGGAGAAGGCAGTATAATATTCAGAACAGTATAATATTCAAGCCAATTACGATATGCAACATTCTTTTCTTGAACGGCCTTAGCACATTTATTGGAAAACCAAGTTTAGATAAAGGACGAGATTTTAAAGTGGAGTGTGGGATAAAAGATTCAATTTCTGCAAGAATAATTTCACTGACACGATCTGGGCAAACGTTGACATCAGAAGTTTTGAAACAGTAATCCGACCAAGGAAAAGAAGAAAAGAAGTCTCGCAGGTCATCCCATTTTGCATTCTTGTAATGCCAAACAACACGAGGTTGGGAATAGCCATGAGATAAAGGTTCCATTGGAGAAGAGACAATCACCAAGTTGTGATCAGAAGTGCCTAAAGGACCTCTCACTTCGACCGTGTACTTAGAAGGGTTGTTTGTGAGAAAAAGATCAAGCGTATTGGCTGTATGATTAGTATTGTCCGGTATTCTTGTAGGAAAATGTGCTAGGTCATTAGTAATTGCAAAAGCCTCAGCATCTCAACCGACTGGGTCGGTGTGACTAGAAAACGGAAGCCAGCTGGAGTTGTGAACATTAAAATCACCAAGAAAAATTACCTCACTGTTAGGAAAGTTGGACTGGAGAAAGTCAAATTGCAAAGAGAGGAAGTCAAAGAGCTCCAAGTGATTAGTGGAGTTGGGAGAACGGTAGAGGCAACAGATGAATTTGACACAATGAGGTAGAGAGATTTTAAGCCAGAGAAGATCAAAGAGAGGAGATTCAGAATTTCCAAGTCTCTGACAGGGAATATCAGAACGGACATATGCACAAATACCATCTTTGAGGCGAAAGGAATCATACAGCGAATAATTTGGGTATCTGAGATGAGCAGTAGTTGAATCAACCGATAACTGAGATTCTGTCAGAAAAGGTACATGGGGTTTGGCAGACTGCAAGTCGAAATGGACATCGTTGAGATTAGAATTGAGACCACGTATATTTGTGAAATGAATTAGGAAATCCTTGGGAGGTTCAGATATTTTCGCAGATAAGCTTGTTCTATTAGTTTGACAATTCATGGTGTATTCAATAGTAAGAAAAAGTGGGTGGGACATGCTGTATGAAGTAATGAAATTTTTGGATATGGCGTACATGTGGTAAGAATATACCCAGATCCTTGACATAATGTGGCCTCGAAAATGCTCCCCGCAAACACACTACTCGGACTCCCTCCAGTCACTATCTGGCAGAGTAGAGGTAGCAAGATTATACAATAGCTGATCTGGATGCCTCCTAGAGAGTTACCAATAGGTTCAGTCCGGTGTACTAACTAGCAGCCGGCCTGCGAACACCGTTTTAGAGCTGTACCCTCGAAATGTAAGGTATATTGGATCTCGCCACAACGTTCATCATAACCTCAAAAGTCATCAATCATACTGCATGATGGAAGAGATAGGGAAGGGTTGACCGGAACTTAGCTCTAGAGACTAAACATGGGTTCCACCACTTCAAGCCTCCAATAAGCAAAGTGGTGGTATTTCACCGGTTGATGAGGGTCATCTACCACCTAGTACTGCCTGGTAACATAGAGGGGCGGCATTCCTCCATGTGGTGTGGGCGCCACACCTCGACCCCTGCTTACGTTGGTTCACACCTGGGTGGTCACCCACCATGTACTTGTGCATGGAGGTTACACCCAGGATTACTAACAGTCCTACCATCGTGAAGGTGCAAGCAGAGGATTTGGCTGTCACAGACCGTCCGGACTTCGCCGAAATTGGGTCCACTTGACTTGAGTGTCACCCGAATATCAGTTCCATCAGCGTTTTAGACTCCCAGGTAGCAAGTACAGCTTGTCTGGCATATCTGAGAGAATGTCTGTGACAACCTCAAGGACCACTACAATATAAAAGATAGTGTAACATTACTTCATATTGGATTGGCAGTCGATGACTAAGGACCAGGCGAACAGCTGTAGAGACAGTTCGACAAGCTCTACTTACAGCGAGAAGAAAGAATCGTTGTGCTTGGGTAAGATATTTTTGAACAAGGGAGTTACCGATTCTGTATCCCCAGGCCCCAGCCGCATAACACACAACTGGTATAAATATACAAGGGTAGTATAATTTAATGGAATATTTCTTTACACCAAAAGTACTCCTGGTAATCTTAATAATTTTATAGGTCATAGCTTTTATTTTCTGAAGTACATATTTCGCATGGTAATTAAAATTAAGACTGTCATCAAAATAAATTCCTAAGTATTTATGCTGCTGAGTACTTCTAATCATTTCTCCATTCAATTTAATAACAGGTGGTCTATTCACATCAAGAGAGCCCTCCTTGATGTGAATCAAGGGCTCTCTTGATTCACATCAAGAGAGCCCTTGACTAATAAAACAAAACATTTGTTTTGTTTTATTAGTCAAGATTTGAAGTTTACGTGTTTGACACCAGATTTTCAAATCCTCTAGAACTTCATTTGCTCTGCACTCTAGCTCCCTGCGGGAATTACCCAAAATCTGAATAGCAAGGTCGTCTGCGTAAGCTATCTGAAGGGTGTTGTCTCGATCAACCGAGAGCCACCCATCAAGGACCATGTTCCAGCACACAGGGCCAAGAACAGAAACCTGAGAGCAGCCCTTAGAAACAGATCTGGAGACAGAGCAGAATCCTGAGGAAACTGTGATGCTGCGAGAATCAAAGTAATTCAAAAGGAGACAGTAAATAAGAGCAGAGACCCCAGCATCTCTGGACCTCGCCAGGACACTCGGCCACCAAACAGTGTTGAATGCCCCTTGGAAATCAACAAAGAGACCGAGGACATATTTAGAATTGGAATTTTGAACAGAACTGAAAACCTGACAAATAGCATCAACAGAAGACCTTCCATGTGTAAAGCCAAATTGAAGTGGGGAACTTAGGTTTCTGTCTAAATAGTAATTTAGAAGACGAGAAACAATTTTTCCAAGACTTTGCCAAGGATGGGCAGCAGTGCAATGGGCCTGTAAGAGGCTGGATCATTGGAGGGTCTGTCAAAGGACTTAAGCAGAAGTTTAAGTCTAGCCTGTTTCCAAGCCAGCGGGAATAATCCTGAAAACAGACAAGCATTCAAAAGATTTAATATAATTAATGGGCAATTTTTCCAAAATCTTTTAAGTACAGAAACCTCAAGGAGATCCTGTCCAGGACATTTACCATCCCTTAAGGCTGAGATAGCAGATTCCAATTCAGTATCCGTAAAAGGAGCTTCGGTTCGGGGCCCTTGATAAGATATATGATCTAATCTCATTGTAGTTTGGATGGTGTTTTCACAGGAGGCAGTGTCCTCATGGAGCAAGCCATCCAAGATAGCATTTATGGACAAACTCCAGTCCAGGGTTTCATTACCATTTACAATAATAGAAGAAAAAATGCCGGGATGAACCTTGTTAGTAACAAGTTTGTAGGGTAATCCCCATGGATCTTCATTTATGTTATGCTGAACAAACCTTGCCCAGGCAAATTTCTTCTCTTGAAAAATGGTATTGAAATAACTCCTTCTATTGGATTTATACAACACACCAAGTCTGTCAATCTCATCTCTGTTCCTGTTAGCTCTCTTTGCTCTGAAAATTACGACGAGCATTTTGTATGTTTCTTCTGAGAATTGGGGTCCACCATGAAACACTATTCATTTTTCGTTTTTTCTTTTTTAGAGCTAAGCCAGTTGGAAATGCTATAACCAAGAGTAGAGTTTGAAAGGGTAATGTCAATATAAAATTGACCCAGAGAAGAAACAAAAGTAGGCAGATGGCCTGGGGTATTCCACAGAGTGAGGTTATTGGATTGAATAAGCTCCTCCAAAAGCTCACCTTTAGAGTCTGTAGTAGGGCTATTCCAAAGCTGGGAGTGAACATTAGCATCCATCATAAAAATGACAGGAAAACCAGATAAACAGATCAAAATGTCTTCCATGTAATTTAGAAATGGCTCTATGACCTGCCCAGCCTGACTACATTGAGCATACAGAGAAACCACAAATTTTTCCAAAACAGCCTTCCAAGAATGCACATGCGGCATGTATGGCACAAAGACTATAAATTTTTGTTACAGTAATAAGGGGGTCAGCAACCACCAGGGCGGCCCAAACCATGGTGCATTACCACAGTCACCAATTGTAACAGGGTTTGAAGAAATAATGCGACAGCTGAGAGGGAGGCCATTGACCACACCCTTATAAGAATACAGTTCTTGTAACCCTAAAAGTTGAAATTTGTGTTGGGCCATTAACTTAGAAAGATCACTTAAAACCGATAAAGATCGTTGACAATTTAACTGTAAAGTATATACACAAGACATTCCAGAGTTAGGTAAAGTCGGTCCGAATTTTTGTTACCTCTTGGGCTTTCACAAATTCAGGGCACTTAACGTCTTTGAAGGAATTCCTCTTCTTAAGCCAACAATTTGGGCAAACAACAGGTTCCTCCATTTTAGGACAGTCTTGAATTTGATGACCCAGGTAAACTCGAACTGGTGGCAGTTTTTAGCTGAGTGTCCGTAGCTAAGATAGCGTGATGCTGTGAAAAAATCCTTCATACCATGGACAGACCATACGACAAAAACCTTGCAATTTGAAGCCAAAAACACTTTCCTAATTTTATTTGGGATCTCAAGAACCCAATGTTGATTGTTTTTGTTTCGAGACCTGATTTTAAAATCAGGGATTTCCTGTGGATCATGGGATTTCCAGGAAATCCCATGATCCACAGGAATAAGTCCTCCAGAAAATCAGTCATTGACATCATATATTATGACAGTTGGATTTAATTTTTTAGGGGAATCCACAGAAAATTTTAACTCCTTGAACTTAGGGCAGGATTTAAGTTTATTTAGTTCCTTGCTGTTGTCAGTTTCGATTAGAACTCCCTTTTCTCTTATTTTTCTTATTTATTTAATCTTTAATGTTTTAAATTCAGCTTTAAGACTTTTAGAAATTTCAGCTTTAACTTCCTCACTAGTTTTACAATTACTATCTGCATTTGCTTTAACTATGAGTACGTAATTTGTTTGAACATCCGGTAAGTTAACAATACGCTGAGATTGTTTGCCAGAGGCTAAGGCAACCACACCCGCATAGGTGGGAACCGAAACGCTTGGCAAGACATTTTGTTGTTTCCTCTCAATCTATCACTAACCTAATCTATCACTAACCTTTCCATATTGTTCCAATTTTTGGATATCTCAAACAAACATAAGAGGTGTCACAGTAGAGGTCTCTATAAAAACATCAAGCATATTTGCTTGTAATCCAAAAAGATAGTCAAGAATAGCTGCACTACCAGTTTGTTCACAATCTTGAGAATCATTAAATGCATGAGTAGAATTTAAAGGTCCTTTTATAGGGGGAAATTTGTCTTCCAGTGTTTTTTCCATCATAGCTAGAGGTTCCTTGAAACTGGTGTCTGGAACTTCAGAGAAAGTCAATTCACCAGACAACTCTGCTATTGAAGCACTATAATTCGACGTTTTGGACGAGACTTCACCTGAGGGGGGGGGGGGAAATTATCACTCCTCTCTGACCTTGACTGGGGCTGCAATCCAGTAGGCAGAAATCTGAACTGCTGAAAATGATGATCTTTCACTGCAGAACGTGCCTGGTTCGATTAAACTTACACACAATTTGAAAGCGTTAGAATAAACGGATCCGGGAGATACTCACCTTGGGGGAGGTAGAACCATTTGGCCGTTGCACTGTAATATGTGAGAACTAAACATCACTTATACTAGAAAAATCGAGTGACAATCAGGAGCACTTAAAACAACCGCTTAACCATGTCCGTGCCACGTACCCAAATCCTCTGAATCTCTTGGCAGTGATCAACTGGCTTAAATTTAGTAGGAAATGGCTGATTAATAAAACAGATTAAGCGACAAAAAAGCCAATTAACAATTAATCGGCCAAGGAGCCAATTACAGATTATGTACTGATTAATCGGTGTAACCTTAATAATAAGTTAAAGGTTAACTTCATGGGGGGGGGGGGGTGAAGCTAAACATTTCAGAAAAATTGATTAATTCTGCAGTGCTAGCATTATACCTGTAAGGTCTAACTCAAAAATAATGGGCCTGCATTAATTATTGGTTGAAGAAAATAATCTGTGATTTTTTTGTACCTTCCTAAACACAGGCAAATTTTTAGTTGGTTTATATGGTTTGTGAATTGTATTTTATCATTTTCCCAGAATTACAGCATGAGTAAACCTGTCATTACATTAATACACTCTTGTGAAATAACATTACAAGTTATTTCACAAGAGTTTAGGAAAAGAAACTCTTTCATTATGAAATATTTCTCACATTTTTGTTGCCAACTGTTTCTGTTACTTTCCAACTAGTTTGAGAAATATTTAGTCTTTTGGTGTGATATACATTGTGCTGCCACTTTATTAGGTACACCCCTGTTGTGCACACACAACAGGGGTGTACCTAACAAACAATTGTTTGTCCCACAATTTCAGGAAAGCTTTTGACACTGTTGCACATGGAAGATTACTGTACAAATTGGAGCAGAATGGTATTACGGGTAAGTTGCTACAATGGATAAAAGGATGAGACAGAGGGGGTGGGAGAAGACAGAGAGGGTGGTAATCAATGGGTGCTGCTCTTCGGAGACTAATGTTATTAGTGGAGTCCCAAAGTGTTCGGTCCACTGTTGTTTTGTATATTTATCAATGATATTGATGAAGGTACATCAGGTTTAGTGTCAAAGTTTGCAGATGATACAAAGGTTGGCAGGGTTGTTAATGACAGTGTGCTACTGCAACAGGATCTAAAAAAATTTGGGCAGATGGGCTAAGAAGTGGCAACTGAAGCTTATCCTTGACAAATGCAAATTACTGCATATGGGTAGAAGTAACCCCAGAGAAACGTACCAACTGTGTGGTACTACACTTAAGGTGGTAGAAAATGAAGACCTGGGAGTAACTGTGCAGTCAGATATGAAGTTTTCAGAGCAGTGCAGATGGGCTGCAAGAGCAGCCCATCTGCACTGCTCAGAAAACTGCACTGCTCATGTCATGAAGTTTTGTCAATGATATACAGGAATTTTGCTAGTAGGCAAAATGAGGTGACTGTCGCATTGTATAAGGCAATGGGCAGGCCACGCCTTGAGTACTGCGTACAGGTCTGGAGGCCACATTTTAGGAAGGATGTAGATTTGCTCGAGCGTGTACAGAGAAGGGCAACAAGATTGGTGAGGAGGAATGAAGGGATCCTCTTATCAAGAGAGAATTAAGTTCTGGAAATTCCAGCAGCTGGAGACTAGGCACCTGTGAGATGACCTAATTGAGGTATATAAGTTATGAGGCCTTGAATGGGTTGGGCATACTGAATTCTGACGGGATTCTTCCACTTGTTTAGATTACGAAACTAAGGGGGCACAAATTCAAATTGAGGAAAGACAGATGTGCGGAAATTTGCCTTTAGCCAGCAGGTGGTTAATTGCTGGAACAAACTTCCATCTGTTGTTGTGGAAGTTGATAGATTAAATAAATTTAAGGAGGAACTCCTTAAATTTATTACTACTACAATGTTGCAAGTCACATGACCACAGTTGTGGATATAAATGCAGCAGTGAAGCGTACAAACCTTGGTTTTCCACGGTTTGTGCAAGCGATTTTCTTCCTTTGGAAGAAAATTGCTTGTTGATGAGAGGAGTCAGAGGAGGATGGCTAGAATTGTGCAAGCAAACAGACGGGACACAATCACATGTCACGTAAGAATACAACCTTGGCGCGTAGAACAAAATATCACAACAGACCACTAGTCATAGTTTGTCTCGAATGGGCTACAACAGCTGACTACCACATTGCACGCCTTTGTTATCAATGAAGAACAAGAGAGCACGCCTCCTGTGGGCACAGCAACACCAGCACTGGACTATCGAGGATTGGGAAACAGTTGCCTGGTCTGACGAGTCGAAGTTCCTGGTGCATCATGTTGATGGAAGGCTCAGAATTTGGTAAAAACAACATGAATCCATGGACCTGTCATGTCTGATGACAACTGTGAAAGGTGGTGGGGACAGTGTTATGGTGTGGGGAATGTTTCTTGGCACACGTTGGGTCCATTGATACCCATAAATTCATGTCTGAATGCCACATCGTACCTAAACATCGTTGTTGACCAAGTGCATCCGTTCATGCTGACAGTTTATCCTCAGTCAGATGGTTACTTTCAGCAGGATAATGTGCCGGTACGTAGAGCCCGAATCACTATGGAATGGTTCCAGGAACATGACAATGACTTTTCTTTGCTGCAGTGGTCCACTCAGTCCTTGGATCTCGATCCTATTGAACCTCTTTTGGATGAGCTGGAAAGGACTATTCGCTGCATGCTTACACCTCTGTTGAATCTCAAAGAACTGCGTGACACACTCATATCTGCATGGTGTTCACCATCTTGTTCAATCCATGCCTAGACAAATTCAGGCTGTTTTGAAGGCTAAAGGAGGCTCAACATGCTACTAGGTATGTGTACCTAATAAAGTGACAGCACAGGTTAATGCAAAATAATATGAAAACACATGATCTACTCTCAAGGAGTTGTTTGGGCAAAAGTTTTTTTAAACAGAATATGTTTCACCACATTTATTTCAGTGATTTCTATTCACCTGGATACTTCTCTTTCTTAGATACCATGTTTTATTCTCTCCTTTATTATTTAATTATATATTTGACAAAAGGCAAATTATTTTTGATCTCTTCAATCAGTATACGAACACATATTGGAGAATGGTAAGAATAAAGGAAATACATTCATGCAAGATATACAGTAAAACCTCGTTATTTCGATATCAGATAATTCGAAGTTAAAAGTAGTCCCCAGCAAACACCATAGGATTTTGCATACTTCTTAGTTCGGATAATTCAAAATACGGGTACAAAGAAATTCGAAGTCATTATCTGGTCCAGTGACCCGCAAACATCATTTAATTCGAAATCTCCAATTACACAGCGTGTTTTCATGGAAAATTTCCGTGCGCAAATAACATTTTCATTCTCAGAGCTATACATTCTTGGTTTATCAAATGCCCATTCCAGGTCATTCTGAATTACTGAAGCCTGTGTGGGACACAGCCTCGAACTTGAGAAAGCACACAATGGTAAGTTGCATTGTTAATGCTTTTTTTTTTTTTTTTTTTTTTTGGTGCAATGATTTACGTGGTTCTACCATATAAATATAATTATATGCAATATGGCAGAATACTATCGTGTGTTAGATTATACTCTCTTTAAGGCAGTTTTCTTTTCTTTCTTTTATAGAAAAATTCTATTTTGGTAAATGGAAGAGGGCTACGAAGAGGAAATATAATGAGCTAAATATTTCGGAAAAGTTAAATCTGATTCGCGAGGTTGATAAAGGAGTGCAAACCAAAGCAGAAATTGCAAAACAATATGGTTTGTTTGTTATTTGGTTTTTAGGAGCATTAGCAACTAAGGCCATATTGCTCCGTGAATATGCGGTGGTCATTCCCTGACCTTTCCGCATCCTCCGTATTTGGTGGTGACGGGCTCGAACACCGGTCTAATCAAGAAGCGTCTGCTACGCACTGCTGCTCCTTCCCACCTGGCTACGGAGGCGCCAAAAAAACAATATGGTATTCCACTTTAAACTCTCTTGACATTTCTTAAAAATCATGATGCTACAGCAAAACAATTCGAGAAAGGAAATGACGTTAGAAGGATGAAGAGAACATGGGGTGCAGAGCACGAAGACATAGAGAGTGAATTATTAGAGTGGTTTTTTCAGTGCAGGGCTAATAATATTCCATTATCGGGACCTATGGTGAAAGAAAAAGCTGAAAAAATTTCACTAGGTATACAAGTTAGGTAAACATTTTAAATGCTCCAATGGGAGGATTTAAGGATTTCATAAACGGCACAATATTGTAACACTACAGGTTTGTGGTGAAGGATCTTCAGTGGACATTGAGGTTACAGAAAGATGACGAGAAAATGCGAAGCCTATTTTGCAGTTACGATCCATAGAATATTTTTAATATAGAAGAAAGCGGAGTTTTCTACAACGTATTGCCAGATAGAACACTGGCAATGAAGAGAGAAACATGTAGAGGAGGGAAGAAGATTAAGGAAAGGGTAACAGTTCTGCTTTGTTGCAATTCAGATGGAAGCGAAAAGTTGCAGTCTTTGATCATCGGAAAATATGAAAAACCAAAATGTTTCAAAGGAGTAAAACATATGCCTTGCATTTACAAGGCTAACAAAAATGCGTGGATGATGGCAAAATTATTCCAGGAGTGGATGCAATGTCTCCATAGGAAGATGGCTGGTCAAAATCGTGAAATTCTTCTCTTGATGGAGCAACATGCAGCACACAACTGCGAAGGACTTGCTCTAAAAAATATTAGAATTCTTTACCGGCAAACACAACTACATGCAGCCTCTAGATCAAGGCATTATTTGCCATGTTAAAACTGGAAAAAACTGGCGAGATACCTCATTGGGGAAACGTCCAGGAATGTTCCCATTACGAAAATAGAACGTGCTGGATGTGATGAGAAACATTGTAGTTTCATGGGAAGAAACTCCTTCCTCTGTTATTCAAAACTGATTCAGAAAGGCTGCTTTTAGTGAAGAAAATCTTGATGATGATACACAAGACTTCGTATGGCCTGAGCTGCAAGTTGAAACGAAGTGTGCAACCAATTTTGAAGATTATAAAGTGTGACAATGTCGTCACTACTACAATGACCATGCTGCTGAGAAAAGTAGCGCCGGTTGACAAGAAGGTGATGCGGTTCAATCGGAAGACGAGAAACATGAGCCACTGGAGGACGCACATGTTACATGTATTTGTGGCAATTTCCACAATGGAGAATGTGCTACATAAGCATTTGTGTAAGGACAATTAGTCTAGCAGACACAATGGACAAAATATCAAAAAAAAAAAAAAAAAAAAATTACATGAACTGTACGATAAAAAAATGAAACAAACTATGTTAGATTACTTTGTTAATAAAAAATAAGTTTGTGCAAATGTTATTTCAATTGTTATTTTTATGATAAAGTTCATCGTTAAATTTTTCTTCTTGCTAATCTCTATAAGGAGTTTATTTTAACATTTGCCTCTGAAAATTGTGATTTGTCAACTTTTCCTGACGGAATGACGCAGTAAGTGAATTTGATTTTTTAAAAGTTCGTTTAACACGAACCTGGAAAAGTTGAAGTGGTATTTTTTTGGTCTCTTGAATTTCAAAATAACAAGGTTTTACTGTATATATGTATAATCTGTTTCAAATAAATAGAGACTAAAAATATAATTTGCAATGTTCAGTGTGCATGTGAAATAATTTTTTTCATGCACTACAAAAACACAAAAGATTACATCCACTTCGGATATTCAAACTTTGCATTTAGCATTAATAGTGCACCAAATTTGAAATAAATTTTGGAAAAAAAAAAAAAAACTGAAAATGGAAGTAAATAATAATATCTAATATTAGATACTATTATTAATAATAACAATATCATAATAATGATATTATCTAATACACATTTTTTTATAAATTTTTATAAGCAGAAATGTTTGAAATAGCTTATACGATTTTTTTAAACTGGAAACCGAGGAGACTAATAGTTTTATCTTTATGTTTTATGCCCATAAAGTTATTTTTTTTATTTTCACAAGAATTAATATTTTATTTTTTTTTACAAACTATAAAATTGCATACAATAAGTATTCTAATCTATCAAGAATTCAAAAAACCCATAAACCTTTTCCATTATTTCATTATTGTACCCCATGCAACTAAACAGTTATGGCAACTGTGCCTTCTAAGCTGTCTTTACTAATTTTCTGATGTGAACACAACAGTAGTGCCAGATACTGGTCATATCTGTGCATTCAAATTTATATCCTACTTACCTTAAGTGGGCATAGCAATTAAACATAAAACTTCCTCTTTATATGAAAAACCTTTCCCCAATAGTTATCTAAAATTCAAACACGCAAAGGACTAACTTGACGAAGCCTTCAAATTTTGTACCACCTAATTCTGAATATTATTGTAGTAAGTCGCAAGACAGAAGATGAAAACATGGCAAAATATGGTGACTGTGCCTAATTGAGGAAAATTACTAAGCGTCTTCTTCCTGTGAGGAAACAGAATGAACATTACCAACTGCGATTCAAATGTTAAAAAATAATCAAATACCTGCACATATCACAGAACCATTTTATACAAAAAAAAAAAAAAATTTACGCTTACATGAACAATTACAAAGCCTTTTCTGCTATATACATGAAATATATTATTGAACTGTTGTTTTTGTGGATGTAGCATTTATATATACCACAATAAATTCTGTTATAAGTTTTGTATTTTATAATGAATATCACAAAAGAAAGAGAAAACGGCTGTTTATGGAATTTATTTTGTTTTATGAAAACCCAAAACATGAGAGATATTAGAACCTATAGTGCTTAGTACCGTGCTTGGGTTGGAGGTTGAGAAAATGAGAGAAGATATTTGTTGACATTACCCTTGAACTTCTGTAGACTATAATTTTCAGGAAAGATATATGAAGGAAGGTTGTACCAGAAAAAGGCAGTTAAATGAATAAATGAGGAAAATGAAGAGTTGGTTCTGTGAGTTTGAAATTGGCCAGTAAATGGATGTTGGTGGCACCTGTTCGGACTGTTTTGAAAGAGAGAGCGGGAATTATAGAAACCAATTCAGAAGAACAGTGCCCATGGAAGTATCTCTAGAAAAGGCATACAGCAGAAACAGTACGTCTATGAGACATTGAGTGGAGATACTCTGTTAGAGGTGAATCATTAATTAACCTAACTGCCCTCTTCTGAATGGAATCAAGAAGCCTGAGAGAGGTTTTGGGGGCACCACCCCCCAGATGTGGGAACAATATTCCATGGTAGGGCAGATTTGCGATTTGTACAGAGCGAACAGCTGTTTGGAAGAAAAGTAACACCGAGAGCAAAAGAGAAAACCAAGTTTTCAGATGTAGAGGAAGCAATATTTATAATGTGCTTGTGCCAAGAGAGATTAGAAGTCGAGATAATCCCCAAAAGAGATATATCAACTTGCCTAGAAATCGGAGTGTCACCAAAGATAAGCATAGGAGCAGAAGAATCCTTTTTGTGAGATATAAGACAAGACTGAGTTTGAAGGACTGAAATCAACTAAGTTGTCTTTGCCTCACTGGAGAATTACCTGGAGATTAGCATTTAAGGAATTGATAGCAGATATTTGAGAAGTTAAACCTGACTGAGCAGGGCAGTGTTTCTTAAAATGGAATGCAATTGCTATAATAGCCAAAATTGTGTATAAGATATTCTGTCAATGGAAAAAGGTCATTAATATACAAGAGGAAAAGAGTGGGGGAAAGAACTGAACATTGGGAGACACCAACATTAGTAGAGAAGTTAGAAGACAGAGCTATCTACCATAACCCTCAGTGAGCAATCAGAGAAAAAACTGGGTAACCAGTTACAAAAAACAGTCGGCAAACCATAAGATGGAAGCTTGTTTAAAAGACCTTTATGCCAAACACGATCAAAAGCTTTTGAGATGTCAAGAGCAACTGCTAGTGTTTCACCAAACTTTTCCACTGAATTTGTCCGTAAATGGGTAACATAAGACAGAATATCACTGGTGGATGGACACTGACGGAATCAATACTGGCGATCATTGATCAGACAGAAGGTTTCTAGGTAGTTTAAGAGTTGGTGGTTAATTGATTTCTCCATTACTTCTACTTTAGAAAGAGTAGAAGTAATTGCAATGGGACGATAATTGGATGGGAAGGACTTCTCACCATTTTTAGGAACTGGCTGGATAAGAACAAATTTCCAAGCAGAAGGAAAAACACATTTGGAATAAGAAAGTTGAAAAGGTCAGCAAAGAACAGGACTAAGTTCAGGAGCACAGGTTTTGAGAACAAGTGGAGAAATACCATCAGGACCTGGAGCTTTCTCAGCATCAAGATTTGTAAAAATCCTTCTGACATCCTTTTGACAGAAGACTATAGGAGGCATTGAATGGAGCATTGAGAATGGTGGGAGGTATCTTACCAAGATCATTAATACATGAGTTGGAAGAAAAATGGGATGCTAGCAGGTCAGATTTATCCTTGGGCTGAAGTGACAACAGAACCATCTGGTTTTGACAGACATGAGCAAAAGTTGCAGCCAATAGCTTTGGCAAGAGACCAGGAATGCTTGGCTACCATTAGGGCAATAAGCAAGTTTTCTACTCTTAGTTTGTTCAAAATCTAGTTTTGACTGATTAATAACTGCTTTAAAATTGTTGCGAGCTTTGGTGTAGGCAGAAAATGAAACTGAAGAACTGGAACAAAGCCAATTACGATATGCAACATTCTTCTCCTGAATGGCCTTAGCACATTTATTGGAAAACCAAGATTTAGATAAAGGATGAGATTTTAAAATGGAGTGGGGGATAAAGGATTCCATTCCTACAAGAATAATTTCACTGACATGATCTGAGCAAATGTTGACATCAGAAGTTTTGAAACAGTAATCCAACCAAGGAAAAGAAATCTTGCAGGTTCTTGTAATACCAAACCATACGAGGTTGGGAATAGTCATGAGATAAAGGCTTCATTGGAGAAGAGACAATCACCAATTTGTGATCTGAGGTAGCTAAAGGACCACTCACTTCGACCGCGTACTTAGAAGGGTTGTTTGTGAGAAAAAGATCGACCATGTTGGCTGTATGGTTAGGATTGTCCAGTATTCTTATAGGTAAATAAACAATCTGTGCAAGGTCATTAGTAATTGCAAAAACCTCAGCATCTCGGCCAGCTGGGTCGGTGTCACTAGAAAACGGAAGCTGGCTGGAGTTGTGAACATTAAAATCACCAAGGAAAATTACCGCATTGTTAGGAAATTTGGACTGGAGATAGTCAAGTTGCAAAGAGAGGAAGTCAAAGAGCTCCAAGTGATTGGTGGAGTTGGGAGAACAGTAGAGACAACAGATAAATTTGACACAACGATGTAGAGAGAATTTAAGCCAAAGAACATCAAAAAGAGTAGATTCCAAATTACCAAGTCTCTGACAAGGAATATCGGAATGGACATATGCACAAGTACCACCTTTGAGGTGAGAGGAATCATACAGCAAATAATTTGGGCAACTGAGATGAGCAGTAGTTGAATCAACCGATAACTGAGATTCTGTCAGAAAAAGTACATAGTGTTTGGCAGACTGCAAGGGAAATGGGCATTGTTGAGGTTAGAATTGAGACCACGCATAACTAGGAAGCGTTTGGGAGGTTTAGATATTGTTTGCCGATAAGCTTAATCTATTAGTTTGACAATTCATTGTGTATTCATTAGTAAGAAAAAGTGTGGGGGGGGGGACATGCTGTATGAAGTAATGAAATTTTGGGATATGGCATACACATGGTAAGAATATACCCAGATCCTTGACATAACGTGGTCTCGACAATGCTCCCCGTATACACACTACTCAGACTCCCTCCAGTCACTATCTGGCAGAGTAGAGGTAGCAAGATTATACACTAGCTGATCCGGAAAGAGTTACCAATAGGTTTGGTCAGGTGTACTAAGTAGCGGCCAGCCTGCGAACACAATTTTAGAGCTGTACCCTCGAAATGTAAGGAAGACTGGATCCCGCTATGATGTCCATCATAACCTCAAATGTCATCAGTCATACTGCATGAAGAAAGAGGTGGGGAAGGGTTGACCGGAACTTAGCTCTGGAGACTAAACATGGGTTCCACCACTTCAAGCCTCCAATAAGCAAAGTGGTGGGATTGCACCGCTTGATGAGAGTATCTACCATCTAGTATTGCCTGGTAACACAGGGGGAGGGGGCTGCATTCCTCCATGTGATGTGGGCGCCAAGCCTCGACCCCTGCTTATGTTGGTTCATACCTGGGTGGTCACACACAGTGTGTTGTGCATAGAGGTTATACCCAGGATTATTTCCACCATCGTGAAGGTGCAAGCAGAGGATTTGGCTGTCACAGATCATCCGGACTTCGCCGAAATTGGGTCCACTTGACTTGAGTGACACCCGAATATCAGTTCCATCAGTGTTTTAGACTCCAAAGTAGCAAGCACAGCTTGTCTGGCATATCTGAGAGAATGTCTGTGACAACCTCAAGGACTAATATATTAGTAAATATTAGTAAATAATATTGAGCAATATTATTTTGGTCACCCCTCAAGTATAGGCTTCAAATCACAAAGCCACTTTTCTATCACTGCACAATAAAATATTAGCTCCTGTTCTGAAATGATTGCTCTAGACTTGGACTATCAAACAGCATAGTGGCACCCTTGGTAAGGCCAGGTGGTGCCTACAAACCAGCAATCACTCTTTCTGTGAGTGTGTGTTTATAGGAAAAGCTCAGATGTAAACATCATAAATTAATTCACAGAGTTGAAGGTCTCAGTCACTTCTCAGCTCATACCTATCCCACAAAAAGGACCTCCTTCTACCTTATACATGATTCCAGCAGCCTTTTTTTTTTTTTTTTTTTTCAGGCATAATTCTGTCTGTTGCTGATTTCCTTTACAAGAGAAATTAGCATTTCTCTCTGTTCTCTTGTAGAAAGTATATATATCACTTAAGTCCAATTTAATTAATCCTGATATGGTTCTGGATGCTAATCTCATTTCTCCAGCTAATACTTTTGCTTGAAGAGATGTTGCCAAATTCAGCTAGCTAAAAACCTCAGTCACATCTAGAACACAAACACAACAACCATATCTACAATGATAACCATTCTCTGTATTTTAGTGTGTTATTTAATGGCTAGTGACTGGTGCAATTTGAAAATGCTGGAAGCTGTCTGACTTTGTAATAACAGCTACTCTATTTTCTTTTACAACGCCTCACATCACGTTAACCTGTACAAAGAGAGCAACAATGAATTTGGCTATTAGGGGTTTACTACTCTATTAGTTTGACAATTCATTGTATATTCATTAGTAAGAAAAAGTGTGGGTGGTGGGAACATGCTGTATGAAGTAATAAAATTTTTGGATATGGCACACACACATGGTAAGAATATACCCAGATCCTTGACATAATGTGGCCTTGGCAATGCCCCCCCCCCCCCGCATACACACTACTCAGACTCCCTCCAGTTACTATCTGGCAGAGAACTTTGGAATTAATATTTATTTACTGATGCAATGCAATATGGTTCAAAATGCAGATGCCCCACAAAAACAACAACAATATATTCTGTATAGAATGGCTTCTATGACGTGTGAAACTATTCAATGCTTTTAATATTTTGAACAGATTCAAAGTGAATGCCATACTCAGAAAAAAAAAAACAACTAATGTATGGATAAAAATATAATGTAAATGAAGCCAAGAAGTAAAAAAAAAAAAAAAATTAAAAGAAAGGTAACCAATTCAGAATATGATCACTCAAGCAGCTAATTTCCAAGAAATCCTGATTTTTTTATTTTTTTGCTTTGAATTTATTATTTTCTTCTGTTGCGCTTCTTATTTCTAAATACTAACTGACTTCTGTAGTACCAAGATTGGGTATGACTTACACACATCGCCAGATTGAATCCACATACCACCACAAAAAAAGGTACAGCCCACTATTAACTCATTGGAACATGGATTACTTTCTTGTAGTCCTATGCATATTCTAAAAAAGAAATAGTAGCTAATGCTCCTAAAAACCAAACAACAACAATACCCAGCCAATTATCATTCCGCTCCCTGCCAGGTAATAATACAGCAACTGTTATAACGAGCATACTACACAGATATACCAAACAAATTTTGGTAACTATGCAAACATAATTAATTGCTCATGTAGTTGAAAAAAACCCAATTCTTGGAATAGGTGAAAATGAAAAGGGTGACTTAGCATTATGGACCACCTGCATCAGATTAACAGCCAGTTTATGACCTTGTCCTTCCATGGACGGCAGCTATACAATAGTGCATGGCATTCTGCTTGTCGCATTATTCTATTTACAGATTTTCTTGTATTCACTGAACCATAAATTTATTTTGGGTCTTCTAAGAATTTTGGAAAGGGGATTTCTATGAACATTGTATGCATTTCAGGACTTCTAAGAACTTTGTATGCAGTTCACTTTTTCATTTTAAAGTAAAATCGGTTAGAAACGAACTCTTCCTTAGGAAACATGTCTACTAACAAAAGAAAGCGTCTTTCAATTAGCAAAAAAGTCGAAATTATTTGTGAGTTAGAATGTGGTGCAAAATATGTTGAAGTGTGTAAAGTTTTCTTTGTCCTCTTCAAGTGTATCGACACTGTGGAAGAATAAAGATGTTTACATATTGGCACTGGAAAAGAACATAACCAAAAAAAAAAAAAAAAAATAGAAGGTGCTTGTTTGTTTGTTGTTTGGTTTTTAGGAGCATTAGCAACTAAGGCCATATTGCTCCGGGAATATGCGGTGGTCATTCCCTGACCTTTCCGCATCCTCCGTATTTGGTGGTGACAGGCTCGAACCCCGGTCTAATCAAGAAGCGTGTGCTACGCACTGTTGCTCCTTCCCACCTGGCTACGGAGGCGCCAAATAGAAGGTGCAAGGTTACAAACGTTGATGAAGCACTGCTTCAATGGTTCACCACACAAAGAAAAACAAGTGCTGGATTTTCAATAGATGGTCTGATCTTGAAGGCTCAAGCGGAAAAATTTGCTAAACAATTTGGATACGATTATTTTGTGTGTAACAACAGTTGGGCTGAATCGATTTAAAAACAGACATGGCATCATTTATGCAAAAATTAGTGGAGACTTGATCTGCAACTCCAATAATGGCAAATGAATGGATTGACCACGTTTGGGCAGAAATCAAGAAAGATTTCAATGGCAGAGACATCTACAATGCCAATGAAACAGGACCTTTTTTTTACAATTTGACACCTGGCAATACATTTAAATTCATAGGGGAAAAATGTGTTGGTGGAAAAAAAAATCAAAGGCTCGCTTGATGGTGCTCGTAGGCACAAATATGACAGAAACTGTCATATTTGCGCATACGAGCAAATCATATTTGACAAAAAAAAACTGTTATCGGAAAATTGTTAAAACCTCAGTGTTTGAAAAATGTAAGGAAACTTTGGGTGGATTACGCTGCAAACAAGGAAGCTTAGATGAGTTCGGATATTTTTCGCCAATACATAAATGAATGGAAAATATTTTATTGTTAGTTGATAACTGTCCTGCACATTCCCAGATTCAAAATATGTCCAATATTAATCTAGCATTTCTGCCTCCTGATGTGACATCAATTTTACAACCAATGGACATAGGCGTAGTCAAGAGTTTGAAAGGATTTTATAAAAGATTTCTAGTTCTACATCTGATCAGTCAAAGAGAACAGAAACTTACCGAGTCTATATCGATATTGGATGCTATAAATTTACTGAATGATGCGTGGAGCAACTTTACTTCAATAACCATATCAAATCGCTTCAATAAATCGGAATTAAATTCAAATGAATTTTCAATTGTACACAAAGATGATGAAAACGACTTCCCATTAACCGAATGGTCGCTATGTAACGTAAGTTTTAATACAAATAGCATCGACGAATTTGTACGAGTTGATGACAACTTATTAACTAGTGGTTTTCCTACAGAGAGTGATATTGTAGATGCTGTGCTCAAAAAAGCGATAACAACGACGACGATATGATGACAATTAAAAATGAATCAAAATCAGTGCCAACAATTTCACAAGCCCAAACTGCAATGGACACAGTCAATTTTTTTGAAGGAATTGAGGCAAGTAATGAAACTTTTAATGCACGAGTGTTTTAAGAGGAAACTTAAGAAATATCAATTTTAACACCAATTTTAAGATTTATAAATAAAGACTAATCGAAATCTTGTTTATAATTAAATAGTATGTTTTTAATTACAGAGAAAGAAATTGTGTTTAGTATTAGGTGTATGGTTTTAAAATTACAGACAAATAAATTGTGTTTAATATTAAGTGTATTGTAGTTTATACAAGAATATATTAATACTAATAATATGTAGGTAGAGGCAGTTCTTGCTTTACGAGTTTTTTCCCCCCCAAGTATCAAGTATCAACAAAATCGAAAATATGAACATTAATTGCAAAAAATGAAATGTTAAACATTCATAAATACCGCATTCCAAACCACGTGCATAGCTATACAATACAGTGTACCCAGCTTTACAATATTAATCAGTTCCAGAGACACCATCGTATCGTGAAAATATCGTAATGCGAACCCAATAACACATTGTTTTTTTTTTGGTAATTCGTTTCAAGATCTCAGAAGTTGAAATTTTCGCTGTATAACTAAGCTATTTATCTCTCTAAAATGTCATTTTTTAAGGTCATGAGCATGACCTTAAGACCATATAAAAGGTCGTGAGCATGGTTTATAAATTGTATTAGTTACCAATGCAAACCATTAAAATGCACTACACTTTCATCAATGTCATATGTTCCGTTGGCGCCTCCATAGCCAGGTGTGCAGGAGCAGAAGTGCGTAGCACACGTTTCTTGATTAGACCGGGGTTCGAGCCCATGACCACCGCATATCCCCGGAAGAATATGGCCTTAGTTGCTAATGCTCCTAAAAACCAAATAACAACATATGTTTCGTTATAAGAATCAATTTTAAATGCCTTTGTGATATTTTTCTAAAGCATATTTCTGGAGGTCACAACCATAAAACAATAAAAACAATTTGCACTTTCCGGTTTATTGGGCTTTTCTGTTACTGCATGCAATTATAAACGGGTAATAAACTCCATGTAATCACATTTGTGAAAATACCGATATCTGGAATTGTGTGGGTTTTTGCACTATTATGGTGAAATGAGTTTCCCTTCATTGAAATTTTCAATCATATAAAAAAAATTAAATAAATTTTCAGAATCTTCTCTTCATTCCTTTTTTTAAAACTTCATAAACTTGTTACTTCATGCGAATCGTGTTAGTAGCAATTGGTGCGTGCCGTTAAAAAATGCTTATTCATACAATCGTGAAATTTATAATTAAAAGAGAAGATTATCTTGGAAACAAATGCCTCTTGAAACATTTCTGAAGACGACAACTCCTTGTGCAACAAACCAAAAAGTGCTGAGCCAAAAATGAGTGATCAACGAGTGTGCATCATTTAGTTGATGATAATGATGAAGAATAAACATCTTTAACCTTTGTAAGTCATAAATAATATCTTTATTATTATAAATGCTTGATTTCACAGGCTATGTTTTCATTTCTTTGGATAAATCAATTATTGTTTAAACATAAACTAATTACCCAACTAACTTCATTGTTGAGAACGTAACCCCTATTTTTAACCTTATGTCTATGGGAAATAAATTCCCGCTTTACAAGCGTGTTCTAGGAACGAATTAACTCGTAAAGTCGAGAACTACCTGTATATACTTACATATATACCTACATATTATTAGTATTAATATGCTTGTACTTATATTATTTTTCTCTCTCTCTAATATTTCTTGTTTTGCGAATCAATCTTTTTTATCAAGTTACCGAGAACTTAAAAAATTAGGAGGTAGATTTAATTCATCACTGATATAAAGTGTTCATTGTTTAACGTCCCCCCCAGGGTTCCCCATCTCCGCTATCAATGAAGTAGCGAGTAATGGTCATAACAAGGAAATTTTTTCGGTCTCTTGATGGTTGGTCTCAAGTTCAACTATATATAAGCAGAAATATGTTTGAATGCATCATTTTGAAATTTTAAAAAGCTTAGGGTGATCAGACATCCCAACGTCCACAAAATAGTTTTGCGAATGCTGTTTTGTTGATTTTCACATAAAGCTATTTTTCTGAATTACACATATGATATTAAAATTAAAATATAATATTGTTAACTTAGCATGTCAGTTAACATTATCATACTGATATATTTCACGTCTAACAATGTTCAAGTGTTAGGACACTGCAAAAAAGCATCAACACAAACTACAGCAATACCCCACATTGCACTGATAATTGGTACCAAAACTGTTCCGTGTTATGTGAAACCGTGCTGACTGAGGTATAATTATAATGGGTTTTAATTGAATGCATGCCGACCGGGCTAGCCGAGTGGGTAAAGTACCTGCCCGGCAACCCAAAGGTCGCGGGTTCGATTCCCGCCTCGGGCTTGGATCAAAGTACTGCAAAAACCTTGGGAGGTGCAATATGGCCACAGAAGCCGATGCGCCAACAACTACCAAATCAAAAAAAAAAAAAAAAAAAATTGAATGCATACCAGAGAAACAGTCTATAAACAAATTATAATAAATTTATAAACAATTTGAATTTGATAGCCAATTAAAAGGATTTGAAATTAAAAAAAATTGCAAAAATTTTATTAATGAAACGGTAACATCATGAATGATGAGAAAAAAGCTTTATTGTTTATTTTGGTATTTCAGTAATGAAGTCATCTCTTCTTTTTCCCGGCGTAAAAGTCTTTGTAGCATCAGATCCCATCTTGTAAAATTTGCCTTATTTTGATGCTACGTTCAATGCTGAATTCAGATCTCCATTCATAATGTAAACTATGTAACCCCCCCCCCCGGAAAAACTTTCTCCAATTCTTCTGTTGAAAATTCTTTGGGTGCCACTTCAGTATTGTTTTCCTCTTCTTCATATGCAGTTTGTTCGTCAATTTCAAGGAGAGTTGCATCGTCTAAGTCATTTCTGTATGATTCAGCACAACACATACATTGGCAGTGTCCAAGGTTTCGAATCCCAAGTCTTTTCTGATCTTCACAATGTCCTCGAGATTTGCCCGAACTTGCGATTTAAAGCCAGTAAAATCGTTTTCCAAATGGAGTGAAACATGCTGCCAAACAGAACACATGTTGTTGGCAATGATTTCTAGCCAAGATACAGATATATTTTTTATCATATTTAAAGGGGTAAAAAATAAATTGTGAAATGAAAAGCTATCACAGCAGGATGGAATTAAGAATACTGAACACTGTTGCTGCTGGCTGCCCGAGGGGAGCTTTTGGCACACGTGCATGTGATACAATAGAGTTAGCATCACAGCATATATATAAGCGTACCAAGGCTATGATACTGCAGCATATATGTAAAGTATGTGTCTAGGCTATTGAATGAGCTTTAATATGTACAGTAAATTTTCAACTTGAACTTAATTGAAAACTGTGTTATAGTGAAACCTGTGCTGTTTGAAGCCATGCTAAGCGAGGTATTGCTGTATACTATCTGCTTGCTCATGAATATATAACATTTAAGGAATAATATTCCAAGGAATGGACAGTTAACAGAAAAAAAAAAAAAAAAAAAAAGGTCGCTTTCATAAAGAAATTGAATGCATGATATGCATGGCATTTTTAAACGGTGGATGTCATAGATGTGTTGATATAAAAAGAGCTCACTTAAAATAGAAACAAGGACAAACCTGTAGAGGCAAATCTATAAATTCTGCCCCATCCCCAAGATACTCAAACAGATCCACCCCATGATTTTTAACAACCATGATGAACCAACGGTAGTCCTCTAAGTGTTTCGACAACATTGCAGCAGACCTAGTGATATTGCAGACACTGTAGCAGATCACTGAAGTGTCTAGCCATTGTTATGCCTGGAAGTAAACAGAAATTGGTGCTGCTTATTACCTACTATTTTGCCATCCCTGGATGTAGTGTCTTCCATATTAATATATAGGCTGTGGTTTCACAGCACTGATTCAGATTTTTCAAAACCAATTGATTATTACTTTTTTTTTTTCTTTATCAAACAGTATTCCAATGAAGAATTAAAACAAATAAGAGTACCTTCTGTCAAGACAGAATTCAAATCTGGGCCTTTTCCATATTCAGAAAACTTGAATCTATGCCATTATCACACCCAACCCAACTCCTTCACATATGTCAATGTGGAAATAATATTTTCTTTGAACAAACACTAGACAGAAGAGCAAAAGTCAACAGAAGTCTTTACACCGAAAGTGATTCTGAAAATAGCAATTGATTACAAATGACTTGTTTGTACTTATTAACTTCATTATAGAACATAAAATTTAAAAACAGAATCTATTGAAAAAGGTGACTAATAGTTATGAATAGAATTATCTGGTATTATTAATGTCAAATGTATTTTTGGGTTTCTATTTTTAAATATTTTCTTATAAAAAACATGATAATTGTATCTGGATTAGGACACTTAACTGGATGGTAATTTTACTTTAACCAAAAAATAAAATTACAGATCATTTTGTGTGCACTCTTATGAAATAATATTAGTGTTGCTAATAAAAGCCAGGACAGTAAAAATTACAGCACTGGCTTTTATAAGTAGGTTTTGGAAATGTCAAGATTTTTCTTCTTCAGAGTAAATGTTGTCCATTTTCAATCCTGAACTGGTCACCCTAAATGAACTTCAAAACAGAACTGACTAAAAGATTTTAGTCAGTCCACACACACACACACACACACACACACACACACACACACACACACACACACACACACACACTAAAAACGTGTTCCTCCTAGTAATATTTATTCGAGCCAGTGGAAGAAGAGGGCAAGGCAATTACGTCACTACAATGCTATTAATTATTGTAACTGCCTCCATAATGTTCACCAACCTCGTGCACGTGCTTCCCTGTCAAACATTTGATGTTCCATTGTAAAGTTTTTGTATATTAATAAATACTGTATACAGTATTTGCAAATAGTTTAGTATTTTGTAAATATTTTAAATATTTGTATAGTTTGTAAATATTTCAGTCCTGCTCTTTCAGATACAACAATATTCCTCATGCATTATGGAACCCAAATCAAAAGGCACCAAAATCAAATCTTGAGAATTCTGAGCACTACAAATGCACAGGTAAATAATTACACAGGTCATCTCCTGATTAGATGTCCATCAGTGCATTTCAACAGGTGTGCCTTTTATGTACAAAAGATTTGACTTACTCCGTATACCTCTACATTTTAGGTATAAAAGCGTGTGTGGGGTGGGCAAGGAAAGCGAGCAGGGGGTGAACTCCCTAGTATATATTATTATTATTTATATACACAATACATAAGAAGAAACACACAAGCATGTCTAATTTTTAAATTTTGCACACTTAATGGCATGAAAAATTTGAAATAAACTTGAAATTGGAAGTGGTCTGGCCCTTTTTGTAATACTGGATTAAAATTTTTGCATTTGATATTAAAATTGGACTATGCATTGCTGCTTACATTTTAGAATTTCTAAATTAAAATTTTGCCTAATCGGCTATTTTTTTTATTCAACAATAAAGTTGTTCTCCATCCATAATTTAATCAAAAAACATCAACAGTGTACTTCTGAAAAGAGGCATAATTATTTTATTTAAAAAAAATAATAATAAAATAAATAAATAACCTTGGCCACAACATACAGAGATGTAACACAAATTGCCAAACATGATTGGCAATCTTTGTTAATTGGGCACATTTGTAGATGCGATTGTGCCTAAACAACAACTCTATTATGAATTTTCATTAATTATGTACTTATTATTAGTGGGGCTACCTGGATTATGGGTTTTTCGATCTCAGGTATAATCCCACTTCATATTTTTGACTTTTCGTGCAATTTCTACACATGCAGTCACATTATAATATATTTGTGTGTTTTAAATTATAGAAATTAATTTTAAATTAAAGGAAAGAGATTAAAGAATTTTATATTTATTAAGATTCAAAGAAAAATTACTCTTTGTTAACCAGTTTTACATATATACTCACTCCTTCCTTTTCATTTTCCATAAGGACTTTCTTTAAGGCAACAACTTTTTTTGTTTGTCGATGCTGAGCCTTGAACACTTCCCTGAAATCAAATGTATCAATGATCAGCTTATTTAAACCAAATAACACCTTAATGCAGTACAATAAAAACAAGGTTCTGGAAACTAAAATAAAAATGAATAAGTAAACTAGGGTAAGAAAACAGTTACTGTTGTTTACGATTAGAGAGAATTCAGACGAGGTGTCAGGTTTTTAATATGCAAACTTTCAACCCAAAACCACAAAATGCATTTTTGAAAAATTCTATGGGGGGGGGGGGGGGAGCCTTGCACATTCGTTTGAAACTAACTAACCCAGCTGCTTCCCATAACAGTGTAAAAATAAATTCCTCATTATCAACTGCATTTAAATCTAGACTTTTCCAAAGGGATTGCAAGTGAACCACTATCCTGCCATGGCAGGATAAATAAACACAAAACAAAAAGCAACTCAGATAGGATGAAAGAGATTACTGTAACAGAAAGGAAATAGCTCCAATTCCTATTTCCAAATAAACATGAGTATTACAATGATTTGTGGCCCTCAAAGTTCAACCCCACCCATCATCTTATTCCTTAATATTTAATTTCTCTCATTGGGTTTTCTTTTCCCCCGAGACAACTAATTTTTAAGTATATTATATTAGGAGTGAGTGAGAAATTTTGATAAAAGAAAGATAAAAGAAAGAAAGTGGGCTTGATTTATTTCAACCACCTTTGCTTTTCATAAGCATTAAATGCCTAAGTGCTCTAGCAGGTAATGTCTCAAATTCTTGCCGTTTGAACCTTTCCGACAGCTGCAATCTTGGTGGTGGCATTGTTTATTTATTTATTCTTTTGTTTCATTGGTCAATATATGAGGCATGGATGGGATGAGGAAATGTTTCAGTCTGTTGTTTCTACTTTCTAAGAGACAATTAGTATTTATTTAAGGTTTCCTTGTGGAAGTTGCTTATTTTTGATCCACAGTGCTTTTTTGAGTGACATGTATGAGAGTTAAATAAAAATAGTTTATATTTTATTATTTAATTCTTTGTAGTTATTCAACCCAGACCAGACCAGACCAGACTAGAGCAGCAAAGCAAAAGGCTCAAGCTAATGGGAGTGCTGTGGCTCAGGGGAGAACTGAGGGGGGCAGTTGCCCTCTGAATCACAGCCAATTAAATAAAATGCATTACTTGCTTGATGTTTGTGGAGCAGTCGGGTATGGGACATGATACTGCCATGGGGGATGTCTTTGTGTGTGTGTGCGTGATGCAAGGAGTGTAAGGAAATCAGGCGACAACTCAGCATTGTTTTGGGCCTATATGAGAGCTCTAAGGACAGGGTGGATGCCCTCGAAGGATTAAAAGTGAGGGGCCCATCAAGCTCTCAGCTGCCCACACCAATGCCAGAGCTTGCAACTGGTCATCACGCAACACAGCGGCAGTCCCCAAGGCAGAATGCGCTGGTAACAAAGGAACTAGTAGTTGTTGGTGACTCTATTTTCAGGGAAACGGGAAACATGCTTTGCAAAAAGGATAGATGGAACAGGACCAGGGTATGTCTGCCAGGGGCAAAGGTTGATGACGTTGTAGAGCGGATATCATCTTTTAAGGGCACAAGAGGTGATATAGTTGTACACGTTGGCACTAATGATATTAAGAGTAGGAGACCGGCGGAATTACTTAACAAGTACAGGTCACTGTTGAAAAAAAGCTGTGAATTAGGGTTGAATTTGAAAGTGTCTGCAATTCTGCCCAGACACGACAGGAGGGAGTATATGATGAGAGGCCTGTCGATCAATTCATCCCTGGAAAGATTGTGCAAGGCTCAAGGGGTAGAATTTTTTTCAGCCTGGTCTGTACTTGTTAACAGGAGAGACTGCTTCTACAGGAATGGGATACACATAAATAGAAAGGGTGCAAGAATGTTTGCTGATACTATCGAGGCAGTGTTAGGTGAGTCGGAAAACTGCTAGCTTGGGGGGGATACAAGGACTAATAGATTAACAGTAGCCACTGGCAGAGGTGAAAGTGATTCTTACACTGCTTCTATTGGAACGAGCCGCAGCCTGGAAAATAAGATGCAGGATATTTCAGAGACTGTTGGGAATCATGGGGTACAAATAAACACATGGGTTGTGTTAGGGTAGCTAAGAAAAAGAACAGGTGCATGTATACTTGCATGTACACCAATGCTAGGAGTTTCGTAAATAAATTTGATGAATTTGAGGTATTGCTCAAAACATCAAAGGCAAATATTGTGGGGATTTCAGAGACGTGGTGTCACACAGATATAAGGAAAGCAGAACTGGAATTTAGGGAGTAAAATGTCTACAGAAAGGATAGACAAGATAGGATGGGAGGAGGGGTTATGCTATTAGTTAAGAGATACATAAAATCCAAGGAAGTGAAGCTAGTCGACATTGCTGGACAGTGCAGTGTCGAGTCAGTTTGGTGTGACATAAGCATTGGGAGATCAAAATTGAGTAGGAGTGTGCTATAGGCCTAATGACTCTGATGAGTATAATAAGAAACTGTACAGGGAAATAGAGTGGGCCAGTAAATCAGAGAGTCTTATAATGGGGGATTTTAATTTCCCAGATATTGACTGGAATTTGGGGGCTGGTCACTCACACACTAGCAAGGCTTTTGTGGATTTATTGGATGATTGTTTTCTACATCAGCATGTTCGGGAGGCAACTAGAGGGAGTAATACTCTTGATTTGATTATCAGTAGTGTATAAGTGTATAAGTTCATTTACCTGCAGATTCTTCATGCATTAAGAATCTGCAGGTAAATGAACCACTAGGTGGCAGTGATCACAGTGTGCTGAAGTGGGATTTACTCAAAGAGGTAACTACCATTAGGGGTAAAGGGAACGGTTATTGCTTTAGTAAAGGCAACTACGATGGACTGAGACAGTATTTAAATTCTATACAGTGGGACCAACTGATGATGTTACCAACAGCAAATTCAAAATGGGAAGCATTCAAAGAACTTATCTTGGAAGCTACTAGGCTTTACATACCAACTAAGAAATGTTGTTCAAGGTTTAGGCCTAAGTGGATGTCAGATGAACTAATGAGACATATGGCAGAGAAGAAAAATGCATGGGATACATACAAATTAACACGTGACACAGAAGCCTATGATAGATACAAGTTGATCTGTAACCAAGTTACAAAGGAGGTTAGGCAGGCGAAGGCAGATTACGAGAAATCTTTGGCAAGGGATGCAAAGAAAAACAGCAAAGAGTTCTTTACTTATGTAAAGTCTAGAAGGAAGGGGATGAATCAGATTGGTCCACTTGATATCGATGGGTCAACTGTTGATGATCCAGCTCAGGTAGCTAACAAACTAAATGAATATTTTGCATCAACATTCACACATGAGGAGTTATTCAGCGAGTGGAATGCCAGAGGTGTATTCAACTCTGGCAGTAAGCTAGAGAATCTTGTAATAACTGAGAGTAAAGTGGAGGAGAAATTGTTGAAGATAAATACAAGAAAGGCACCTGGGGAGGATGGGATCTATCCAGTTATATTAAATGAGGCAGCAAAGGAAGTAAGCAAACCATTAGCCATAATTATGAGAGCTTCCTTGGACTCAGGGGAAGTACCCATGGACTGGAGATGTGTAAATGTGACCCCAATTCACAAAGGAGGATCAAAGGGCGACACAAGTAATTAGAGACCTGTTAGTTTAACTTCTGTTCCCAGAAAATTAATGGAGGCACTGGTTAAAGAAGCACTGCAGGATCATCTAGACAAGACTTCAGTTATAGCTCAGACACAGCATGGTTTTGTTAAGGGGAAGTCTTGCCTGACCAATTTGATTGGATACTATGATGCAGTCACAAAAGAACTGGATGCAGGGAATAACTTTGATATTATATACTTGGATCTTAGAAAGGCTTTTGATACTGTTGCACATGGAAGACTGCTGCACAAATTGGAGCAGTGCGGCGTTGAAGGCAAATTGCTGCTATGGATAAAGGGGTGGTTGAGGGAGAGGAGACAGAGAGTGGTAATCAATGGACACTGCTCATCGTGGACTAATGTTATTAGTGGAGTCCCTCAGGGTTCAGTATTGGGTCCATTATTGTTTTCTGTATTTAGAAATGATATTGATGATGGTATATCAAGCTTAATGTCCAAGTTTGCAGATGATACAAAGGTTGGCAGGGTTGTCAAGGACACTACTGACGCTATGCTACTGCAACAGGATCTGGAAAGGTTGAGCAGATGGGCTGAGAGGTGGCAAATGAAGTTTAACATTGACAAATGTAAAGTACTACATATGGGAAACAGCAACCCCAGAGCAACGTATCAACTCTGTGGTACTACACTGACATTGGTAGAGAATGAAAGGGACCTGGGGGTGGTTGTGCAGGCAGATATGAAGTTTTCTGAGCAGTGCAGACAGGCTGCAAGAGTAGCTCATGGTGTATTGTCGATGATATATAGGAATTTTTCTAGCAGGGATAAGGAGGTGATTATTCTCTTGTATAAGGCAATGGTCAGGCCACACCTAGAGTACTGTATACAGGTCTGGAGGCCTCATTTCAAGAAGGATGTAGAGATGCTGGAACGAGTACAGAGAAGGGCAACAAGATTGGTGAATGGAACAAATGGGTGCTCTTACGAAGAAAGGCTTATGTTTTGCAAATTACGGTGTCTGGAGACTAGGCACCAGCAAGGTGACCTGATAGAGGTGTATAAAGCCTTGAATGGTTTGAGCATCCTCAATGCTGATGGGATTCTTCCTCTTGCTCAGAATAATCACCTGAGAGGGCATAAATTCAAATTGAGGAAAGACAGATGTAGGATAGACGTGAGGAAATTTGCCTTTAGCCAGCAGGTGGTTGGTTGGTGGAACAGACTTCCATCCCTTGTCGTGGGGGTTGATAGCCTGAATAAGTTTAAGGCTCAGCTGGACAGGTATTTCGAACGAACAGAGGGATGAAGTGGAAGTGGTTATTTTTTATTTATTTTTTGGCTGATGCTGCATAAGCTTGCATGAAATGCCTCTACTAATGCTAATGTGAGACGATGTCACTGAAGCGGCAAATGTGAAATTCGTCGTATCGTTTCATGGCCACATTTGCTTGCCAAGTGTTTCGTACTGTCTTCCTGTTCTTCTCTATCCTCTTCCATCCTGCAGTGTTTCATTGTTTTGCTGCCATTGTTTTTTCTTTTGTGTTTCTTTCGTCTGAAATTGTTGTGGGAAGTGCAAAAATGTTGCATGGTTTGGAAAGGGATGGATGCATGCCAGGACTGATGAGGTGAGTTTTCTTTGTATTTCCGTATTCTTTTCCCATCTTGGAGGCAGCAGTCCCCAAGATTAAAAAAAAAAAAAAAAAAAAAAATTTTTCTTTTGACATTTTGTGTATTTTCAAAGAGCAATTTCATTGTTAGCGCACGTGCAATCGTTTTGTTCTGTTCGGCTGAGAAGAAGTGCCAACTGCACTTGGTGTTAATTTTTGTTTCTTTTTTTAACATTGTGTTGAATGCTCGTGTAGTGAAGTGCAGATATAATATGTGACGAAAAGAAGGTTGTGAACTGAGAAAAATAATTGTAATTAGGAGAGAGAAAAAAAAAAAAATTATAAGAGGGGTTATGTTTTTAATCAACTTTCATCTGTGTTTAGTGAAAAAAGGTTAGGTTTTTACACAACTTTGGGAGGGATTCAAGCAAAAACCGATTGTTGGAAAAAAAACGATTATAAGAGGGGTTGTGTTTCTAATCAACTTTCATCTGTGTTTAGTGAAAAAAGGTTAGGTGACTTCGGGAGAGATTCAAGCAAAAACCAGTCATTGGCCACACGTGGTATTACTTGTTTAAAAAAAAAAAAATTGCTGTTTTTGTGTTAATTTTTCTTCATTTTAACTCGGAGATGTTATGTTACATGACATTTTAACTTCTTCAAATAACATGCATTTCTGTTACTTGCTGCTCCCAAAAAAATTTGCTATTTTGCAATTTTTTTTTATCAGCTTTGACATACTGTTATGTCACATGACATCTGCCATGTGCAGTCATCAAGAAGAGGGGAACACAGTGAGTGAGCAAAGTTACAAACTGTACATCACTGCTTTCCCCTCTTCTTCTCAATGCCATTTTAAGAGGTACAGCTCTCTGGAGTTTTACTGAAACTGTTAATCAGAGTATTAACTTTAAGAATATGGCTAAAGAATTCCCTCATGAAGAAAACTACTAGAAAAGTATGAAGGCAGGATGAAATACTCAATAACTTAATACTCAAGTTATTTCAATAATTTATGTGAAAGGAGCATTAAAGGTTCTAAGTGTAAAAATGTAGCCTATTTTGAATAATTATAAGTTTATTTAAATGTATGTATGTATGTTATAAATGTATGTATTATTTAAATAATTTTTTTCCAAATACTTTCATTTGTTTTAATAACTGAAGGCACAACATCACATTTTTTTCCCTTTTAATCACAGTTCCTGTAAGGAATTTAACACTTATTGTAGTAAGGATTTCTTTCTCCTGCTACAGTTTAAATGTTTATTGGGGGGGGGGGGCATTAAACAATATGTTAAACTTCTTTACAGAAAGTAGACAGTTTAAAAAAATATATACAATACGTTTACTGAATGCAGGATTCCTTATTTGTGTGTAAAACTCAGTGCTTGATGTCTAATGTACAGTGGTTTTGCCGCCAAGTCTTCAGACTGGGCATGTTGCGACGACTTGGGATAAGCATTTTATTTTTGCCATCTGTACACACTAGCATAAATTATTATAAACGTGAATAAGCAACGGAAAATCCCAATTTGAACTCTAATAATACTCATCACAGCACTTCACCGGAAAAAAGAACACACAATTAACCAATCATGACAAATCGTGTGTTCTGCCAACGATTACAACAAATACTGCAAAGGATGCAACTTAAAACAATAGCAAAATTAATCCATTATAAAACTTTGTTAAAACTTACCCAAATGTACCTTGACCAATCTTTGCCAGTTTCTCATATTTTGTAACTTCGTCACAATACGGATAGTCAAAATCAGCCACTTTATTAGCCATTTGCTGCGCAAGGCTAGTAGATATATTGCTTGTAGTAGTAGCCATTTTGTCAAATAGGTCAAAGCAAGAAGGCAACAATACGTTCCAAATTCCTAATTCTAGGCAGTTACTACTATCACCTTGACAAATCAAACAGTTCCCCTGCCTTTATGTAAAGCTTAACTAAATCGCACTTCAAAACAAACGTAGAATTTACCATCACATAAACAAAAAAGTTTCACAATTAAAAGCAATGCTATGGTCCCACCTGATCAGGTCGTGAGTAGACTTCACGAGAGCGATTTGATATAATGGAGGGAGAAACAATATCAGGGAGTCGCCGAAAAGAAGCCCACAGCATATATATATACAGTATATATATATATATATATATACAAAGGGTACTAGGAAAGTTTTGCAATACAGCTTTGTTTATTTAATTTTTTCAAAGTAATTTCCTCTACATTCAATACACCTCTCCATCCTCCGAAACCAATCTTTAAACCAGTTCTGCCAAGTTTCACTAGGGAGTAAAGCACACTCGTTGTCCCAAGCCCGTAGAAGGTCCTCATCACTGGAAAACCGCCTCCAGTGAAGAGGACCTTCCACATCACTGGAAAACCGCCTCCCTTTTAGCTTCATTTTCACATGCGGGAACAGTGCAAAGTCGCAGGGAGCAAGGTCTGGCCTGTAGGGAGGGTGCTCGAGAAGTTTCAGTCCTGTCGTGGTCAAATATTCGGTGCAGGCTTTGGCGCGGTGAGCTGGAGCTTTTCGTGATGGAGGTACCAGGTGTCCATTCTTGACTTTGGCCGCAGGTTCTTCATAGATCCAATGACTTTAGGCAGGCATTGTTCAGTATACCACTTAGCTGTGACTGTCTTCTGCGTGTCCAAAACGACACGTTCCACAATTCCACTCGATTTGAAAAATACAGCTATCATTTTCTTCTTTACAGATTGGGATTTTCTGACAATTACGGGTGTGTCGTCATCATCAAAGACCCAAACTTTGTTTTGAGCCTTGGTCGGCAGATCGTAATAGTACAGCCAAGTCTCGTCACCTGTCACGATTGTTCACATACCGAGATTGTCCCTTATCAAACTTTTTTAGCATCTCCCGGCACCAAGTCACACGTCATGTCATCTGCTCTTCAGTCAGTTGATGCGGCACCTAGAGAGAACAAAGTTTCTTCACGTGCTAATGATCTTGCAGAATCGAACGAATTGCTGGTGCATTTAGGCCCAAAGTATCCTCTATCTGTTGGTAGGTCACTCGCCTGTTTTCATCAAGTATTTTCCTCACAGCAGTACCGTTTTCCTCTGTAACTGACGTTCGTGGCCTTCCCGGCCTCTCAGAATCCTCCAGAGTGAAATTTCCCCTTTGGAATTCTCTATACCACCTGAATATCGTTGTACGATGTGGACAATCATCATCTAGTGCAAGAGTCATTTCTTCTAAACACTGGTCTATGGTTAAACCACGCACGAAATTATACCGCAAAACTGTCCTTATCTCATTTCGTGACCACGATGCCATCGCAAGCACTTTACACTCTCACTACTAATGAATAACTGAGCCCATCGACTTGGCGATGGGCTCAGTTATTCTCAGTTATTAATGTATATTTTCTATGAACATGTCTCAACATGCAGCAACAAGCAGCTTCCTGTGATTCATTGTTGCGTCATATTGCAAAACTTTCCTAGTACCCTTTGTATATATATATATATATATATATATATATATATATATGCTGAAATATCCCCCCATATATATATATATATATGGGGGGGATATTTCAATTAATTTATACTAGTCTCTATTATCGTTCTTGTAGTAGGGTGTTAGGAGTAAATAATTTATTAGTATTCAAATTTGTTGTTTTATATTTTAAACGTATGTTCTTATATACTGTAGTAGTAGTAGTGGCATGCAGCATCAGCCAAAAAATCACACCATTCCATCCAAATGCCTGTCCAGTTCCTCCTTAAATTTATTTAACCTATCAACTTCCACAACGACAGATGGAAGTTTGTTCCAGCAATTAACCACCCGCTGGCTAAAGGCAAATTTCCGCACATCTATTCTACATCTGTCTTTTCTTAATTTGAATTTATGCTCCCTTAGGTTCGTAATCTGAACAAGTGGAAGGATCCCATCAGAATTCAGTGTGCTCAATCCATTCAAGGCCTTATACACCTCAATCAGATCACCGCGCAGGTGCATAGTCACCAGCCACTGCAATTTGCAGAACTTAAGCCTCTCTTGGTAAGAGGATCCCTTCATTCCCCTCACCAATCTTGTTGCCCTTCTCTGTACACGCTCAAGCAAATCTACATCCTTCTTAAAATGAGGCCTCCAGACCTGTAGATAGTACTCAAGTCGTGGCCTGACCATTGCCTTATACAGAGGGACAATCACCTCCTTTTCCCTGCTAGCAAAATTCCTATATATCAGTGACAAAACCCCATGACCTGCCCTGGCAGCCTGTCTGCATTGCTCAGAAAACTTCATATCTGACTGCACAATTACACCCAGGTCATTTTCATTTTCTACCACCTTAAGTGTAGTACCACACAGTTGGTATTTCTCTGGAGTTACTTCTACCCATATGCAGTACTTTGCATTTGTCAAGATTAAACTTCAGTTGCCACTTCTTAGCCCATCTGCCCAAATTATCTCGATCCCGTTGCAGTAAGTCCCCATAGTTGTTTTATTGGTTGTCCTGGGGTAAGTTTGTTATTGTCAGTGTAATTCTGATCATTATAGGTGATATATCTCGACATGGCCACGTCGGTCCGTCACTTTGTCCACTATGCCTCTGGATAAACCTGCGACCACCGGCCTATTTGTCTTTATGTTGCCTCTATGTACCCCTGAACAAGAGCTTATAAACGGAATTAATAATCAGAGACTAAGGCCAATTGCTCCGTGTATATTGTCTGTAAATTACGTGTATTGCGGGGGCGATTATCTGTTTGCTGGACAAAAAAAAGTTTTTTGGAGGAAAAAACCATGCTACCTTGACTGAGACCGACTAACTCAGCCACGTTGTGAAACCGGCCCATAAAAATTCCTCCCATCATCGATGGGCCTTGAACTGAGGCCTTCTCCACGCGGTGTGGAAAGGACGGAGACCGGATCAAATGTGCTACACATACCATGGCTCTTTGAAAATTTAAATTTATTAAAACAAAACAGAAAAGGAGTGGTAAAAAGGAAACCCCCGTACAAGTATTAATGATCAATCTTAAAATTGTTTTAATTGAGTTTAAAATTTTAAAAGCCAAGACAGAAGGTAAAAGCTACGCTGGTCCATTACGTGAATCAAATACTTATGGGAGTTAATCGGTCATATTAATTTCTGGCCTCCGTGGCCGAGGGGTCAGGAGGGGGAGTGAAGTAGAACACCTGTTTGAGTAGACCGGGGTTCAAGCCCCTGACTGCTAAATACGGTCGATCTGCCAACCCGCACTGGACCAGCGTGGCAGATTATGGTCCATTTCCCTTAACATGAATTGTTGAGGAGGCTTTCATCCTGCAGTGGGTTGATAATGGCTGCAGCTTACTTTATTCATTTCTGTATTTCAATTATAATATTTAGCGAGTATGTGTGTAGACGAATAGGATGCTAAATCAAGATGCGTTGTAAAAGAGAGATGTTAAGGCAATTGCTATTATTTCATATATGAATATAAGACCTTTAAGGTGCCTTCTTAGCTTTAGCTAGCGGTTTAAGTTTATGCTTGTGAAGGTAGGAACAGTACCAGTTGTTGCTTCATGAGGATGGATGGCTAAATATAATATAGGAGAAACGATCACAGAAAATCGCTCAAAGCAAGTTTATTCCTTTATCCTACATCATACGAAAAATTTTTCATTGCAACATCCATACTACGGCTGCTAACTTCGAAAAATGATTTTTACAGAAATTATGAAAAATAATTTATAATTGATAAAATAAAAACATAACTTGTCACTTTGTCAAAGGATCATCAGATAAAATTTCTACCCACACCAAGTAGAAGAAACATGAGTTGAAATCAAGTCAGTGACGCGAAAAATTTTTATTTTACTTTTTCACGTGACTGAGTTAGTCGCTCTCAGAGGAAGGAAGTTTTTCTTCATGGTTTTTCGTCCAGCAAACCACAGAACACACGCATAATATATACGGCGCTTGTTGTTATAGGGTATTAGGCCATATGCTCCATTTTTATTGTCAGTGAAGTTCTTGTGTACCGCAGCTGAGTTAGTCGGTTTCAGGCGTAGATAGCAAGGTTTTTTTCTCCCAAGAAACTGGGGTTTTTTCGTACAGCAAAACGACCATAGAACACAAGCAATTTACATACGGGTTAATGTATTCAATTATACCCTAAAATAATTATTTGATTTTTGTACTATGGTTTATTTTTTCTTTGCTGAACGAAAAATCAGTTTCCAGGAGAAAAAAACCATGCTACCCTCACCTGGGACCGATTGAATCAGGTACGTTGTGGAAAAGGCTCAAAAAAATTCCTTCAGTCGTTAACGGGATTCGAATTCCGATTAGCCGATTGGTCAAGCGCGAGAGGGTGCACAAGCATACGTGCCTTGATTGACTAGGGTTCAAGCCCGTGACTGCTAAATACGGTGCTTGTATTCTATCTATTTTGTGAACTCTCCTTTATACTTCGGTACGACTGTGTGGTCGTACCGAAGTATAAATAGATTTATTTATCTTTTCCACCCGGTGTGGGGAGGACGGCGATTCTATCACTGTGCTACCACGAGAATATACAGCACAATATGGTCTACGTGGCTGATATGCATAAAACCCAGAAATTAAAACCAACAAGCTCAAAGATCTCACAATAAGTGAAACCAGAAAACGAATGCTTATTGTAATAACAGAAAGCGGGCGTTCTTGGAAAGCCAAACACAGAAGTTGGAGGGGGCGGGGGACCTATTGTTAAAACCAATACAGTGGTTATACTTACCGTCCACTACACGACGGGCGGAAAACGCCGATATTCAAATCTAGTCAATGATATCATGAATTTTTAGGGGTATTTTTCATCGTATTTATTAATAAATACGATGCCTACGTCTGTCTCAGACGTGGCCACCGTATTTCTGCCACTAGAAACTCTTGTTTTTTCCTTGTACAAAACAGGCAAATCAATTAGAGAACACACGCAATTTATGGCAATATTACACATGGCATAATATGACAATTTTTGTCATATCATGTAGAAAATAGGATGACATGTTCTACAGATAAGAGGAAAGAAGCCATCAACATTATTGTTTTCTTAGAACCAACGCTTTCTTATCAACATTATTGTTTTCTTAGAACCAACGCTTTCTTATCAACAACAGAAGATAAGAAAGAGTTTTATTCACAAATTAAATTATTATATTAGGGCCACCCGTAATCTCTTACATATATGTATTATGACTGTAAATTTAAAGTACTGATCAGCTTACACCTGGTACAGAATTCAGTTCAAAAGTAAGAAAACGTAAATTAGGCAGTGGCCATACCGCCATGTCGCTTTCAGGGAGGGAGAATCAACGACTGGGTTGGTATGGTTGCAAAAATCACAGTCGGTGGGGGGGGGGGTCCAGAAAACTGACATGGTGGAGACAGAATTCAGTTAGTTTCTCCTCTAAAAATAACTGAAAAATATATCGGACACTTCAGATGGGGAGAGTGAACCAAAATTCACAAAAAAAGGTGCAGTTACAGTCATAGACTGGACTGAAATAAAGATTTATTATGAATGTAAAGAAGCCAGTGCAAATTACAGTTTAAACACTCAGAATACATATTATAACAATGCATAGCTCACAATAGAATAGGATTAAAAATAAGATATTTTATTAACGAGCGTTCCAGTTCATAATATTTTCCAATCCAACCCTGACAAACATTAAAGCGACAAATTACGGAACAGGACAAAAAGAACTCTAGAGAAAGAACACAGCAGAAGTCTTCGGGAAAAAAAGCAGAAAGGACAGAACTGAAAGAACTTTCACTTCACAGAAAACATATCAAACAATTAAATAATCATAACAAATATTGAGAAAGAAATATGTAAACATATATTTAAAAAAATAAAGCACAAGGCAATTAATATAAAAATAGGTTGAAACTTACCCAAATGTACCTTGACCAACTTTTGCAAGCATCTCATATTTTGTAGCATTTTCACAATACGGATAATCAAAATCAGCTACTTTATTAGCCAATTGTTGAGCAGCATCAGTAAATATACCACTTGCTGTATCCATTTTCTTAAATATTTCAAAGATAGCAACAAAACTACTTGTCAAATTCCTAAATCTGGACTGTTTTTGCACAATAATAAATGAAACAATTCTTCTGTGTACTCGAACTTCACTTCAAAGCGAAAGTACGTCTTCCTGGCACATACAGGTGTTTCTTTCATAAAGGAACGGCTTTAAAATGATTATCCTATATCGTATAGCCCAGATCTCAGCCACCCAAGTTCGTATTCACCAAGCGCGAGTTATACATTAATGTCATTATTCATTTAGAGTCATGTTATTTAAAAAAAAAAATGAAATTCAAACCTAATGAACTGGTCTTATTGCCAACCACTTATATGTATCTCTGTCACTGGGCGATTTTTTTTTTTTTTTTTTAAATAACGCCCAGTCCAGAAGGGATATTGCACATACGTAAATTTCGATTCGTAAGCTAAAGCCTTTTATGAACAGGTGCAACGTAAAATAAGCTTGGGAGGCCTGGAACCAGTCTATTGGAATGATTCATCCATCTACCTAGTTAAAGACCCTGATGGACCCCCCAGGGAGAAGATTATGATCACTGTTATTCCTGTTCTACACAATATAAATTATTTCTTTAAAAAACAAGAGAATTAAAACCAATATTTTAATAAAATAAATAATGATTACATACGCAGAAATAAAACACTAAATTAGAATAAATGGATAGAAAAATATACAAATCAAATAAATGAGGGTCAAGTAACTTTCCAGGCGGAAGCATAGTTGGATTTTTTGGCGCCCTTGGCTCCGAGCCTTTTTTTCGATAATTGATAAAATAATAATCATAACAATAAGTACAGTCCAGCCTCTGTTTAACGAACTTCATTATACCGAATTTTTTTGAATTTTGCATTTCCTTTGGTAATTACATTTAAAATAGTTTCCGTAGAACGAAAAAAAAATTTCCATATAAGAATGGATTACGAGAGATTTAAGTGGATACGCACTGTTCTAACCTCTGGTCTGCAAGCAATTTAGGCAATGGTGCTGTTGCTAAGCCTGAAATGAAAGCTAAAAAGATTGCTATCTGCAACTTAGTAGCATCTGTAAAACCTGTCCCACATACTAAGAAGTCAAGCTGATATGGATACATAGGAAGTAGTTTCAAGTAAACTAATTTCTACTTTCATTTTTTCATGATAAAATTTTAATATTGCGAATAAAAAATAACAAAAATATTTCCCATATTACAAATAACGAATTATCGCAAAACATTCTAGAATATAAAAACAAATATTACATAAAAAAAACTGTTCTATAAAAGGTACACAAAAATCGCAGATTACAAGAAAAAAATATTGCACAAATATTCAAGAAAATTTTCTTTTAAAAATTGCCACATGACATTTACTTCTTTATTAATAACGATCCGGATCAAATTGAAGCAATGGTTTTCCATTTAGATGTATGGTCATCATAATCTGCAACGTGTTTAATTTTCAACATTATTTATTCATTCATTCACACGATATTATTCGTTATGCTGAAAGCTTGCTCAGTTTAAGCACTGCTATTCGCAATGATTTCAAAGATATTTCCGGCTTTCTTAATTATAAAGGAGATTTCACTCGATTTTATAGATAAACTGTCTTCGGCAAAATCTCTAAAATCATTAATTTTTATTTCATATTTTATCAGAAAACAAATTTCTTATTCGGTTTTCACAGTCTTGCCACGAGTAGAAAGTTCTTTTTAAATTCCACGATTTCCGGTAGAATATGTTTAAAATTTCTTTCAATGGTGTGATTATTTTCTTTATTTAATTTAAAATCACCCTTTTGCATTAATAACTTATCCTTTAAGGATAAAATAATGCATTTAATAACTTGTCAAGAGGTAATTTTACTGTTCTTACTTTCGATTTTAATTCCTTCAAATTCTTTCCACTTCAACCTGCTCTCAATTTTAGCTTCATATTTTCCTTCAGAATTATTCAAATTAGCAATAGCATTGATTGTTCGAATAATTAATTTATCTGCTTTTGCCATAGTGAATCTGTAAAGCTTCTGAAATGTAAGAGAGCTCCTGCAGGATGTCGATCATTAGTGCTAAATGGTTAAGAAATTACAGATTTAAAAGTCGCTCTAACAATCCCAAATAAAAATAAATTTCCTGTTTATACTCCAGGACGATCATACCGTCAGAGGAATTCGCAAGGTAGAAAGAATACAAGAAACAGCACCGTATTCAGCAGTCAGGGTGACTTGAACCCGAGTCACTCAAGGCACGTGTACTTATACACTCGCGCGCCTGACCACTGGGCATCTGATCCAAAATGTTTGCACAATGCAGGATAATTCCCTTAACCAGCAATTACCATTCGCAAGCTACAAGCTGCTGTTCGTAGCCCGAACACATGACCGATCTTTGTTGTTTCCACATCAAGTTCTTTAGCAATCATCCTTAATTCGCCCTAGTTTTTTGGAGATTGGTAATACAGTTTTGTTTTGTTTTTTAATTATTGCCTGTATGCCATTGTATTTTAGAACATTTTCTACGCAGTGAAAGGCTTGACAAAGTTTCAGAACGGGTCGACATTTCAGGCCTGACGTAGCCGAGTGGTCAGAAGCGAAGTGCATAGCACGCGTTCCTTGAGCGGACCGGGGTTCAAGCCCGTGACTACTAAATACGATAAATATTTGTATTGACAATTTATTGTAAACTCTACTGACTTGGTTGTCGTGCCGGAGTATAAACAGAAGATTTATTTATTTATCTTCTTAAAGCTTATATAATATCTTAGTTTCCTCAATCCGCATCCCTACGTTGCTACTGTCACTAGTTCTTTGAATACTGTGAAAAATATCGGAATCACTGAGATATTCAGCTATTGTGAACATGACAAGAGAAATTTAACGGAAGGCATGGATCACTCACTTCTCCGAAAAACATACGCCCATTTGTCGGAGTAAAGGAGAACCACAACACAGGTTGACCAGAGACTATTATCCATGTTCGGAATCTTCTTAATCCTCTGACTGGCAATGGAAAGCATATTGACTAGCGCGACTTCTCGGAATCTGGCTGCATACGCTTTACGGACACCACTAACGTTGTGGACCGGTAATCCCTTTCAACCTTAATTTGCACTCTCTCCTAATCTGTTCGTTACATGGAAATAATTTTCGTTCTACGGAAACTACTGTATTTTAAAAAAAATTCGGTATAAAGAAGTTGGTTAAACAGAGGTCCGACTGTAATTAAATCAAAGATGAAGCAATTTTAAAATACATAACCGATCGAACGCGCCATTAAAATGCTGGGAATGGGGCCCAGTTCGCCCCACCGTAGTTTCGGCTCTAGATACTCAATAATTGCGCATTTGGGATATCATTTGTAAAATAAATGATTGTCTCAACAATGGGCTCGCAAATTTTCAAAAAAAATAACAGTGGGCTCCCGCGAGCCCACTATAGCTCATCACTGCCTGGGACCGATTAAGCCAGGTAAGTTGTGGAAAAGGTTCAAAAAAATTCCTTCAGTCGTTAACGGGATTCGAATTCCGATTAGCCGATTGGTCAGGCGCGAGAGGGTGCACAAGCATATGTGCCTTGATTGACTAGGGTTCAAGCCCGTAACTGCTAAATACGGTGCTTGTATTCTATCTATCTTGTGAACTCTTCTTTTTACTTCGGTACGACTATGTTTTAACCGTATCTTAATGCAGCACTACTTTCCCCCTCTCTGGAACAGATATGCTGTAAGGCCACATCCTAAATGCTAATCTGCATCCCTCATTAAACAGTTCAGGACAATCTCTCGCTCCTCCAGCCTCTTGAAACTTATGGAGAAGGCATTACTTTCAACCATCACCAATCAAATCATGCCTCACAAACCCCCACAAATTCACTATGCCATTCCCGGAAGATCCACAGTCACCAATTTAATTTCTATAACCAGCACCATTCTCAGGGCACTAGAAGCAAAAGCAGAACTTGCCGTTACGTATGTCGACCTGGAAGCTGCCTTCGACTCAATCAGCATTCCCTCACTCGTTCACCTCCTAGAAAATTACTTCCATATAAAAGGTGACTTGTTGTGGTTTATCACAACCCTGCTATCAGACAGAATCATTGTTCTTACAGCGGATCAAGATATAATCTCAAGAAAAATCACTGCAGGAGTTCCCCAAGGCGGAGTCTTCTCCGGAGCATTATTTACAGCAGTCATTATTCCGTTTGTTCAAGAGAGAGAGAGAGAAGACATAATCTGCTATGCTGACGATATTAAGTTACACACCCAGATTAACCCGGGGGAACATATCTCAAAAATTAATGAAAAGATCAATCGAAAGCTACACGACTTAGAATCCTATCTCCATCAATTTGGACTACTTATTAATCCTGCAAAATCAGCCCAAAGTGTCTTTTCGTTGAAGCACCAACCCACTGAAGTCCAAGTTTCTCTAAATGGCATTTTCCTTCCAGTGGTAAATACACATACAGACTTGGGAGTAGTTTTCGATTGCAAACTGACCTTCAAGCCCCACATTGACAAGCTCATAACAAAATTCTATAAAATGCGGTGGATTACCAAACAACAACTACTTCACGTTAAGGATCTGGATGTGACTCGGCGGTACGTATACACCTCTGTATACTCCGTCGTGTTATACGCCTCAGAAATATGGGCATCTGCAGCCCCCACGAATATCAAGCGTGTGTACTCCTCCGAATACTGGCTCCTTCGTTGGGTCACACATAAACATCATCGTCCACCCCAGCAAAGAACAACTGCGATGACAATCGCACTGAACTTTGCCCGACTGCCAAATCTTATAATGGAATGACGCCTCACCCTAACTGTCAAAATGACCACTGGAATAATCTCGGAGCCAAACATATGGGAACTGTGCAGCTGGAGGATCCCTCAACCCGGAATGAGATCAGCTCCAACCCTTATAGCCAACCATAACAGACTAGCCCTTAGCGACCGCTTTCTCCCCAAGCAGATGCTTATCACAGTCCAAGCAATCAAAGGCGACCTCTACAAATTTGTCAAGGACCGCAAATACCGGAGGGAGATCCTTGATGACGTAAACTCAACCAGGAAAACTTCACAGTAATGTCGCAGTATAAAAAATTTAAAGTCTGTATAATATTGTATATAATGTCAAAAAATACTGTATAACATTTTTATGAATACTGTGAATAATTTAACTGAAACCTATTAAATTGTTGGCCCTGGGGGATGAACACGAACTTCGATGTGGGCCCTGTCCTCAAGGCCTTTGTACACCAGCCAATGTGAAGGCCCCCTGGCATTCCTGCCGTGAAGGGTAAATTGTATACACCCTTTGTACAATAAAGATTATATATATGTGGTCGTACCGAAGTATAAATAGATTTATTTATCTTTTCCACCCGGTGTGGGGAGGACGGCGATTCTATCAATGTGCTACCACGAGAATATATAGCACAATATGGTCTACGTGGCTGATATGCATAAAACCCAGAAATTAAAATCAACAAGCTCAAAGATCTCACGATAAGTGAAACCAGAAAACGAATGCTTCTTGGAAAGCCAAACACAGAAGTTGGAGGGGGGACTTACTGTTAAAACCAATACAGTGGTTATATTTACCGTCCACTACACGACGTGCGGAAAACGCCCATGTTCAAATCCAGTCAATGATATCAGGAATTTTTACGGGTATTTTTCACTCGGTTGATGAGTTAATTTTTACAGTTAATAAATACGGTGCCTACGTCTGTCACAGACGTGGCCACCGTATTTCTGCCACTAGAAACTCGTGTTTTTTCCTAGTACAAAAACAGGCAAATCAATTAGAGAATACACGCAGTTTATGGCAATATTACAATTTTTGTCATATCATGTAGAAAATAGGAAGACGTGTTCTACAGATAAGAGGAGAGAAGCCATCAACGTTATTGTTATCTAAGAACCAACGCTTTCTTATCAACAACAGAAGATAAGAAAGATTTTCAAACACAAATTGAAATTATTATATTAGGGCCACCCGTAATCTCTTACATATACCCACATATGTATTATGACTGTAAATTGCGCGTGTGCTCTGGTCGATTTGCCAGTTTTGGTGGACGAAAAAACCCCAATTTCTGGGGTGGGGGAAACCTTGTTATTTACACAATAATTATTAAAGCACTGATCAGCTTACACTTGGTACAGAATTCAGTGCAAAAGTAAGAAAACGTAAATTAGGCAGTGGCCATACCGCCATGTCGCTTTCAGGGAGGGAGAATCAACGGCTGGGTTGGTATGGTTGCAAAAATCACAGTCGGTGGGGGGGGGTCCAGAAAACTGACATGGTGGAGACAGAATTCAGTTAGTTTCTCCTCTAAAAATAACTGAAAAATATATCGGACAATTCAGATGGGGAGAGTGAACCAAAATTCACAAAAAGGTGCAGTTGCAGTCAAAGATTGGACCTGACAAAAGACTGGACTGAAATAAAGATTTATTATGAATGTGAAGAAGCTAGTGCAAATTAGTTTAAACACTCAGAATACATATTATAACAATGCATAGCTCACAATAGAATAGGATTAAAAATAAGATATTTTATTAACGAGCGTTCCAGTTCATATTTTCCAATCCAACCCTGAAAAACATTAAAGCGAGAAATTACGGAACAGGATAAAAACAACTCTAGAGAAAGAACGCAGCAGAAGTCTTCGGGAAAAAAAAAAGCAGAAAGGACAGAACTGAAAGAACTTTCACTTCACAGAAAACAAATCAAACAATTAAATAACCATAACAAATATTGAGAAAGAAATATGTAAACATATATTTAAAAAAATAAAGCACAAGGCAATTAATAGAAACCTAGGTTGAAACTTACCCAAATGTACCTTGACCAACTTTTGTAAGCTTCTCATATATTGTAGCATCTTTACAATACGGATAGTCAAAATCAGCCATTTGTTGAGCAGCATCAGCACCACTTGCAGTATCCATTTTCTTAAATATTTCAAAGATAGCAACAAACCTACTTGTCAAATTCCTAAATCTGGACTGTTTTTGCACAATGATAAATAAAACAATTCTTCTGTGTACTTCAACTTCACTTCATCGCACTTCAAAGTGAAAGTACGTCTTGCTGGTACATAGAGGTGTTTCTTTCATAAAGGAATGGCTGTGAAATGATTATCCTATATCGTATTGGCCAGATCCCAGCCACCCAATCCGTATTCACCAAGAGCGGGTTATATAATGATGCCATTATTCGTTTAAAATCATGGTATTTAAAGAATAAATGAAATTCAGACATGAACTGGTCTTATTGCCAACCACTTGTATGTATCTCTGTCACTGGGTGATTTGTTTTTTTTAAACGGGTAGTAGGTTTACGAAAAGGAATTCAAGTGAAATTCTGTTGCTCCATTATATATTCAATTGTGTGAAATTAAGTGCAAAACGACAGAGTACTTAGGAAACGCTGCATTGATAAGTTTTAAAATACACTAATTTTCTTTTATGAAGAAACATTCTTTTATTTTTCCTTGCATAGTTACATAAAAATTAATAAATCAAGTTAGCTTATGTTAAAATAAATAACGCCCGGGGATATTGCACATACTGTAAATTTCCATTCTTAAGCTAAAGCCTTTTATGAACAGGTGCAACATAAAATAAGCTTGGGTGGCCTGGAACCAGTCTATTGGAATGATTCATCATCTACCTAGTTAAAGACCCTGATGGGCCCCCAGGGAGAAGATTATGATCGCTGTTATTCCTTTTCTACATAATATAAATTATTTCTTTAAAAAACAAGAGAATTAAAACCAATATTTTAATAAAATAAATAATGATTACATACGCAGAAATAAAACATAAATTAGAATAAATGGATAGAAAAAAAATACAAATCAAATAAATGAGGGTCAAGTAACTTTCCAGGCAGAAGCATAGTTGGGTTTTTTGCCCCCCCCCCCCCGGCTGCGAGCCTTTTTTTCGATAATTGGTAAAATCATAATAAATAACAATAAGTACAGTCCAGCATCTGTTTAACGAACTTCATTATAGCGAATTTTTTTGAATTTCCTTTGGTAATTACTTTTAAAATAGTTTCCGTAGAACGAAAAAATATTTCCATATAATGAATGGATCACGAGAGATTTAAGTGGATATGCACTGTTCTAACCTCTGGTCTGCAAGCAATTTAGGCAATGGTGCTGTTGCTAAGCAGGAATTAAAAGCTAAAAAGATTGCTATCTGCAACTTAGTAGCATCTGTAAAACCTGTCCCACATACTGAGAAAAGCTGGTATGGATACATAGGAAGTAGTTGCAGGTAAACTACTTTCTATATAGCCAGATCAAGGCGTATTCCATATTCGGAAAATAGACTGTGCTCAACCTTCTACTGTAAGCATCTTGTTAGAGATTTAGGAGAGAGTGGTTTTCCTTTACCCCGACAAGCGGTTATCTGTTGTTTCGCGGAAGTAAACCAATCACACTTTGCTATGAATTTCACCTAATTCTGTTTACATGGTCACATTAGTTGAATGTACTCGAGTGACACATCGACATTTTGGACATTTCAAAAAAAAAAAAAAAAAAAAAAATCAAATTTAAGAACTAGTGACGATATCTATAACAAGAGGAAGAAAATGATGGCAAAGAAGTTATTAAACCTTCTGAGCATGAAATGTCGGCAGCTTTTGAAACTTCATTGATGCCTTTAGAGAAGAAAATGTTCGTGAACGTGTACGTACAGTATTTGACTGTTAAAACAAATACGAGCTGTTTATATAGCAATCACAAAAACACCATACCCACATTATTTCTAACTTATTCATGGAACGTACACAATGCGTATATTGCCAACCGTTGTGAATTCGACCATGCGCTGATGAAACAGTCGCCTGATTGGTCCCTTCAAAGTTACGTTCTGGACGGCAAATAGATCTAAGCTACTTAAATCTGAGTACATACTATAGAATGTGCAGGATGCATACAGGCTTGAATCACCCTCTGAAAACACGCTATTTGGCGAAAATTAATTTTCACCCCGCCCTCTGCCCTATTTCTTTTGCGACATCACCTAGGGGCGGCATTTGGTCAGCTAGCTCCGGTCTCGAAATAAGTTTGCACAGAATTGATGTTCCAATGCCAAGGTGTTCGTACGCAACTGTTTCGAGGCCTTTGAATTCGCTCGTGTTGGTCTTGATTCATGTTGTGGTCATGCGATAAGCTTCGATGGCTGAGAAATAGCATATGGAATGATTCATCCATCAATCTTATTCCAGAAAGCGATCGATTCTGCTGGAACGAGATTTATTACTCCCTGTTCTATATAACATAAACGGTTTCTAAATTACTCTGAACTGGGGCGGGGGTGTGATCGACATGGTTGTTCATTATTATGTTAAGGATTGATGGATAGGCGCCTCCGTAGCCAGGTGGGAAGGAGCAGTAGTGCGTATCACATGCTTCTTGATTAGACCGAGGTTCGAGCCCGTCACCACCAAATACGGAAAGGTCAGGGAATGACCACTGCATATCCCGGAGCAATATGGCCTTAGTTGCTAATGCTCCTAAAAACCAAAACAACAGATTGATGGATACTGCCCGATTATATCAATTGGTAAGTAATTTATTATTGAAATTGTTATTGTTATTTGGTTTTTAGGAGCATTAGCAACTAAGGCCATATTGCTCCGGTGCGGTGGTCATTCCCTGACCTTTCCGCATGTTCCGTATTTGGTGGTGACGGGCTCGAACCCCGGTCTAATCAAGAAGCGTATGCTACGCACTGCTGCTTCTTCCCACCTGGCTACGGAAGCGCCTATTATTGAAATGATTTAACAAGGCCTGAAGATAGGAAACAGTTAATTATTATTATTAATAGCCATATGGTGCCAGGAAGCCTGAGGCTTATGCTGCACCAGAGAAAAAAAAAGTTCTCGAGTTACCCTGAGAGAGAGAGAGAGAGAGAGAGTCAAAAGTAGAAGGGAATCACCAAGAAAGAGAAGAATGATGATATCCAGCTCAGGACCCTGGGTGTGCTAAGCCCATACTTCCTGAAACTTAGCCATAAACTGTTTAAGTGTTTGTCGAAGAGGTCATTCAATCATTTATATTGTATAATATTAATAAAAAAATCATTTAATCTATCACGTGATATAATAGTGTAGTCCATCAATTTAGAATAATAAAAAAATTCGCTAAAAATCAACAAACACGAGAATTAAAACCAAAACATTAATAAAATAAATAATAATTATACAGGATAAATAAAATATTAACCCAAAATAAAGACGTTAATATTTTATTTATCAATTTTATTTATACAAATCAAATAAAAGTAAAAACTGATAAAATCCGTGGATAAAAGATACTGACAAAATCCATAGATAAATATTTGAAAACATTTTCATATACAATATTACGATTCATATTGGCCAAAGAGTAATTTATTTTGGTCTATGCAAGGATCAGTGCTTTTTTCTCTGGTGTTGTCTTAGCGAAGAACAAACTTCTTGCTATTCATTGCAAAGCCATAACAGTTCTTCGTTTCAGTATCATTAAAGAAATAGATATGATTACACTTCCTCTTACCGGTTAAGGATAACGAATCAAAGCGATCGGATAGCAATATATTTGTGGTTTTACTAATAGTTCCCGTTAAAGTAAAATCTCGTTATTTCCCCGGCACATTGGTCATTAAGAAAACTGGATTATGATATTTAGTATTTTTTAAATTAATTTATTCATTTGTTTGTTATGAAGCATTATTCGTTTATGTATAAATTTATACCTGTATAAATGTATAAATTTATACCTGTGTATAAATTTATACCTGAAAATAAGTTTGGTTTTGCCCATAATAACTATAAATATCGTTTCAGAGGTGAAAACACTGGCCCCAATTAGTCCTATTCCACATCGACTTTTCTTACATAATGCTGTTTAAATATTTAAGCATGCTGTTATTTGAATAATTCTAATTTCAGTTTTTCACATTATTATACAATTCATTTTGCTAAACTAGCATTGCTTGAAATTTTCCCAATGACAATTTTTTATGCTAAATTTCATGCAAACTAAGTTTAATTTCATACAAACAAAGTTTCAGTAATTAACATTAATCTTACAATTAAGCTTTTCGTTCACAAACAAGCTTTTTAAGTTCATGTTCGGGGTTTAAGTTAATTTAGTTTGCATTTTTTTTCCCAAATAACTTCACAAACATCCTTTACGATTTCTCTTATAGTTAAAAATCCGACTCTATAGCTGTTGCTAATTGTTACATAACTGTCACCAGTAGCTAGAAATCTGTAAAAAAAATTTATAAAAATTTAAAATTATTACTTAATTGTATATTTTACTTCAAACCTGTACATTTTTTTTAAGGATTTTTTTTAATTTTTCAGGTAATGTCTTAAAAATAAATGGCAGGCTGATAGATTCTTTCTCTTCCTCAGACTACACAGATGATGGGGCATAAATTCAAAATTTAGGAAGGACGGTTGCAGAATAGATGTGTGTGAGGCGCCTCCGTAACCAGGTGGGCAGGAGCAGCAGTGCGCAGCATACGCTTCTTGATTAGACCTGGGTTCGAGCCCGTGACCACCAAATACGGAGAATGCGGAAAGGTCAGGGAATGACCACCGCATATCCCAGGAGCAATATAGCCTTAGTTGCTAATGGTCCAAATAACAACAACAACAGAATAGATGTGCGGAAGTTTACCTTTAGCTGGCTAGTGGTTGACTACTAGAACAAACTTCGATTTGTCGTTGTGGAAGTTAGTAGCTTAAAGAAATTCAAGGAAAAACTAAACAAACTATTGGAGGGAATAAATAATTGGAATGTTTTTTTTTTTTTTTTTTTGGTTGATGCTGTATAAGTTTGCTTTCATGCATCATTTGCCACCACTAATGTGAAGGCTAAAAAACAGAAAAACAATATCATAGTCGTCCTCAGGCATCAAGTATCACTTCGAAAAATAACCAGCTTCTGTGTTATTTTTCGAAGTGATTGCCAGTTCTTAAATATTAAAATAATCGAAAAAAAAATAAAAAAACAACGAGCAGTTTTATTATATAGTATTTCAGTTGCCGACGGCCAGCAGCGAATTTAGTTCACGCGTAATATATGTAAGGGATTCAAAAATATATCCATTAATGGAAGGCACAAGCACTGCCGTAACATCATTTTCACACTCTCAGAGAGATGGATTCACTATCTTACTCTGGTTATCTCTGTTTTTTTGTTAGTGTTGGCGATGTCAACACTTACAAAAAAACTTTGGAAGGTGCATTATGGATACAGAAGCCGATGCTTCTGGGGCCATAATGCACCTCCCAAAGTTTTTTATTTACTCTGATCCAAGCCCGAGGCGGGATTGGAACCCGCGACCTTTGGGTTGCCAGGCAGACACTTTACCCACCCGGCTTCCCGGTCGGCCATTTGTTTACTGCTAACTCGTCTTCTTGTTATGTGTAGTGGTATTTAGTATATATTACATTTTAAATATTTTTTAGTGTATTTTATTAATAATTATATTTTCTACACTTTGTTAATGTATTACATTTCGTTATAACAGAATTGACAAAATTATAATTTTTGTAATATAACGTTCATTGTCATTTTAAATGGTACTGTATATTCTTTTGAGGTAAATAACGATTTAACAAATTAGTGATTGAACGATTTAACAAAATTAGTGAGCGTACTCAAAACTAGTACAAGAAAAATAGAGCAGTTGAAATGGTTAATCGAATTAACTCTTTGTTTTGGATCTTTGCCAACTTTCTCTGCTTCAACTTCTTTTTGGTTTTCTTCGGTAATTGCTGCTGGAACGAGTACAGAGAAGGGCAACAAGGTTAGTGAACGGAACGAAGGGTTGCTCTTACGAAGAAAGGCTTAAGTGTTGCAAATTACAGTGTCTGGAGACTAGGCACCGGCGAGGTGATCTGATAGAGGTGTACAAAGCCTTGAATATGCTCAATGCTGATGGGATACTGCCTCTTGCTCAGAATAATCACCTGAGAGGGCATAAATTCAAATTGAGGAAAGACAGATGTAGGATAGATGTGCGGAAATTTGCCTTTAGCCAGCGGGTGGTTGGTTGGTGGAAGAGGCTTCCATCCCTTGTTGTGGAAGTTGATAGCCTAAATAAATTTAAGGCTCAGCTGGACAGGTATTTCGAACGAACGCAGGAGTGAAGTGGAAGGGTTTTTTTTTTTTTTTTTTTGGCTGATGCTGCATAAGCTTGCTTTCTTGCATCATATGCCTCTACTAATGCTAATACTAAATGAATAACTCTTTGTTTTCAATCTACACTGTAGATAACACTGTGAAAATATGGAGCAGAAGATGCTGAACACAGTCCAAGCACAAGTGACAGTGCAACCATAATTGAAAATAACCTATGGTCGACTTAATTCGAACATATTTAGTAGTATTCTATGTTTTATAGAAAGCTCTGGTATATATTCCGTTTTATTCGGTGTATATTTTAAGATTTTTAAGTATAATTCCTTTGTAGTCAGAATGTTTTCTAATGATTTATCTATACAACAAACGTTGTATTCTAAACAAAATATAAAAATGTTCATATTTTGTTTCCAAATCCCTTTATCTCAGTTTGGTCGGTGTAAAGAAATATGGGTGGTACAGGCATCGAGTATCAGACCTTCTGTGTTATTTTTCGAAGTGATTGCTAGTTCTTAAATATTAAAATAATTGGCAAAAAATAACGGGCAATTTTATTTTATAGTATTTCAATTGTCGAAAATCCCAGAAGGAATAATTAATCCATTCTATTTCAGTACGCCTTTATTACAATAAAATATTAGATAAAAGCTAATTTGGTCACGAGCATCTTCTAACAGCGCCCCCACAGTGTTTGTAGCGCCACAATTAAAATTAAGGAGTTCTATTTTATGCGAGACGGAAGTCAACTTTCATCATTATAATATGTGTAAAAATGTGTCGATATAAGTAACTGGTGTATATTCACAACTGTTAAAGAGAACAGGGAACTATTAGAAGTAAGTTTAATATTTAATTTTTACATAGGCTCGATAACTATTATAATGCCATGGCCTCGCATCATTGCCAAATGAAATTATAATACAATGCCGTTGGCATTACTCTACATGTTGATTATTACTTTTTTTTTTTTTTTTTATATGAAAACCCCAAACACCAAAGGTATCCGAACATATAGTACCTAGTACCTTGCATGGGTTGAAGGAGAAGTATGGGGGAAGGGGGTTGCCGGAAACTTTGCTCTAGAGACTAAACATGGGTTTTACTACTTCAAGCCTCCAATAAGCAAAGTGGTGGTATTTGTTATTGACAAATATTTGTTATTAATCAGTACTGCCTGGGAATAGAATAGAATTAAACAAATAATAATAATAACCATAACTCAATTTTAAAGTAAAATAAACTTCGAAATTCATTACCCAAATTTATTTTATTTTTTTCCCTCCAAATTTTAACAGTGTTAATTCATGCTCTTTAATCATGATTACTTCGGTTGTATTCAAGTCTCTTTAAATAGGAAATTTTATCATGTAAACCGTTATCTTGGAAGTAGAGATGTCATTATCTATGATGTAGAGTAACTAGAACAAGTATAGAGAAGGGCAACAAGATGGGTGATGGAGACGAAGGGGTACTCTTACTAAGAAAGGCTTAAAGTCTGCAAATTGCAGCGTGTGGAGACTAGGCTCCTGCGAGGTGATCTGATTGAGGTATATAAGGCCATGAATGGGTTGAACAGGCTCAATGATGATGGGATTCTTCATCTTGCTTAGATCACGAACCTGAGGGGGCATAAATTGAAATTGAGGAAAGACAGTTGTAGATGTCCGGAAATTTGCCTTTAGCCAGCGGGTAGTTGATTGCTGGACCAAACTTCGATCTGGCGTTGTGGAAGTTGATAGCCTAAATAAATTCAAGGAAGAACTGGACAAACTTTTAAAGCGAATGGTTGTGTGAAATGGAATTTTTTTTTGTTGGCTGTGTCTGTGCGTATAGATCTGCAGCCTCGTGTTTGTTTAAGGCTGGCCAATGCCTTCGCTTCAGAGTGGCTAAACCAAAACCAATTAAGGCGTTAAATGGATGGAGTAAATGAAATGCAGTTGGCATCCCAATTCTTTCTCGTACGCCCCACATTAAGGGAAGAAAAATTTCAATCGAAAAAGGCTGGTTGTAGGATAGACGTATTGGTTGGTTGTTGTAGGGTTTAGCGGCATCAGTGATTTAGGCCACATCGCGCCATATATAGTGTCTGAAACTACGTGTGTTCCGTGGTCGATTTGTTATTTGCCGGACGAAAAACTCGAGTTTCCATGAGAAAATCCATCCTAGCATTGACTGCGACCGACTAACTCAACCACTTTCTGAAAGAGACAATGAAAATTTTTAGCGTCACTGAAGGCAAGTCAGACCTTTCCGGTGTGGGAGAATTGCGATTAAACCAACTATGCTACCGACAAGGGCTGTTCGTGTTGCGTAATTAGGTAGTTTGGAAAACTTTTATGCTGAATTAGAGGGGATGAATAGGTGAGGTTGGCAGTGCTTTTATTTATTTATTTTTGGTTGATGCTATATAAGCTTACTTCTTTGCGTCATTTATTTATTTATATACCTACGTCTCACCCACAAACTACACAGACCCTAAAGAACGTTGAGAGTTACAGAATAAATACAAAACTAGAATTAAAATATGCATAAAATTTAGAGTAAGAAAACAGAGTAAAGAGCAAATTCTTATACATAGATGAATTAAGTGTCAAATCAATGTTTTATTCGATAGATGAAGAAAACGAAACAGAGGACTACCATGTAAGTATTGAGTACGAGAGACAGGCAGTGAGAAATAAGTGACCGTTGCAGGGTGAAGTCAGTCCGATACAGCACGTTGATATTCATTGGAGGAAACAACCTTCAAATGATATGATCAGACGCAATCCGTACCAATATAACATAGATGGTCTGGATGCATGGTGTCATGTTATTGGAGACCAAATAGTTTGGATGCATGGTGTCATGGCTTTCATCTTACTTTCATCCTACTACTGTTGCAAAAAATTGTAAATCGAAACTTGTCAGACCACATGATCTTTTCCACTGTTAAAGTCAAGGCACGCAATTACCGAGTCCCAGATTCATTCTCAGTACAATGAACAATTGTACAAAGAAATAGAGTGGGCTAGTAAATCAGAATGTCTTATAATGGGGGATTGACTGGAACTTGTGGGTTGGTCACTCGCACGCTAGTAAGAATTTTGTGGATTTATTGGATGATTGTTTTCAGCAGCAGCATGTTCGAGAGGCAACCAGAAAGGGTAATACTCTTGATGTGGTTATCAGCAGTGATCATTCGTGTATTAAGAATTTGCAGATGAAGGAACCACTAGGTGGCAGTGATCACAGTGTACTGACGTGGGATTTACTTAAAGATATAATTACAATCAGGGGTAAAGGAAATGGTTTTTGCTTCCATAAAGGTGAGGACAGTGGTCTCAGACAGTTTTTAAATTCTGTACAGTGGGATCAACTGACGATGTTACCAACAGTAAATTCTAAGTGGGAAACATTCAAGGAATTAATCGTGGATGCTACTAAAAGTTTCATACCTATTAAGAAATATTGTTCAAGGTTAAGGCCTAAATGGTTATCAAATGAACTAATGGGACTCGTGACAGAGAAGAAAAATGCATGGGATGCATATAAATTATGAAGCGACTCAGAAGCCTATGGCACATATAAGCTAGTCTGTAATCAGGTCACAAAGGAGGTTAGGCAGGCGAAGGCAGATTACGAGAAATCTTTGGCAAAAGATGCTAAGCAAAACAGCAAGGATTTCTTTACTTATATAAACTGTAAAAGGAAGGGGAAGAATCTGATTGGTCCACTTGATATCGATAGCTCGACTGTTGATGATCCTGCTCAGAAACAAAGTGAACGAGTATTTTGCATCTACATTCACACATGAGGAGTTATTAAGGTTTGAAAATAGCAGAAGGTTATCAAATTGTAGCAGGGTGCTTATTGATTTTGTAATAACTGAAAGCAAACTGGAGGAGAAATTGTTGAAGTTAAACATAAGAAAGGCACCTGGGGTGGATGGGATCTATCCAGTTATATTAAAGGAGGCGGCAAAGCAACTAAGCAAACCACTAGCCATAATTATGAGAGCATCCTTGGACTCAGGGGAGGTTCCCTCGGACTGGAGATGTGCAAATGTATCCCCAATTCACAAAGGGGGATCGAAGGGTGACACGAGTAATTACAGACCAGTTAGTTTAACATCTGTTCCGGGTAAAATAATGGAGTCACTGGTTAAATGTGCATTGCAGCAGCATCTAGACAAGATTGCAGCAATAATTCAAACACATCATGGGTTTGTTAAGGTCTTGTCTGACAAATTTGATAGGATATTATGATGTGATTACAAAGGAACTGGATGCAAAAAATAATTTTGATATCATATGTTTGGATTTCAGGAAAGCTTTTGACACTGTTGCGCATGGAAGACAACTGTACAAATTGGAGCAGAATGGTATTAAGGGTAAGTTGCTACAATGGATAAAATGATGGTTGAGTGGGAGAAGACAGAGGGTGGTAATCAATGGGTGCTGCTCTTATTAGTGGAGTCCCACAGGGTTTGGTGTTGGGTCCTCTGTTTTGTATATTTATCAATGATATTGATGAAGGTATATCAGGCTTAGTGTCGAAGTTTGCAGATGATACAAAGGTTGGTAGGCTTATTAATGGCAGTGTGCTACTGAAACAGGATCTAGATAATTTGGGCAGATGGGCTAAGAAGTAGCAACTGAAGTTTAACCTTGACAAATGCAAAGTACTGCATATGGGTAGAAGTAACTCCAGAGAAACGTACCAACTGTGTGGTACTAACTTAATGTGATAGAAAATGAAAAGACCTGGGAGTAATTGTGCAGTCAGATATGAAGTATTCTGAGCAATGCAGACAGGCTGCCAGGGCAGGTGATGGGGTTTTGTCACTGATATATATAGGAATTTTGCTAGCAGGGAAAAGGAGGTGATTGTCCCTCTGTATAAGGCAATGGTCAGGCCATGCCTTGAGTACTTCTGGAGGCCTCATTTTAAGAAGAATGTAGATTTGCTTGAGCGTATACAGAGAAGCGCAACAAGATTGGTGAGGGGGAATGAAGGGATCCTCTTTCCAAGAGAAGCTTAAGTTCTGCAAATTGCAGTGGCTGGAGACTAGGCACCTGCGCGGTGATCTGCTTGAGGTGTATAAGGCCTTGAATGGGTTGAGCACACTGAATTCTGATGGGATCCTTCCACTTGTTCAGATTATGAACCTAAGGGGGCATAAATTCAAATTAAGAAAAGACAGATGTAGAAGAGATGTGCGGAAATTTGCCCTTATCCAGCGGGTGGTTAATGGCTGGAACAAACTTCCATCTGTCGTGGATAGGTTAAATAAATTTAACTAGAGGAACTGGGCAGGAATTTGGAGGGAATGGTGTGATTTTTTTTTTTTGGCTGATGCTGCATAAGCTCATACACTTGCTTTCTTGCATCACATGCCACTACTAGTACTAGATCTCAATCCCATAAGAATTAAAGTTAACAGCCTTGAAGTCCGAAAAGCATGTTTCCTGCGAGCACTATAAAATATATTCATGAACTTCAAAGAGACCATACAAACTAACTGTGTATATATCTCATCCTTGACGAAATCATGTGTAAACCCTTGATAAGATATCTAGCAATAAACTCTGACTGGGAGCTTGATGATTTTGTAAGAACTGAGAGCAAAGTGATGGAGAAATTGTTGAAGTAAAACATAAGAAAGGCATCTGGGATGGATGGGATCTATCCAGTTATATTAAAGGAGGTGGCAAAGGAAGTAAGCAAACCCTTATCCATAATTAGGACGGTATTCTTGTGCTCAAGGAAAGTCCCACGAAGTGTAGATGTGCAAATGTATCCCCAATTCAGAAAGGGGGGATCGAAGGGTGACGAGTAATTACAGATCTGTTTTTAACTTCTGTTCCGTGGAAAATAATAAGAGTTACTGGTTAAAGAAGAATTGCAGGATCATCTAGACAAGACTGGAGTAATAATTCAGACACAGCATGGGTTTTTTAATCGAAAGTCTTGTTTGACACATTTGATTGGATACGGTGATGTGGGTACAAAGGAACTGGATGCAAAAAAAAAAAAAAAAAAAATTGATATTATATACTTGTATTTTAGGAAAGCTTTTGATATTGTTGCACATGGAATACTACTGTACAAATCGCAGCAGTATGGCATTAAGGGGAAGTTGCTATATTGGATGAAAGGATGGTTGATTGGGAGAAGACAAAGAGTGATAATCGATGGACAGTGCTCTTCTTGGATTAATGTTATTAGTGGAGTCCCACAGGGTTCGATGTTGGGCATATTGTTAATTTCTATATTTATTAATGATATTGATGATAGTACATCAGGTATATAAGGATGATGGTATATCAGGTTAAATGTCCACGTTTGTAGACGATACGAAGCTTGGCAGGGTTGTTAATGACAGTACTCTACTGCAACAGGATCTTGAAAAATTAACAGATTGGTTGAGTGGTAGCAACTCAATTTTAATATTGACTAAAGTAAAGTGCTGCATATGGGTAGCAGTAACCCCAGAGCGACATATCAACTGTGGGGTGCTACTCAGGTTAGTGGAGAATGAAAAATACCTGGGTGTAATTGTGCAGTCAGATATAAAGTTTTCTGAGGAGTGCAGACAGTCAATAACATACGGGAATTTTTCTAGCAGGGATAAGGAGGTGATTATTTTCGTGTTTAAGATAATGGCCATGCCAGACCTTGAGTAGTGTTTACATATCTGGTAGCCTCAGTTTAGGAACTAAGTAGAGCCGAGTCGCTGGAACGAGTACAGAGAAGGGCAATGAGCTGTACTGTAGCTAGAGCTTTTGCCGCCCCTCTCAATACACACCAAAAATACAGTACTACAAAAAGTCAAAACGACGTATAGGGAAATAAATTAAAACACTATGTGTGTATTTTTGAAGTAAAACTTTAATTCCAACAGTCTAAAATGTTATTTTTCTTGCTTTTCTGTTAAGTAATAAAACTTACTAAGTTAACATAAATAAAAGAATCGTCGAAAAAATAAAATTGTCTCACGAGAAAAGAGCCGTCGGCTCTGCCCTCCCCTAGCTACGCCACGCAATGAGATTGGTGAATGGGAATAAGGGTTGCTATTGCGAAGAAAGTTTTATGCTCTGCAAAGTGTAGTGTCTGGAGACTAGGCACCTGCGAGGGGATATGATTGAAGTGTATAAGGCCTTGAATGGTTTGAGCAAGCTCAATGCCGATGGGATTCTTCCTATTGCCCAGATTAATCGCCAGAGGGGACATAAATTTAAATTGAGGAAAGACGGTTGTAGAACATACTATGCGGAAGTTTGCCTTTAGCCTTCGAATGGTTGATTAAATAAATAAATTTTCTGTTTATACTCTGAGACGACCACATGGTCTGAGGAGTTCAAGGTTGAGAGAATACAAGAAACAGCATCGTATTCAGCAGTAACGGTCTTGAACCCGGGTCACTCAAGTCACGTGTACTTATGTACTCACGCGCTTGACCACTCTGCTACGACGATTTTCTGAAATAAACTTCCATCTGTGGTTGTGGAAGTTCACAGCTTAAATAAATTCAAGGCAGAACTAGACAAAAATTTGGAAGGAATGGATGAGTGAAATGGGAAGTATTTTTTTTTTTGGCTGATGTTATAATAGCTTGCTTTCTTGCATTATATACTTCTACTAATCCTAATGCTATATTCAAGACGGAAGATGCCATTTAACCTTAAGCGTCAGCCAATAGTAACTCCAATTATAATATTGCAAAAGTTGTTTTTAATTAAATATCAAATTAATATAATCTCTCTTTTCTTTATGTATTTGGACTCGACATGAGTTAGTGACATATGCCTTTATGCTTATGTTATTAGTTGAACCTTTTGCACTCCTCCCCGTAAGTTTCTAGAGTTTAAAGCAAAGCACCAAAGCCCGCTCCCCTCTGAATGACAAAAGAAATTTAAGAAGTGAATTATTTAAAAGTGCCTGTTGAAACGCTGTGTTTCTGTTACCAGCTTAAAGGTTTACACTAACTGCAATGCTAAATTTAGAGAGAGAAAAAAGTGCCCCATATAAAATTCCGGTTCGCAGTTGGTTACCATATATTAAAGATAATTGAAATAGGTATTATTTAATAAAATAATACCTATTTCAGTTATTTATTGATAAAAGAATAAAAATTTGTGATACGATTAGTGAAGTAGGTATTGTTGTTTTTTTCGGCATTATTATTATTATTTTTGAAGATATGCCATTCGAGATCAGGTGGTAGCGCTGTACAAGTTTAGATAATGGTCGGTGAGTAATGGTGGTGACGGTGGTTAATCATGTTAAGTAGCCTTATGTTAGTGTTGTATTTGTAGTTTTTTTTGTTGGAGCGGTTTAATTACGGGTTAATGTTTTGTTGTTTTTTTTAATTTTTTCAGTTCTTTCTCTTTTCTGTAATTCTTTGTAAGCTTACTAGATTAATCAACATAATATAAATCTGGAAAACCAGCATGACGGATATTGCTAAGCTTAAGGAAGAAGTGAAAAAAATCTTAAGAAGTACACTTCTTATAAACAAAAAGAAATTAACGTTAAGAGAGTTAACGGCCCAGTATTTGGACTTGAATGGTGTAGATATTCCTTTTCAACAGCTTGGTTATAAATCTTATAAAGACTTTTTGAAATCAATTCCTGATGTTGTACATGTGGAATATTCACCGGCCCAACATGATGATTTATATAGTTGTGTCGTTAGTGAAGATACAAAACATATTAAAAGGTTGGTAGATAGACAAAGAAGCAGTAAAGGACCTCTAAGACTTCAGAAGCCTAAAAGAATCTCTTATCGACCACCTCGGCTACGGCCTAGAATAGAATTAAGCGGAAAACAAAAATCCCAGATTTGTAAATTGATCAGTGAATATTCTGGCGGGATTAAGAGTATTTATATTGAACAAGCTTTCCGTGAAAAATATGGAGTTAACCTCGATTGGCAAAGTAATGGCTTCACAGACCTTCTTCAGTGTCTGCAGAGTGTCCCCGAACTAAACATGATAAAAACCGGAGATGGCTCTCGGGTTTATGTACGGGAAACAACTTTACAAAACGGCAATCCAGGTAATGTGGTAAAAACCGGAGATGGCTGTCTACGGGAAACAACTTTACAAAACGTCAATCCAGGTAATGTGGTAAAAACCGGAGATGGCTGTCTACGGGAAACAACTTTACAAAACGTCAATCCAGGTAATGTGGTAAAAACCGGAGATGGCTGTCTACGGGAAACAACTTTACAAAACGTCAATCCAGGTAATGTGGTAAAAACCGGAGATGGCTTTCTACGGGAAACAACTTTACAAAACGGCAAACCAGGTAAGATTCACGAACGATAAATGCCCTTATTTGTGTGTCAATACTTGAGTATATCTGACATATCACATACCTTATGTAGCTGAGAGAGAAATCTGGTTAAGGATAATGGCATTCTACACAGAGTTAACTATTCATTTTATCAATGGCAAGAGTTCACCAGAAATAGTAACTTTATTGATGTTGGTACTCTGTTATACTGATTAGAAAAACAGGTGAAGTAATAAATGGCATATTTATTCACCACTCTTTCATCCACGTCAGATTTTTGATGGTTCTGTATTAAGTTTGCCATCTATTCTCTTCATTTTTATGATAGCCCTAGAGAAAATCCCTTCTGTATCCTATGAGAATGTGAAAATATATATTTTTTGAGCATCTATTTTTATTTTATTTATTTGTAAGTTGAATTTTTATTTTAATGCTGTGATTTTCTTATATTGGTTTCTTGTTTACAAGAATAAGACCTTGGTTTTGTGAGTTGGAATTTAGTGTGGACGTTTCCTGTAACATGAGATGTACAACCTTTACTTTGATCATTAGCGTTAGTAAAGGCATATGATGCAAGAAAGCAAGCTTATACAGCATCAGCCAAAAAAAAAAAACCCCTTTCATTTCACCCATCCACTTGCTCTAAATGTTCTGCCTTGAATCTATTTAAGCTATACATTGGAAAGAAAGAAAGGTGTAAAGGGAATTAGTTAAATTAAATGAAGTAAAAAACACTACAAAAGTCACATAAGCTGTTAAAATTGCCAAAAATTTTGAGAATCTCCAAATTTTAGTTACAGTTATGGCTGTATTTACAATTGGTTGTTGACAGCTCCTTCAGTTTGTATTTCCTAACACTTAGTCACTTATTATGGTCAATGGGACAGTTGAAATGAGGTAGTCACTATGCTGGACAATACAGTTCAGATAAATTTGACATCAGCTTAATCAAATTAAAAAAACAGAAGCAATTTTGATAATATTTTGATGTGAATATTATGTATATGAAGAAAAAATATCATTTTTGCATTGGTTCTTGAGGTTGTCACAGATATTTTCTCAGGTATGACATGCTGATGACAAACTAGATTCTCTGCTTGTGCCTTCATGATGGTGAGACTGTTGGCAACCCCTGGTATAATCCCCATGTGCAAGTTCTGAAATATGGCCCTACTATACCGGAGGTGACCACCCATGTGCAAACCAACTAAGCAGGGGTCGAGTTATGGCATCCACACCACACCACACGGAGTAATGCCCCCTCTGTGTTAACATGCAGTACTAGGTGGTATATGAGTCATCAATCAGTGCAATACCACCCCCTTTTTTGTCTCTTCGAGGCTTGAAGTGGTGGAACCCACATTTAGTCTCCAGGGCAAAGCTCTGGCAACCCCCCCCCCCATCTCTTCTATCAGGCAGTATGATTGATGTCTTTTGAGGTTATAATGGATGATGTCATGGCAAGATCAGCCATGACATCCATTTTGCAGTTCAGCCACTAGATAGTGGCTGAACCTGCAAACACCATTGGTGACTCTCTCGGAGGCCGCTGGATCGGCTAGTATATAGTCTTGTTGCCTCTACTCTGCCAGGTAGTGGCTGGATGAAGTCGAAGTAGCTGGATGGCGTTGAGAAGGGCATTGTTGAGGCCATCTTATTGCCATATTTTGGATATGGCATGCATAGGCTCTGTGCATGCCATATCAAAAAATTTCATTACTTCATACAACATGTCCTTCGCATTGTTTCTTTCTATGGCTATTCATCATGAATAGTCAAAATAATTGAACAAACTTATCTGCAAAAAAGTTTAAATCTCCCAAACACTTCCATGTTCATTTCACAAATATAGAAACTCAATATGGTCTCAGTTCCATTCTCAGTGTTGTCCATTTCTAATTTGCCTGCCAAGCGCCACTTACTTTTTTTCTGACAGAATCCCAGTTATCGGGTGATTCAACCACTGCTCATCTCAGTTATCATAATTATTTGCTGTACAATTCCATTTGCTTTGGAAGTGCTACTCATGCATATAGCTGCTTAGATATACTCTGTCAGAGACTTAGTAATTTGGAATTTTCTCTGGCTTAAAATCCCTCTATCCCATTCTTCAAAAGCCAGGTATGACATGCTGGGCTTCAATATTGTGGAGTCCCCCCGTGGTTCAGTTGGGCCCATTTTTTCTGTATTTATGAATGATATAGATGAAGGTTAATGTCTAACTTTGCAGATGATACTAAGGTTGGCATGTTTTTTAATGACACTAATGATAGTAAACTTGTACCTGCATCTGGTAAATTTGAACAGATGGGTTGAGAGGTTGCAACTGAAGTTTAAGATTGCCAAATGTAAAGTACTGCATATGGGTAGCAGTAACCCCAGATTAACGTGCCAAGTGGGTGGTATTACACTTAGGGTTGTGGAGAATGAAAGATCCTTGGGGGTAATTGTATAGTCAGATATGAAGTTTTCTAAGCAATACAGACAGGCTGCAAGAGTAGCTCATGGTGTCTTATCAATGATATACATTGATAAGACACCATGGGGATTTCAAGAACTCCCCATTGAACTGGGGATTTCAAGAACTTGTTACTAATGAAACAAGTAAATACATGGGCTGTTTTAAGATAACTAAGAGTAAGAATAGGTGCATGTATGGCAATGCTAGGAGCATAGTAAATAAATTTAATGAATTGAAGTGCTGGTCAAGACATCAAATGCAGCGATTGTTGGAATTTCAAAGATATGGTGTCACTCAGATATAATGGACACAGAAGATGAATATGGGTAATACAATGTATACAGAAAGGACAGACAGGATAGGAGGGGCAGAGCATACAATGTATGCTTAGTCAGGATGCACATAAAATCTAAGGCAGTGCATCCAGTTGACACAGGTGGCCAGTTCAATGTTGAGTCAGTTTGCTATGACATAAGCACTGGGAAAGCAAAAATGAGGGTAGGAGTGTGTTATAGGCCTAATGACTCGGATGAGTACAATGAACAGCTGTACAGAGAAATAGTGGGCTACTAAATCTGAATGTCTTATAATGGGGGATTTAAACTTCCAGACATTGACTGGAAACTGTGGGTTGGTCACTCACAGACTAGCAAGACTTTTGTGGATTTATTGGATTGGATGACTTTTCTATAGCAACATGATAAGCAACAAGATGGAGTAATACTCTTGATCTGATTATATTATCAACAGTGATTATTCATGCATTAAGAATTTGCATTTAAAAGAACCGCTAGGTGGCAGTGAACAGTGTATTGATTTGGGATTTACCTAGACATACCATCAAGGGTAAAGGAGGGGTTTTTGCTTTCATAGAGGTGACTGTAGTGATTATTATTAGCCATATGGTGCAAGGAAGCTTGAGACTTATGCTGCACTGCCCAAAAAAAAAAAAAAAATTTCCCTATTACCCTGAGAGAGAGAGAGAGAGAGAGAGAGAGAGAGAGAGAGAGAGAGGGGGGGGGGGTAGAAAGGAATCACCAAGAAGGAGAATGATGATGATATCCAGCTCAGGACCCTGGGTGTGCCAAGTCCATACTCACCAGATGTGAGCCCCTGGAGGTACATCTCACAGTTTTAAAAATTTTATATAGTGGGACCAACTGGTCATGTTACCATCAGCAAATTCTAAATGAGAACCATTAAAGGAATTATTCATAAAAGTTACTAGGTTTTTTATACAAACTAAGACGTGCTCTTCAAACTGGACCTAAATGGATGTCAGATGAACTGATGAAATTCATAGCAAAAAAGAAAAGTGCATGGGATGCATATAAATAATCAGGCGACACAGAAGTCTGGGGTAGTTATAAAATAGTCTGTAACCAAGTCATAAAGGAGGTTAGGCAAGTGAAGACAGATTAAGAGAAATCTTTGGCAAAGGATGCAAAGAAAAACTGCAAAGGCTTCTTTATTTATGTAAACTCTAGAAGGAAGTGAATGAATCAAATTGGTCCACTTGATATTGATGGTTTGACTGTTGAGTATTTTGCATCTTCATTCACACATGAGGAATTCTTTAGGGAAAGGGAAGCCAGAAGTTTATCAAACTCTAACAGGGAGCTAAATGATTTTGTAATAACTGATATGAAAGTGGAAGAGAAATTGTTGAAGTTAAACATAAGAAAGGCACCTGGGGTGGATGTGATCTGTCCATTTATATTACAGGAGGCAGCGAAGGAAGTAACGAAACACTTAGCCATAATCATGAGAGCCACCTTGGATTCAGAGGAGGTCCTCACGGACTGGAGATGTGCAAATGTATTTCCAGTTTACAAAGGGTGATGTGAGTAATTAAAGACCTGTTAGTTTAACTTCTGTTCCAGGGATGGTAGATGACTTTCATCAACCGGTGAAATACCACCACCTTGCTTATTGGAGGCTTGAAGTGGTGAAACCCATGTTTAGTCTCTAGAGCAAAGTTTCCGGCATCCCCCCCCCATACTTCCCCTTTAACCCATGCATGGTACTAAGTACTATAGGTTTTGATACCTTTCGTGTTTGGGGTTTTCATAAAAAAAAAAAAAAAAAAAAGGGAAAATAATGGAGTCACTGGTATAAGAAATGCGGGATTATATAGACAAGGTGGCAATTATACTTCAAATGCAGCATTTGTTTGAAGTATAATTGCAGCCTTGTCTAGATTCAAACACAGCATGGGTTTGACCAGTATGATTGGTTACTATGATGTGGTCACAAAGGAACTGGATGCAAAAAATAATTTTGATATCATATACTTTGATTTGAGGAATAATTGTGGCCTTGTCTAGATTCAAACACCATAGGTTTGACCAATTTGATTGGTTTCTACGCTGTGGTCACAAAGGAACTGATTGCAAAAAAGAATTTTGATATCATTTACTTGAATTTCTGAAATTCTTTTGATACTGTTACATACTGGAGCAGTGTTGCATTAAGGCAAGTTGCTGCTGTGGATAAAGCAATAGATGAGTGGGAGAAGACAGAGTGGTAGTCAGTGGACATTGTTCTGTATGGACTGTTGTTATTAGTGGAGTCCCCCAGGTGTTGAGCCCATTGTTGATTTCTATATTTCAGTGATATTGAAGGCATGTGAAGCTTAATGTTCAAGTTTGCAGATGGTACAACAGTTGGCAGGGTGCTTAAAGATAGTAATGACAGTATGCTACTGTAAGAGGATCTAGAAAAGTTATTCAGATGGGCTGAGGAATGGCAATTGAAATACTGCATGTGGGTAGCAGTAACCCCAGAGTAACGTACCAACTGTGAGTTACTGCACTCGGTGGAAAATGAAAAAGACCTCATGCTAAATTGTTCAGTCAGATGTGAAGTTCTCTGAACAGTGCAGATAGGCTGCCAGGACAGTGCATGAAATTTTGCTAGCAGCAATAAGGAGGTGATTATCACATTGTAGAAAGCAATGGTCAGGCTACATATCGAGTACTGCATACTGTCTAGAGGCCTTATTTTAGAAAGGATGTGGAGCTGCTGGAATGAGTGCAGAGGTCAATGTGATTGGCGAGCAGAACGAAGGTATGCCCTTACCAAGAAAAGCTTTAGTTCTGCAAATTGAAGCCTGGAGACCAGGCATCTGTGTGGTGATATGATTTAAGGATTTGAATCAATTGAACAAGCTCATTGCTGATGGCATTTTGTCTTGCTTAGGCTACACACGAGGGGGGCACAAATTCAAATCAGGGAAGGATGGTTACAGAATAGATGCGCAAAAGTTTGCCTTTAGCCAACAGGTGGTTGATTGTTGGGAGAAACTTCCATTTTTTTGTTGTTGAAGTTGATAGTTTAAATAAATTCAAGGAAGAACTAGACATACCATTGGAGAGAATGAATAGGTGAAATGGGAGGGTCATGTTTTTTTTTTTTTTTTTTTTGCGGATATTGTATAAGCTTGCTTTCTTGCATCATTTACCAGTGCTAATGCATCTGTTGCCTATATAATTTTCCCAACTCTACTAATCACTTGGAACTCTTTGCCTTCCTTTCTTTGAGTCTTGATTTTCTCCAGTTCAACTTTCCTAATAGCGAGATTATTTTCCTTGGTGATTTTCATGTTTGCAACTCCAATGTCTTTTGATTTCTAGTCGCATGAACCTAGCTGGCCGAGGTGCTGAGCTTTTGCAATTACTAGTTAACTCTCACAGATTTTTCATTTACCTACCAGAATATCAAACAATCCTAACCACACAGCCAACACTCTTGATTTCTTTCTTGCAAACAACCCTTCCTAGTACATGGTTGTCTAGGCACCTGAGATCACAACTTGGTGGAGTTTTCTCCAATGGAGCTTTTCTCTTGTGGCCATTTTCAACCTCATGTTTGACGTTACAAGAATGCAAAATGGGATAATGTGTAAGATTTCTTTTCTCCTTTTCCTTGGTTGGATTACTGTGTTAAATCTACTGATGTCAAGGTTTACTCTCATCGTGTCAGTGAAATTATTCTTGCAGGGTTGAAATCCACACTCAACCTTAAAATCTTGATCTAAAGAAATTCTTTATCTAAAGAAATCTATTGTATATCACTGTTAGCTTGCATCCAAATATCTCGGTTCATTTTCTGCCTACACCATAGCTCGCAACAATAGTAAAGCAGTTATTAATCAGCCCAAAATAGATTTTGAACAAGCTAAGAGTAGATAACTTGCTTCTTGTCCAAATTGTAGTTGAACATTCTAGTCTCTTGCCAAAAACTATTGGCTGCTACTTTTGCACATCTTTGCTCCTTTTTCTATCAAAACCGGAGGGTTCTATTGCCACCTCAGCTAAAGATAAAGCTGACCTGTGAGCATTCTGCATTTCTTCTAACTCTTGTAATGATGATCTTTTTAAACAACCTTCTACCATTCTAAGTACACTCCATTCAATGCCTCCTGTGGTCTTCTGTCAAAAAGATGTCAGAAGAATTTTGAACAATGTTGAAGCACCAGGTCCTGATGGTATTTCTCCACTTGTTCTTAAAACTTGTGCTCCTGAGCTTGCTCCTGTTCTGTGTTTCCTTTTCATTCTTTTTTATTCCACTGGTGTTTTCTCTCTTTGGAAATTTGCCCATATCCAGCAATCTTAAAAAGGGTGACATATCCCTACCATCCAGTTATCGTCCCATTGCACTTCTACTCTTTCTAAAGTAATGGAGAAATCTATTAATTACCAACTCCTAAACTACATGTATCTGGAAACCTTTCATCTGATCAGTGATTGCCAGTATGGATTCTGTCAGTGCTGATCCACCGGTGATATACTGGTTTATGTTATTGATCTATGGACAAATTAAACATAACTCAAAAGTTCTTATCTGTTTCCCCAACGGGACATATTATCTAGATGTTCTGGGGGCAGAAACATTTCAAGTGAGCAGGTAGCTAATGCCAGGGAAGAGAGCCTAAAAAACTTCAAGGGTTGTGTTAGGGTTGTTAAATATACAAGAAAAGTAAGTCTTAATTGTTTTTATAGTAATGTTAGAAGTGTCGTCAATAAAATGAGTGAATTCGAACTGCTGGTTAAAACAAGTAACGCGGACATATTAGGGCTTACGGAAATGTGGTGCTACCCGGAAATAGGGGGTGATGAGTTTCAGTATGGCTTGTATAATGTATTTAGGAAGGATAGGGTAGATAGAAGGGGTGGTGGGGTAGAATCACAGGCTGCTTCTGATAAGCAGCCTGTGTGCTACGATAGCTTTCCCGGATTCAGACGTTTCACGTGATAGTATAGAATCTGTATGGTGTGAGATAGTTGGAAACAAAGGTATAATGTGAGTAGGAGTCAACTACAGACCAGGTGATTGTGAAGATTATGATGAAAGCCTCTACATGCAAATGGAATGGGCAAGTAAGTGTCAATGTCTTATTACGGGTGATTTCAATATGTCTCTAATTGATTGGAGAAAATGGGAAGGAAACTCGACATGGGGAACAAAATTTTTAAATCAACTAGATGACTGTTATTTGTATCAACATGTCAGGGAAAGTACTAGAGAAAAGAATATCCTAGACCTCATCATCACACATGAATCAGATGACATAACAGGGCTGACAGTAGAGGAACCAGTAGCAGGAAGTGATTACGGAGTTCTACGGTGGATGATGAAGAGAGAGAGGTAGCAGTAGTAAAAGGCAAAGAAATGGGTTATAATTTCAGAAAAGGAAATTACGATGCCTTAAGGTGCTACATGCCCTCTATTAACTGGGTAGATATCGCACAGAGAATGAATACAATTGAACTGTTGTATTTAAAACATTAATTTAAATACAACACGTCTGTGATTAATGTTTTAAATGTTTATTTAAAACATTAATCACAGACGCCTTGAATGCGTATTTACCATTAAAAATATACTCCACGAGGAGAGTTTCAAGTTGGATGAATAGTGAAGTTGCCACATTACTTGAGCAGAAAAAGGAGGCATTGAAAAGTTAGAGCAATAAAAAGTACTGAAGCCTATAACAGGTACAAGGTGATCTGTAAGAGATCCACAGAAAAGGTTCGACAGGCAAAGGCAGTTTATGAGAAATCGCTAGCAAGCAGAGCAAAGAGGGGGATAAGGAATTCTTCACATATATAAATGCTAAGAAGAGCAGGACAAACCAGATTGGACCTTTACATAAGGGAAAGGGGATAGTATTAAATACACCAGCTGCCGTTGCAGATGAACTCAACAGTTATTTTGCATCAATATTTACAGAAGAAAAACCTTTTGTGGCAATGGGAAATTGTGGGAGTTGGAAAACTCCCACAATTTCCACAAAAACTCCCAATGTGTATCTCCCATACCTAAGAGTGAAGTGGGAAATTATCGACCTGTCAGTCTGACTTCAGTGGTAGCAAAAATCATGATGGCAATGATAAAGGGTGGAATTCAGGATCATTTGGATAGAATTGAAATTCTCAAGGATACTCAGCATGGTTTTGTAAAGGAAAATCATGATTAACAAATCTGGTTCACTATTTTGAAAGGGTCACTCACGAGCTGGATTTAGGGAATAATTTTGACATTGTTTATTTAGATTTCAGCAAAGCTTTTGACTCAGTCCCACATGAGCGGTTGCTTTATAAGCTGGAACAGGTTGGAATCACTGGGAAAATCCTTAGATGGATAGCAGGATGGCTTCAGGGCAGGAGGCAGAGGGTTGTGATAAATGGCTATTCCTCAGATTGGGTTGATGTAAGAAGTGGGGTTCCCCTAAGGATCAGTATTAGGACCACTGTTGTTTTTAATTTTCATAAACGACATTGATGAAGGGATAGAGGGCATGATGTCTAAATTTGCAGATGACGTTAAAATTGGTAAAGTAGTTAATGATCACTGTCAAGCTGAGCTTCTTCAGAGAGACCGAGATAGACTTCAAGAATGGTCAGAAAAATGGCAGCTGTGCTTTAATCCAACAAAGTGTAATGTATTACACCTGGGAAACAGTAATCCCAAAAAAACTTATTCACTTGGTGGAGTTCAACTAAACCCAGTACTGGAGGAAAGGGACTTGGGTGTTACGATACGGTCAGACATGAAATTCTCTGAGCAACGTAAACAGGTTGCAAGGAAGGCCCATGGTGTCCTATCGATGATCTATTGAACTGTTGCAAGTAGAGATAGGGATGTGATAATCCCATTATATAAGGCTTTTGTTAGACCACACTTGGAATACTGTGTTCAAGAATGGAGACTGCATCTAAAGAAAGACATCGAGCTTCTTGAAAGGGTGCAAAGATGGGTAACTCACCTGGTGAGATCGGCAAAAGGGCGACCTTATGAAGAAAGACTTTGAATATGTGGGTTGCAGAGTTTGGAAACTAGACACCTTAGAGGAGATTTGATTGAGGTGTTTAAGGCTCTGAGAGGCATCAGTAAAATGAATGAGGATGAAATTTTCAAGATTATAAATGATGCTAGAAGTATGGGACATAAATTCAAGTTACAGGGGGAGATGTTTAGATTGGATTGCAGGAAGTTTTATTTTAGCCAGCGAGTTAAGTCATAAATTATGGAATAATTTGCCTACATGGGTGGTAGAGACTGACAGTTTGGGGAAATTCAAAGGCCATCTGCATAGTACCTTCGGGTGAGAGAAACACAGGATGATAGGTTTCATTTCCTTTTCTTTTATTAATTATTCATTGTTTTTTTTTATCATTGTTTTATTCCGTTTTTCAATTCCTACTATTAGTTCACACTCTCCCTATATATATTTATATATCTTGTTCAAATTTTCAATCGTTAATAAAATACTTTTTATTCATCCACTCAAGTTCAAATACATTTTTTTAAACTTGTAGTGGATGACACTTGATGTTAATACAGTTTTTTCAAATATTAATTCATTAATTAAATTTAATTAATTAATTTTAGTTTTATATGGGAGAAAAAAATTTCTCTTATATAAGATATTTAGCAGGATATAAATTTAGGAATAAAATTGAAATCAACAGGCAGTAGCTCAATCGGTAAAATGCAAGGATTTCAGTATTTTTCACGTGAAGGTGAAGAATGCGAGTTCAATTCTTGTGAAAATCAATAATTTTTTGATAAATTTTTGAAGTCGAAAGTTCGTTGTTGACCTAAGTAGGAATTGACTTTAAAAAATTTATTTTTATATTACTTGTTTTTTTTTTTTGGCTGGTGCAGCATAAGTCATAGGCTTCCTTGCACCATGCGGCTATTACTAATACTAATAAAAGTTTGGTGAAACTTAAGCAATTGCTCTTGATGTTTCAAGGTTTTTTTATCATGTTTGGGATGAAAGTTTTCTAAATAAACTTCTATCTTATGGTTTGCTGTTTTTGTAACTGTTTTTTGCAATTGGGTATCCAGTTTTCTCTCTGAACCCTCACTGCTGATGATAGGAGATGGCTTTCTGTCTTTTAACTTCTCTGCTAATGCTGGTGTTCTCCAAGGTATGGTTCTTTCTCCCGCTGTTTTCCTTTTCTTTATTAATGACCTTCCATTGACTGGAAATCCTATCCTTAGTTTTGCTGATGATAGCACGTTGCTTTCTACCTTCCAGTTTGAGAAACCTTGCCCTGGTGAAACAGCTTTAACTTCTGATCTTCAGATAATTCTCTTCAATGCTGATCTTCAGATAATTCTCCAGTGGGGCAATGATAACTTAGTTAATTTTAATCCTTCTAAAACTTAGTCCTGTCTTTCAAAAAGGATTCTTCAGCTCTTTTGCTTATCTTTGCTGACATTCAGATTTCCAGACACGACCACATACCACTTAGGGATTCAGATATCTGAATATTCCAATTATTCCAAACAGCAGCTCACTCTGTAGAAATTGCATATCCATCCTGGCATGGAATATTGTTCCTACACATAGGGCAATGCCCCCAAACTTCTCTCTTAGGCTTCTAGATTTCATTAAAAAAAAAGTTAAGATTACTTAATGACTCATCTCTGACAAAGTTTCTCCGTTCTCTCTCTCTCTCTCTCTCTCTCTCTCTCTCTCTCTCTCTCTCTCTCTCTCTCTCTCTCTTCTTCTTCTTCCTCATTTATTCTTTCAACTTCTGTTTTTCTAGAACAACCTTCCTTTATATGTCTTTTCTTAGTATTACAATCAACAGAAATTCAAGTCTAATGTTCATAAACGATCATACTATTGATTGCTTGTGTTTCTTAAAAGCTCACTTTATTCGGACAGGTAGTGTGGATGCTTAAACATAACTAAACTTTGCAGTAACAATTTTTTTTTTTTTTTTTTGGTTTTTAGAATAACTGTATTTTAATGATTTTTTCAGAATATTTATTATTGCAATAAATGTTTATTTAAAACTTGAATTCAAGTAATTACAGTACTTGTTTTTTCCTTACTTTATTGCATCTAACTGTCATCAAAATTTGAGAAAAAGTTTGTTTTTTTGGAATACCGGTATCCTGGTTTCATAAATTAAAAAATACCGAAATACCGGTGTTAAGATTTTGACTGGTATTGTAAGCCCTACCTGTATCTATTAACTGATGACAGCACTCCCCAATGTTACATCATGTCAAGAATAACTGACCATTTGCTAGTGGACTGTCCCCACTTTCAAAACATCTACTTAGACACCTTTAAATCAATTGCTAATACACAGTCATCAGTAAATTTATTGCAGATTCTGGGAGATAATCCTAATAAAAAAACTATTTACTTTCCTAAATCGGATAGGAATATATCATAAAATTTAGTTATTTCATATTCACCATTAGAAAGACACAATATGGCCCTAGCAGCCTATGTGTTATTAACTCAACAACATGTTGCTGTAGAAAACAGTCATCCAATAAATCCAGAAAAGTCTTGCTAGCGTGTGAGTGACCAATCTAAAAGTTCCAGTCAATATCTGGAAAGTTAAAATTCGCCATTATAAGACATTCTGATTTACTGGCCCACTCTATTTCTCTGCACAATTGCTCATTATACTCATCAGATTTATTAGGCCTGTAACACACACCTACTCTAATTTTTCCTTTTCCATTGCTTATTTCACACCAAATAGGCTCAACACTGCATTGTCCACCAACATCAATTGGATGCACTTCCTTAGATTTTGTTTTTCTTAGCTAACAGCATAACTCCTCCTCCCTTCCTGTACACATTGTACTCCCCAAATTCCAATTCTGCACTGCTTATATCTGCATGACACTAAGTCTCTGATATCCCAACAATATCTGCCTTTGATATCTTGACTAGCATTTCAAGCTCATCAACTTTATTAACTATACTCCTACCATTGGTGTTACTCTTAGTTTACCTCTTTTTTTTTTTTTTTTCCTTTTTTTTTTTTTTTTTGTAAACCCCAAACACGAAAGGTATTAGAACGTATAGTACTTAGTACCTTGCTTGGGTTGGAGGTTGAGAAGATGAAAGAAAATATTTGTTGACTTTGGTTGTTGTTGTTATTTGGTTTTTAGGAGCATTAGCAACTAAGGCCGTATTGCTCCGCGGATATGCAGTGGTCATTTCTTGACCTTTCCGCATCCTCCGTATTGTTGGTCATGGGCTCGAACCCCAGTCTGATCAAGAAGCGTGTGCTACGCACTGCTGCTCCTGCCCACCTGGATACGGAGGCGCCATTGACATTGGACTTGAACTTCTATAGACTGTAATTTTCCGGAAATACATATGAAGGAAGGTTGTTCCAGAAAATGGCAGTTGAATGAATAAATGAGGAAGATGAAAAGTTGGTTCTGTGAGTTTGAAGTTGGATAGTAAATGGATGTTGGCTGGTGGCAGCACGTGTTCGGACTGTTTTGAAAGAGAGAGCGGGAATTATAGAAGCCAATTCAGAAGAACAGTGCCGATGGAAATATCTGTAGAAGAGGCATGCAGCAGAAACAGTACGTCTATACAGCGAGTGGAGAGACTCTTTTAGAGATGAATCATTAATTAACCTAACTGCCCTCTTCTGAATGGAATCAAGAAGCCCGAGAGAGGTTTTGGGGGCACCACCCCAGATGTGGGAACAATATTCCACGGCAGGGAAGATTTGCGATTTATACAGAGTGAGCAGCTGTTTGGAAGAAAAGTAACACTGAGAGCAAAAGAGAAAATCAAGTTTTTTAGATGCAGAGAAAGCAATATTTGTTATGTGCTTGTGCCAAGAGAGATTAGAAGTCAGGGTAATCCCCAAAAGAGATATCATTTTGCCTAGAAATCGGAGTGTCACTAAAGATAAGCATAGGAGCAGAAGAATCCTTTTTGCGAGATATAAGACAAGACTGAGTTTTAGAAGGGTTGAAATCAACTAAGTTGTCTTTGCCCCACTGGAGAATTATCTGAAGATTGGCATTTCAGGAATTGGTAGCAGATTTTCGAGAAGTTGAGGCTGATTGAACAGGGCAAGGTTTCTCAAAATGGAAAGTGGAATGCAATGTGCTTTCATTGGCAAAACTATGGATAGGATTTCCAGTCAATGGAAGAAGGTCATTAATATATAAGAGGAAAAGAGTGGGGGAAAGAACTGAACTTTGGGGGACACCGGCATTAGTGGAGAAGTTAGAAGACTGAGAGCTATCTACCATCACCCTCAGTGAGCGATCAGAGAGAAAACTGGATAACCAATTACTAAAAACAGTTGGCAAACCATAAGATGGAAGCTTGTTTAGAAGACCTGTATGCCAAACACAATCGAAAGCCTTTGAGATGTCAAGGGCAACTACACTTGGTTGTCGACTTACGACCTATGCGACTTACGACCGGCCGCACTTATGACCACAAAAAATAAATAATAAAATAAATAAATAAATGAATAAATTACTAATAAATCAGGAAGTCACTACTGAGGACACCCATAGCCCAGGTGAGGAGGCACATCGATGACGGGAGGTCTGGGGACAGCACCAGGCACATACACTGTCGCTCTCTCTCACACATACACCCAGTCGCTTTCAAGCATCTGTTGCGTGTGTTGTATTAATTAAAATTCTACTAAAATACGCATAAAATGTTTAGTAAAAGGAAAATGCCTTCATCTACATATACGCCAGCTAAGAAGTCAAGGAAAACTATTGATGTAGAGTGTAAAATGAAAATTATCCAGCAGTATGAAGGTGGAAAGAAAGTGAATACGATAGCACGTGACTTGAAGTTATCACATTCCACGGTATCGACGATACTTCAAGGACAAAGAAAGAATTCGGGAAGCTGTGAAAGGTTCTGCACCTATTCAGTCTACAATTTTGACCAAACCATGACAGGAACCCATCCATGAAATGGAGGAATTGTTGTTTATGTGGATGGAAGATTTAATACAAAAAAATACACCCATGAGCCTTCACACAGCGCAAGCAAAGGCTAGAAGTTTGTTTGAGCTTAAAATCACGCGCCGGAGATGATTACGCAGAAGATTTTTAGGCTAGTACTGGGTGGTTTAAGCGTTTTAAAAAAAGATTTGCTTTGCATAATGTCTCTATAAATAAACATCTCCTACCTCAACCCAAAAACATGACCCTGACGATGCACAACCCAGCACAAGTTGGCCCCGGGTGCTAAGCGATTGAGACTGAGTGATTTCTCTGTGCTTTCACTGCGATTCTCAAAAGGTGAATTCTAGTTCTCTTTTATGTTCTTCTCCTTAATAAATCCTTTTATTTAATAGCAGCTCTTTTTTCAAAAGTACTGATCGAGAGCAAGAAAGGAAAGTAACCTTCCTTTTTTCATATTTAATAGACTAACCCCTACTAACTTCGCTTGGTCACAACAGGCACTGCTCCTGCCTCCCCGTGGCGGGGCCGGTAACCTTGGCAGAAAAGTTCATCTGCCAGGGGCTAAGAGGAGCCAACATGGAAAAAAAATATGTTTCCATCTATAGAGTCAACAAGCTGTCGACCAGATACCAAACATGAACATGATTCGTCACAAGCAAAGAGGTTGAAAACCTATCCCCTTTTCTAATCCAAAAACATCTGGAAAGTATTGCAGGGTCTCCCAAGATGGTTAAGAGACTGTAATCAGGGGACTTACTTGTTGAAACTCTAAACCACAGGCATTCTGAAAAACTACTAAAAATTACAAATTTTGCCGGTATTCCAGTTAATGTAACTCCACATGCAACCCTAAATACATCAAAGGGTAGGTGCCACCGTAGCCAGCTGGGCAGGAGCAGCAGTGCATAGCACTGCTGCTCCTGCATAGCATTAAACAGTGGTTCGAGCCCGTGACCACCAAATACAGAGGATGCGGAAAGGTCAGGGAATGACCACCGCATATCCTCGGAGCAATATGGCCTTAGTTGCTAATGCTCCTAAAAACCAAAACAACCAACCAACATCAAAGGGTGTAATATCTAGTTGGGACCTGATGAATGTGACGTAGGAAGAAATTAGAGAAGAGCTTCAGGAACAGAATGTAATCGTTGTAAAAAGAATTATGGTCAAAAGAGACAATATACTTATACCTACCAGAAATATCATTCTCACCTTTAACAGTCCAAATCTGCCCTCATCAGTAAAAGCAAGATATCTTCTTTGCTGCACTCGTCCTTTCATACCCAATCCGTTGAGATGTTATAAATGCCAAAAATATGGCCACTCTCAAACGACATGCAGAAGCAACCCAGTTTGTCCCAACTGTGGATCCTCCAATCACATTCAAAGTGATTGTTCTGTGAAAGAAATGATCTGTCCCAACTGCAGAGGCAACCATCCGGCCTTCTCTAAGACATGTGAGAGATGGAAAACAGAGAAACAAATTGTGAAATATAAAGTTGAAAATGAAGTTAGTTATCAGGAAGCAAGAAAATTAATTGCACCCAGTATACATAACCATACCTATGCCAGTATCGCAAAAAAATATCAGACAATAGCCACGCAAACTGATGTTATCATTCCACATAACATATCAATCTCCGAATGGGCTCGAGCTGTCCTCTCTCAGCAAGAGTCCAATACCCTGAAGCACTCAGACCATGCAAGTAATACGGATCTTAAGATTCCAGTAAAATCTCCTCCTCCACCAGTGATTGCTACTACTTCAAATAATCCTAGTTCATCTTCAAAAAATATTATTCAGGACACATTGATGCATCCTGAGTATTCATCCAAACAGGAAGATCCGATTCTGGAAATATTTGTAGAAGAAGAAGATATGGACACAGGTCGCCCTACATTTCCAAAAAGAGACAAACCAAAGCCAGAACGCCATAAGACAGCCATGTCAGGTACAGCTTCTTCTAAATTCAAGTAATGCCTAACATCTTGCAATGGAATTGCAGAGGCTTTCGTGGCAACATTGACGACACATTCATTACTTAATTAACCGCTACTCTCCAGTTGGTTTCTGCCTGCAAGAAACCTATTTAACTGCTCAAATTTCCATTTCCATAAAAAACTACTCAGTCTATAGACGAGATCGGAATACATCCGATTCTGCTTGTGGTGGTGTAGCTATTTTAATTAGCACAAGGATTCCAGCTAGACAAATCACTCTCCAAACCCAAATCGAAGCTGTTGCTGTGCGTCTGATTACTCAGACTGCTTTAACTCTAGTCTCAGTTTATCTCCCACCAAATCATACTTACTCTTATAATGATCTTAAAGAACTTTTATTACAGCTACCCTCCCCTATCTACCTGCTAGGGGATTTCAATGGCCACCACCCTTTATGGGGATCATCTAAATTAGACAGATGCGGCCGACTGATTGAAACTTTACTGGAAAAACAAAACCTCACTCTTCTTAACAGTGGCTTGCACACCCATATACAGTTAGCTAATGGACAGACTTCTGACATTGACCTATCAATTTGCTCCCCAATACTGTTTTCAGTCATGCAATGGTCCACTCTGGATAATCCCATGGGCAGCGATCATTTTCCAATTGTTTGTAATCTGATGACTACACAACCACCATTAGATGAACCCTGCAGGAAATGGAAATTCTCTAAAGCTAATTGGGACAAATTTCAGTCAGCAATCACACTGGACAAAAAAATTATACAACTATATCCCATAGATGAAGTTACCGATTATATCACTTCCTGCCTTTTATTTGCAGCTAAAAGCTCAATTCCAATATCAGATTCCAAGACTCGACGCCATTTCAACTGTTGGTGGAATGAGGAATGCACAAAAGCGAAGAAAAAAATAAAGCATGGAATATATTTCGTCGAACTCCAACTACAGTTAATCTTATTAACTACAAGAAACTAAAGGCAAAAGCTCGTCTCATTCAAAGACAAGCCAAGAAAGATTCTTGGATTCGGTTTGCATCGACTGTCAATAGAAACACGAACCCACGATTAATATGGAAGAAAATTAGGCAGCTTTCCGGGAAGTTTCCAACTGTTTCTTCCCCAATTCTTTCCTGCAATGGTCTAGACGTCTCTGCTCCTCTGGATATAGCAAATGCCCTAGGCAAAACTTCGACTCACGTCTCAGCTGCTTCCACTTACACTCCGGAATTTCAGAAAACTAAGACCACCGCAGAACAGAGACACATAAACTTTCAAACCTCGCTGCTACTTCCATATAACCAGTCGCTCCAATACTGTGAACTTTTGCAAGCCATCAACACGCAACAGTGCCGCTGGGCCAGATGGGATATATTATGTTATGTTACAGCACCTTGATGAGAAAAACTTACAAATGCTGCTGGCCTTCTTTAACCGAATCTTCCTGGGAAATGTTTATCCCACTTCTTGGCACCGTGCTACAGTTCTGGCCTTTTTGAAACCTGGAAAAGACCCCACCAATCCTAATAGTTACAGACCAATATCTCTGTCCAGTTGCCTTGGTAAAATTCTTGAAAAAATGATCCACAGTCGACTCACTTGGATCATTGAAAGCGAACATCTACTAAGTAATAGTCAGCATGGCTTTCACCAAAACAGGTCCTCCTTTGATCTGATGATCAAGACTGAATCTGAAATTCGCAATGCCTTTGTTAAAAACGAACACCTAGTTATGGTCTCAGTAGATATAGAGGAGGCATTCGATACTATCTGGCGTTATGGAATTCTCTGTGACCTCTATAATCATGGTCTCCGTGGCAACCTGCCTATATTTATTAGGAACTTCCTCAAGAGCAGATCTTTCCAGGTCCGATATCAAAATTCCCTTTCTACTACATTCTTGCAAGAAGAAGGAGTACCACAAGGGTCAGTTTGGAGCGCAACCCTGTTTTCCCTCAGAATTGATTTCATCACGAAAGAACTCCCAAATACTGTAGAGGCGTACCTTTATGCTGACGATCTCTCTCTTTCTTGCCATTCACAGAATATGAGATCTATCGAAAGGCAATTGCAGATGTCTCTCAATAAAGTACAAAAGTGGGCTGAGCTCAATGGATATCGTCTTTCCCAATAGAAAATAGTTGCGATCCACTTTTGTAATCAACGCAAACTGCATACGGATCCTGAACTTCGGATATCAAATTCCACCATTCTGATTGACAGCAATATCAGATTCTTGGGACTAATCCTGGACAGTAAGCTGAACTTCTTTGAGCATGTTAAATTATTACGTACTACTTGTCTCAAAAAGATCAACATGCTAAGAGCTTTATCTTCCCATTCTTGGGGAGCAGACCGTACAACTTTGCTGCTCTTATATAGAGCATTGATTAGATCCCGTTTAGATTATGGTGCTCCAGTTTATGATTCTGCCCGAAGGAGTGTACTACACTGGCTGGATCCTATTCAACATAATGCACTGCGGATTGCAATTGGTGTGTATAGGACATCTCCAACTCATAGTCTATACATTGAAGCTCATGAGCCCCCTCTGCATCTCTGCAGAAAAATGCTGTTACTTAAATATGCATCCTATTCAGCCATACCTTTTTAATCAACCACTAGTTAATCTCTATAGAAATAAACCAAATAAAATCCGACCAGCTGGCCTACGGCTCCTTGAAATATCACAGAACTGGAATGTTCCTCTCCACAATAGGCAACAGATAAAGAATTACTCTCATCCTCCATGGACCCCCTTTCCTCAACTGACTTGTGATACTTATTTTCTACAATGGGGAAAGAATCGCCTACTGACACTGAATGTGCAACAACTCCATGCTAGCCATATTCAGAGCTGTGCTGACTTCTTGCCGGTGTATATGGATGGTTCCAAATCTCTTTCAACTGTTGGAGCAGAAGCAGTGTTTCCCTCAGCTATCATATCAGCTTCTCTTCCATCTGAGTATAGCAACTTTTCAGCAGAACTGTATGCAATACAATTAGCTCTTGAAAATTTGACTCTACACCCAACTAGGCAAATTTTATAGTTTACACTGACTCTCTCAGGTGAATTAGAGCAATACAGAATCCCTCTCAAAAGAATCACCATATTTTAATGAAAATCAGGAGTTTGCTATTGCAAATTGATCACCATCAATAACTAGTGAAGTTTTGCTGGATTCCAGCACATTCAGGCATAAAAGGAAATGAACTGGCTGATATATCTGCTAAAAATCCATCAACCTTAGACTTAACCTCTGTCTTCATTCCAGCATCTGATTATAATATCATAATTCAAACAGCATACCATGCACAGTGGACAGAGCTATGGCATAAAGAAACAAATAAACTTTTCCAATTGAAACAGGACCCAAAATTATGGTACTCATGCGCTCAGACAGTTCGGCGAGAAGAAGTGGTACTCGCACGGATTAGAATAGGGCATACCCATCCAACTCACCTCCATTTACTCACCAGCGATGATCCTCCTCAGTGTTCACGCTGCTCTGACCATCTAACAGTCAAACATATTTTGATTGACTGTCCACACTATCAACCACATCGTACTTCAACACTTCAAAATCTGGCTAATCTTCAAGAACCGTTGACATTACATCATATCATAGGAGAGGAGTTAAATATTAAGGAACTTTTTTGCTTTTTGAAACAAATTGGATTGTATAATCTTTTATGAATAGGTTTCAGAACAGAAATGAATTTGAACTGCTATGTTCTTAATTATTTTCTGATATAACAACGAATAGGCGCACTATAGCCATAGCAGCTAATGTGCCAATAAACAACCATACCACACACACACCCAGCACAAGCAAAGATTAAAAATTGATTTTGTAAATTTCATTTGTATTAATTTTTACATTAATTTTAGATTGTATTTTCGTGTTTACATTACATTATGTACAGTATTATTTTTCACATTATGTACAATATAATTATAGATTGTAGTTTTGTTTTTTTATAAATAGTATGAATAATAAACCAATTAAAATGTAGAGAACATTTGAATTTAACCTCAGAGAGAGAGAGAGAGATATAGCCTAGGCGTAGAAACAAAGGTATGTACAGTATTGCTAAGTAAAAGATAAAAACATTACTGTATTTAAAATGAAAAATAAAAGATGATAAAATTTTAAAAGATTATAAAAATAAATTATAAAGATGATAAAAAGATTAGAAAGGTTAAAAAATACTGTTAATAAATATATGGACGACATACAACCTGATCGACTTACGACCTGTCAGTCAGACCAGAAGTCGGTTGTAAGTCGACAACCAACTGTACTTGTGTTTCACCGAACTTTTCCATTGAATTAGTCCATAAATGGGTAACATAAGCCAGAACATCACCAGTGGATCGACACTGACGGAATCCATACTGGCGATCGTTGATCAGACGGAAGGTTTCTACGTAGTTTAAGAGTTGGCGGTTAATTGATTTCTCCATTACTATAGAAGGAGTAGAAGTAATTGCAATGGGACGATAATTGGATGGGAGGGATTTGTCACCCTTTTTAGGAACTGGCTGAATATGAGAAATTCCAAGCAGAAGGAAAAACACCTTTGGAATAAGAAAGTGAAAAAAGGCGGCAAAGAATAGGAGTAAGTTCAGGAGCACAGGTTTTGAGAACAAGTGGAGAAATACCATCGGGACGTGGAGCTTTCTTAGCATCAAGATTCGTCAAAATCCTTCTGACATCCTTTTGACGGAAGACTACAGGAGGCATTGAATGGAGCGTGTTGGGAATGGTGGGAGGTGTTTTACCAAGATCATTAATATATGAGTTGGAAGAAAAATGGGATGCTAGCAGGTCAGCTTTATCCTTGACTGAAGTGACAACAAAACCATCTGGTTTGGACAGAGTTGGGAGCAGAGATGGGCAAAAGTTGCGGCCAATAGCTTTGGCAAGGGACCAGAATGCTCAGCTACCATTAGGGCAAGAAGCAAGTTTTCTACTCTTAGCCTGTTCAAACTCTAGTTTGGATTGATTAATAACTGCTTTAACACAGCCCATATATTTACTTGTTCCACTATGCCTCCCAGCAGTCCTAGACATCTCCATTACCTTGCTTTCCAGGCTGCTGCTCATTCTAATAGAAGCAGCGCAAGAATCACTTTTGCCTCTGCCAGCAGCGGCTACTGTTAATCTGTTAGTCCGTGTATACCCCCCCCCCCCCCAAGCTAGCAGTTTTCCGATCCACCTCACACTGCCTCGATAGCATCAGCAAATATTCTTGCACCCTTTCTATTTAATTGTACCCCATCCCTATAGAAGCGATTTGAGCCCGTCACCACCAAATATGGAGGATGCGGAAAGGTCAAGGGAATGACCACTGCATATTCCTGGAGCAATATGGCCTTAGTTGCTAATGCTCCTAAAAACCAAATAACAAACGACAACCCTATAGAAGCAGTCTCTCCTGTCAACAAGCACAGACCAGGCTGAAAAAATTCTACCCCTTGAGCCTTGCACAATCTCTTCAGGGCCGAATTGATTAACAAGGCTCTCATATATCCCTTCCTATCATGTCTGGGCAGAATTGCAGACACTTTCACATTCAACTCTGACTTGCGACTTTTTTTTCAACATTGACTTGTACTTGTTGAGTAAATCTGCAGATCTCTTACTCTTAATGTCATTAGTTCCAATGTGTACAACAATATCACCTTTTGTGCCCTTAAAAGATGATATCTGCTCTACAACGTCATCAACTTTTGTCCCTGGCAGACATACCCTGGTCCTGTTCCACCTGTTGTTCTTGCTTAGTATATTCCCTGTCTCCCTGACAATAGAGTCATCAACAATAACTAGTTCCTTTGGGACTAGTGCATTCTGCCTTGGAGATTGCCTCTGTTTTGCCTGATGCACAGGAGTGAGCTCTGTCGTTGAGCTGAACAGCTGAGAGCTTGATGGGCCCCTCATATTAATTTCTTCAAGTGGATTTACCCTACACCTCAAGCTCTCATAGATGCCCATCAGATCGTGATAATGTTCCACTTCAGCAGTGCCAGAACATGTGGTTTATGCACGATGGTGCACCAGCACATTTTGCTCAAGTTGTGAATTGGTATCTAACTAGAAGGTATGGTCAATGGTGGATAGGTAGAGGTGGGCTTCTAATGTGAAGCCAGTCGACATCGCTGGACAGTGCAGTGTCGAGTCAGTTTGGTGTGACATAAGCATTGGGAGATCAAAATTGAGAGTAGGAGTGTGCTATAGGCCTAATGACTCTGATGAGTATAATAAGAAACTGTTCGGAGAAATAGAGTGGGCCAGTAAATCAGAGAGTCTTATAATGGGGGATTTTAATTTCCCAGATATTGACTGGAATTTGGGGGCTGGTCACTCACACAGTAGCAAGGCTTTTGTGGATTTATTGGATGATTGTTTTCTACATCAGCATGTTCGGGAGGCAACTAGAGGGAGTAATACTCTTGATTTGATTATCAGTAGTGATTCTTCATGCATTAAGAATCTGCAGATAAATGAACCACTTGGTGGCAGTGATCACAGTGTGCTGAAGTGGGAGTTACTCAAAGAGGTAACTACCATTAGGGGTAAAGGGAAGGGGTATTGCTTTCGTAAAGGCGACTACAATGGACTGAGACAGTATTTAAATTCTATACAGTGGGATCAACTGATGATATTGCCAACAGCAAATTCAAAATGGGAAGCATTCAAAGAACTTATTGTGGAAGCTACTAGGCTTTACATACCAACTAAGAAATATTGTTCAAGGTTTAGGCCTAAATGGTTGTCAGATGAACTAATAAGGCATATGGCAGAGAAGAAAAATGCATGGGATACATACAAATTAACACGTGACACGGACGCCTATGATAGATACAAGTTGATCTGTAACCAAGTTACAAAGGAGGTTAGGCAGGCGAAGGCAGATTACGAGAGATCCTTGGCAAGGGATGCGAAGAAAAACAGCAAAGAGTTCTTTACTTATGTAAACTCTAGAAGGAAGGGGATGAATCAGATTGGTCCACTTGAGATCGATGGGTCAACTGTTGATGACCCTGCTCGGGTAGCTAACAAACTAAATGAATATTTTGCATCGACATTCACACATGAGGAGTTATTCAGCGAGGGGAATGCCAGAGGTGTATTCAACTCTAGCAGTAAGCTAGAGAATCTTGTAATAACTGAGAGCAAAGTGGAGGAGAAATTGTTGAAGATAAACACAAGAAAGGCACCTGGGGTGGATGGGATCTATCCAGTTATATTAAAGGAGGCAGCAAAGGAGGTAAGCAAACCCTTAGCCATAATTATGAGAGCTTCCTTGGACTCAGGGGAGGTACCCATTGACTGGAGATGTGCAAATGTGACCCCAATTCACAAAGGGGGATCAAAGGCTGACACAAGTAATTATAGACCTGTGAGTTTAACTTCTGTTCCCGGAAAATTAATGGAGGCACTGGTGAAAGAAGCACTGCAGGATCATCTAGACAAGACTTCAGTTATAGCTAGGACACAGCATGGTTTTGTTAAGGGGAAGTCTTGCCTGACCAATTTGATTGGATACTATGATGCAGTCACAAAAGAACTGGATGCAGGGAATAACTTTGATATTATATACTTGGATCTTAGAAAGGCTTTTGATACTGTTGCACATGGAAGACTGCTGCACAAATTGGAGCAGTGTGGCATTGGAGGCAAGTTGCTGCTATGGATAAAGGGGTGGTTGAGGGGGAGAAGACAGAGAGTGGTAATCAATGGACACTGCTCATCGTGGACTAATGTTATTAGTGGAGTCCCTCAGGGTTCAGTATTGGGGCCTTTATTGTTTTCTGTATTTATAAATGATATTGATGATGGTATATCAGGCTTAATGTCCAAGTTTGCAGACGATACGAAGGTTGGCAGGGTTGTCAAGGACACTACTGACACTATGCTGCTGCAACAGGATTTGGAAAGGTTGAGCAGATGGGCTTCGAGGTGGCAAATGAAGTTTAACATTGACAAATGTAAAGTACTACATATGGGAAACAGCAACCCCAGAGCAACGTATCAACTCTGTGGTACTACACTGACAGTGGTAGAGAATGAAAGGGACCTGGGGGTGGTGGTGCAGGCAGATATGAAGTTCTCTGAGCAGTGCAGACGAGCTGCAAGAGTAGCTCATGGTGTATTGTCAATGATATATAGGAATTTTTCTAGCAGGGATAAGGAGGTGATTATTCCCTTGTATAAGGCAATGGTCAGGCCACACCTAGAGTACTGTATACAGGCCTGGAGGCCTCATTTCAGGAAGGATGTAGAGCTGCTGGAACGAGTACAGAGAAGGGCAACTAGATTGGTGAATGGGACAAAGGGGTTCTCTTACGAAGAAAGGCTTAAGTTTTGCAAATTACAGTGTCTGGAAACTAGGTACCAGCGGGGTGATCTGATAGAGGTGTACAAAGCCTTGAATGGTTTGAGCATGCTCAATGCTGATGGGATTCTTCCTCTAGCTCAGAAAAATCACCTGAGAGGGCATAAATTCAAATTGAGGAAAGACAGATGTAGGATAGATGTGCGGAAATTTGCCTTTAGCCAGCGGGTGGTTGGTGGGTGGAACAGACTTCCATCCCTTGTCGTGGAAGTTGATAGCCTAAATAAGTTTAAGGCTCAGCTGGACAGGTATTTCGAACGAACAGAGGGGTGAAGTGGAAGTGGTTATTTTTATTTATTTATGTTACTTTTTTTTTTTTTTTTTTGGCTGATGCTGCATAAGCTTGCTTTCTTGCATCAAATGCCTCTACTAATGCTAATGCTAATGTCGCCTCCCAGATCACCAGACTTAACTTCTATGGATTTTTGTATCCGGGGATCATGTAAAAAGCTTGGTGACACTTCTGACATTAACACAGTTGAGGAATTGCATTGTCGGGTTGAAGGAGCCTTTCAGCAAATCAGTAATTACCCAGGAATGCCTTAGAGGATTTGCAACTCAATGCAGAGAAGACTACAAAGTTGCGTATGGATGCAAGGACAGCATTTTGAACACCTTTTGTAACATCTGTAAAATCCTGTGGTGTTGAAACCAAAAATTAAAAATGTATTATCTTATGTTTAATCAAACCACCCTTAGCGAAGGATTCACAACTGTTTGCTAAACTAGTGCTCCTACAGTCAGTGGTGGTTCTTAACAGAAAATGTACATTATCTCAAACGGTTCATTTGCTGCCTGATGTTCATGGGGACCTTTTTTATTTATTTTAGTTTGTACTTTTCATCTTTAAATTATTGGCCATCGTTTTTGGAACACCCTGTATACAATAAATAATTCTATTTACATGTTCGTCAAACATTTCTTTTTTGATCCAATCAATTCAGCAAGCACAGTTGAGTGCTGCACAAGCATGTAGGGGGCATTCCGACTTATTTAGCGTTCTGCGAAACGTAACCCTTACGTAAGTTGGGGAGTTCCTGTATATGATATCAGAATTATTTTTTGCATCCAGTTCCTTGGTTGTTGCATCATAGTATCCAATCAGATTGGTTAGACAAGCTCACCCCTTAATAAATCCATGCTGTGACTGCAGTATACAGCCACTCCCTGACTTATGTAAGGTTTGTGTTCTGCGGAATTCTATGTAAGTTGAATTTTACCTAAGTCGGAATTTCTCTAAATGCTTATGCAGCACTCGCAATTATGCGTCCTGAATTTGATTGAAGCAAAAAAGAAATGTTCGACGAACATGTAAATAGAATTATTTATTCAATTTTTTTTATCTCGTGCAGGAAAAATTACAAAGGTGTACAAAATTACAAAAAGAGAGAGGAGACAAGCATAACATCAGCAAGTTTTACCTGTTGAGTATTGTTGCCAGAATTAACTCTCCAGCTGATAAGCACGCCGCTGCTGCAGAAGTTGAGGGCTGTGGAGATTTAGAAGGGGTTTTTTTCCAACACAGCAAAATTTCTCTGCTGCTGTATAATCAGCACTGGCGATTTCGCCGCATACTTTAATGTTTTTAAAACCAGCGTGATGCTTGAACCACCTTTTAAACCTATTAGACCACCCGTTGCTTGCCATGAATTTGGCTTCAGGTTCGTCATACTTATCCTTAATATCTTCATAAATACTTCTTGCTTTTGCTTGAATGGCCATTGGACTCAGGGGCACTCGCTTCTGAATTTGATTTTACATCCATATTATTAATATCTTTTCCGTCTTCGTCATAGCACCTGGATGCTGTTTTGTGATCAGTGTTGATCTAAATGCGTTGATCCTTTAACATGTTCTTTTATACGCGCACTATCCCTTAAAATAGTATTCACTATTGAAGCAGCAAGAACTAATTCCGTGCAATAAATGACAAACTTTGTCTTGCTTCATACTTCTTAATTAATCATCTTCATTTCTAAATCAATTTTGTTTTGTTTCCTAGCACTGCCAGCACTTGCACTTTCTGTTGGTCCCTTCACCATTGCAATAAGTAAAAAAGTATGAACATTTTTCTGAAAATTTATTTGTTTTTTATATGATTAAAGATTTCAGTGAAGGGGAAACTCATTTCACCATAATACCGTAATGTAAAAACCCACAGAATTCCAGTTACCGGTATTATCACAAATGCAATAAGATCGAGTTTACTACCCATTTATAATAGATTGCGCTAACAGAAAAGCCCAATACCGGAAAGTGCAAATTGTTTTTATTGTTTTGTAGTAGTGACCTCCAGAAGTGCATTTTAGACAAATATCACAAAGGCGTTCAAAATTGATTCCTATAATGGTACATATGTTAACGATGAAAGTGTAGTGCAATTTCCATTAAAAAAAAAATGACCTCTTAGAGAGATAAATAGTTTAGCTACCTAGTGAAAATTTCATCTTCCGAGGTCTTGGATCGAATTACCAAAAAAAACATGTTTTGGGTTCACATTACGATATTTTCAAGATATTTATTCCTCCTACGGGATGCAAAATATGTTTCCACGATTTTTTTTAAGTTTGCACCGGTTGGCAAAAACTTACGTAAAGTTAAATTTCCACAAGTCGAGTATTACATAAGTGGGGGAGTGCTTGTAATTGCATTCCTATCTAGATGGTCCTCCATTACTTTTTTAACCAGTGAATGCATTATTTTCCCTGGGACAGATGTTAAGGTAACAGGTCTTAAATTACTGATGTCACTTTGTGACCCCCCCCCCCCTTTGTGAATTAGGGATACATTTGCACATCTTCAGTCCATAGGAACCTTCCCTGATTCCAAGGATGCTCTCATGATTATAGTTAAGGGTATGTTTATCTCCTTTGCTGCCTTCCTTATTATAATTGGATAGATTCCATCTACCAGGTGACTTTTTTTTATGTTCAGCTTCAACAATTTCTCTTTGACTTTCCTTTCAGTTATCACAAAGTCATTTAGCTTTCCTGTTGGAGTTTGTAAACTTCTGGCTTCCCCTCCTGTACAGAATTCCTCACGTGTGAATGTAGATGCAAAATATCTATTCAATTTTTCAGCAACCCGAGCAGGGTCATCAACAGTTACCCCACTGACATCAAGTGTCCCAATGTGATTCAGCTCCCTCTTTTTACTATTAATATAAGCATAGAAGTCTTTGCTGTTTTTCTTTGCATTTTTTGCCAGAGACTTCTCATAATCTGCCTTTGCTTGCCTAACATCCTTTGTGACTTGATTACAGACTAATTTATATCTACCATAGGCTTCTGTATCACATGATAATTTATATGCATCCCATGCACTTTTCTTTACTGCCACGTGTCTCAGCAGATCATTTGACATCTATTTAGGTATTTCTTGAACGGTATTTCTTTTTTGGTATAAGCCTAGTAGCTTTCATTGATTACTTCCCCGAATGCTTCCCATTTAGAATTTGTTGTTGGTAACATCATCAGCTGGACCCACTGCATGGTATTTAAAAATTGTCTGAGATCACTGTAGTCATCCTTACAAAGGCAAAAGCCTTTCCCTATACCCTTGATGGTAGTTATTTATGTCTCTAATTAAATTCCACATTAGTATACTGTTGTTGCTGCCATCCAGTGGGTCGTTTACATGCAGATTATTAATGCATGAAGAATCAACTCTGAAAATGAGATTAAGAGTATGGCTTCTTTTTGTTGCTTTTCTAACATGTTGCCGTAGAAAACAGTCATTGAGTAAATCTGTTAAATCTTGCTGGTGTGTGAGGGATCAATCCACAAATTCCAGTCAACATCTGGAAAGTTAAAATCCCCCATTATTAGACATTCTGATTTGCTGGCCCACTCTATTTTCTGTATAGCTGTTTGGTATACTCATCACAATCATAAGGCCTATAGCTTATTCATTCTGCCAGTTTTGTTTTCCCAGTGCTATATCACACCAAAATTGACTCAACGTTGTACTGGTCACACTGTCAACTGGATGAACTGCCTTAGATTTAATATGCTTCTTAACTAAGAGCATAACCCCACCTCACCCCACCCCATCCTGTCCTGTCTGTGTATGTTTTTTATTGTTTAACTTTATTTCAAAGTTTCTAATACATACAAAAAACACAGTAACTGTTTAAATTTTAAATTGTGTGGGATACAATCTTGGGGGAAAAAACTTAAATTTAATGGAAATTAAATAAACTTTTTTGTTTTTTTAAAAAGAAATTTATTAAAATTTATTATTTATTAAAATTTATTAAATTGATGTTGAATTTGCCACTAGGCAAATTGAACAACAATTTAATTGAGATTTCCAGACCTGTATGAAGTATTCTAAGATATGGACTGACCATTGCTTTATACAGTGGAATAATTACCTCCTTATCCCTGCTGGCAACATTCCTGTATGTCATTGACAAACACTATGAGGTGTAGTAGCAGTCTGTCTGCACTGCTTAGAGAATTCAAAATATGACTGTACAGTTATCTTTAGGTCTCTTTCTTTCTCCACCCACTTTGTAGAGAACGAAAGAGACCTAGTATGGTACCATTCAATCAGTATGTTATTCTGGGATTGCTGCTGCTCATATGCAGTACATTGCATTTGTCAACACTAAACTTCACTTTACACTTCTCAGCCAATTTGCCTAATTTTTCTAGGTCTTGTTGCAGTAGCATACCCTGATTCCTGTTATTAACCACTCTTCCAATCTTTGTATCATTTTCTGAATGAATTAATCTTCAGATATATAGGAATCTAATATTAACAAGTATCTTCTGCCTTCTTTTTATATTTTGGGCTCTAATAATCTCTTGTGTTTGTAAAAAGTTGATTCAACTATTTTGTATTCTTTTTAAGGTATTGTAATGCTCATTTAAACTTATTATTATGAATATCTGTCGATAGCACTACACATTTTTTGTATATATGCTTTTTATGTTGAAATATATGAAATATGTTGTTTTTAATATTAAAAATAATTTATATATTAATTATATTTTTACATTAATTATATTTTTACTATTAATAGTTTTCAGTATTTACATTTTATACTTTTCTGTTTACATCAATATGTCTAAGTAGATTCAATCTTTACGTATATCAAGATGATATAATGGATTTTTAAATCAAAAAAATTGTCCTGCCCTTTATATTGTAAGATAATTATGAATTATTGTTTCAGATCCCATGGAGCAATCCCAACTAACACATTTTGATGATACTCCTCAAAATTTGAGAATAACAGTAAGCAAGACAAAAAAATCTGTAGCTATGTTAGATGACTTTCCAGATGCAATTGAAAGTGAAGTTAGCCCTAGGTTGAAAGATGAATTCAGAAAGGTAAGAATAAATTTTAGGGTATTAACACGTTGACTGCTATGGCTTATTTGGGTGAACAGGTCTCTGACGCTAATTAAATTATTCAAAACCCAAATTATAATATATATTCATCACCAGAATTCCTAAAAAAAGCTTATTTTTATAAAAAAAAAAAAAAAAAAAAAGCTTCTCGAATTATCTCGTAGTTGGCTTTTGTAATAGAAAATTCCTCATTGCAGCCAAACAAGTTAACTTGAGACGTATTGTTACCTGTAGAATTCAGTGCTGTGCGTAAATCCGTAGTAGTGACATAAACTCTGTTGTTTATGTATGTTGTATTTAGTTTTACGTGTTTCTAAAAAAAAGAACCTAAAACATGGATAAGAAGAAACCACTGACTGAAGAAGAGCTTGAGTTGTATGCTAATATGAGTGACTCCGAATTTTAAGAGATTTTTGACAAGCCGTATGCTTCTGGTTCCGACAGTTACAATTATGAACCTTCTACCGATTCAAGTGAGGATAGCGAAGGTGAAACCAGTTCCCAGCCTGAAGATAATCCTAGTTCTCCACAGACAAGTACGTCAAATAATGATAATTTGTGGAATGAGATGGCACAAGATCCTCCACAATTTATTTTTGAAGAGAATGTTGGGTTGAAAATGGACACAACAGAACTTAGTGTACAAAAAACTGGTAGAGCTATATTTTTGGGAAGAATTTCTTACATTATTAGTGGAACAAACTAATTTATACGCTAGGCAAGAAATTGAAAAATGTGGACAATCTCAAAAATGTGCCAGGTTGTCAAAATGGAAGGACACTGACATCTCAGAAATGAAAGTGTTTCTTGGACTCTTGTTGCAAATGGGTCCTTGTTCTTTTCCTTCAATAGAACATTACTGGAGTACAAGTGCATTCTATAATGTTATGTTTTGGCAATCTTTTATGAGTCGAAATAAATTCCAGTTGATATTATGATATTTTCACTTTGCAGATAACTCATTACAATCTTCTGACAGGCTGTACAAGGTAAGACAGAATTCGAACCATTTCAATAATGTTATGTGCAATAATTATTACCGGATAAAAGCATCTGTATTGACAAGTTTATGATGTTGTGGCGTGGGAGACTGAATTTCCGCTAGTACATGAAAAATAAAAAGCACAAATGCGGAATCAGACTTTACGAACTGTGCAAGTTCAATGGCCCTGTTATGAAAATAAAACTTTACTCAGGTAAATCAGAAGAAACTGAACAAAACAGGTCATACTGCTGAAGTTGTGCTATACTTGCTTCAGGAGTACTTAGACAAGGGATATGTAGTGTATATGGACAATTTTTATAATTCTGTTGTTCTGACGAAATTGTTGTCTGCCCGAAAAACTTATGTATGTGGAACATTATGCACCAACAGAAAAGTAAATCCAAAAGATCTGGTGATGAGAAAATTGAAGAAGTTGCATGACAATGAAATGGCCCTATTGTAGTTTGTAAGTGGAGGGATAAAAGAGAAGTTCTCACTATTTCTAACAAACATGTTGTTCAAATGGTCGAGGTACGTAACTGGAATGGAAAAATTTTGATAAAACCTAACATAATTCAAGATTACAATAGCGGAATGTCCGGCATAGATCGATCGGATCAAATGCTGTCATATTATTCAGTGCTAAGAAAAACCATCAGATGACTGAAAAAAATTACATTATATATTTTAGAAATATATGTACACAACACATACATCCTTTTCCTTCAAGTTACAGGTTCCACCATAAAATCTCTAAAATTCAGAGAAACATTCATTGAATCTTTGATTGGAAAAAATATTCTAAACGTTCCAAAGAAGATTAGGTCAGAATGCAACATTCATTATTTAGAGGTAATACCACCAACTGAAAAAAAAGCACACCCGACCAAGCTGTGTCGAGTATGTACCAGAAATAAAAAATTCCGAGAAGCACGCTATTACTGTCCAATGTGCCAAGAAAAGCCTGCTCTTTGTGTATTGCAAAGAAACATTATAATATTATCGTGAGTTTTAGTAATACACTTTTCTTTATGTATTTGTAAATAAAATATATATATTTTTTTTGTGAATAAATTTTCTGTTTTCTGACACCATGGGAAGATTGATTTTTCATTCTTATCCCAGAAGCCCACTATCCATCAGTTGCATGTATTTGCTACAAATATACTCGTAGCTGCACCTGAAAGGCAAGTCATACCAGTCCAAGTTAACTCATAGGCGGCGTCCCGGGCCAGATCATTAAATATGAGTTAACTCGTATTTGCAACCTCTGGTTTTGGCCTTTGTTATCCCTAAGTATTGATAAAATCATTTGTATGAGGAGTGGTATCAAAGTAATGCCTCCTATTTTTTTCCTCATAAAATTTACAACTATGCCTTTTACATCAATTAATCCTTATTCATTAATAAACACAGTTATTTTTCCACAAAGTCGCCATAATTTTCTATGCACTCCCGCCATCTCTGAGTCAGACGCTGTGTTCCAATCCTGTAAAAGTCCTTACTCTTGCTCCAGAGGGTTTGCAAACACTGTGCTTGAGCTCATCATCTGAAAAATGGGTTTCACAGAGGGCATCCATCACCAGGCCGAAGAGGTGATAGTTGGAAGGTATAAGATCCAGGCTATGAGAAGCATGAGGAAGAATGGTGCACCCAGTTTTGCAATGGCCTCTGTCATGTGCAGACTGGTGTGGTATCATGAATTGTCATGGAGAAGAAGAACCTCATTAAGGTTTTGTCCAGTCAAACTATGGATGTGGGCTTTCAACTTCTTCAAAATTTTCACATCGATCTGAGTTGATTGTAGTGCCATGCTCCAAGAAGTCCACAAGCAAGACCCCATCTTTGTCTCAAAACACTGTCGCTGTGACTTTGCCGACAGAAGGCAGTCTTTCGAACTTCTTGCACAGTGAATTTTGATGGTGCCACTCCATTGACCTTTTCTTTGTTTCAGGGTCAGAATGGACCCAGGTTTCGTCACCTGTGATTATATGAAAGAAAAATCTCTCCTTCACTCTCGTAGTGCTGGAGAAGTTCCATACAGATGACTTTCCGGGCTTCTTTGTGCTTGTGTGTCAGCATTTTTGGGACCAACCAGGTACAAACCTTGTAGCCTAGTTCCTTTATGATGGTTATCATAGCAGGGTTCCCCCAACCTATTGCATCACATAATTTGCAAGTTGTGATGCAGTGGTCCTCTTTTATCAGTGCGTTGATCTGTCTCTTGTCTGTTGTCACTGACCATATTATATTATATATAATTTTATTATATAATATTTTATTTATATATAATTTTATTATATATATAATTTTTTTATAATAGTCTATATAAATATATACAAGTTAGATTATTGTTTAGAGCAGTGATCCCCAAAGCTTTTGGTTAGAAAGCTTTATTATGAATTAGATTGAATTTTGCCAGTTGGATGGGAAGGCTGAAATTAGTGTGGCTTCTAATTTCAGCCTTTGTCATCCAACGTGTAATTGATTCATATAATGTAATTATCTTGCAGAGTTTGTTTATTTGTACTGGAACAGCAAGCAGCATAGCAGGACATGAAATTGCAGAAACAATACATATAATTCTTCTGTATAGCCAAAGAATAGATTGTTTACTCAAGACTAGAGGATAGACCCAAGAGAGAGATCGAGTCAGTCGTTGTGTTTTGAATCATTAGCAACAGAGACTGCAGTAAGTGATATGATTGGTAAAGTGATCACTTTGAACAGTTTCTGAAGATGGGCATTATGTGGAATTGTTAAAATTTACATGCATGATGCAGATTCACAAGAGTTTTTTTTTTTTCTTCAAGAATTTTAACTGGTGATGAAATGTGGATTAGTTATGGGATCAGAAACAAAACAGGAGTTCATGGAATGGGAACACTGCAGGTCATTACCAGGGTTCCCTCTAATCTCCAAGGATGTGCAGTGATTTTGGAAGTGCAACACACTAAATTTTTTGAGCATGCACTACATTCTGGAATGCAGCCAAACATGGCCACACCTGGATTCCAGCCTGCCAGGAAGGATTCCTAAATTTCTTTTGCTTTGTATCTGTTAGGAACCATATGTGCAAGATAAACTTAAATTGTTTTGTGGAAGGACCACAAAACAATTCAAGGAAATTATTTTTCTGGGGAAAATGTATCTTCTAACCCTTCCTGATAGGAGATCATTTTCTAAGGATGCATGAGAGGCATTATAAGTTTTATTTTCTGAATATTTAATCTGTTGTTTTTAAAATTTAAAACTGTCAGGAATAGCTTTTATAAAGTTAATTCTATATTTGTAAAATCTATTTAATCTAACAGTTAATTATTAATCTAACAGTTAATCTATTATTAAATTATTTTTCCAGTTCATGTGAAAAATCACATGTAATTATTATCATTGGTGATTATATTGTAATCATTAATTATGTATGGTTACCAGCTGCAGAACAGCGTAAGGTAAGCATACAAAGTGATACTCATTCCATGCACTGAGGAAAAAAATTAGAGGGAACTATGGTCACCATTACCCAAAGATTTCCAAACTCATTCCCCACTGGGATGATCCTCACCACAATTTTTTGTGATGTGGGAGAAATTCTTTTGATAGCCTACATGCTGTATAAGAAAACAGTCACAGAACAGAAGCATAGATGCCTGTGCTGCAGTTCTCAGGCTGCTCTCAAAAATTTAAGAGGGGTCATAAAGGAACAGAGAAGAGGGAAATTAACATGGTGTCTTGTTTCTGCTTGACAATGCTCATGTACACAAGTCCCATAAAACAATTGCTGCTCTGAGGGATTGTGGATTCCAAGTGTTAAATTATCCACCCTAGAGCTCAGATATAGCCCTCCTCGGCAATTATATCTCCTCCAGAAATTCAAAGAAACACTTGCATGGATGTTAGTTTTCAAGTGATGACAATCACGAGGAAACTGTAAATGACTTTTTAAGAGACGAGAAGAGGCATTTTACATTTTTTTAAATTTTTATTTCAGTTATTTCCTCTGTGCCTTCAAAATGGAGTATGCACGTTGAACTCGAGGAGATGTATATTGAGAAAAAAAAATAGGCTATGTTGTTTCTTTATTACTAAGGTAGATAACTTTTTGAGTGACCCTCAATTTAGGGATCTCTGGAATAGATTAAAGTATCTTTGTTTCTTTTTATATGCTTTATTTAAGACTCTTGTTTTATAATTTTAGGTGTTGTTTAAACATCCAAAGGGAATCTGGGGAATACAATTTTCAGAAGAGTATAAGGTATTATTTTTATATATTATAATTGCTATTATGATTCTTATTTTTATCTTTTGTTTTCATAGTTGATATTACAATATTTCAGGCTTGATATATTTTTGATTAGCTGTGATGTGTAGATGCTGTCCAAAGTTGCATTTGTGTTTTCTGCACTTGCTATCATAGTTGTGGAATTAGTTCTGCTGATTTCCAAGATGTACCTCCAGTGGCACAGTGGCATTCTAATACAGTGTGATAAATTACATTCATAATTATATTATTTTGTTTTAACTCTATAGAAGGTGCACTATAGAATCCAGTTCATCACAGCTAATTAAATTTAAATGTTAAAACATCTGTTTTAATTTTTTTTGTGTGAATTTTAATGTTTCAAGTATGGACTCTGATTTAGATTTGCATCATTAATTATTTATGAATTGTCAGTTACAAATATAGCCACAAAAAAAAATGTTGGTATGCAAAATGCACCACATGCCCATTTGTGTATGGTTTTTTTTTCCCCCACTGTCTGGAAGTGAGGTAGTTGGGAAATTGGCAACATAAAAATTGCACCGTTTTTTTAAATTAATTTTTTTTCTTCTGCTCCCATGGTGATTCAACAAGGTGCCATATATATCTTTCACTGGTGGAGGAGGACATAAGGTATAATCGTGTCAGATGGCACCTGGGATTTCTCCCATCTCCACTTGTGTTCGCTGTATCGAGGACAGTGCACTGTCAAGCCAGTGACTTGTAAGTCTGTGGGCCATGTCTATGCAGTGTGATGTGTTGTGCCCATTGTTTGTCTGGCTTATTGGCCGCCAGGCTCCTAGTGGGGCCCGAGTGGAGGCTAGCCGGGTGTGTCCAGTACAATGAGTTGCTCTGGCAGGTCCTGCCACCTAGTTTCCTGGAATTTCAGTGGCTAGGACCTAAAAAAAAAATAAAAAATTTACGTGTTTGACATTAATGCTTAATGGGATTGCTGTTAGGAAATCGCTGGTTGGGGTTGAATGTTAGCGAGATGTGTTAAAAGGCCTAATAAGTCTGGAAAAGTTTTGATGTTATTAAATTTAGACATGTGAGGCTATATGCTAGATAAAAGATAGTGTTAGTTGTCTTAGATATTTACATGAAACCCGGAAGAATTTAGACGTTGATTAGAATTTGACGGCATTGTTAAGGAGTGTACTCGGTCGGTTTAGTGAGAGGGGGGTGGAGGGCAGTGGAGACGACCTCCACCAGGGAGGGGAGGAGACAGAGACCTATCTCATCCCTCCCCTGCCGTGGGATGGGTTTTAAAGGTAACTGGGTTAGAGCACCCAGTTCAGATCACCAATGTCATGTTGGCAGCAAAGCCGCAGTATGTCTTTGTCGGTGATAATTGTCATGTCCATGTAGTGCCGAATCTGGTAAGAAGGTCAAGCTGCCCATCCTGCTCTGGGGGTGGGATATGTTAGCTGGCAGCGGGAACCCACCAGGCAAAGGGGTGGGGGAGAGACAGATTTACTTCATTCATAATCTGCATTCTCAGTGGTGCCTCCGTAGCCAGGTGGGAAGGAGCAGCAGTGCGTAGTTGCTAATGCTCCTAAAAACCAAATAACAAACAAACAAACAAACATCATTCTCAGTCTACTTGCATTTTTTTTTATTACTTTTTTTCTTATTTTATAATTTGTTTTCCCCAAAGTTATATATATATATATTTATATATATATATATACAGGGTGTCTCGAATATATTGGTACAAACGTTTAGGTGCGGTAGGTAACATCTAAAGGAATGTGAATTGCATGGGAACCCATAACTGGAAACGTCACCGTAAGTCGGTAGACTACGCTGTTCATCAGTTCGCGAAAGGGAAAATTTCTGGTTTACTCATTCAAGCAGTAGTCGCTGCACGAAGAGCATGCATCTATATACGAACTGTGAGCTGGCAGAAATGCACCTAGTGTATGGATTAGCAGAGAGCAACGGACGAGCCGCTCAATGAATTTATGGAGAACACTTCCCAGACAGACATGTATCGGACCACCGTTTGTTTGCACATGTGCATCAAAATTTGTGCGATGATTATGGGTCATTTAGAGATAACAGGAGTATTGCAGGCAGACCACATTCGCGTGAACTCCCGCCATGGAAAAAAGTATGTTGAATGCCATCCAGAATAATCCTACTGCCAGCACATGTGCCGTTGCCTCTGCCTTAGTAGTGTCTTGTTGCAGTGTACAGCATGTCTGGCATGACGATTCCTTACACCCCTTTCATCTCCAAAGGGTTCAGTTACTGCTCCCCCAAGATAATCCTGCACGTGTAGCTTTTGCGCAGTGGTTTCTCCAAGAAAGTGTTCAAGACTTGAATTTTCCAGCCTATGTTTTGTTCACAGATGAGGCTTATTTCACTCGGGAAGGCTTATTCAATCAGCGCAATGCTCATGTATGGGCTCACGACAACCTACATGGTGTGTGCCCCCATGCAGCACGACATCGCTTCGCAATAAATGTGTGGGCAGGTATGGTCTGTGACTGCTTAGTCGGCCCATACCTGTTACCATCCTGCATGAACTCTGCTAAATATCGGATCTTTCTTGAACATGTTCTACCAGGGTTACTTGACGATGTTCCAGCAAATGTGAGATGCAACATTTGGTTTCAACATGACGGGGTGCCTGCCCATTATGGAAGGGGTGTGTTCATGACCTTTTGAACAGGCATTTTCGGTGTCGATGGATTGGCCGTGGTGGACCCGTTGCCTGGCCCACATGATCACCTGATTTATCGAGCCTTGATTTCTTTCTTGGGGGGGCCCTCAAATCTATCGTGTATGAATCACCTGTGGAGACGTAAATGGATCTCGTGGCGAGACTTGTCTGCGCTGCTGCTACTGTCAAAGAAACTCCAGGTGTGTTCGACCGTGTCCGCCAATCCATGCTGCATCGGTGTCACGCATGCATCACATCTCATGGTGGAACCTTCGAGCATCTGTTGTAACATCATGAAATGCATCCATCTCGTACTACATTGTTAATATTATGTCAAATAAATTTTTGCCACTAATTACTGTCTTGTGTCATTTCTGCTTCTTGTGGCTACTACTTTCCTGTGATGTTTCCGGTTATGGGTTCCTGTGCAATTCACATTCCTTTAGATGTTACCTACCTCTCCTAAACATTTGTACCAATATTTTTGAGACACCCTGTGTGTGTGTATATATATATATATATATATATATATATATATAGTATTGGTGTAAATACACCATAGTTAACCCATAAACTTGAACTTTGTATGTAGCGTAGAAGGCATCGTTTTAATTGTATCTCATATTGTGGTTGCCTTCACAACGAGATAGCTGTTATTTATTTTCAGCAGTACCACTCACCCAGATGATCGTTTCGAAGCTATTGGGCTTAATCATCAGTGGGCAGGCAGGTACCCAGGTAATGCAACAAGCTATCACAGTTGCAAAGTTATATCCACATTATGAGAGATAGTTATAGTTAATTATCAAAACCCATAAGGATTATGCCTTGTGCATTTCGTTTTCAAAAAAAAAAATATATATATATATATATTTTTTTTCCACTTACACTCATTCATCTTTTTCTCACACACCAGGGGGATGTAATGTAAATTTAAATACTAATTAAAACTAGGGTTAGTGTGTACTTAACTGTAGCATTTATAGTTTGTGTTCTTTTTCGAACATACAGTCAGTCCTCATATAACACGTGTTTACACTACACGAATTCGATCATACATGATTTATAAATAGGGGAACGGTATAACCCAAACCGAATTCGCTTATGCATGATTCTCCTTTGTGTTTACAAGAAATGGCAGTCGAATGTGGAATCACCCCAACTGAACGCAACACGATAGGAATGAAGAGAACATTCTGAAAATGTATTTGTTTTTTTTATATCAGTGAAGGGAAAACACATCTCACCATAATAACGTAAAAACCCACACAATTTCAGCTATCGGTATTTATAACAGATTTCACTAGCGGAAACGCAACTGGAAATTGTTTTTATTGTTTTATGGTAGTAACCCCCAGAAAAGTGCTTCAGTAAAATGTGAGCTAGTGAGGTGTTAATAGAGTTGTCTCTGCCTTTACGGTGTTGTTTATTCAGTTGCTACATGCGCGCAGCTTTGTTTATGTGTATCAAGCGTGCCTCCTCATTTTGTAATTGTGTTTTATTCCCTAAAAATGAATAAAATACTTAAAAGGTGTGAAAAGGAAATGTCCTGGTGAAGACATTACAGATTCAGAGAGAAAAAGAAAAGCAATATCGATAAACGGAGGCGGACTGGGTCAAAAATTGTTACCCAGGAAAATTTGTAGTGGCCTCATACTAGCGTTTATGGCCAAAATCACACCGGCCTCCGGTCCACCGGGGTTTCCCCGGTAAGGCTTATGGGGCCAGTCCACCTCTGTCGATTGAGAAAACGCTTTGAGCGAAATGAAAGACAATGTGATATTGCACGTGCTACAGCCCTAAACGAGGCAATGCTGAGATTACAAAGAATGCAGAGAAAATAAAAACAACTTTCATAGCAGGAACAACTCAAAGTGTAATTAAAATCCATTAGATTAAGACACAAGGAATTGGAAGAGATGGAACGGCTGTCATCCGTTTGGATAGAAAATCAAACAAAAAACAAGTTTGCTTACGATAGAAGCAAAAGCATTAGCAATATTTTATTACATAATAGTCGTAATAAAATACTTACGTATTTTATTACGATAATTTATTGTGTTTGGTAATGTTTTGGTTACAAATGTGTTTACATTTGTAGCCAAAACTTTACCAAACACAATAAATGGGTGGTCGGCAGGTGCCTCCGTAGCCAGGTGGGCAGGAGCAGCAGTGCATAGCACGTGCTTCTTGATTAGACCGGGGTTCGAGCCTGTGACCACCAAATACGGAGGATGCGGAAAGGTCAGGGAATGACCACCGCATATCCCCGGAGCAATATGGCCTTAGTTGCTAATGCTCCTAAAAACCAAAAATAACATAACAAATAACTTGGGTGGTCGGCACCTAACCCTATTTTTCCCATAGGGCCTGTTGTTTATATTGCACGATTTTGCATTGCACGAGAGTTTCTAGAAACACAACTATCATGCTATACGAGGACTGACTGTATTGAAAATACCAGCATTTTATACAAGGATGGTGCAGCAAGTTCATAAATGGCTGAATTGATACTGAACACTGCAATAAAAACTTTTCTTAGTTTCCATAATCTGCCATTGTACTTCCTATGAACTGCAATTCACTTTTCCTATTGGTGCTCAAATCTTTTTGTTGTGCACACATTTTTCTGTCCGAGTGACGAATTTTTAAAGACTTTTTTTTGGACTGTAGGCAAAGTAAACAGAGAGAGAGAGTGAGGTTTTTCCTGTGAGTTTGAGTTTTTCATTGAACACAACATGCAAATTGGCATCTGAAGAGAGTTTTACAGTTATTATACATGATAAAGATCATATCTAGTACTGGTGAACTGTCAGACTATGAATAAAAGTAGTTAACTCATTATGAAACCTCTAACAACCAATAAACCTTTTGCAGTGGTATCTTTTGTTGCATTCAGATCAATAAACAACTTTACTGGCATCATCATTCCAAACCAAAAAGAAATAATCATAAAATTGATGTAGTTTTGAACGAGAATAGTTATCAACATGTTTTTATTTTTAGATTCAAGCTAGAGTTTCTTTTTCAGGGTGGTTAGTGATATTGATGTACAGCAATACCCCGCATACAGTGATAATTGGTACAGAAACTGTTCTGTGTTATGTGAAACCGTGCTGATTGAGGTATAATTATAATGGGTTTTAATTGAATGCGTACCAGAGAAACGTCCATAAACAAATTATAATAAATCTATAAACAATTTACACTTGATAGCCAATTAAAAGGTTTGAAATAAAAAATATTACAAAAATTTTATTAATGAAAAGATAAAAAAAACTTTATTGTTTATTTAAGTATTTCAGTAATGAAGTCTGGTGAAATTGTCTCTTCTTTTTCTTAGCGTACAAGCCTTTGTGGCATCAAATCCTATCTTGATGCTGTGTTCAACATTCAGATCTCCATTCATAATCGCCTTGCAGGCCATATAAACCCCCTGAAAAAACTTTCTCCAATTCTTCTGTTGAAAATTATTTTGGTGCTACTTCAGTGTCATTCACTTCAGAATTGTTTTCCTTTTCTTCATATTCAGTTTGCTCGTCAATTTCAAGAAGAGTTGCATCATCTAAGTCACATGCAAGTCAATGCAGTCACGTACTTTGGCAGTTCCCAAAGTTTCAAATCCCAAGTCTTTTCCAATCTTCACAATATCTTCGGCAATTATCTGAACTTGCAATTCAAAACCAGTGAAATCATTTGCCAAATGGGGCAAAATATGCTGCCAAACAGAATGCATGGTGTTGTTGTTGTTGGCAGTGATTTCAAGATGCATATATATTTTCAATTGTATTTAAAGGGATAAAAAATAAATTGTGAAATGAAAAGTTTGAAAAGCTATCACGTCATCTTGTCAGGATGGAATTAAGAATGCTGAACACTGTTGTACTTTGCTGCTGACTGCCTGAGGGGAGCTATTGGCACATCTGCATGTGAGACAAAGTTGGCACCACAGCATATATGTATGCATACCTAGGCTGCGACAACACAGCATATGCATATATTTCATGGTACGAATGGGTTTTAATATGTACAGTTCATTTGACTTATAATTAATTGTAAACCGTGTTATAGTGAAACCCGTGCTGTTTGAAGCCGTGCTAAGCGAGGTATTACTGTATATATTTGTAGAGTGTAGTTGCAGTCTATGTTCATTCCATATAAGGTCCTGTAAATCTGTTTCATATTGAATTACTGAATGATTTTTTTTCTTCTCCATCTTATGAGATATGCAAAATGGTTTTCATCATTGGTTGTGAAAGCTAACAATTTTTTTTTTTAGCTTTCAACCACTGATATCAAGATGGCTTTCTTTGTGATGGAATACAGTCTTTTGTAAAGACATTAACTATTGCTGTTGTGCTTTGTCAGAATTAGTAATTTCATTATTGGCTCACTCTTTGATTGTTATTATTCCACTTTTTTTGTTAACGTCAAGGGGTGGTGGGGAGGCAGTTTCATTGTTAAGTTGCATCCCAAAACAAAATTTATTATGTTAGTGTGTATTTTTTCTCAAAATAATATCACATAATATAGATAATCAGTCAATTTTGATAGCATTTATATTATTTATTTATTTTTAAATCCAATAGCTAGACCAATTATTCATGTTCTAAACTCCAGTATAAGATAATGTTAGAGCAGAGCAGTTAGAGTTTTCTTTTATAGGTTTCATTATCAGGTTTTTTAAATTTTTGCAAAGTGGGTATTTTATTAATATTTGAGTTCATGGGACATCCTCCTGCTCCAAAAATTGGTATAATTGTATAATTTTAAGAATACTGCTTTTGGCTTGCAGTTTATTTTTTATAGGAAATGTATAAAATGTGGTCATCCTACCATATCAGTTTGCAGAAATTCAAACCAGTTCATAAGTTAATTGTATTCTCTGTTTTGTAGCCTTAAATAGGCTAATATCTCTTTACTACTCAGAGGTGCCTCTGTAACCAGGTGGGAAGGAGCAGCAGTGCGTAGCACACGCTTCTTGATTAGACCGGGGTTCGAGCCTGTCACCACCAAATGCGGAGGATGTGGAAAGGTCAGGAATGACCACCACATATTCACGGAGCAATATGGCCTTAGTTGCTAATGCTCCTAAAAACCAAATAACAAACAAACAACTACTCAGAGTTGCTGAGTGATGAAAAAAATTTTGAATTTATTTTGGGAGTTCAAGTTCATAACAAAAGTTCAAGTTCACATGGTCAAGTTCATAACAAAATATGAAAGTAGTAGAATAATAAACGTATGTCACTATGACAGATTGATATCTCTTTTGCTCTATTTCAGAAAATCTTGTAGCACTACTATAACTGGATTTAATGTATATTAAAAGTTGGTTAAAAATGAAAAGTTCTAAGCCTCTATTATATTTGTTTTTGTGCATTGCTTTAACAACATTTTTTATACTGCCAGAAAAATGTTCCCATATTAATTCCAGGTAATAATATTTTAATTCTGCATAATAATAGTGGTTTTTCTTTCTTTCTTTTTTTTTTTTTTTTTTTTTTTTTTTTTAATTTTCCAATGATTGTATCTTTGTGCTGTTATTATTTTTAGAAAGTAACTGGGAAAGAACTTAATGTGTATGAGCACGGATTCTACAGTTTAATTGATCTCATAAATGCATTGCCGGAGGTGTTTGCTACTGAACGACCAGAAGGAAGTGGTGACTGGTTGCTTCATGATGCTAGAGTATGGCAGAAGCATAGAAATCCATGTCTGGAAGCTGCATGTTTGTATCTTTGTCTTTGCATTGTTCTGAAAATAAATTTAAAATTTTATTTTTCTTATTGAGCTAATTAATATACATAGCTTTATCTTATAACTGAATATATGAGTAATTTCACACAGAATGACATTAAATTTTGTCATTCCATATTTTGTTTTTATGTACTCAGTATAACACAATATCCAAAAGTTGCTCAGTGTCATCCTTATCATGTACATGATAAACATATCTAGGCCTTCAAAAAAGCATGCTATCTTTCAGTGAACCTGTTATATTCACTGAATTCCCCACTCTGTTGGGGAATTCAGTGAATATCACCTGTGATAAATATTGGGAACTGTGTATCATCTGCAGGCTGTGTACTTTTAACATTCTGTATAATTTCTATAAATTATACAGAATGTTAAAAATAGGTCTGGTATGTTCCATTCTAGGCTTACAGAGTTGCTATTCTGTCACTGATTAATTTGAAAATGCTGTTTGTGTGAGCCATTAGTGATTGGTTTTTTGCCTTGTAAGTAGGAGAACCTTGACCTAAATTTATTCAATGCCTTTTGATTCTGGAACTTTTTTCTTCATAAAATATGTCATAGGTATGATTTTGTACTTAGCACATTTTTAAAAAAATGTTATACTCAGGGAGGTCATCCAGCAAATGTAAAGTTTTTTTTTTTTGCCCCTTCTTGCCATTGTCATATGCTTCTTATTTTCATAAAAATAAATTCACGTATTAAACTTTCATATGGTTTAACAAATACATGGATGTATCATTTCTTATCGAACAGTTTAATTATGAGGTTATTTTATTGAACTATCTTAATACTAGAAGTTATGGAGTGTTATCGTATAAACATTCTTTTTGAACCATAAAAAGACAAGATTAGGATAAATTTGTTAAATCTTTAGAATATGATATAATTGGTGCACAAAGAATGGTATTCAAGATATTTAAAAAAATACAAATGGAAGAAAATGACAAATTGAGGATTAATTTAATTAAAGAAGAAACATGGAGAAAACATTGCTCTTCATTATGGAACTCAGAAAAAAACAGCAGAAGATAGTAGGGATATCTTCCCAGAACAGGAGATTGAGGAAACTATAGACACAACGAACCCAGAACTACAATATATCATTCGGCGCTTCCGTAGCCAGGTGGGCAGGAGCAGCAGTGCGTAGCACACGCTTCTTGATTAGACCAGGGTTCGAGCCCGTGACCACCAAATACGGAGGATGCGGAAAGGTCAGGAAATGACCACCGCATATTCCCGGAGCAATATGACCTTAGTTGCTAATGCTCCTAAAAACCAAACAACAACAATATATCATTCAGAAGTCCAAGAACAGGAAGAGTCCAGGACTGGATAATATATGTGTAGAACTGTTTAAACATGGTGAAAAACTAATTCAGGAAAGATTAGTCACACTGTTTAATAATATATGGAAATCTAAATGAATACCAAATGACTGGCAGATAGGACTGGTAATTAGCATACATAAAAAAAAGACAAAAAAAAAACTGGGAATTAGAGCAATCACATTATTATCAGCAGCATCAAAACTATATGCAAATACATTAAAGAACAAACTGAACGAATACACAGAAGAATACTTCAAAAAAAGAACAGTGTGGATTCAGAAGAGGATGCACAGATGCAATATTCACTCTGCAACAAATAATTGAAAAGAGAAGAGAACAAAATTTACCAACATACTGATTATTTATTGATAATGATTATGAAAAAGCATACAATAGTTTGAATCGAAAAAGACTATGGACAATTTTAGAAAATAACATCCCCCGGGAACTAATAAATGCAATAATTATATACAAGGACACAAAAATTTGCATAAAATACATGAATGGACACATTTCAGAACATATATCAACACATAAGGACACATTTGGACACATGGACACATTTCAGAACATATATCAACACATAAGGGTGTAAGACAAGATTGTGGATATCACCAACACTATTCAATGTTTATATTAACAAAGTATTGCAGGAATGGAAAAAACTCAACAGGTGGAATTCAGTTATTCAACAACAGCAAAATTAACGCAATTCTTTATTATTATTACTAGCCATATGGTGCAAGGAAGCCCGAGGCTTATGCTGCACCAGCCAAAAAAAAATTTGAGTACTCAGAGAGAGAGAGAGAGAGAGAGAGAGAGAGAGAGAGAGAGAGAGAGAGAGAGAGAGAGAGAGAGAGAGAGAGAGAGAGAGAGAAGTAGGAGGGAATCACCAAAAAATAGAAGAATGATTATATCCAGCTCAGGACCCTGGGTGTGCCAAGCCCATACTCACCAGATGTAAGCCCCTGGGGTTATGCTGATGATAAAAGTACTTTTGGCCAAATCAGAGGATGAATTACAGATATTAATGCACCATTTAAATATGATAGCAAAGAACTATAATTTAAACATATCAGTTTTAAAAACAAAATCAATGGCAATGTGTGTAATGATATCAGACGAATAAAGGAATAAAGGTAATAGATGGAAACATCATTGAACAAGTAAATGAATTTAAATATTTAGGAAACAGGATTTCAGAATTTAAAAAGGACATGGAATACAAATTACAAACTTACAATAGAATGAATGGAATAAAAAAAAAAAAAAAGAAATGACAATACAAACAAAATTACAAATAAATAACATAATGTCAAAAAGCAGTACTTAAATATGGTAGTGAAGTATGGACACTTGGGAAGAGGGATAAACAACATCTGGACGCAGCCCAAATGAAATTTCTAATACCATTATTGGGATTAACTAGAATAGATCACCAAAGAAACATAGATATAAGAGAAAGACTAAACACATCCAATGTAATAGAAAAATACAAAATTATCAATTAAAATGGAAAGAACATGTAGAGAGAGAGAGAGAGAGAGAGAGAGAGAGAGAGAGAGAGAGAGAGAGAGAGAGAGAGAGAGAGAGAGAGAATGAGTAGGAAGAGCTACCAGAATTGATAATGAACTACAAACCTAATGGAAAAAGAAACAGAGGGCATCCGAGAAAGAGATTAATCGAACATTTCTTCAAAGAGAGGTGATGGTACACGCTTCATAAGCCTAAAATCCACTAAGTACAGGGTAACCCTCGTAGGAACCAAACATGGTAGTTTGGTTCCTACAAAATCTCACGTAATGCGAAACCGTGTTATACGGGACTAAGGACGAGTACAAAAAGGGGGGTTATGTTCTAGAAGCTAACAAAAATATGCCATTTTTTTTTATAACTATTGGAAACTTAATTTTTATAGTAGTAATAGCTCAATATTTTAACTTTTTTTTATAATAATAGTAACTTAATTAGTAATAACTGAACAAACATTTTACCTTACAAACTGTGATACTTAAATGTCAGATAATGTATCTTCATTTAATTAAAGAACATGACACACACAAGTTGCAACAAACATGACATGTTCAAGTGAGATGCGGAGTGATGAGTTTCTGAGCATTTATTTATGTTTTTTATATGATTGAATATTTCATGGAAGGGGAAACACATTTCACCATAACAACTTGAAATTCCAGCTATCGGTACTATAGCAAATGCAAGAAGATCGAGTTTACTACCTGTTTATAATTGATTACACTAACAGAAAAGACCAATAAACTGGAAACTGCAAATTGTTTTTATTGTTTTATGGTATTGACCTCCAGAAATGTGCTTTAGAAAAATACTATGAAGGTGATAACAATTAGCGGATCAACAGCAGGGATTCACAAAAAGGAATGGAAACATTGATAATTGCATCTACCATAATAGCAGGGTTTTCCCAGCACAAAAGTTCAAAAATACTGTGTTATGCGTGATTTCCCACAATTCTCAAACCGTGTTAGAGTGAAACCTTGTTATATAAGTACCATGTTGTTATTATTATTATTATTAGCAGCCATATGGTACAAGGAAGCCTGAGGCTTATGCTGCACCAGCCAAAAAAAAAAAAAAAAATTCCCCGAGTTACCCAGAGAGAGAGAGAGAGAGAGGGGGGGGGGGGGGAAGGAATCGCCAAGAAAGAGAAGAATGATGATATCCAGCTCAGGACTCTGGGTTTGCCAAGCCCATACTCACCAGATGTGAGTCCCTGGGGTTATGCAAGGATTACTGCAATTTATCAGTCGTGTTAGGGTGAAACCATGTTGTTGAAGTACAGTGTTATACGGGGGTTGCCTGTACAAGAAGAACATTCTTTTCATATTTTAAAAATTTTATTTCCAATTCAACTGTATTTGAAGCATTTGCTTTGAGGTGTCTTGTTTCCAAAGTTCAGATTTTAATATTTGTTATTCATTATTGTCTCCCCCTTATCTATTTGTCAACTTATTTGCATATAATCTGTTTTGTCTGTTGTTTTCCCAGGGCATCTTTTGTGGTGGATGGAAGACAAACTTTGGTCTCAGTTGTTTATCCTCTTTAATCAGTAACACACCAACTTTAAGAGGTAAACCTCATTGAATTTCACCCACCCCATCAAGTTGTGCTTCCTGATGATTATTTTTTTTTCATAACAGCTGGTCTCCTCAGATAGTACTTTTTTGTTTATTAGCCTTTTAGTGTGTAAAGCAGGGAACAGCAATGTTTTTCACCATATATGAGCTCCTTTACAAAATACACAAGGTTGATTGTAAAAAATCAACCTATTACAGTCAAAGCTCTTTATAGTGACCATATTTTTAATGTCCCACACATTATAACGTGCTATGTGGTTGGTCTTGGCCAATTTCTTATTAACCTAATGCTATTTTATGAACAATCGATATAATGCCTTTCCGATGTAACGACGGTTTTTTCATTTCCCTGGGAGGTCGTTATATAGAGCTGCAACTGTACAATTTTTTTTACGAGTATATCTTTCTTAAATAAAATACACTGGTTATAGAATTATTTTTTTATTATTATTAAAAAAAAAAATATTAGGTAGGTACAAATAAATTTGAAGTGAACATTTTATGCTTATTATACTAAGTAAAAAATTTACTTCACATTATGATTAATCTTATTATAAACCAATTAGACAAGTAAATTAATGAGATTTCTGCTCTACAAAGTTATTTTTATTTCTTTGTTGTGATTGACCAAAATGTTCTTTGCAATTTGTTAGTTTCTAGCATAGAGGGTTAAGAAAGCTGACTCTACTTTGTCATCTAATTCCCAATCTGATTGTAGTGCAGTTTGTAATGGATGTTCCTCCCCCCACCTAAATATATCAGTCCTTTTCTAGTAAGTTCTTGAAACATTTTCCTGGTCATTATATTCTCTCAATTGAGGGCTTGTAGTTTTGGATAGTTGGTTTGGCTTATTTTTATTTCTAGAGAGGTAATGCGTTGTATGTGTGCAGAATTACTAGGTCTAGTAAGCCATTGTGGACTGAAAATTGTCAAATCTGTAGCTGATCTCTAACATCAGAAATAGTGGTTACATTCTAGGATTAAATGATTGATTGTCTCAACAGTTCCACAAGGGCAGAGAGGTGATGTGGACAATCCAAGTGCATTTAATTGGGAGTTTATACTCCCATGACCTGGTCGCCTCCGTAGCCAGGTGGGCAGGAACTGCAGTGCGTAGCACACGCTTCTTGATTAGACCAGGGTTCGAGCCCGTGACCACCAAATACGGAGGATGAGGAAAGGTCAGGGAACGACTACCGCACATCCCCGGAGCAATATGGCTTTAGTTGCTAATGCTCCTAAAAACCAAATAAAAACAACATTCCGTGACCTGTAATCATAAATGTCACATTTAAGCCGGGACAAAACCATTTTAACTGCTTAGTGTATTCAAAAACATAGGAATAAAACTATAAGTAACCCTGCCCAAAAGAAATGCATTCCATTCCAATTGCCAGTTTCTCATAAACCTAGATCTTATTCTAGTAACATCCTCCTTTTCAGATAAATCCATATTCAAAGTATAGTTACCAGTATTAGCCGGGGAATCCCTTTTTCAGTGATGTAATAGATACTGCAGTATTATTTCATAGTAAATAGGTATTCGACCATGCTATTAACCACCTTTAAAGCCACATGCACAGCATATGATAGGCAAAAATAGACTTTTATAGTATAGCTTTAATGTACTTGATTTAGTACCTCAAATGTTTTTACTTATTTAAGTATTTTCCCTATTAAAGCCTTAATCTTGTTCAAAATATACTTTGCATGGTGAATGAAACAGAATTTATGATCAAACATTACTCCAAGATATTTGTATGTTCTTTCTAGTTTGATGCTTTGATTATTAAGTTTAACAACTGGTGGTCTATTTGGATTTAAATTGCCCCTAAGAAGGTGCTGTTTCATTTTGGGAATGGAAATAACTAATTTGTGCACATTGCACCATGAGTTAAGGTCATCCAAGATGTTATTTGATTTTTGTTCTAGCTCTAGTCTAGAGTTTCCCATAATCAAAAGGGCCAGGTCATTTGCGTAGGCAATCTTACGGACATCGCCATGATCAGCAGCTAGCCACCCATCAAGGACCACGTTCCAACATATAGGACGAAGTAGGACGGATATACGGTAGCCACGAGTAACCTGTCTTGTGACCGAACAAGTGAACAAGGAGATGACAAGGTTTCTGTTGTTGAAATAATCTGTAGCCAACCGGTACAAAGGAGCTGAGACCCTGGCTTCCCGGAATCTTTCCAGAACACTTTGCCACCACAGGGTATCAAAGGCCCCCTTGAAGTCCACAAAAAGACAGAGGACAAAACACTTTTAGAGTGAGGAAAGTGACATTGTTGACAAGCCCTGAAGCGGTTGGCTAGTAATGTCAGTGACGACAGACAACAAGAGTTGGATAGATGTGCTGATCAAAGAGGACTGCTGCATCACAACATGCAAGTTGTGCAATGCAGTAGGTATTGGAAACCTGGTGTGATAACCATCAAAGGAACTAGACTACAAAAAAGGTTTGTGCCTGGTGGGTCCCGAAAATGCTGACACATGAGCACACAGAAGCCCAGAAACTCATCTGTATGGAACTTCTCCAGTGCCACAAGGGTGAAGTAGAGGTTTTTCTTTCATGCATAGTCACAGGTGATGAAACCTGGGTCCACCATTATGACCCTGAAAAGAAGAGACAGTCAATGGAGTGGCGCCATCAAAATTCACCGTGCAAGAAGTTCGAAAGACTGCCTTCTGTCGGCAAAGTCACGGCGACAGTGTTTTGAGACAAAGATGGTGTCTTGCTTGTGGACTTCTTGGAGCATGGCACTACAATCAACTCAGATCGATATGTGGAAATTTTGAAGAAGTTGAAAGCCCGCATCCGTAGAGTTCAACCGGACAAAAACCGTAATGAGGTTCTTTTTCTCCATCAAAACTCATAGACCCCCATACCAGTCTGTGCACAATGGAGACCATTGCAAAACTGGGTGCATTGTTCTTCCTCATTCCTCTCATAGCCTGGATGTTGCACTTTCTGACTATCACCTCTTCGGCCTGCTGAAGGATGCACTCCGTGGAACCCATTTTGAGGACGACGATCAGCTCAAGCACAGCATTCGTGAACCCATCCGAAGCAAGAGTAGGAACTAATTGTTGAGTGCTGCATAAGCATTTATGGAAATTCCAACTTACGTAAAATTTGACTTATGTAGAATGCAATCCTTATGTAAGTCAGGGAGTGGCTGCACAGTTAATTGCTGTACATACATACTGTATGAGCATGTTTGTCATTGCCTAAACTTAGAAGAAAGCATGTTTTGAAGATTATGCTTTGAAGTGTTCTGAAGTGATTGCTGATATTTGCATGCTTTGGAATATATTTACGAATGAAGAGGAACTCATTGCAGGTGTATTGGAACCTGAAATTTGCGGTGACGAAGGACAGGAACCTGTGAGTAAGTGGTTGAGCAAGAATTTTGAGTCGAGGCAAGGCAAGTGAAGTCAAGGTCATTATAATAATACTAATTACACTTGTGATGGTTATGGATTGCTCACAAAGCAGATGCCACAATATGTTGTTAATATGCTCACCACTGCTGGTAAGGAATGTTTGCAAATTCATTGGTCTACCTGACGTTGACATGCTGCCATGGTTAAATTAGGTCCATAAATTAGCAAGGCAATAAAATTTCCAAACTGAGTGATGATTTCAGAATTTTAAAGAAAAAATACTATAGCAAATCTGTATACAGGATGCAGTTTGTGATATAATTCAGATTGTGATTTTGTATTATTAGCTGGGGCTTCCTTTTAACAATGCAACTAACTTTGTTGGCCAAATTAATCACAATTATAATATTGGTGAAGCAGAGGAAGCAACATTGTTTTCCATGAATTTAAAATAGTTGAATACTCTTATGTGCGATACTTGTGTGCTTTCCAATATGACTGTCCTTGTGGGTAAGCTTTCCACCAATTAATGACAGATTGTAGTAGGTATAGTTATAGTCCTCCTTTAAAAAGTGACAAGTTGAGCTACCAGTGTGGGATGTGTTGGTCTGGTCCTTACCTGATGTTCTGGAACTGGAAAAATCAGAACTCTGTGGCTATACCATCTTTTGTACATCCATGTCCATGAACTGTTCTTGAACTGTACTGATGGTATGGGACATCCTATAAAACAAGGATCTGCAGATTCTAAAGAACTGCCACATCATAGGAGGCATAGAATTGTACAAAATGTTAGGTGGGCATTGCCATTTATGGTTCCCTGCACAACTATCAGTGGTCCTAGGCCATACCATGAGAAACAGCCTCGCATCATAGCCCCACCTCCTCAGCTTTATTATTAGCATAATGTATTTACATCAGCAGACATTCTCTGGTCATCTTCTACACTTGTGCCTGTTCATCTAATTGCAATAGGCTGGGACAAGATTTGTGACTCCATTGACCTGATTTCCATTCTTTGTGGACCAGATGCAGTGCTCATTGCACCATGCAAGTTGACACTGCTGATTTTGGCTAATGATGTGTGGCTTATGTGTCACCGCTGTTCATAAAAATAGAGGCTGTGGAGCTTCATATACAGTGTTTATAAGATGTCAAGGGACCTTAATGCCTGTTGACACTTAAACTCCAAAATTTTTATACTAAATATAAATACTCGAGTATACAAGGAAGGTATGAGAGCCACACAAAATAGTAATAGTTGTTCTTGTCGTAACATGTAAAGCCAAGAAGACCAATTTATAGAGGATTTTTATTCACATTGCTGGCTTGCCAATACATGCAACTCTTGACAGCCTATACCAGGGATTCTCAACCTTTTGAGTCCACTGACCCCTTTTGGAACTTACTGACTGTAAGTTCCAAAAGGGGTCGATTACTGGTTCAATTAATTGGACTCTTAATTACTGACTACACTATTGGGGGGCGTCATTAACCCCAATAAAGTAGTCAGTAATTAAGAATCACATCACATTTTATATATATATATATATATATTCTTTCTTTCTCTATTATATTTACAGCAAAATTTTATGAATAATGGAAACATTATATATTATGTATATTCCAAAAGAATGCAGAAGACTTCTGAAATTTTAAATCGGAAAATAAGTAAAACTAAAATAATAGAAACTTTTATTGAAGAATTTTATCAATATTTCATGTTCAATGCAAAGGATGGTCCTGATAAGCATTAACACGCGCATGTCAATTCTCTTAAAAAGAGCACTGAAATGCCCTTGTTAAAATCGAAAAAAGTCTGCAATGTGTTTACTTTAAATTTTGGCATAGCATACTTACTAAGAACATATTGTCTTGGTATGTATATGAATTAAAGTGGTCACAAAAATCCAGTTTTGATTTATATTGCACTTTCCTGGAATGCATCCTTGACAAAAATCAAGGACAATATCAGGAATAAATTAATTAAATCAATAAAAAATATATATACTTATTACTTTCTGATTAAAAGAGTCTTGGAAACTCTCAGGTTGAAGAATGTCCTTTGATTACATTGTAAAGAAAATATTTATACTAAATATTGATACTGCTTCTTGAGTAAAGATCAGTCAGTTATGCCCAAGGAAAGCCAGTCCATGATAATACAAAGCATTCTTCAAACACTAAAGACAGAGGTCACTGATCTGATGTTTTCACTACAATGGAAGTATTAAAACTGATGCAGACAGCCTGCATTTGCTCTGCCATAGATGTAAATTATGAGGGATAGAGGGAAAACTGTCCAAGTTCTCACTCAAGGTGATCTTCTGGTCAATTGCTGAGCTAGAATAGCTTAGCAATTGCCCAATCACAACAATGTTCACCTTAAGTTGTGAATTGTTGTCCATCGACCCCCTTTCAGCTTTTAGATCTTTATCAATGCCCTGCACAATGCAAATGATTCCTGAGAGTCCATATAGACCACTTTGAGAACCCATGACCTATATCATCCAGTCAACCATCAGTGATGTTATCATGAAATGGAAGCATGACAGTACCACTATCATTCATCAACACAAGGGGGCTCACTTCATATGATCAGAAGGTAAGAATTGAAGGAAAACAATCTCATCAGATGTTTATAAAAGACACATCTGAAAAAAGACTGAGTTTCTTGAAAGGGTCCAAAGATGGGCGATTCGTGTGGTAAGTTGGCAAATAGGCGACAATATGAGGAAAGACTCTAAATATGGGTTACATAGTGTGGTAACCAGTCACCCCAGAGATGACCTGATTGAGGTTTATAATGCTTTGAGAGTGATTAGTAAAATGAACAAAGACAGAAGTTTCACTGTTATAGAGAATTCCAGAACTTGTGGGCATAAATTCAAATACAGGGGAAGAGGTTTAGACTAGATTTTAGGATTTCTTTTAGCCAGCGAGTCTTTGATCACTGGAGCAGGATGCCTTCACGGGTAGCTAAGGCTCACAGTTTGAATAAATTCAAAAGGTCAACTGGATAGTTAACTATGTGAGGAGGGAAGCAAATAATTTCTATTTTTTTATCTATATTTTATTTTTTTTTTTTTCCTTGGTCAGTGCAGCAAAAGCCTCTGCCTTTTTTGAACCATATGGCTATTACTGTATATTTTAATTTGATTTATTCTGACCTTTAGGGTACTCGCATGCATAATTGCTTGAGGATAATTACAACTTTCTAATTGAAAAAAAAAAAAAAAAAAAAATTTTTAAAACAAATAATAGAAAAATACTGGTTAATCATATGTATATTGCATAATGTCATTTGTGTTTCTTATAATTTCTCTATCAATTCAGTTCCAGGAGAGCTACCAGTTGAAAAAATGAATCAGCTTTCGAGTGAACAAGTGTGCGAGAGACTAAAAAGTAAAGTTGTCTTGCTTCTTCAGAAAAACCATAATGGACTCCTTTTACGGAATTTTGAAAGGAGATATGAAGTGAGTATCTGCATTTAAAGTTAATTAGGAATAATTTTTTTTTTTTTGTTTCATTTGGCAACTTTCATCCAGTTTATTAAAATTTGTCTATTTATAAGTATATTTAAAATTTTCTTTTTCAGCATTAATTATGTAGAACAAAAACATTTTCTAAATAACTATCTGCTCAATATCAAAGGGTATAATTTTAATGTATCAAATTGAGCTTTTTCTCTTTTTTGAACTGAAGCGAAAATATTCTTTTTAGTGAAACCACAAACTACATGAAATGCAGTACTATTAAATATGGTAAAAACCCTTCATTTAGAAAGCTTGCCAATTCCAAAGCAATCAGTTTATTGGGAAGTATTACATAAGAGACATGCAACATTTAAAAATTCTTCATATGGAAGCATGCATAAAACCAATGGTTTGTTAGATTTATTTCATTCAGTCTATCTTCCTGTAATGTGCAATGCATAACTATTATACATCTGATTATCTACCAGTGATTGTATAACAATAAGTGGATGATACAACCCAAAATGTAACAATGTAGTAAAGAAGCATGGTACTATTTCAATGCAGGTATTTAAAATGGTTTGAGCAAGTAATGCTACTCTGCATTATTGTTATTTTTTATTTATTTATTATTTTGCATAATTTAGCAATGGGAGCTTTTAGATAAGTACCTAAATGCAGAGAATTCTATTTTGTCAAAGATCTGTTTCAACTCTATTCCTTGCTACAAGGAATTCTCAAATGAGTGGAAGAAAAGTAGGATGCAATCACTGTAGTTTCTAAGACCATATATAGGTTATGGCTGAATGTGTCATCAATTTCCTGGATTTCAAGCAGAGGCCATAAAAAAAAAAAAAAAACACAGAGAAAGTGATTCACTGTTCAAGATGTAATTGATATGTACATTTTTATGTTTAATTCAGCTAATTATGATTAAACTGGCTTTATTGGCATTTTTTTATCCAAAAAATGAGTTTAATGCTCAAGTTTGACTTCCCTAGAACCACTTATCATTATAATATCAGTCTGTTGAAAGTTAATTATGTTTAGTTTTATGTTAATAAATAAATAAATAAATAGACACTGCTCTACGTGGCCTAATGTTATTAGTGGAGTTCCCCAGGGTTTGGTGCTGGGCCCATTGTTGTTTTGTGTATTTATCAATGATATTGATGAAGGTATATCAGGCTTAATGTCCAAGTTTACAGATGATACAAAGGTTGGCAGGGTTGTTAATGAGTAAAGACAGTATTGTACTGCAACAGGATCTAGAAAAAGTTAGGCAGATGGGCTGAGAAATGGCAACTGAAGCTTAACATTGACAAACACAAATTACTGCATATGGGTAGCAATAACCGAAGAGAAACGTACCAACTGTGTGGAACTACACTCAGGGAGGTGGAGAATGAAAAAGACCTGGGGGTAATTGTGCAGTCAGATATGAAGTTCTCTGAGCAGTGCAGATGGTCTGCCAGAGCAGGTCATGGAGCTTTGTCAATGATATATAGGAATTTTGCTAGCAGAGGCAAGGAGGTGATTATCCCTTTGTATAAGGCACTGGTCAGGTTATACCTTGAGTACTGTGTACAGGTCTGAAGGCCTCATTTTAGGAAGGATGTAGAGTTGCTTGAATGAGTACAGAGAAGGGCAACAAGATTGGTGAGAGGAACAAAGGGATGCATTTATGAAGAAAGGCTTAAGGTCTGAAAGTTGCAGCAACTGGAGACTAGTAGTAGTAGTAGTAGCATGTGATGCAAGAAAGCATGTGTATGAGCTTATGCAGCATCAGCCAAAAAAAAAAAATAAAAATTGCAAGGCACCTACAAGGTGATCTGATTATGGTGTATAAAGCCTTCAATGGTTTGAGCAGGCTCAATGCTGACAGGATACTTCCGCTTGCTCAGATTAAGAACCTGACGGGCATAGATTCAAATTGAGGGAAGACAATTGTAGAATAGATGTGTGGAAATTTGCCTTTAGCCAGTAGATAGTTGATTGCTGGAACAGACTTCCATCTGTTGTGAAAGTTGATAGTTTAAATAAATTTAAAACTGAACTAGATAAACATTTGAAGTGACAGGATGGGTGAAATGGGAAGGGTTTTTTTTTTTTTTTTTTGGCTGATGCTGTATAAGCTTGCTTTCTTGTATCATATGCCTCAACTAATGGTAATGCTAAAATGTTTCCATAATTGCTCTTCTAAATCCAGAAAACATATCTTAAATTCAACTGAAATCACCACCAAGAATGCAGTTAATTTTTTTTTTTTTTTAATGTCTCTTAGTCAATCCCAAAAAAATGTAAGAACGTTTTTTTTTGATTGTTTGGATCTCATAAATATTAGTGAATAGTGATCCTCATTGCAATCATTTTCAAAAATCAGCTGTCAGAAACCAAAGGCATTGTATGTTGACTAAAGAAGATAAATGTTTGAATAAAAAAAAAATAATAAAAAAATATATTTTCAGCAAAATTTAGGGGAAGGTGGGAGAGAGGGGGGGAGGGCACTAGAAAGACCATTCACTCACATTTTTAAATGTTGTTTTAATATTATAGGCAGAAAATTACGAAAAAGTTCCCTGGTCAGTTTTGGGATTTGAAAGCCTGGTAAAATTTCTTTTAGCCATATTACCGAATGATATAGTAATAAAGACTTTGCCAGATTCAGGTAATTGTAATTAATTTGTTTCCTTTCATTTTGTTTATTGCATTATCTTTAATAAATTCTCGACATAGATTCATATTTCTTTTTTACTTTGTTTTAAGAAGTTGTATTCATAAATATAACAATTAAAATAATATAATTGCTAAAGTATATTATGTGGGAGTTTCAGTTGTTTTCAAAATGAGGAGACACTTAACTCATTATGTTAAGTACCGTATTTCCCCATGACGCTCCCATGTATAAGACACACCTTAATTTTGGGGCCAGAAATTTGAAATAAAATGTATTACATAAAGTTATTGAACTCAAGTTTTATTCATCATAAAATTCATACAACTCATCACTGTCAAAACTCCCATCCATTAGCTTGTCCTCATCTGTGTCTGATGATGAATTACTGTCTTCATATATTGCCTCGCCCTCAGTTCCATCTATGGCATTTGAAATGCCACACTTCTTAAATGACTTGACAACGATCTCAATCTTGATATTATCCCAGGATCTTTTCACCCAGGTACAAACTTCTCCTATAGTTGGTTTCTTCACTCTTACTGCTGGTGTCAAATTGTCCCCAGAAGACTTCATCCATTGGTTCCATTCATCTCTCATGGCAGCTTTGAAGGGTTTGTTAATGCTGACATCAAGTGGTTGGAGCTGGGATGTCAAGCCTCCAGATATGATGGCAAGTTTTGTTTTTTGCTCTGCAGCAATCGTCTTTGTATTTTTTGTTATGTGTGCCCTGAACTGATCACGCACCAATAAGGCAGGTTTGCGTAAGAGCCCACCCGGTCTCCTGCTCCAAACTTTCTCAAACCAGACCTTCATCCCATCCTGATCCATCCAACCCTTGTCATGAAAGTGGACAATCACTCCTCGAGGAATGTCTTCTTTTGGCATTGTTTTGCGTTTGAAAATCAGCATAGGAGGCAGCTTGGTTCCGTCGGCACAACAAGCTAGAACAACTGTATAATGGCTCTTTTCATGTCCACTTGTCTTCACAGTTACAGTTCTGTTACTTGGGACATCAAAAAAAAAGGGGGGACTTCATCCATATTTGCAATCTGTCCCAACTCAAACTAATGTGTCTTCCGACATTGAATGACAAAACGATGAAATTCAAGGACCTTCTGCTCATAGCTTTCAGGCATCTTTTGGGCAAGTCTGGTGCATCTACGCATTCTTAGTCCATTCCTTTTCATGAACCTGAAGCACCAATTGTGTCCTCCTTTGAAATCAGTAACTTCTTTTTCATCAGCAATTCTTCTTGTCTCATGTTGAACCATCTTTGTGGACACAGGAATTCCAATTGCCCTTTGCTCCTCAATCAATCTATATCTTCAATTCCCTCTCTAAATCAGGCCATTTTGCTGACTTGCCTCTAATGGCCGCCTTCTGCCGTGGCGTTTTCAGTAGGGTTTCTTCTTCCCGTAGCCAGTCTCGGATTGTTTTCTCAGTTGGAGGAGGACCAAACTTATGTTCAGCAGCACGATTTCCATTCACTTTTGCAAACTGGATCACTTTTAACTTGAATTCAGCACTGTACGAAAATCTTTTCTGAGCCATTTCTGGGCAGAATGTGGCAAACGTAACCTAATATACTGGTAACAAGTGCGAAACAATGAGCGCAAAGACAACAAGCGGGAAATGCAAGTAAAAAAAATCTACAACCACTGTATAGGACGCACCCAGTTTTTAGACCCCAAATTTTTCGAAAAAAGGTGCGTCTTATGCATGGGTAAATACGGTAATTATACTTGTTTATCTAACTGTGATGCAAAATGATATTCTGAAATGTATATAGTATGTTATGGGCATCATCTTGAAATATGAATCTGTCATTTCACACTTTGCGAAAGTATCTGTTCTAAGCAATACGAATGATGTAACATCATTCATATTGCTTTACCAAAACCAGGAAAAGATCCTTCCTGTGTTAAATTACAGGCCAATATCTCTTACGAGCTGCATGGGAAAAATTTTTGAAAGGATTGTTCACACTAGGTTCACTTACATCCTGTAGTCAGAGAATCTCCTTCCAGGCTTTTGGAAGAATATATCAACACTAGGCATGCTTATCAAAGCTGAATCTCAGATATATCTGCAATGCCTTTGTCACGAAACCACATCTAGTCATGGTCAATTTAGATCTTGAAAAGGCATTTGATACTATATGGTGTCATGGTATTATTATGGACCTTTACGATCTGAGGTTTCGGGGTCATTTGCCGGAAATAATTCAAAATTTCCTGAAATCGCATTCTTTTCAGGTCTGATATAAAAATGTACTCTTTACATCTCACATTCAGGAAGAGAGAGTCCTGCAGGGATCAATACTTAGTCTAATACTGTTTTCAATCTGAGTTAGCAGCATGACATAAGATATCCCTAAAACTGTTCAAACTTATATGTATGCATTTGACTTCAATTCAAATGACATAACTTATGGCTAGTCAAAAGTACGTGTACATTATTTTTTGGAGTGTGATGATGAACTCGAATCATCATGCAAGAGTATCAAGGGAGTAAAAAAATTGTAGCTGAGTTACAGAACCAAGGATGAAGAGGCAGTAGAAGAGTGCCTCAGTATGCAGTTATGTACAAGTTATCCTCCAGCTGTGAAATATGTAATATGTAATGAACTGATGATGATGTGAATGCCAGTATATCTGTGGGAAAAAAAATTCTATTGACCAAATCATAAGCATTACAAAAGAATTGATTTGTGGGATGGAACAGAGGAGTTTTATTTCAGGTGCATTGTATAATATCTCTGTGAAATTCAATGACTTTTGCTGAAAGGAAGACAAAAATATCTAAAACAAGATGTTTTACCAACTTTCCTTTAAGTAAGCCTCTGCAAGATGCCCGAGCCTCGGTCTTCAACTTTCAGGGGCCATTGTCTCCTCAGTTACCCCAGATAGACTAAATGATATTTCCTCAAATGATGATGTCATCTAATTAATGTTTACCATTGCAATATTACTTTATTTGAAAGTAGAACCACAGAAAAGGGACAGGTGAGTTAATAACTATAATTATTTATTTTTAAAATTTTTTTTTCACGTTTTAGTATAATTAAGCTCGCCACTCCAAATTATGAAAAAAATTTATCTGAAAACCCTCGGATCCCAAGCAAATCAGAAACAGTCCTGTACTAGTTTTTGTAGTTTTATACCTTCTGTTTTATAGTTTCATAGCTTACAATTTTTTTGCTACTTCTTATTGGACCTAGGAATTTTAGTATTTAGAAAGCCCTGTAGTATTTTTGCAGTCATTAAATTTTTTCAGTGTTTATTCAATATTTGTTTAATTTTTTAACTTTTGGCTTCTCTCTCTCTCTCTCTCTCTCTCTCTCTCTCTCTCTCTCTCTGACAAACAATGACAAGAAATTAGTATTAGTAAATTTTTATAACTGCTCGCCTGTATCCATGATGAATTATATTGCTGTAATCTAATATATAACTTTAGGTTCATCATTGTGCTGTCATTCTCACCTCTTCCATCAGAAATTGTGCAATTTTTTTAATCAGTTAAATTAACACTCATTCTTAGATGTCAGAAATTGGATCAAATTTATTTGAAGTAGTATGTTGAATTCTAACAGAAATTTAAAATATTCAGATAAGTTACTTAAAAAAAAAAAAAAAAAAAATTCTGCTTCTAATCACTGAGTAAAAATTACCTGCCAAGATGCTGAGTTTAATCAACTCAGAGTCAAGATTACTATGCTTATCTTTTGTATTTTTTGAAGAGCATGGTAAATTTTTTTCGACATTTGGCAGAATTTATATATGTGTACGGTATTTATATATTTAGTTATTTGTCCATCAATCAAACTTATTACTAATTGTTGAAATACTTGAATCTTTGTTAATCTAAAATATTTTTTGACAAATGATGTAATAACAGTACAGTTGAAATAATATTGTTTTATTTTTAGGGGACATGCTTGTTAATTTGCAGTCGAATTTCAAACGGCTTATCCAAGGCAATCAGGTAATACTGTATTTGTGACATGTTGAATTTAAGTAGATCTATTTTGAAAAGCCACATGCTCAAGAATACCATTTGGCAGGGTTATCTGGTATTCTTATAATCAAAATTTATATTATTAATCTACACAAAATATAAAAAATTTAGCCCAACAACTATGATCTGAATGAGATTTTATATCTAAATATTAACTTTTATTAAAAGGAGTGAAACACAGGATGTCCACAAAGTCCTGTTCCTATTTTAAAATTTAATTATGTCACAACCAAAAGAAATAGAGCAATGCAGTCTTATGCAAATTATTATGAAACTCCAAAAGTTTATTCTTCAATATGCCATTCAGTACACCTCAATGTGTGCACCCTTAGTGGTCCTTACAACATCAAGGTGAAATTCCACTTCTTGCCACGTATGGGCCAGCATATCAACATTCACAGTTTTGATTGTCTCAGTTATTTTTGTGCAAAGAGTTTTAATGTTAGTAATGAGTGTTGTGTACACAAAGTCTTTGGGGGTATCCCATAGGAAGAAGTCTAAGGGTATGATGTCAAGGGAGTGTGGAGTCCATGATGGACCAGTCCCTGGATGGTCCATCATGGATGAGCCATGATGGACCATCCAGGAAAGGATGGTCCATCATGGCTCATCCATTGACCAGGAAATGTTTCTTCCATTCATACTCCAGTGTGGAGGTGTACCATCCTATTGAAAATTGATGAATGGCTGCAACTCTTCCAGCTGAGGGATCACTGCTGTAGCATGTCGAGAAAAATGTTTCCTGTGATGCTCTTCTCATAAAAGAAAAATGGACCTATCATCCTGTTGTGCATGAGCCCACACCGAATGTTTAACTTGAGGCTATCACAAATGTCATGTGGCTTTTTTGGGACCCTATATCTGAATGTTGTAGTGATTCACATGTCCTTCTTTAGGTATTTGTTGTTTTCATCAGTTGAAGCAAACTTGGAACAAGTGAACGCCTAGTGCTGAGGAAGGTAATTTTCCAGCAGAGCTTGGACAATTTGCACTTTGCATAAGCAATTACATAAAGATGTAATTGCTTATGCAAAACTTTATGGATTGTTGATTTTGATAACTGCGATTCATGTGAGGCACATCAAATCGACTTTTGAGGACCGCACTGGAATGCTGCTTGGACATTTTCTGTGGCTTCTTGAGACATGCAGGGATATTCATTTTGAGGAACCATTCTGAACCACCGCCTGATACTTGGAGGGAGGATCCTTTCCATGTTGCCATTTATAATTTTGTTGCATGGTTATTACAGATTTTGACTCTGCAAATCACACGACACATTGTCATGCATCATTCCCTGTAAAAAGAAAAAACCTTTTTTAAATTTTATAATACAGTAAACCCCCGCTGTTTGCGGTATCTGTATTCGCGGTTGCTGATTTAATATAAAATGAAACCTAAAAAAATGTGAATTTTAAATCACCGTGAACACTTTCCGCCATAAAAAACATGCCGTGGCTAAAATCACCTTTCCCGATCAAAACAGCGCTCAGTGGGGTGACAAAATTGTGAGTGTGGATGTTTCTCGCTAATCCTTGTTCAGTATGTGCTATGCGCTTGTCATGGAAGGTTTCGTGGTTTGCTTTTAATTTATATGCTTATAAATTGAATAAATTTATCAATTTATAAATTGATATGCTTACAAAAGTGAAAAAAAAATCTACCATTTTGCAGTGTGTTAGTGTAAACAGACTTTTTCGAATGTGTTAACGGAATAAAGTGACTTTATTGTGGACAAGTTCTTTTCTAATCCCTACAAAAATATGGCTACAAATAACAAGGGAATTGTGAAAAGGATCAAAGAAGGTGATGACATTAGCGAATAAAATTCAGTTATCAGACAAAATTTCTAATGGTGAAAGTGTCTCATCAGTGGCAAAACATTATAAAATCAATAAGTCAATGCTATGATCAATCAAGGAATCGGAAGAAAAAATCTGCTGTAGTGTCTGTGAAAACGTGCTAATTGCTTCAAAACTTTGCTCTGTAACCGTGATGTTAAATTAGAAAAAATGGAAAAAGCTTTAAATCTGTGGATAGAAGACCAAACTCAAAATAAAATTCCCCCTTAAGTTCACTCATCATTCGTGAAAAGGCAAAACACCTTTATCAACACTTTAGCGAAACTGGTGATAGCACTGGCGGGATAAGTTTTTTAGCTATAGCAAAGGTGCTAGATTGAAAGATTTGTTTGAAATTTCTAATAAATATTACATTCAATATTAAATCGTTTCTTATTTTCATTTCGATGCCTTATGCTTGCATTTCACTATGTACTGTCTATGTACATAGTCATATTATGAAGGTACATATAATACATACATAGACAAAATTTTAGACTAGTTTTTCTTATATATTTCATACTTTGGAACGGAACTTCTTTATTACTATGGGAGCCATAACTCAGTATCCGCGGCATTTCTCAGGAACGTAACACAACCCCTGCTATTCGTGGGGGTTTACTCTACTTTTTAAAAAAAACTTTTGCAGTTTCATAATAATTTGCAGAAGACTGCATTGCTAAATCTTTTGGTTGTGACAATTTGAATTTTAAATTAAATTTTAAAATAGGAACAGTACGTTATGGACATCCTGTATTTTGCTTTTGTTAATTTTAAATGGTAACTGTTATAAGGGTACTGAAAATATTAGTTTGAAATGTATTTGCATTTATTCGTAAAAACTATCATTTATCAGTTAAAGCTTGTTGTATAGTAAGGTCAAATTAGGTAATGCATGCAGATTCCAAGCATATTGAAATATTTTTTTTCCAGTAGAATTAAGGAAAGTTTTGTTTTGTTGAAAATAACAAGTGTAAAAAAAATTTTTTTTATTGTTGTCATAAAACCTAAAAGATTACTTTTCATAAGTATTGTAATCCATTAGTAAAAGGTCCTTGTCAACCTCAAGGATCAAATGGTCCTTGAGGTCGTCACAGACATTCTCTCAGATATGCCAGGCAAGCTGTACTTGTTACCTGGGAGTCTAAAACGCTGATGGAACTGATATTCGGGTGACACTCAAATCAAGTGGACACAATTTCGGCGAAGTCTGGACGGTCTGTGACAGCCAAATCCTCTGCTTGCACCTTCACGTGGTGGGAGTGTTAGTAATCCTGAGTATAACCTCCGTGCACAAGTACGTGGTGGGTGACCACCCAGGTGCAAACCAACGTAAGTAGGGGTTGAGGTGTGGTGCCCACACCACATGGAGCAATGTTGCCCCTCTATGTTAAAAGGCAGTACCATGGTGGTAGATGACTCATCAACCGGTGCAATACCACCACTTTGCTTATTGGAGGCTTGAAGTGGTGGAACCCATGTTTAGTCTCTGGAACTAAGTTCCGGTCAACCCTTCCCCATCTCTTCCATCATGCAGTATGATTGATGACTTTTGAGATTATGATGAACATCGTGACGAGATCCAATATTACTTACATTTCGAGGGTACAGCTCTAAAACGGTGTTCGCAGGCCGGCCGCTAGTTAGTACACTGGACCAAACCTATTGGTAACTCTCTAGGAGGCTTCTGGATCAGCTAGTGTATAATCTTGCTACCTCTACTCTGCCAGATAGTCACTGGAGGGAGTCCGAGTAGTGTGTATGCGGGGAGCATTGTCAAGGCCACGTTATGTCAAGGATCTGGGTATATTCTTACCATGTGTACGAGGCGCCTCCGTAGCCAGGTGGGAAGGAGCAGCAGTGCGTAGCACACGCTTCTCGATTAGACCGGGGTTCAAGCCCATCACCACCAAATACAGAGGATGCGGAAAGGTCAGGGAATGACCACCGCATATCCCCGGAGCGATATGGCCTTAGTTGCTAATGCTCCAAAAAACCAAATAACAAACAACCATGTGTACGCAATATCCAAAAATTTCATTACTTCATACAGCATGTCCCACCCACTTTTTCTTAATATTTAATACACCACGAATTGTCAAACTAATAGAGCAAGCTTATCTGCGAAAAGATCTAAACCTCCCAAGCACTTCCTAATTCATTTCACGAATATACGTGGTCTCAGTTCTAATCTCAACGATGTCCACTTGCAGTCTGCTAAACCCCATGTACTTTTTTCTGACAGAATCTCAGCTGTCAGTTGATTCAACTACAGCTCATCTCAGAAACCCAAATTATTCGCTGTATGATTCCTTTCACCTCAAAGGTGGTACTTGTGCTTTTTGATATTCCCTGTTAGAGACTTGGCAATTTGGAATCTCCTCTCTTTGATCTTCTCTGGCTTAAAATCTCTCTACCTCATTGTGTCAAATTCATCTGTTGTCGGCGCCTACGTAGCCAGGTGGGAAGGAGGAGGAGTAGCAGTGCGTAGCACACGCTTCTTGATTAGACCTGGGTTCGAGCCCGTCACCACCAAATACGGAGGATGTGGAAAGGTCAGGGAATGACCACCGCATATCCCGGAGCAATATGGCCTTAGTCGCTAATGCTCCTAAAACCCAAATAACTAACTAACTCATCTGTTGTCTCTACCATTCTCCCAACTCCACTAATCACTTGGAGCTCTTTGACTTCCTCTCTTTGCAACTTGACTTTCTACGGTCCAACTTTCCTAACAGTGAGGTAATTTTCCTTGGTGATTTTAATGTTCACAACTCCAGCAGGTTCCCGTTTTCTAGTCACACCGACCCAGCTGGTCGAGATGCTGAGGCTTTTGCAATTGCTAATGACCTTGCACAGATTGTTCATTTACCTACGAGAATACCAGACAATCCTAATCATATAGCCAACACGCTTTTTCTTTTTCTCACAAACAACCCTTTTAAGTACAAGGTCGAAGTGAGAGGTACTTTAGGCACTTCAGATCACAACTTGGTGATTGTCTCTTCTCCAATGGAACCTTTATCTCATTGCTATTCCCGACCTCGTGTTGTTTGGCATTACAAGAATGCAAAATGGGATGACCTGCGAGACTTTTCTTCTTTTCCCTGGTCGGATTACTGTTTCAAAACTTCTGATGTCAGCATTTCCTCAGGAATGGAATCCTTTATCCCACACTCCACTATAAAATCTCGTCCTTTATCTAATCCAATAAATGTGCTAAGGCTGTTCAAGAGAAGAATGTTGCATATCATAATTGGCTTGTTTCTAATTCTTCAGTTTCATTTTCTGCCTACACCAAAGCTCTCAATGATTGTAAAGCAGTTATTAATCAGTCCAAACTAGAGCTTGAACCGGCTAAGAGCAGAAAACTTGCTTCTTGCCCTAATGGTAGCCGAGCATTCTGGTCTCTTGCCAAAGCTATTGGCCGCAACTTTTGCCCATCTCTGATCCCACCTCTGTCCAAACCAGATGGTTCTGTTGTCACTTCAGCCAAGGATAAAGCTGACCTGCTAGCATCCCATTTTTCTTCCAATTCATGTATTAATGATCTTGGTAAAACACCTCCCACCATTCCCAACACGCTCCATTCAATGCCTCTTGTGGTCTTCCGTCAAAAGGATGTCAGAAGGATATTGATGAAGCTTGATGCTAAGAAAGCTCCAGGTCCCGGTGGTATTTCTCCACTTGTTCTCAAAACCTGTGCTCCTGAACTTACTCCTATTCTTTGCCGCCTTTTTTCACTTTCTTATTCCAAAGGTGTTTTTCCTCCTCCTTGGAAATTTGCTCATATCCAGCCAGTTCCTAAAAGGGTGACAAATCTCTCCCATCCAATTACAGTCCCATTGCAATTACTTCTACTCTTTCTAAAGTAATGGAGAAATCAATTAATCGCCAACTCTTAAACTACCTAGAAATCTTCCATCTGATCAACAATCACCAGTATGGATTCCATCAGTGTCGATCCACTGGTGATATTCTGGCTTATATCACCAGTGGATATCCATTGAATTAGCTCATTTATGGACTAATTCAATGGATAGGTTCGGTGAAACACAAGTAGTTGGTCTTGACATCTCAAAGGCTTTCGATTGTGTTTGGCATAAAGGTCTTCTAAACAAGCTTCCATCTTATGGTTTGTCAACTGTTTTTAGTAATTAGTTATTCAGTTTTCTCTCTGATTGCTCACTGAGGGTGATGGTAGATGGGTCTCTGTCTTCTAACTTCTCCACTAATGCCGATGTACCCCAAGGTTCAGTTCTTTCCTCCACTCTTTTCCTCTTGTATATTAATGACCTTCTTCCATTGACTGGAAATCCTATACATAGTTTTGCCGATGATAGCACTTTGCATTCCACTTTCCATTTTGAGAAACCTTGTCCTGCTCAATCAGCTTCAACTTCTCGAAAATCTGCTACCAATTCCTTAAATGCCGATCTTCAGGTAATTCTCCAGTGGGGCAAAGACAACTTAGTTGATTTCAACCCTTCGAAAACTCAGCCTTGTCTTATAACTCACAAAAAGGATTCTTCTGCTCCTATGCTTATGTTTAGTAACACTCCGATTTCTAGGCAAAATGATATCTCTCTTTTGGGGATTACCCTGACTTCTAATCTCTCTTGGCACAAGCACATTACAAATATTGCTTTCTCTGCATCTAAAAAACTTGGTTTTCTCTTTCGTTCTCGGTGTTACTTTTCTTCCAAACAGCTGCTCACTGTGTAAATCGCAAATCCACCCTGCAATGGAATATTGTTCCCGCATATGTGGTGGTGCCCCCAAAACCTCTCTCAGGCTGCTTGATTTCATTCAGAAGAGGGCAGTTAGGTTAATTAATGATTCATCTCTAACAGAGTCTCTCCACTCTCTGTCTCAGACGTACTGTTTCTGCTGCATGCCTCTTCTACAGATACTTCCATAGGCACTGTTCTTCTGAATTGGATTCTATAATTCCCGCTCTCTCTTTCAGAACAGTCTGAACACGTGCTGCCACCAGCCAACATCCATTTACTGTCCAACTTCAAACTCACAGAACCGACTTTTCATCTTCCTCGTTTATTCATTCAACTGCAGTCTTCTGGAACAACCTTCCTTCATACATATTTCCTGAAAATTACAGTCTACAGAAGTTCAAGTCCAATGTCAACAAATATCTTCTTTCAACTTCTTTGAGCGGCTCGATAGCCAGATTAAAGGAATGTCTTACCTACCCGTTTCTATGGGTAGGTATAATTAGAGGAATGTCTCGTACCTACCGAAACGGGTAGGTATGAGACATTCCTTTAATCTGGCTATTGACACGCTCAAAGCCCCCCACGAAGTAGTGGGTAGATGACCAGGTAAAAGAATGTTTGTTAACATTGACTTATTTGTTGTTTATTTGATGTTTGTTTGAAATGCAAAATATTAACATCATTTATTATTATCATTTTAATTATTATTATTTACCATTAGATGTACAGACCCCTAGGAAGAAGTTAGACTGTACAGGCTAACTGGATCTCCTGTTCCTGATACACCTAAATACCCATAGAGATAGTAGATAAATAATAGTAAAAGAAAAATCGACCAAACCGAAGCAATTTAATCAATTAACCAGTAATACAGCAAAATTTATTCAATTAAACAGTATATATATATATATATACACGCGCACACACACACACACACACAGTTCTCGACTTTACGAGTTAATTCGTTCCTAGCACACGCTCGTAAAGCGGGAATTTATTACCCATTGACATTAGGTTAAAAATAGCGGTTACATTCTCAACAATGAAATTAGTTAGCTAATTAGTTTGTTTAAACAATGGTTGATTTATCGAAAGAAATGAAAATGTAGCCTGTAAAATCAAGCAAATTATAATAATAAAGAAATTATTTATGACTTACAAATTTTAAAAAATGTTTATTCTTCATCATCATTAACTAAATGCACACTCATTGATCACTCGTTGGTTTGTTGCAAAAGGAGTTGTCTTCAGAAATGTTTCAAGAGGCGTTTGTTTCCAAAATTTCGCAATTCCATGCATAAGCATTTTTAATGGCACACATGAATTGCAACTAACTGATTTGCTAGGAGTAACAAGTTTACGAAGCTTTAAAAAAAAAGGAATGAAGAGAAGATTCTGAAAATTTATTTATGTTTTTTATACGATTGAAGATTTCAGTAAAGGGGTAACACATTTTGCAATAACGTAAAAAACCACACAATTCCAGCTATCAGTATTTTCGGAAATGCAAGAAGATAGAGTTTACTACCTGTTTATAATTGCTTGCAGTAACAGAAAAGCCCAATAAACCGGAAAGTGCAAATTGTTTTTATTGTTTTATGGTCGTGACCTCCAGAAATGTGCTTTAGAAAAATATCACAAAGCCGTTTAAAATTCTTATTACGGAACGTATGATAATGATATAAGTGTAGTGCATTTTAATGATTTCAATTGGTAACTAATACAATTTACAAACCATGCTCACCACCTTTTATATGACCTTAAAAATGACATTTTAGAGAGATAAATAGCTTAGTTATACAGTGAAAATTTCAACTTCAACATTCATTTTTTGTAATTAATGTTCATATTTTTGATTTTGTTGATACTTGATACTTGCGAAAAAAAACTCGTAAAGCAAGAACTGCATATACCTGGGAACTCATAAAGCGAGTGTGTGTGTGTGTGTGTGTGTGTGTGTGTGTGTGTGTGTGTGTGTGTGTGTGTGTATAATGATAAGATTTAAAAATAATTAATAGAAAATATTAAAAGATGGAGAAGTAATTAGCAAAAAAGTGCCAGGCCTAATAGAGGAAAAATAAGAAAGAAAAAAAGAGAAAGAATATTAGGAACCTAAAAAAAAAAAAAAAAATGTAGAATTAACAGTTGAATTAACAAGCCAATCACATGTACAATAGCTGAAAGGGAAGGAGAAATTAATAAATGTTGAATAATACTGAGCATCAAAATGAAGGTGGTAACTAAAATGTACGAAAAAAAATGGGAGGGGGGAATAAAAATAAAGCCTCCAAAAATATAAGTAAGGCAGCCCCAACGCAGTGTGTGAAGTTAAAATAAAATAAATCAATTAAATTAAGTTAAATTAAAGTGTAAATGCATGTGGGTTGAAATGTAAATTCTGAATGTTTTAAAGATGAAAATTTTTTGAAAAATGTTTTTGAAAGAGGTGATTTTATGTAACAGGCAGTGGTATAGAAATAAGAAGTAATGCAGGGTAAGGGAGGGAAAAAGGTAATAAAAATAAAGGAGGCGAAATTAGCAAGAATAAGAAAAGTAAGAATGTTTGAATTGCCCTAGTAATGCACTAATAGTTCAACAGACGGAAGAAAGAAGAATAGAAAGTAAAAAAGGATGAAAAGAGTTTAAAGGATACTAGACACAACTTTATCAAAGCTCTTGAAACCTGAATCACTGCCAAGTTGTATTTGTTTTTCTTTATTTGTGTTCATTTGTAATTTGTAATCTGTAGCATTTGTAATCTTTTTGCATTTGTAATCTGTAGCCTTTTGTATGTGTTCGCTATATTTTGTAGCCATTTGAATTTGTACTTATGTTATCTATATGTGAACCCCTGGCGCTCGTCGCCGTGATGGGATATTGTGCTGTAATTCTACTTCACAATAAAGATTTATTTATTTATTTATTTAGGCAAGCTAGTTGTGTAAATACCCAACCTCTTAGAGAGGGCCTTGGCTGTGAGAGTGTGAGTAGAAGTTGAAACTAATACCATTAGTCTGTAATATATTTTAGAATGCCGAATGCCGAAAAAACAAACAAATAGCTGAAAAGTAGATACAAATAGTGAAAAGAAGAAAAATTAAATACCTGCAAAGTTATGTAACATCAAACTGGGCCAAAATGTAATACATTATGAAGAGAATAATTATTATTTAACATTTATTAATTTCTAGTTCCCTTTCAGCTATTGTACATATGATTGGCTTGTTAATTCAACCATTAATTCTACATAATTCTACTTTTTTTTTTTTTAGGTTAATATTTTTTTCTCTTTCTTTTTTTATTTATTTTTCCTCTGTTAGGCCTGGCACCTTGTGTTAATTCTCCATCTTTTAGTATTTTTTATTAAATATTTTAAATCTTATCATTATATTTTTGTAATCCTGTTTCTGCAGCCTTGCACATTGAGATACACTTACTGTTTCTCTTTCTTGTCTCTTTTTCTTTTTCTTACATTTCATACATACTATATATATGCTTATATCAAATTTTTCTTCTCTCAAGATACCAGCAGATGCTGTAGATCCAGCTTCTAAGTATAGACATCAGAAACTTCCACCTGATAGAGATTCCAATCAGTATGTAGGAGTTTATGTATGCAGTGTAATTAATCCTGGTGAAATTTGTATCCATCTTAGGGGAACAGAAACCTCACTTGCCTTGGATAGGATGACAGATGGATTGGAGTAAGTCTGTAAATTTTATTTTTATACAATAATTTACAAAATGAAAATATTTTAAAACTATTATAATGATAGCTTTAATATAATACACTATTTGGATCATAAAACAGAGTAGTTATAAAGTTCTTTTTCCACTTTAAAAAAATCTAATTCTGAAACTATTGTCCTCACGAAGGAATGGCTTTTTTTTTTGCTCGTTTTCAGTATGCTCAAGAGTCTTTTTAAGAAGAAAATAAATTAGTTCAAGAACAGGCCATTAGGTGGCTACAAAGGGACAAAAAGTACAATATTTATCAACAACCTAATCCCTTAATTTTATTTAAATTGTGCTAATGGCATTCAGTGTGGGGCATTTTTATGGCCATTTGCATTTAATATTTTTTAGATAAACATATAATTAATACAAGCTTGATATTACATTGAGCATAATATTATATTAAATATGCACTAGGGCAGTTACACACCATAAGGCATCATTCTTTTCATGATGGAAAAAACTGTACAGCCCTCGCTGAAGACCAGTTAACTTGCCCACAGTTTTTTGGTTATGGGTTGTATGTTTTATTGTCTTCCTGGAAACTTAGGTTTTTCATTCTGAAAACAGTATAATCATAAAATGCATGCAGTTGTGCTTTTTATTTGCTTGTCATTAACTGCATGGCATATCACTTTGTTTCAATTAGATTATTTCAATCTATTTCATCAATTTATTCATTTACCAGTTTGTTATATCACTGAGAAAACTAATGGATTGATACTATTTTCAGTTGTTTTTACACCAGGGTTATCTGAAAATTTTCATGGTGATCAATCAGTTTTGACTTTTCCCCCAAGTGGTCTGTGGGTTGTCACTTTCACCAGATCCTTCAAAATTATTATCATACTCTTCACAGTTATCAAGTACAAACTAAACCACAAAATTTTCATCCCCAACTACAATGCAGGAATATGCTTTATTACTTAATTTTGTTGAATACTTCTTAAAGTTTATGTAATTTAAAGTAAGTATAATTAAAAAAATAATCATTATTGCGTTGTTAACAATAAAAAAGCACATACTATGCATTATGAAAATTATAAAAGAAATCCCAGAAACAAATAAATGTTTACACACATTCTGGATATAGCAAAGTGGAATGGGATTAAATATATAGATAATATGCATTGTACCAGTATTTATTCAAATTGCAATGTGAGCACATCTAAAAGTGCTTACAGACCTTGTAATGTACTGGAAGATGTATTCCGCCCCTCACGGGTATATACCATGAGAGTAACATCCATTTGAAGCAGTTTGTCGTTATCCAAAGTAGGATATATAGTGTAATGGGTATAACAGATTTTATATGTACTACGATTATGATGTGTAGATTAGTCCTACTGGACTGTTGGCCTTCTGTTATTGTTTTTCTATTCTGTCCCATTTTCTGCAAGATCCTTATCCCTAGCCAGCGTAAGCTTTCAGTTTAGTAATTAATGAATTAGACACTGTTATCATGTGAAAATTTTGTATGAATTATTTATTGAAATATTACCACTGAACCCCATCATCAGGCCTATAATATTTGTTTTAGTATTAGTAGTAGCAAATGATGCAAGAAAGCAAGTTTATAATGGCAACAGCCAAAAAAAAAAAAAAAAAAAAACCCTTCCCACATCATCTGTCCAACCCTAATTTATTTAGTTCCTCCTTAAATTTATTCAAGCTAACCACCACAATACCAGGTGGAAGTTTGTTTCAACTATCTGCAGGCTAAAAAAAAATTTCCACACATCAATCCTGCAACCATCCTTACCCAATTTAAATTTATGCCCCCTAATGTGTGTTCTCTGAGCAAGAGAAAGGATGCCATCAGCATTTAGCTTACTCAGTGCATTCAATGCCTTAACTTGATCAGATCTTCTCGCAAGTACCTAGTTTCAAGGCATTGGAATTTGCAGAACTGAAGCCTTTTGTTAATAACGATACCCTTTTGTTGTTCTCACTAATCTCATTGCCCTTCTTTGCATCTGTTCCAACAGATCCACATCTTTCCTAAAATGAGGCTTCATGACCTGTATGCACTATTCAAGATGTGGCCAATTCTGTGGCGAGGATTGATTTCTTCGTTGTAGTAGCTTCTGATGCCCTCACTTCAGCAGCATGGAGGAGTGGAGAATAAATTAGTCTTCTGATATATTTCTTAATTATATGAGGCTCCTTAACATAAATTAGTTGTTGTTTAGCTGCCCATCAGAGAGAGACTGCTCTACTGGACGTGAGCTTGTGTACATGAGCGTGAAACTGAAGTTTTGGGTCAAATACTATTCCCAGATCTGCATGGGTGGGAGTAGCAGATATTTCAATTCCATCGAGTGTTGGGCTATTATTGTAGGGATTAGTCTGAGAGAGAGAGAGAGAGAGAGAACACCATTAATTTTGTTTTTTGTGGGTTGATCGAGAGTCTACTGTTTGAGGTAAGAGGCGACATTGATGAGACTTATTAATGCATGCTGTAGCTTTAAGCTAATCGTTGGAAGCAATAGGCATTAGAATTTTTATATCGTCTGCATACGTGATGATTTTCTCATTGTTACTGACAAGAGGCGCAATGATAGCTGTAAATAATAAGCCAGATGGGACTCCTCCTTGCGGAACACCAGCAGTGATCGCCTTGTGTGATTGTCCATAGGCATCGATCTGTAGAGGAGTGATGCTATGAACCAGAGGATATTACCTTGGATTAGATAGTGGTCTTCCAGTAAGCGGAGGAGTGCAGACACGTTGATGGCATCAAAGGCAGCTTCAATATCCAGGTACATGATTGTGAGTTCCTATTGCTGTTCAAAGGCGGACAATATATTGCACATGGTTGCAAGGAGGTTCGTCACTGGATCGGTTTTGGATGCTGTAGTGGATCTATGGTAGCTTATCTCCAAGAATCTGATTCCTTAAGGTGGGCAGCATAGTTTTTTCTAGGATTTTCAGGAGCGTCGAAGAGTTAGATGTCGGCCGAAAGTGTCTGGGTAGAGTGGGGTTTTGAACTTTTGGATGTGGTCTGACAAGGTAGCTATTCCAGGCCATAGGAAAAATTCTTGTGGTTAGAATTCCATTGAAGATGGACCTGAGCAGTTGGAGGATGAATGGACTGAGTCATTTTACCTTGTATTGTGGCAGCACTTTGTTGGCTCCCGCGGTTGTTGTCGCCAGAAGGGAGTTTATCGCTGCTGTCAGCTGGTGTGTAGAGATGGTGATGGAATGTAAGATGTCTTATTGTAATTCATTGTCGGGACATAAAAGAGAGTTTAGTTGACCTGCGGACGTATTGAATCTGGTAATATGATCTAGCCATTGAGCTGGGTCCAGTTGACTAGGAAAGCTATGGAATCTGAAGTGGTATGGGATTTTCCCTTTTTGAAGTTGTGCACCCCCCTGTTATTGGTCTTGATTTCTTTCTATTAAATTGCGCTCATGCTCTTGAATAAGATATTCGGTCGGAAACCTGTTGAGTACTTTTCCAGATCTGGTGTAGCTGCTGCTTTAATAGGAAGGCCATATGTACATTTGGATTCCACCAGGCTTTGAGTAAGATAAGATCCTTATCTTCTTTGATGCGGAATATTTTGCAGTGGTGTTTACCCGGTTTGTTAATAGTGTCACAGCAAGCGAGAAGTCACATGATTCAAGGTAAGGGTGGCGGATGGCAGGCATTTTTGGATGTTAAAGGAGCTTGGGGCTGACATGACGGTTGTTTGAATGTTTTTTTGGGCAGTGGTCCCAGAGTATGAATAATCAATTTTGCATAGATAGGTTGGTGATCTGATTTGTAGTCTCTCTCGGGTGGTTTCTTCAGTCATACCTGCTAAGGAGTTAAATAGTAAGTCAAGGTGTTTTCCTCCAGTAGGGCGGTGATCGATTAGATGTATATTTGCTGACTTCAGGTAGTTAAAAAGGATCTTCTTGCGGGCCGTGAGCTGTGGGGTGAGGTTGAAATCCCTGATGACAATATGGTGAGCTGAGGGGTGAAAGTGGATTATAGCCAAGTTGGCTGCCTCAGTTATGATATCAATAGTGGGTACAGGCGGGATATACGTTAAGCAGATATCTATTATGGATGTGTTTCTGAGCAGTGTGATGGCTAGAGCTTCGAAATTTGGTGAGTCACTGGAAATAGTGTTGATCAATTTGAAGGCCGCATCTTTGAAGAACATAGCAACGCCACCTCCCTTTCTATTCCTCCTGGAGATGAACTCTACCCCATAGCCTGCTGGTGTAGCTATCACTATTCTGTTGCTCATGCTAGCAGGATTTGCTCCATAGTCTATTTTATTTTGCAAGCTTCTAACTTGTCCCTGCAGTTAGAAGGGACAAGCAGTAACTTGTCCCTAATGCCACACTGCATCAATTGTGCAGCAGTCTTTTATGTGGAACAGTATCGAAAACTTTTCTGAAATCAAAGTACAGTACCAAACCTCTAATCCGGAAAACTTGAGACCAGAGGCTTTCTGAATTTTTTGAAATTTCTGTATTTCTGGTCCTTAGCAAGAGAAATTGAACACGTGAAATAATCAGTAATCTCTCTATACATTAAAAAAAGTTTACCTCCTAGTGATATTTATTTGAGCCAATGGGAGAAGGCGGGGCAATTATGTCACTTATTCGAGCTATAACTGCCTCCATAACATTCATCAACCTCTTGCATGTGGTTCACTGTCTAATACGTGACCATACTTGGTATAGTTTGTAAATATTTTATCTTTTGGATCCAACAGTATTGCTCATGCATTACTTAGGTCATTTCCTGATTAGATATCGATCAGTGCGTTTTGACAGGTGTGTTTGGAATCTGTAACATTTGATTTGCTAATTATACATACTAACATAGTAATTAACACAATGCCATGACCTAGATTGGCAATCACTGATTCTGAGAGAAAATGACACAGTCATGAGTCTTCACTGACATATAAAGAGAAACATGCCTAAAGGTTATAAACTAATCATAGAATAAGTTCAATGACAATGGAGCAAGTGGAAAATCAATGCTACAGGAAGCAGGTAGCTAAATGGACGAAGAACAGGCTGAACAGACCGTTAAACGGTCTGTTCAGACGTGATGTAATATTTTGAATCTTTAAGTCTTCACAAAATCCTGATAATGAAGAAACCACTGAAGTATCATATTGTAATTTAGGTGATATGGTAGATGAATATCAACATTGTGGCAGATTATCTTTTCACAGCGAACTTGGAAGAGCTGCACATTTGTGTTGTCACAGAGGGAAGGTATATTTGCTGACAGCAGATACCTATCCATACGTTTTAATCTGCGTGGGTAGCACAATGGTATCATCACCATCCTCCCCACACCGGGTGGAAAAGGCCCAGGTTCAAATTCTGTTGATGTGAGGAACATTAATGGGCTTTTTTCACTCCATGGCCGAGTTAGTATTAGTATTAGTAATGGCCGCATGGTGCAAGAAAGCCTATGGCTTATGCTGCACCAGTCAAAAAAAAAAAAAAAAAATCCGAACAAAACAATGATAAAACAAAAAAATAAAATAAAATAATAAAATAAATAACTAAATAATAATAATTAATAAAAAAAAAAGAAAAGAAAATTAAACCTATCATCCTATGCGCTTCCCTTACCCGACAGTACTATCCAGATGACCTTCAAATTTCCCCAAACTGTCGGCCTCTGCTACCCATGAAGGCAACTTATTCCAGTAATTTATAACTCGCTGGCTAAAATAAAACTTCCTCCAGTCCAATCTAAACATTTCCCCCCGTAACTTGAATTTATGTCCCCTAGTTCTAGCATCATTTATAATCTTGAAAATTTTGTCCTCATTCATTTTACTGATGCCTCTCAGAGCCTTAAACACCTCAGTCAAATCTCCTCTAAGGTGTCTAGTTTCCAAACTCTGCAACCCACATATTCGAAGTCTTTCTTCATAAGGACGCCCTTTTGGCGATCTCACCAGGTGAGTTACCCTTCTTTGCACCCTTTCAAGAAGCTCGATGTCTTTCTTTAAGTGCGGTCTCCATACTTGAACACAGTATTCCAAGTGTGGTCTAACATAAGCCTTATATAATGGGATTATCACGTCCCTATCTCTACTTGCAAAAGTTCGATAGATCATCGATAGGACACCATGGGCCTTCCTTGCAACCTGTTTACAATGCTCAGAGAATTTCATGTCTGACCGTATCGTAACACCCAAGTCCCTTTCCTCCAGTACTGGGTTTAGTTGAACTCCACCAAGTGAATAAGTTTTTTTGGGATTACTGTTTCCCAGGTGTAATACCTTACACTTTGTTGGATTAAAGCACAGCTGCCATTTTTCTAACCATTCCTGAAGTCTATCTAGGTCTCTCTGAAGAAGCTCAGCTTGAGTTATTTGGTCTCAGGCCTAGATAGCAAGGTTTCTTCCCCAGAAACTGGGGGTTTTTCGTCCAGCAATTTTGTCCATTTGTTTCTATAAATTGCGTGTGATAACACATGCAGTTTGCAGACGCAAATACGAATTTATGTAATCAATTATGGGTAACCCTAATATAATAATATCCAGACGCTTTAAAGACTGTTGTTTGACAACATGGAAAAAGGAAGACACTTCCGAGAAAACATTTGCGTGTACAACAATCTTTACACCTTTGTTTTTTAATGGTGAAAACGTGGACTTTCAAGGTAGCGACAGCCCTTATATGATGCAAATATGAGGAGGTGCCACGGTGAAAGGAACAACGAAATTAATGTTCGTTAGAGATGTTCCACAATTCGGCCACACCGCCTCCGTAGCCAGGTGGGAAGGAGCAGCAGTGCGTAGCACATGCTTCTTGATTAGACCGGGGTTCGAAGCCATCACCACCAAATACGGAGGATGCGGAAAGGTCAGGGAATGACCACCGCATATCCCGGAGCAATATGGCCTTAGTTGCTAATGCTCCAAAAAAAAAAAAAAATAAAATAAATAAACAATTCGGCCAAATCTACATTTATGACGATGGAGAAGCATTGATGGAATGAGCTAAAAGAGTGAAAAGGCTCAGCACTTGTTGGTTTGTTGCACAAGGAGTTGTCTTCAGAAATTAAAAAAATAAAGGGAAGCTATTTGATTTAAAATCAACATCGCAAAAAATAAATGCGTGTCCAATATGCACTACTCGCGTATTGGACACGCGAGGAGCATGCTGGGTAAGTTTTTTTCGTTTTTATCTATCACCATACTTTTTACATAGGTTTCTGAACATTTTTCGATACAGTAAGTCCCCGACTTACGTAGCTTTGAACTTACGTTACATTATTTATATATTTTTTTATATGACTGAAGATTTCAGTGAAGAGGACACACATTTCACCATAATAACGTCAAAACCCACAGAATTCCAGCTATCAGTAGAAGATAGCAAGAAGATAGTTTGCTAACCATTTATAATGAATTGCACTAACAGAAAAGCCAAGTAACCCAGAAAGTGCAAATTGTTTTTTTTTTTTTTTTTTGTTTTATGGCAGTGACCTCTAGAAATGTGCTTTAGTAAAACGTGAGCTCGCGTGGGGTGATAATAGTGAGTTTTCACCTTATCCTTGTGCAGTTCTTTTCAGAAAATTGAATTTTGACTGTTATCATGGTGCTGACTAAGAGAATAAGTGACAGTGGTACTAGTAAATCTATCAAGAAAAGGAAAGCTATCGATTTGTATCAGAAAATTAAAATAATAAGCATGTATGAAAATGGCCAAACATTACAATTATCTTGCGGAATTCATATTTGTCAGTGGCAATGGTGAACACAATAAATGGGAAAAACAGAATACAACAAGTAGTTGGCACCAATGAAGTTTAACTATAATAACCAAGGCTACAAAATACAAATCAGTTTTTACAGTACAAAAACTATATAATATCGGTGTAAAAACACCACAGACAAAAGATAGTACAAATTCACACGTTTTTTCTTCCTTTTATGTTTTTTTTTCTTATATGCCACTGTGGCTACTTCACCGCTGTCCCAAGATAGTTTTAATTGCACTAATTAAAAATATGTAACTATTTTTCTTCTGAGGATATTGTGGTTTTTAAAATTTTGTCATATCAGGGATATAGTAGCAATATTTTATTTGGCATTCCCGAGTTACGTAAAACTCGACTACATAAGAATTCCTGGAACATATCTCTTACATACATCGGGGACTTGCTGTATTTTTGGATTAACCGGGGAATTTTTTTTTTTTACCACCTATCCCAGAAAATTGAGAGTCTACTGTATATATAACATATGTACAAAGAAATGTACATATATGTTATTATGTACAAAGGAATAATAGTTTTTGATTTTGTTTCTGTGTGATGTCTGCTGCATTTGGTCATGGCAGTCTTCATGTTAATGTCCATTTCACTATAAAAATTTATATATACAGTGGATTCCGGTTAATCGGGGCAGCTGTTTAATTGGGACAAATCTTAAAAACCAGAACCCAATCGAGAAAATAGCCAGGGTTTACTTCGCTTAATTGGGACAAAATGCCGTTTAATTGGGGCAGGAGACTGCAGCACTGGAGATTACCCTACGATTGTCTCTGACCATACTACGTAGTTCGGTTGGATTTCTGGAGGTCACAACCATAAAACAATTAGCAGTCACCTGTTTATTGGGCTTTTCTGTTAGTGCAGTCTATCATAAACGGATAGTAAACTCGATCTTATTGAATTTGCGATAATACTGACAGTTGGAATTCTGTGGGTTATTATGGTAAAATGTGTTTACACTTCCATGGAATCTTCAGTCATATAAAAAAATTAATTTTCAGAATCTTCTCTTCATCCCTATTTTTAAAGCTTTGTAACTCGTTACTCCGTTCCACTTTCGCGTACTGTGTTACTTGCAATTTGTGTGTGCCGTGTTTTTTGTTATTGATTGCTTATCTTTTTGCTGTTTTAAATTTTAACCCCCACCCACAAATGTCAGTGAACAGAAATATCAGCTAGTTTAGTTAGTATGTACATATTACAGTACGTATTAATTATTCCGATTATCACGTATATTCTTCTGAATTTCACGTATCATTTAATTTTTTAATTGGTAAGGTAATAAAGGGTAAATTTGTGCTTAATATATCTTTACTTTTATAGCCTGTGGATAATATTCCTCCTATTTTTGCTAATTAGACTCGCTCTTTAATAGAATTAAAATTCAATTCACAAACATGATCACAATGACCGGTGCTTACTGCACTTCGTATAGTGAATGGTACTTTACTATGGTGAGTTAGTCGTAAAGTGAGTTGATTGTATAGTGAACTAATTGTATTTTTAACTATTTACGTGAAACTTCAGATAATTGGGGCAGCCGCTTAATTGGGCCAAAATGCACTAGTCCCAAATAACTGGAATCGACTGTATTTGTATAGATTTTCACCTAATGCTGTAAATACATATTGGCACATGGTTATTATATTTAAGCTAAACAATTGTTGTTCAGCATATTGCTAAAGGCCTGATGACATGGAGTATTCAGATTTCCTGTTTTCTTTCGTAACAGCAATTCAAAACTTAATACAGTAAACCCCCGCTATTCGCGGGGGTTACGTTCCTGAGAAATGTCGCGAATACCGAAAACGCGAATACTGAGTTATGGCTCCCATAGTAATAAAGGGGTTCCGTTCCAAAGTATGAAATATATAAGAAAAACTAGTCTAAAATTTTGTCTATGTATGTATTATATGTACCTTCATAATGACTGTACATTACAGTACATAGTGAAAAGCAAGCATATGGCATCGAAATGAAAATAAGAAACAATTTAATATTAAATGTAATAGTTATTAGAAATTTCAAACAAATCTTTCAAATCAGCGCCTCTGCTAGCAAAAAAAAACATCCCGCCAGTGCTATCACCAGTTTCGCTAAAGTGTTGATAAAGAAGTTTTGCCTTTTCACGAATGATGAGCGAACTTAACGGAATTTTATTTTGAATTCGGTCTTCTATCCACAGATTTAAAGCTTTTCCATTTTTTTAAATTTAACATCAAGAGTTACAGAGCAAATTTTTGAAGCAATTAGCGCGGTTTCACGGACATTACGGCAGATTTTTTCTTCCGATTTCTTGATTGATCGTACTGTTGACTCATTGATTTTATAATGTTTTTCCACTGAGGAGACACTTTCACTATTAGAAATTTCGTCTAATAACTCAATTTTATTCGCTAGTGTCATCACCTTCTTTGATATTTTCACATTTCTCTTTTTATTCGTAGCCATATTTTTGTAGGGGTTAGAAAGAACTTGACCACAATAAAGTCACTTTCTTCCGTTAACGCACTCGAAAAAGTCTGTTTTACACTGCAAAACGGTAGAGTTATCATTTTTGTAAGCATATCAATTTATAAATTGATAAATTTATTCAATTTATAAACGTATAAATTAAAATCAAACGACGAAACCTTCCACGACTAACACATACTGAACAAGGATTAGCGAGAAACATCCACGCTCGCGATTTTGTCACCCCTCTCCCCCCACCCACTGAGCGCTGTTTTGACCGGGAAAGATAATTTTAGCCACGCCCATGTTTTTTATGGCGGAAAATATTCACGGCGCTTTAAAATTCACATTTTTTTAGGTTTCATTTTATATTAAATCGGCGATCGCGAATACGCGAAACCGCGAATACAGATACCGCGAATAGCGGGGGTTTACTGTATTATAGAATCATACATACTTTAGAATTTATAGGTAAACACATGGGTTGTGTTAGAGCTAAGAATAGGAACAGGTGCATGTATTCTTCATGTACACCAATGCTAGGAGTTTGGTAAATAAATGATAAATTTGACGTATTGCTCAGAATATCAAAGGCAGATATTGTTGGGATATTAGAGACGTGGTGTCACATAGATATAAGGAATGCAGAACTGGAATTTGGGGAGTACAATGTGTACAGGAAGGTTAGACAATAGAGGAAGGGAGAAGGAGTTATACTATTAGTCAAGAAACACACAAAATCCAAGGAAGCGAAGCCAGTCGACATTGCTGGACAGTGCAGTGTTGAGTCAGTTTGGTGTGACATAAGCATCGAGAGATCAAATTGAGAGTAGGAGTGTGTTATAAGCCTAATGACTCTGACGAGTATAATAAGGAACTGTACAGAGAAATAGTGGGCCAGTAAATCAGAGAGTCTTATAAGGTTGGTCACTCACACACTAGCAAGGCTTTTGTGGATTTATTGGACGTTTGTTTTCTACATTAGCATGTTCTGGAGGCTTGTTTTTTTGTTATTTGGTTTTTAGGAGCATTAGCAACTAAGGCCATATTGCTCCGGGATATGCGGTGGTCATTCCCTGACCTTTCCGCATCCTCCGTATTTGGTGGTGACGAGCTCGAACCGCGGTCTAATCAAGAAGCGTGTGCTGCGCACTGCTGCTCCTTCCCACCTGGCTATGGAAGCGCCTGTTCTGGAGGCAACTAGAGGGAGTAATACTCTTGATCTGATTATCAGTAGTGATTCTTCATGCATTAAGAATCTGCAGATAAAGGAACCACTAGGTGGCAGTGATCACAGTGTGCTGAAGTGGGATTTACTGAGAGGTAACTACCATCAGGGGAAAAGGGAAGGGTTTTTGCTTTCATAAAGGTGACTACGGTGGTATGAGATGTATTTAAATTCTATATGGTGGGACCAACTGGTGATGTTACCAACAACAAATTCAAAATGGGAAGCGTTCAAAGAATTTATCTTGGAAGCTACTAGGCTCTACATACCAAATAAGAAATATTGTTCAAGGTTTAGGCATAAATAGATGTCAGATGAACTAATGAGACGTGTGGCAGAGAAGAAAAATGCATGGGATACATATAAATTCATTATATAGTATTGGTGTAAACACACCATAGTTAATCCATAAACTTGAGCTACATATGTAGCGTAGAGGACATCATTTTAATTGTATCTCATATTGTGGTTGCCTTCACAACGAGATAGCTGCTATTGCATTACTTCAAATAAATAACGCTTCTCTAGGAGGGAAGACTACTGTTATTTATTTTCAGTGGTACCACCACCCAGACGATCGTTTCGAAGCTATTGGGCTTCATCATCATATTGTAGATATAACTTTGCAACTGTGATGGCTTGTTGTATTACCTGGGTACCTGCCTGCCCACTGATGATGAAGCCCGATAGCTTCAAAATGATCGTCTGGATGGTGGTACCATTGAAAATAAATAACAGTAGTCTTCTCTACTAGAGAAGCGTTATTTATTTGAAGTAATGCAATAGCAGCTATCTCGTTGTTAAGGCAACCACAATATGAGATACAATTAAAACGATGCCCTCTTCGCTACATACGTAGCTCAAGTTTATGTGTTAACTATGGTGTACTTACACCGATACTATATAGTTAATTGTCATAACCCATAAGGATTATGCCTAGTGCATTTCGTTTTCACAATATAAATTAATGGGTGACTTGGAAGCCTATGATAGATATAAGTTGGTCTGTAACCAAGTCACAAAGGAGATTAGGCAGGCAAAGGCAGATTATGAGAAATCCTTGGCAAAGGATGCAAAGAAAAACAAAGAGTTCTTTACTTATGTAAACTCTAGAAGGAAAGGAATGAATCAGATTGGTCCACTGGACATTGATGGTTCAACTGTTGATCCTGCTCAGGTGGCTAACAAACTAAATGAGTATTTTGCATCTACATTCACCCATGAGGAGTTATTCAGGGAGTAGAATGCTAGAGGTGAGTTAAACTCTGGCGCCTCCGTAGCCAGGTGGGCAGGAGCAGCAGTGCGTAGCACACGCTTCTTGATTAGACCGGCGTTCGACCCCATGCCCACCAAATACGGAGGATGCAGAAAGGTCAGGGAATGACCACCGTGTATCCCCGGAGCAATACGGCCTTAGTTGCTAATGCTCCTAAAAAAAAAAAAGATTTAAACTCTGGCAGTGAGTTGGATGATTTTGTAATAACTGAGAGGAAAGTGGAGGAGAAATTGTTGAAGATAAACATAAAAAAGGCACTTGGGGTGGATGGGATCTATCCAGTTATGTTAAAGGAGGCAGCAGTGGAAGTAAGCAAACCCTTAGCCATAATTATGAGAGCTTCTTTGGACTCAGGGGAGGTACCCATGGACTGGAGATGTGCAGATGTGACCCCAACAAAGGAGGATCAAAGGGCAACACAAGTAATTATAAACCTGTTAGTTTAACTTCTGTTCCAGGAAAATTAATGGAGACACTGGTTAAAGAAGCACTGCGGGATCATCTAGAAAGGACTTCAGTTATAGCTCAGAGACAGCATGGTTTTGTTAAGGGAAAGTCTTGCCTGACCAATTTGATTGGATACAATGATGTGGTCACAAAGGAACTGGATGCAGGGAATAAGTTTGATATCACATATTTGGATCTTAGAAAGGCTTTTGATACTGTTGCACATGGAAGACTGCTGCACAATTTGGAGCAGTGTGGCATTGGAGGCAAATTGCTGCTATGGATAAAGGGATAGTTGTGTGGGAGAAGACAGAGTGGTAATCAATGGACACTGCTCATCGTGGACTAACGTTATTAGTGGAGTCCCTCGGGGTTCTGAATTGGGTCCATTGTCATTTTCTGTATTTATAAATGATATTCATGAAGGTATATCAATCTTAATGTCCAAGTTTGCAGATGATATGAAGGTTGGCAGGTTTGTTAAGGACACTAACGACAGTACGTTGCTGCAACAGGATCTAGAAAAGTTGAGCAGATGGAATGAGAGGTGACAAATGTAAAGTACTACTTATGGGAAGCAGCAACCCCAGAGTGACGTATCAAGTCTGTGGTACTACACTGACAGTGGTGGAGAACGAAAAGGACCTGGGGGTAATTGTGCAGGCAGATATAAAGTTTTCTGAGCAGTACAGTTGGTCTGCAAGAGTAGCTCATAGTGTCTTGTCAATGATATACAGGAATTTTTCTAGCAGGGATAAGGAGGTGATTATCCCCTAATATAAGGCAATGGTCAGGCCACACCACATGTACTACTGTATACAAGTCTGGAGCCTCATTTTAAGAAGGATGTAGAGCTGTTGGAAGAGAAGGGCAACAAGATTAGTGATGGAACAAAGGGTTGCTCTTACAAAGAAAGGCTTAAATTTTGCAAATTACGGTGTCTGGAGACTAGGCACCTGCAAGGTGATCTGATTGAGGTGTATAAGGCCTTGAATGGTATGAGCATGCTCAGTGCTGATGGAATTCTTCCTCTTGCTCAGAATAATTATTTGAGAGGACATAAATACAAATTGAGGAAAGACAGATGTAGGATAGATGTGTGGAAGTTTGCCTTTAGCCAGGGGGTGGTTGGTTGGTTAGTGGAACAGACTTCCATCCTTTGTTGCAGAAGTTGATAGCCTAAATAAATTTAAGGCTGAGCTGGACAGGTACTTGGAATGAACGGAGGAGTGAAATGGGAGCGTGTTTTTTTTTTTTTTTTTGGCTGATGCTGCGTAAGCTTTCTTTCTTGCATCATATGCCTCTACTAATGCTAATAATTTGCAAATTGCAGTGTTGGTAATTGTAACTGTAATATCTTGAAATATTCAAATTTGTAGCCTTTCTCTACAAATCTGTTCTCTCCACAGCATGGTCTGATAATGGGTATCGGTAAGATACCCAAACATTACCTTATTAAACTGTATTATAATTAATAATATAGTTTTATATTATAATAATCTATATATTCAGTATGGAAGGCATTTTCTTTTGACTGTCAGTTTGAATGATAGGCTTTGATTAGACTGGAAGTGGTCTTAAATTGAAGCTATTTCTTCCTAGATGTGCACAAATTTGTTAAAATTTTAAAATTCCAAATAGTTTTATTTTATGGAACGGGCTAATTTTGTAATACAAACGAGAATAGCTCATTCATTTCATAGATGAAGCCACAAGAAGATGTTAACTGTTAAACAAAAGTTGTCTAAGTTGATAAGGCATTTTTTTTTAACAATCTGCAATTTAACTATTTAAATGATTAACAGTTTGCACAATTGTCATTTGTTCCGAGAAAAACTAAAAATAATAATAATAAAACTCTACTGCCAATTGCAAATTTGGCTACCTTAAAAGAAAGAACTAATCGTTAGGATTCCATTGTGCTGCTCGCTCATTATATGGCAATGAGTGTGTTAGCTCGCTCATACACTCATTGCCATTTGTTACATTTAAAATGTTCAGAAGTCATCATTTTATCATTATCAACTTCGAGTTTATTTATTTATTTATTTTTTTAAGGCGAGTATAATAATTTAAGGATTTAGAATTATGTCACAATGAGGAAGACTTGTCCGCCAGCATGCTATTATGATTGGTTGTGTTGAACGTACCTTGCAGCGAAGAAGATGCACACTTTTTCTTGTTTCTGCAAATGTATTCAGGATTGGTCTGAAATAGTGAAATAAAAGTGTATAAGTTTCCTCAGATACAAGAAATGACAAAGGATTCGATGTGTACTGGCTTACCTGCTTACGACAAAACACTCGCTACATTTCTTTAAAACAGCTAGAGAAAACTTTAAATTTGCATACTAATGCAAGAATGAATTTTAAAAGAGAAATTCAGATATGCATTAGTTTCAGGTCTGTGGTTGAGAATTTTTTAGAGAACGATAAAGATCCGGACTACCAGACTGCTGTTGAAATTATGTTGGCGAACTTCAAGAAGTTGGGCCGCAACATGATTGTCTCAGTAAATTTTTACACTTCCACATTTGAAAGTGTAAGTGAAGAACAGGGTGATAGGTTTAAACAGGATATTAAACATATGGAGATGAGGTACCAGGGGAGCTGAAATGTCAACATCAGGGCTGATATTTGCTGGATACTGCGAGGTACAGTACAGTAGAAGTATCTGCAAGAAAACACAACAATAATAATGAAAGTTTGACTGAGTTTTTAAAGTGAAAGGTGAGTTTTTAGTGTACTTTTTAATATTTTGCCTGTCCTTTTCAGTAGTGTTTTATTAGAGATGACAATGAATTATCCAAAAATTTTACCAAGGGCACTAAAGTAGGCAGCCTTACCGCATATAGATTTGACTCCATCTGATTTGACTTTGCCATTCTCATTTAAGAGATGGCAGTTTCCTATTCGGCTGGCTGTAAATAAAATTCAAGGGCAAACGTTTGATAGAGTCGAAATTTCGCTTACTAACCCTGTATTTAATCACGGCCAATTGTATGTAGCAATATCTTGGGTCAGATCATTCCAGCGTGTTAAGATACGGTTACCAGAAGGGCACAAGAATATAAAAAATTGTTTTCAAAGAAGTATTATAGAGACCTGTACTACATTTTGTACATGTGAAATTGTTATGCAATGTGCACCTTTTGAATAATTGGAAAGATGGTGAAACGAAAGAAAATTTAAGTTACCTCAGAAATGAGAAAGGATTCGATGCATACTGGCTTACCTGCTCACGACAAAACATGGACTTCATTTTCTTTAGGATTGCTAGAGGAAAACTTGCTACCAGTTACAAAATTTTCACAATGGCTACTGCTAGTGTAGTTTATTAGGTAAATAGCCTAATAAACTATATTATTAATTTCACATGATATAAGAGTGATATGATTATAATAATAACCTTTATGTTAAAATATTTCATAAAATTAAGACATGTCAGTGCTTACTTACTTCAATATTCACGAGTATTTATGTATTTATTTATTTTTTCATTCCAGTAACCCTATAAAAATCATGTCGAAGTTGATGTCGAAAAAAAGACAAGTTGATGTCGACTGTCACGTTTTTAACGAGCAGTGGCCAGTTGTTTACTTTTTTTGCACTGCTCAATGATAATGAAAATGAACGTGTCTTATTTGCAGTGAAGCCTTGTCGTGTTCAAGGAATATAATGCAAAATGTCACTACACCACAAAACATACCTCAAATTACGATAAATTTGAAGGAGCTTTGCAGCAGAAAAAACTCCAAGAACTAACTCAAACTTTTCAAAGTCAACAACGGAAGATTAGAACTTTTACTCATCAAAATTTATATGCAGTTAGAGCTAGTTTTCGAGCTTCCAAAATCATTGCCGAAGAAGGAAGGGCCTTTATGGATGGAGATTTTGGAAAACGAATTTTTTTGGCAATTGAAGAAGAAGTATGCCCTGAGAAAGTAAAGAATTTTGCGTCTGTAAGTTTATCCTCATCAACTGTAACGAGAATTGAAGATTTAGGAGCCAATGTACAAAATCAACTTGTAGAAAAAGTTTGTGAATTCGCACATTTTTCAATAGCAATTGATGACAGTGAAGATACAAGCCATACAGTTCAATTACTAATTTATATTTGAGGTGTAAATCAAAATTTTGCAGTAACTGAAGAGCTAGTTGCATTAAAAAGCTTGAAAGATATACTCAAAAATATATAAATATATTTTTGAGTATATCTTTTTTGAGTGTCAAAAGCAATTGACTGCCTCAAATTGAATTTGGATTTGCTATCAGCAGTTACCACGGATAGCGATAAAAATATGGTCGGTACTAAAATTGGGTTCATGGGTCAACTTCATAAATATCTTGAGAGTAAAAATATTAAAAAATATAATGCAATTTCATTGTATAATTTGCCAGCAGTCTTTGTGCAAAAAATATTTGTGCATAGATTTAGTCATGTCAACTGTAATATCAACAGTAAATTATATTTGCAAGACTAGTCTGAATCATTAACAATTCCAAAATTTCTTTGAAACTATTGAGGCCGAATACTGTGATTTGTTGTATCACACTGAAGTACGATGATTGAATCACGGTAACGTGTTGAAGTGATTTTTTGAACTTAGGATCGAAAAATCAAAACCTGTTCTGGAACTGTCAGATCTCAAATGGTTGTGGAACCTTGCCTTTTTTAACAAGCAACCTGTTAACACCTGAATTTTCTTAATATGAAACTACAAGGACGAGACAAACTTGTCAATGAATTGTATTATAATATCAAAGCATTTGAAACAAAACTGGAGTTATTTAAAAGTCAACTACTTCGGAATAATTTTTCACATTTTCCATGTTGAAATAATTTATCTAAAAATATGCCTAGTTGTAATTTTTCCACTGAAAATTTTATTCAAAACGTTAGTTGCAGGAAAATTTTTGTGGCTAGATTTTCTGATTTTAAAAATAATTCAAAGGTGTTTGAACTTTTTCAAAATCTGTTTGACGTACCCGTCAACAATGTTGATGAGAATTCAAAATTAGTGTTGGTAATCATCAATCTAATGATGCACTGAATACAATATTTAAACATGAAAATCTAATACAATTTTATTCAATATTATCTGAGCTGGATTATCCAAAAATTAAAAATTTTGCAAGAAAAGTTACATCAATTTTCAGAAGTATATATATATATATATCTGATAATTAAAATAAATATGATATTTAAAATAAAAACATCAGCCAGTAGTACGGCAATAATGCAGAGCGAAACGAAACGCAAAAAAAGAAATATAAAATAAACAAACAGGGAAGGGAAAGTAAAGATAATAGAACAAAAAGGTAGTCGATAATCCCCTGTATAATTAAGTCATTAAACCCAATTAATACAATGATGTAAATTTAAAATAATGCCAATTATAAATAATTTAGCGGTACCTCCCTCGAAGGTACCAGTTCCAAAAGACGTGAAATATCACCAAAAAAGGGTTAAAGAAACTACCAAAAACTAAAATATCAAAATGATAGACTGACCATCATGCCCCATATCGACAGAGGACCACGAGGCCAATAATGGTCATGGAATCGCTGCATTTCAATCGTCATACAAATCATCGCAAAGGCTGAAATATCGAAGGACCAAACCACCCCTCCATTCCCCGATAGATCAACCAATGCAGAGGATTTGCATGGCGGTGGTCCTTATGCAGCGAAAAATAATCTATAGAACAGACAGCACTCTTGATCAGAGCCACACCACTGACATAATGCAAGCTTAACCAGCTTATATAATGTCAGTCTATCATTTTGGTATTCTATCATTTGATGGTCAGTCTATCGATGGTCAGTCTATCGATGGTCAGTCTATCATTTTGATATTTTAGTTTTTGGTAGTTTCTTTAACCCTTTTTTGGTGATATTTCACGTCTTTTGGAACTGGTACCTTCGAGGGAGGTACCGCTAAATTATTTATAATTGGCATTATTTTAAATTTACATCATTGTATTAATTGGGTTTAATGACTTAATTGACTAAATTATACAGGGGATTATCGACTACCTTTTTGTTCTATTATCTTTACTTTCCCTTCCCTGTTTGTTTATTTTATATTTCTTTTTTTGCGTTTCGTTTCGCTTTGCATTATTGCCGTACTACTGGCTGATGTTTTTATTTTAAATATCATATTTATTTTAATTATCAGATATAATTAGGCATCATGTGGAGGATGTGCATTTGCTGCCTCTAATGATAGCTACATAGCCATATTTATTTATTTTTATTACTTTTGCCTAACTTTTACCTTACATAATATATATATATATATATATATATATATATGTGAGCAGACCTTTTCAAAAATGAAATATGTAAAATCAAAAATACAATCACGTCTAACTGACCCGCATTTACATGACTTTTTAAGAATTGGAACTAGCACTTTAAAACCCCATATTACAAAACTTATTCGCACTGTACAACTACAATCGTCACATTAATTATAATTTTGTTGTATTACTAACTGTATTTTTGTGATCAGTACAATAAATAAGAAATAATTAATCTTTTTGTATTACTATTTTTGTGATTAGTACAATAAATAATAATTAAAATTTGATATAAACAAACTGATATATTTTATATTATCCATCAATTTATTTTTGAATCTGTAGATATAGGTAGGTATAAAATTTGTTTTTCTGCATGACTTTAATGTAGTTTTCAGTAATTAGGAATTTTCCCCAGCTCACCAAATATTCCAAAAATTCATGTGTCCCTCTTCTCTAAAAGTTTGGCGACCCCTGATCTTGATAATGCAGTGTAACATTTTTTCTTCTGACACTTTTTCTCTGGCTTTCAGTATTTCAGTCTAATTTCATCTGTACCTGCTGCTTTTCTATAGCATGATCTTTTCTTTCTGTATTCAAAGTGTGGACTTATGCTTGCATCAGAATTGGCATCTTTATCCATGAACCTGAATTGCTAGTATCATTTTAATATAAATAGTATTGCAAAAGGGGCAGCCACTTTCTGTCCCCAGTGAGGCCAAAGTCAGAAAATGTGCATGCAATTTTCAAATTATTTTAATGCCTGCATTGAAATATATGCAAATAAATGCGTTGAAATATATGCAAATAAATGCAGTCTAGTAGTGGAAAATTAAAAGTACACAACTTAGCTGCTGACTTAGACATGACTGAATGAATTATTCACTGATTAACCAGAAAATATTTGAGAGGCACTTACTATCTGATAAGAGACTAATTCTCAAAACAACTATCACATTAGTGTCTGGAGCTTTAAATAAACAGAAGATTCACCTTTTCTTTTGATGCTCTCTATATTGAAATGAAACAGTGAAAGGAGTGAAGGTGGAGTTGGGTTTCTGGTCCATAAAGATTTTAAAATCAACATTTTGGAATTCAAAAGTACATCACCAAGGGTGTCAAGACTAATACTCAAGATTTCTAAGAGGTACAAACTAAAGATTATAATGATTTATGCACCAACATCGAGCCACGATAATGAAGAGGTTGAAGAAATGTACACCGAAATTGAGTCTTCTAGATGAGCAGAAAACCCACTACACTATTATTATGGGGGACTTCAATGCTAAGGTTGGAAAAAGGCAAAACAGTGCAGAAAGAGGAACTATAGGAAATTTTGAAATTGGTGAAAGAAATAAGAGGTGAAAGACTTTTGGAATTTGCAGAATCTCAAGGACTGTCAGTAATGAACACTTTTTTCAAGAAAAGGGTGAACAGAAAGTGGACATGGAAGGGTCCAAATGGATTAACAACTAATGAAATCAACTTCATCCTCACTAACAGAAGATATATTGTGAATGATGTTACCGTCCTGAATAACGTAAATGTTGGAAGTGATCACAGAATGGTAAAATGTACACTTGATATAGATGTAGGAAAGGAAAGGAAAAAACTGACTCGAGTAAATAATACAAAGGTCTTTGAGATAACAGAGGAGGAGAAAAAGCAGTATGTACTGGAACTTAAGAACAAGTTTGAGCATCTTCAGACTGTTCAGGACCAAGATATCGACAAGGAATATTACAACTTTCTGAAAGTGATAAAGCCTAAGAAACCTATAGGTAAAAAGAAATTCAAAGAAGAAAAAAATCAGTCAAGAAATACTTGTCATGCTGAACTAAAGATGACAAATGAAGAACAAGAAAAACACTGACAGAGAGAAAATTGAGTACACTGAGTTAGTTATGCAAAGCCATTAGAAAGAGACTCAGAGGGGACATAAAAAAATTTAACACAAGAAAAGTAGAACAAGCATTAAGGGAAAACAAAGGATTTAAATCAGCAATACAGAAAGACAAATGATACTGAAAATGAAGAATAGCAATGGTGTACTTATGAATAGCAGAGAAGGCATAATTTAAATAGCAGAAGACTACTATAAAGAGTTATACAAGGAGTGAGTGAATGATGCCAGCAGTGGGGAAGATTGATTGCAAATTAGTAACATATACAACATACCTGATATCCTTCCTGATGAGGTAGAACATGCTTTGAAGAAAATGAAGAATCAGAAAGCTGAGGGGAAAGATGAAGTTACTGTAGAGTTGTTAAAATTGGGAGGAAGAGACGTGACACAAAAACTGCAAGACTTCACAAAATGCATTAGAAAAGGTGTGGTGCCTAAGGAGTAGAATAATGCAATCTTAGTTTTGCTGCATAAGAAAGGAGATAAATTGGAAATTATCGACCAATTAGCTTTTTATCCCACATCTACAAGTTGTTCACAAGGGTCATTATTAACAGATTAGAAAATTCTTGATGAGAATCAACCGAAAGAGCAAGCTGGCTTTAGGACAGGATTTTCAACTATGGATCACCTTCATGTAATGTCACAGCTAATGGAGAAAGCAAATGAATATAAAACACCATTATCCCTGGCATTTGTGGATTATGAAAAGGCATTTGACTCCATACAGCATCAGGCAATGTTTCAGGCACTGGAAAGACAAGGTATAGATTTCCCATATATTATGATTTTGACGAAAATATATGAGAATGCTACCTCCTTTATCAGACTAGACAAAGACAGTAATAAATTGAAAATTGAGAAAGGAGTTCGACAAGGAAACACAATATCTCCGAAGTTGTTTACTGCTGCCCTTGAGGAAGCTTTCAGAAGATTGGACTGGTCGCAGAAAGGAGTCAATATGAATGGAGAGTAACCATTTACGATTTGCAGATGACATTGTGGTCATAAGACACGATTCCAAAGAATTAGAGGAAAATCTTAATCAGTTATGCGGAGTTAGTAAAGATTTTGAAATAAAGATGAATATGGCCAAAACAAAAGTAATGATGAACAAGTATGCTACAGAAAGGGAAATAATGATTGAAGGAGCAGTAATTGAAAAGGTGGAGTCATGTACTTATCTGGGACAAGTTATTAGCTGTGTAATAATGATAAATGGCTGGAAGTCAAGAGAAGAATAAATTTTGGATGGATAGCATTCAGGAAATATAGTCACATACTGAAGAGCAATATCCCAGTTTGTCTGAAACGTAAAATAATGAATCAATGTATACTCCCCACCATGACTTATGGAAGTGAAACTTCCATAAGCGAAGAATGGAACGAATTATATTGGGAATCAGACTGTTAGATAAGAAGAGAAACACATGGATTAGGCAGCAAACTCAAGTAAAGGACATTCTTATCAAAACTAAAGAACTAAAATGGTCTTGGGCAGGACACATAGCTCAAAGACATGATGACAGATGGACTAAGAAAATAACAGAATGGTACCCAAGAGGAGCTAGAAAAAAACCTGGAAGTCAAAGGCGGAGATGGTTAGATGAAATTCATGAGTTTTTGGGTAGTAAATGGAGGGCCAGTGCTCAAAACAGAAGGAACTGGAAAGATGCTGGAGAGGCCTTCATCCTGCAGTGGATTGAAAATGGCTGATGATGATATTGAAATGATATTGGCAAGTTAGGTTGACGCATGGATAATGACACGTCAAATGTGTGCGTAAGCCCGAAGCTTAAATGCTGAAATTCAATGCATGACTAGTGTCCCCAAGAGAGGAATTATATATAGAGGTTTGTACAGTTTTCAGATTGTATTCAGATAAATGTGATTCATGTATTGAAAAAAAAAAATTTAAGTGGGTGTGTGGGTGGGTTGATACTCTTGACTTTATTGAAGTAAAAAGTTAATTTTAGAAGTTTTGAAACACTTTTGTTGTGGGAACAGCTGTAGCATAGTCAGTGTGATGGTGCATACATACAGGGTGCAAATAATTTGCATCAGATTTAATATGCTCTATTTTCCAAAAGGGACATTAATTGGAAATTTTTCTGAGAAAATTTCCAATTAAGAATAGAGTTGTGGGTTACACATCCAATCATCTTTGTGACAGATAGCTAGTCTTTTCATGCTACACATTTCACTCTTACAATGTTGAAAATATTGCTTAATAAGTTTTTTTTTTTTTAATCTTTTGATAAAAAAAAATAAAATAACTAAATATAATTTTTATAGTTTCTACAAAACAGAAGATGGTAATACTTATCTTTTGCCAGAATCAAAAATAATGATTGATAACATCTGTGCAGCTCTTTGGCCGGTAGATACTAATTGGTATCGAGCTACAATTATAGGCTTGCCTACAAAGGACCTAGTTGAGGTAAATAATTTTATTTTTTCCTGTTTTAATTTTGCATTAATAGCATCCTTTGTTTCCAAATAGTATGTGAAATGCAAATAGAAATATTACCCAAGATACCCTGTGCTCTTCAGAATAATTAATTTTATTTTAAATCAAATACTTTGGTTCTTTTGCAACGTGTCAAAGTATTTTAGAGGTTTTGAAATGGGGAACAGATTGCTTATCATAATGGCCACTTATTACTAGATATTGAAAACAATTCCTTTTTTTTTTTTTTTTTTTTTTGTATCCCAGCCTTAATTGTTATAGTAGTGAATGCTGAAACACTTGTCAAATCTGCAGCTAGAGCAATGATTTCATTATGTAATATACTGAATGATTTTCCACTAATTTACAGAATCCATTTTGTGATGTAACAAATGATTCCTTAGCATAACTGCAACTCTGGTGTTAGGCTAAGTAGTTTGTGTACAAGTATAGATTTATTATAGCATGTGTTCACATAATTTGTAAGGTGCCTCCGTAGCCAGGCGGGAAGGAGCAGTAGTGCGTAGCACACGCTTCTTGATTAGACCGGGGTTCAAGCCCGTCACCACCAAACACGGAGGATGTGGAAAGGTCAGGGAATGATCACCACATATCCCTGAGCAATATGGCCTTAGTTGCTAATGCTCCTAAAAACAAATAACAAACAACAACATAATTTGTAACTCTATACCATTCCATGTGTATGGCACATGTTCAGCCACAAAATATGAAATGTGAATAGTTGTAGTTGAAAATTCCATTACCCTCTGGTATAATTTATTTAAAACCTTTCTGGTTAAAATTTGTCTATTGATGTTAAGAAGTACTGTATACAGTACTGATGATGACTCCATCATCTGATTGGTGGCTAATTGGTGGTATGGGATACTTAAAAATCTTTACAATTTATAAATAAATGAGCTGTAGGTGTATTCCATCTGATATTTACAGTATTAGATTTTTATGTTATCAGTAAAAATTAGTGCTGAGAAGTGCATTTAAAAATCAGTATAAAGTTAATTTATATAAGAACTAAAAGTCTCAATTCAGTTCCAGTGTCAAATTTTTATTTAAACAAATAAAATTGGCTATTTACACATTTTTTTTCCCCCATCAATTATATAATTGCAAAAAGCATTTCAGAGTACTTTTTGTGAAGATTCCTTGAAGGGTGCCGCCATTCACATATGATATATCTAAATACAGCTTTTTCACTCTATGCTTCAACACTCATTTGTACCACTTCAGAGGCCAATTTCTTAAGAAAAACAAAATTTTAATGATTATCTATGTCCAAAGATTATTGAAGCCAATTCAGAAGAACAGTGCCCATGGAAGTATCTAGAAAAGGCATGTAGCAGAAACAGAATCTCTCTCTCTCTCTCTCTCTCTCTGCATGTGTGTGAGAGAGATGGATCGTTACTTAACTTAGCACACTTATAGTAGAAGCTATATGACTATGAATAAATTTGCATATAATGGATTTAGTTTGGTGACTGGCTGATTTTGTCACGAATTCCTTAACACATTCGCTGCCAATCACGCACCAGCGCGTGATGTTGCAGCAGTATTGAAGAGCTGATCACGCTCTGGCGCGGGATGTGGCATCATTACCCAGTAGCCAATCACTCGCGGGCGCGGGATTCATTAGACTTTTGTATGAAGTTGTCAACTTCAGTTGGCATTGTGTTTCTGCTGTGTATATTTGTTTCGGCGTCAAGTTAAGGGTCTAAACTATATGTAGTTGTATGTGGTGTTGGATGTTTTGTTACGTGACGTGCAGAATAGCCTTGTAATATGAGTTGTGCAGATGACAGTTTAGCAGGCCAGTCGCGCCCAAAAAGAAGAAAAGTGCAATATAAAAAATCCCTTACAGATGAAGAAATTGCAAAAATGTTGGAGGATTTATCTGATGTATATCCCAATGACGTTAGTTACGACGATGACAAAGATCGTAATTTTCAGTAAATTCAAATGAAAGGATCCCTCCAAAGGACGATTTGGAAAGTGTAGATGAAGAAGATATTGTGGAAGAGGCTACACTTCCACTGCAGGATCCCGGTAAGTTGGAAAAGGTCATGTGGGAAAATGACGTAACATCGATGAAACAGTTTCGTTTCACAAAATCCGAGTCTTTGCTGCAACCCGTGCCAGGTGATAATCCAATAGATTACTTTCGTCATTTATTTACTGACAATATCTTGGATGAAATAATTACACAAACAAATGTTTATGCTCATGAAATACTTCTTCCCCGAGAAAATAAAGAACATTCTCGAATGAAATGCTGGTATTTTTAGGATTAATTTTACATATGGGAACCATTCGACTCAACTGCATACAATATTATTTGAAAACAGATAAGCTGTTCTAATTACATGTGTTCGCAGATAACATGAGCAGGAATCGTTTCTTATTATTACTGCGGGCCTTGCATTTTGCAAAAAATTAAGAAAAGAAAGAGGTATGTCCACGGGATCGCTTATATAAAATTCGAAAAATGGTGAATCTGTTCAATGCACGAATGTCGGAAATATATTATCCAGGACATGAGATTAGCTTAAATGAGTCTATGATATTGTGGCGTGGAAGGCTTGTTTTTCGACAGTACATTCAAAACAAACGCCATAAGTACGGCATCAAGTTATATATGATCACAACGCCTACTGGCATGGTTATCAAATTTCAAGTGTATACCGGTATGTTGGATGATTCTGATGGAAAAGGACATGCACAAAAAGTCGTCATGAACTTACTTGATGGGATGTTAGATGTCGGGCATAGCATATTTATGGACAATTATTACAATAGCTATGAACTCGCTGACAGACAAACCCATTGTACTGGGACAATCAGAAGTAATAGGAAATCATTTCCGAAAGAGGTTCGAGAAAAAAAGCTGAAGAAAGGGGAAACTTTATCAAGGTGTGCCTGTGGTGTAATGATTGCTAAGTGGAAGGACAGAAGAGATGTCAGTTACATATCTACAGAATACCAAAATGATATGGTGGAAATGCAGAACAAACGAGGTGAACTGAAATCAAAACCATTGCCTATAATTGAGTATAATAGGTTTATGTCAGGCATTGACAAGCAAGATCAAATGCTTGCCTATTATCCTTGCAAAAGGAAAACCATTAGGTGGCCTACAAAAATATTTATGCATATTTTGCAACTAATAATGATCGATGCACACCATATCTATAATAAATATTCACATAACAAGGTGCTGCAACTTTATGACTTCCGTTTATCAGTGATCAGATCTTTATTGAAACAGCCATCTGATCTCCCTCATACTGTGCATGATGTACCTGAATTGGAACATGTGCTCAAACCACGGGAAAAAGAAAAGGTGGAAAGATATTGAGGAATCAATGCAAACATTGCTATTCCGAAGGGAAACGTAAGGATACAATCTATATCTGCAGTGTTTGTGAAGGATCACCCGGCTATTGCTTAGATTGTGCGAAAATTATTCAGAGTAACATTCTTACACATAGTATTTATAATCTGTAGTGGTTCGGTATGAAATAAAACGTATTTCTTAATGTTACCATGTTTTTTGTTTTATTATTTACAAACTACATTATTATGTTTTTGTGTCACGCGCCAGCGCGTGATGCGGCATTTAAAGCCAAATTTGACCTCCAGTGCCTATCACGCGCTGGCACGTGAATCTCCAAATCTTTTGGAAACTGTTTATACGACACTTAAATATTGATATGGTATACCGAACAATCCCTTATTACCAATTTTCAAGCTTTTTCGTTATGGAAACACAGTCGGCTTCTGGCGACAGTCTCCGCCTTCTGTGCTGGGCTATTGACGATAGCATGCTGCCTCATGACCGGCAGTGAACATGTTAAGACTGATGTATGTTTCCTTACAGTGCTTAGTTAAATATTATTTGACTATTAATTTATATATAATAGTATTTGGAGACCAAGTTTTTTGAATCAAATTGAAATGATTCAATTTTGCAAATTTATGCATGCACACACAGTTTTCAGTACTTCCTAATCACCATTATGCCTGGCATTTGTGGATTATGAAGATTGTCACTGAAGATAAAGAAATACATATTTAGAATCAGTTTTTCTCTCGTTATAATGAAAGAATTGATGTGCAGTGGTCCTTGGCTGGAGAACTGACAGTGCACAAGGAAGCTTGAAAGATAACATTATCCCAAGTCATGCTTGGCATTTTAACAGTTCCTCATAGTGGTGCTGAGTATCAGAGGATATTTGGCCAAGTGAGAAAAACAAAAAACTGATTTTGGAACATTTCTTTCTGCTGAAGCTTTGGAAATGCTCTTGAAAGCCAAATCCAGGCAACAGGCCATTGTTATGAACATGACTGAATCATAATTTCTGAAGAAGTGAAAAGTCTGCAGCAGTATTGTTCTTGAAGTGGTCATAAACAGTTGATGTCTAACAGATGAACCAAACAGAAATGCACAGAGAGAAAAATCCTAGGTAAGCTAATGTTTGAAAGCATACTATACTAGTAAATAATTCTACTGCTTTATTTTAATATAAAATGTGTATGTTGTCAGTGAAATTTGATTTCATGTGTAGTGTGGACTTCACAGAAACCTGTTTTTTTTTTAATGAAAAATCTCCTTTGCTTTCTTTTTTGTGTTTTTGAAAAAAAAAAAAAAAAAAAAAAAAAGGCTATTTTCTAGAATTTTTTCTGCTTACAATTACCAGATTTCTAGCTTTCCAAAAGTCAGAAGTTGGTAGCCATGCATGTACAACCAAAATACCACCTATTATAAAAAATTGTATTCATTCTAGATTACAAAATAAAATAGTATTTCTTATTTGATATTTAAATATTTTTTACAAATTCAATTTTGACACTTTTTATCCTATCTATATGTCATTTGCAGAAGTATGTGCCTTATTACTCTAAAAGCTCAGATTAGGTTTACTACAAGTTTCAGTAATCATTATCAACCACTGTGGATCATTAGGAATGTTACAGTTCTTACAGTAACATTTCGAGAATGGAGAATAACCACATTTCAGGAAATTTTTGTTTTAGTTATGAATTTGATCAAGTCGGATTTCAAGAGGAGAAAATCCAGATGGTAGCCGAAAAGTAGTTGGTGATAGAATAAATGTTATGAAGTATTTCAGCATCACTTTTGATTTCAGAAACAATATGTAAAGCATATCCTACTTAAAGAACTATTGGTTGCAAAGTGAAAATGGAGAATGGCAGCAAATTTGAGTCTAAAAGGCCACAAAATTTAACCTGTTCTGATTTATGCAGTACTTCCTTCAGAAAGGACACCTGAAAAACAGGGGTATTTCTGGATATATATAGTAATATGTTGAAAGTGTATGGGAGAAGGCTGTAATGATCGAATCTACAGTTTATGAGAAATTAATGAGATAAAGAGAAAAAGGAATGAATAGTAAAGGAATGAATATTGTGAAGTGGGATGAAATAAAATTTCATCCCACTTCACAATAAAATGAGGTTAAAAATAAAATAGAATAAAGTGGATAATGTATCGTTGTATAACTAATGATTTCTCATAATCTCGAAATTATGAGTTATATGGCAATACGTTATCGACGATATATTGCTTACATTTGTTTTCTTAATATAAGATCACTGGGGTAGATATTTTTAATCTCTTCTAGATTAGTCGAAAAGAAATGTCTTCTATGTATCAATATGTTTTAATTTGGTTACTGCTCTTTTTAATGTACAGTAATACCCCGACTTACGCTAACTTGGAGTTACGCGGTTCTTGATTTTTTCGTTTGGCAACGCTGCCGCCCACTATCTTCAAGGTCGTTTTTCATATGTTATCGATATCCGGTGCGACGGCGGAGATTGAGAGCGAAAGATGAACAAAATTCAACTTTGCTGCTTTTATGTTTTTTATATCAGTGAAGGGGAAACACATTTCACCATAATAACATAAAAACCAACACAATTCCAGCTATCGGTATAATCGCAAATGCAATTAGATCGAGTTTACTACCAGTTTATAACAGATTTCACTAGCAGAAACGCAACTGGATTTTTATTGTTTTATGGTAGTAACCCCTAGAAATGTGAGGTGTTAATAGTGTATCTCTGCCTTTATGGTGTTGTTTATTCAGTTGCTACATGCGCGCAGCTTTGTTTATGCGTATCAAGCGTGCCTCCTCATTTTGTAATTGTGCTTTATTCCCTAAAAATGAGTAAAATACTTAATTAAAAGGTGTGAAAAGGAAGCGTCCTGGTGAAGACACTGCAGATTCAGAGAGAAAAAGAAAAGCAATTATCGATAAACAGAGGCGGACTGGGTCAAAAATTCTTACCCGGGAAAATTTATAGTGGCCTCACACTATGGTTTATGGCCAAAATCACACTGGCCCACCGGGGTTTCCCCGGTAAGGCTTATGGCCAGTCTGCCTCTGTCGATAGAGAAAAAATATGAAATTGTGAAACGCTTTGAGCGAAATGAAAGACCATGTGATATTGCACGTGCTACAGGCCTAAATGAAGCAACGGCGAAAAGCACATGACAATTGCAAACTTGACAGGTTGAAAATTGAAAAGGGCTCAATTGTAAAGGGCTTAAAAATTTTAGAAAACATAGACTCCAACGAAGAACGCGTTATAGCTACAAAGCAAGGAATAAAAAAATTATTAGCTTGCTACGAAGAAATTCTGCGTGAAAAAAAGAACGCGCTGTGTCGTCAGACGAATTTGTTAGATTTTATGAAGCCATCGACATCGAAATAACTTTTTTACGTAAGTCATTTGTTTTTTTTAATACATATTTTGTATTAATATGTATAAAGAACTGCAATTTTATTAATATTTTTCTTCTAAACTAGTGTTTTTGTTAGTCCTTGGTCCCAATTAAGCAAAATTTATATGTATTTATATGCAAAGTTGTACCCCGACTTACGCGAATTCGACTTACGCGATTTTCATCGGACCCACCTATCGCGTAACTTCGGGGTATTACTGTATTAATTTTCATGGTAGCGTAGAAAGAGGTTTGCTGCCAATACTGAGCATTTGGAGCCCATTGGAATCTCTATTACCTATTATATATTTCTGCCTTCAAAGATGTAATTGTTAAATAGGCACAACTCTGTATATACTGCCCATTTGCTTTTTCAGATTTTTAATTTTCCTTTGTTCTCTTTGAAGTATGCATCCAATACTTTTTTAAGCTTATCCAGTGGGGATGGATGTGAATAGGTTGGCAAAGTCGTGTGTTTCTGTATTACCGATATTGGACTGTCTTGAATGTATTTTAAAACTTCACTATTACTATTTATTATCCATGTATAATCCCCCCCCCAAACTTATTGGCAACACCAATTACATTGGTGTTGCAATTTTTACCGCTGGTAATATATCTGAAATTAACTGGTGTTTTTGAAATTTTATGAAATAAAGAACAGTATATTTATATTTATCTATTTTAATCTTTAATTTCTTATGTAGTGCTAGTATTTTGTTAACCATGCTTCTTTTGTTGGTGCTGACCCGCTTGTATGTATTCCTTTTTGTAATTTCATTTTTAAGTGTTTCTGCATAAAATTTTTTACAAATGATGTTAAGTAATTGGTGCCCTTGTAATTACAAATTTATTTTATAGTTCTTTAATTTGCCTTTTTATGCTTGTATTTTTAAATATTGTGGATTGTTCATGTACCATGTCTTTAATCCGAATTGTGCTATCATCCAGTACGCTTATCCAGCTGTTAAAATCTTCAATTGGTGTGCCATATTTCAGGGCTGATTTGTAAGATGAAAAGATGAAATTACAAAAAGCTACACATACACAATGAAATCACTTTTCACTCAACTTGGAAATTCACACTGACATTATCACTAGCAAAGCAAGCCAAGTAAAGGGTCATTCAATTTCAAGTCATGCTGTTTCTGAGAACTGCTGAGTTGAAAGATACACAACGAAAAATATATTGTAATAAAAAAGTAGGTACAATGCAGAGAGGCTAAATTTTTAACTAATGGCAAAACTGCCAAGTGCCACAAAATAGCTGTCTCTGATAACAAAGTTGCTTAGAATGAAATTGATGACATTGTAAATTCAATTGCACTAAAGCAGATACACTGCAAACCTTGGGCTGCGTATGGCATGATCCATGTTTCATGGACTTCTACAGCGTAAGTGTGAAGCTGTGCTTGGCGGGGTCATTTCTCTCTCTCTCTCTCTCTCTCTCTCTCTATATATATATATATATATATATATATATATATATATATATATATATATATATGCATGCATGCCTGTTCCCCTCTAAGGGCTTAGAGGGAACAGGCATTCTGTGTGTTATCAGACACTCAGTCTAATAACACAGATGGATCCCATATCTTTCTATTTCAGAAGATTTAGGAGAATTCTGGTTGGCCTGCCTCCCTAAAATCCACACACACACACACACACACACACACACACACACACACACACACACACACACACACACACACACACACACACACACACACACACACACACACACCTTACATTGATGGTAAACCCTGTATGTAACTTTAATGGCAATGAATATGTAGAGTGATTCTCTTCAAGACTCCTAGTCAGTGTGAAGAGGAAAAGACCAAACCCTCCAGCACATGACAACACAATGAAACAAATGGCCCTGTGTCCAGTGGCTTTCACTCCCCCTCTTACGGCAGCAACAGGATCATAGTGGAAGCAGAGGGTGCTAAGAATCTCTGGGTATGACTAGGCTACCATGCACGGAAACTGAACTTGGCATGTTACAACATAAGATTGCTCGTCAGTGAAGATAGGATATCAGAGCTGGAAAAGGGAATTAGAAAATGTGAAAATTGGAAATATCATTGGTTTGGCTGAAACAAGAAGAAGAAGAAATGAATCACAAGTTTATCAAGTGGAAATCTGCTGTACATCAATGGAAACTGTGAAAAGAGCAAAAGTGGAATTGTCTTTCTGGTCCATAAAGATATAAAAAAAATATTTTGGAATTCAAAAGTACATCACCAAGGATGTTAAAACTACTTCTCAGGATTTCTAAGGTTAGATAAGTTTATAGAATATCATAATATACTGCTGTTATTGGACTAAGTTCAATAGCAAGGCTTAATTATACGGTACTCACCTTAGATAATCTGCAGTGGTTACTTGAGGAGGGTTGGAAGAATAATTTTCTTCCAATCCTCCTCAAGTAACCACTGCAGCTCATCTAAGGTGACTACCGTATAATTAAGATTTCTAAGGTTATAATGATTTATGCACCAATATCGAGCCATGATGATGAAGAGGGTGAAGAAATGTACACCAAAATTGAGAGACTTTTAGATGAGCAGAAAACCCACTACACTATTATTATGGGTACAGTGACCATGCATCCTATATTTCAGGAAGTTATATCTTTAGATTTATTTATTTTTCAAAAACCCACTTTTGTCCTTTATTTTTTTTAGTCACTTAACTTTTATGTATGAATGGAACCACTTAATATACAGTCTGATTGCATGAAATCTTTTTCTAATCTAATATTTGCTTCTTAAAACGTCACGGCTCACTTAAAATGCATTAGTGTTTTATAGTATTATGCAAGTGTTTCAGGGAAGACCTGATGTAGCGAGTATGCTTCGCACGGAACAAACTTCCATCTGTTGTTGTTGTAGAAGTTGATAGCTTAAATAGATTCAAGGCAGAACTAGACAAACATTTGGAGCGAGTGGGTGGGTGAAATGAGAAGGGTTTTTTTTTTTTTGGCTGATGCTATATAAGCTTGCTTTCTTGCATTATATGCCTTTACTAATGCTAAAAATGAGGAAATAACCTGCCTTCATAAATGGCTCCTACTGAGAGAATATTTTCATTAATAAACAATGTGGACCAGAGAAAAAACAACTAAAAGTTGAAACAGTGAAAGAATGCATTTATACTAAATGCAATTTTGATATGAGTATCATGTATGCAGTTTTATGACTTTTTAAAAGATGACTGATATTTTAAAAAAAAGTACATTCCTGCGAAAAATATGAAAATTGAGTTGTCTTTTTTAAATAATTTACTTATATTATTTGATGTTAGATATTTTTATTAGAATATGCATTTTGTTAAATATTTTTGTATAAAGGTTTTCTTGATTTTGCTCTTGAACTATCCTTTGCAAAACAAAGTAATAAAAATAAGCTTTTTTTTAATTTAAAAAAAAATTTTTTTATCCTTATTAACCAATTCAGATATGCCATTTTTTTTCAGGTTTGTCCTTTATTTTCTCTGGTTTGTCCTTTATTTTCTCCAAGAAAATGTGGTTTCCTAAATTATGGGGGACGTCAATGCTAAGGTTGGAAAAAGACAAAAAAGTGCAGAAAGGGAAACTATAGGAAATTTTGAATTGGTGAAAGAGGTGAAAGACTTGTGGAATTTGCAGAATCTCGAGGATTGTCCGTAACAAACACTTTTTTTCAAGAAAAGGGTGAACAGAAAGTGGACATGGAAGAGCCCAAATGGATTAACAGCTAATGAAATTGGCTTCATCCTCACTAACAGAAGATATACTGTGAATGATGTTACCTTGGTCAGCGCGACGAGGAAAAGACCAAACCCTCCAGCACGACAGCACAACAAAACAAATGGCCCTCAGTCCCCAGCGGCTTTTACTCCCCCAATTACGGCAGCAAGAGGATCAGAGTGGAAGCAGAGGGTGCTAAGAATCTCTGGGTATGATCAGGCTGCCATGCACGGAAACTGAACTTGGCCTGTTACAATATAAGATTGCTCATCGGTGAAGACAGGATACTAGAGCTGGAAAAGGAATTATAAAATGTAAATTGGAATATCATCGGTTTGGCTGAAACAAGAAGAAGAAATGAATCACAAATTTATCAAGTGGAAATCTGCTGTACACCGATGGAAACGGTGAAAGGACTGAAGGTGGAGTTGGCTTTCTGGTCCATAAAGATATAAAAACCAACATTTGGGAATTCAAAAGTAAATCACCAAGGGTGTCAAGAATACTACTCACTTATTTCTTATCTACTTATTTCTAAGAGGTATAAACTAGAGGTTGAATAAATATACACCGAAATTGAGAGTTTTCTAGATGAACAGAAAACTCACTAGACTATCATTATGGGGGACTTCAATGCTAAGGTTGGAAAGAGACAAAACAGCACAGAAAGGAGAACTATAGGAAATTTAGGAATTGGTGAAAGAAATGAAAGAGGTGAAAGACTTGTGGAATTTGCAGAATCTTGAGGAATGTCAGTAATGAACACTTTTTTCAAGAAAAGGGTGAACAGAAAGTGGACATGGAAGAGCCCTAATGGATTAACAGCTAATGAAATCGACTTCATCCTCATGAACAGAAGATATATAGTGAATGATGTTACTGTCCTGAACAAGGTAAATGTTGGAAGTGATACAGAATGGTAAGATGCACACTCGATATAGATGTAAGAAAAGAAAGGAAAACACTGGCTCAAGTAAATAATACAAAGGTCTTTGATTTTTCTCCTCTTATGAGATAACAGAAGACGAGAAAAAGCAGTATATACTGGAACTTAAGAACAAGTTTGAGCATCTTCAGACTGTTCAGGACCAAGATATCGACAAAGAATATTACAACTTTCTGAAAGTGATAAAGCCTAAGAAACCTATAGGTAAAAAGAAATTCAAAGAAGAAAAAATCAGTCAAGAAATACTTGTCATGCTGAACTAAAGATGACAAATGAAGAACGAGAAAAACACTGACAGGGAAAAAAATTGAGTACACTGAGTTATGCAAAGCCATTAGAAAGAGACTCAGAGGGGATATAAAAAAATTTAACACAAGAAAAGTAGAACAAGCATTAAGGGAAAACAAAGGATTTAAATCAGCAATACAGAAAGACAAATGATACTGAAAATGAAGAATAGCAATGGTGTACTTATGAATAGCAGAGAAGGCATAATTCAAATAGCAGAAGACTACTATAAAGAGTTATACAAGGAGTGAGTGAATGATGCCAGCAGTGAGGAAGATTGATTGCAAATTAGTAACATATACAACATACCTGATATCCTTCCTGATGAGGTAGAACATGCTTTGAAGAAAATGAAGAATCAGAAAGCTGAGGGGAAAGATGAAGTTATTGTAGAGTTGTTAAAATTGGGAGGAAGAGACATGACACAAAAACTGCAAGACTTCACAAAATGCATTAGAAAAGGTGTGGTGCCTAAGGAGTGGAATAATGCAATCTTAGTTTTGCTGCATAAGAAAGGAGATAAATTGGAAATTATCGACCAATTAGCTTTTTATCCCACATCTACAAGTTGTTCACAAGGGTCATTATTAACAGATTAGAAAGAATTCTTGATGAGAATCAACTGAAAGAGCAAGCTGGCTTTAGGACAAAATTTTCAACTGTGGATCACCTTCATGTAATGTCACAGCTAATGGAGAAAGCAAATGAATATAAAACACCATTATGCCTGGCATTTGTGGATTATGAAAAGGCATTTGACCCAATACAGCATGAGGCAATGTTTCGGGCACTGGAAAGACAAGGCATATATTTCCCATATATTATGATTTTGAAGAAAATATATGAGAATGCTACCTCCTTTATCAGACTAGACAAAGACAGTAATAAACTGAAAATTGAGAAAGGAGTTCGACAAGGAAACACAATATCTCCGAAGTTGTTTACTGCTGCCCTTGAGGAAGCTTTCAGAAGATTGGACTGGTCGCAGAAAGGAGTTAATGTGAATGGAGAGTACCTAAATCATTTACGATTTGCAGATGACATTGTGGTCATAAGACACGATCCCAAAGAATTAGAGGAAAATCTTAATCAGTTATGCGGAGTTAGTAAAGATTTTGAAATAAAGATGAATATGGCTAAAACAAAAGTAATGACGAACAAGTATGCCACAGAAAGGGATATAATCATTGAAGGAGCAGTAATTGAAAAGGTGGAGTCATGTACTTATCTGGGACAAGTCATTAGCTGTAATAATGATAAATGGATGGAAGTCAATAGAAGAGTAAATTGATGGATAGCATTCAGGAAATATAGTCACATACTGAAGAACAATATCCCAATATGTCTGAAACATAAAATAATGAACCAATATATACTCCCCACTATGACTTATGGAAGTGAAACTTGGGCACTCATCAAAAGAATGGAAGAGAAGCTGAGAACTACACAGAAAAGAATGGAACGAATTATATTTGGAGTCAGACTGTTAGATAAGAAGAGAAACACATGGATTAGCAGAAAACTAAAGTAAAGGACATTCTTATCAAAACTTAAGAACTAAAATGGTCTTTGGCAGGACACATAGCTCGAAGACATGATGACAGATGGACTAAGAAAATAACAGAATGGTACCCAAGAGGAGCTAAGAGAAAACCTGGAAGACAACGTGGTTCGACTGTTGATGATCCTGCTCAGATAGCAAACAAACTGAATGAGTATTTTGCATCTACATTCACACTTGAGGAGTTATTAAGGTTTGAAAATGGCAGAAGGTTATCAAATTGTAGCAGGGTGCTTAATGATTTTCTAATAACTGAGAGCAAAGTGGAGGAGAAATTGTTGAAATTAAACATAAGAAAGGCACCTGGGGTGGATGGGATCTATCCAGTTATATTAAAGGAGGCGGCAAAGCAACTAAGCAAACCCTTAGCCATAATTATGAGACTCAGGGGGAGTCTCATAATTATGGCTAATGAAATAATGAGCATCCTTGGACTCGGGGGAGTCCAAGGATGCTCTCATAATTTTGCACATCTCCAGTCCCCACGGACTGGAGATGTGCAAATGTATCCCCAATTCACAAAGGGGGATCGAAGGGTGACACGAGTAATTACAGACCAGTTAGTTTAACTTCTGTTCCGGGTAAAATAATGGAGTCACTGGTTAAAGATGCATTGCAGAATCATCTAGACAAGACTGCAGCAATAATTCAGACACAGCATGGGTTTGTTAAGGGAAAGTCTTGTCTGACAAATTTGATAGGATATTATGATGTGGTTACAAAGGAACTGGATTACAAAAAATAATTTTGATATCATATATTTGGATTTCAGGAAAGCTTTTGACACTGTTGCGCATGGAAGACTATTGTACAAATTGGAGCAGAATGGTATTAAGGGTAAGTTGCTACAATGGATAAAAGGATGGTTGAGTGGGAGAAGACAGAGGGTGGTAATTAATGGGTGCTGCTCTTCATGGACTAATGTTATTAGTGGAGTCCCACAGGGTTCGGTGTTGGGTCCTCTGTTTTGTATATTTATCAATGATATTGTATGATGAAGGTGTATCAGGCTTAGTGTCGAAGTTTGCAGATGATACAAAGGTTGGCAGGGTTGTTAATGACAGTAATGGCCGTGTGCTACTGCAATGTGATCTAGATAATTTGGGCAGATGGGCTAAGAAGTGGCAACTGAAGTTTAACCTTGACAAATGCAAAGTACTGCATATGGGTAGAAGTAATCTTAGAGAAACATACCAACTGTGGTACTACACTTAAGGTGGTAGAAAATGAAAAAGACCTGGGAATAATTGTGCAGTCAGATATGAAGTTTTCTGAGCAATGCAGACAGGCTGCCATTGCAGGTCATGGGGTTTTGTCAATAATATATAGGAATTTTGCTAGCAGGGAGAAGGAAGTGATTGTCCCTCTGTATAAGGCAATGGTCAGGCCCCGCCTTGAGTACTGCATACAGCTCTGGAGGCCTCATTTTAGGAAGGATGTCGATTTGCTTGAGCGTGTACAGAGAAGGGCAACAAGATTGGTGAGGGGAATGAAGGGATTCTCTTACCAAGAGGTTTTTACCAAGTTCTGCAAATTGTAGTGGCTGGAGACTAGGCACTTGCGAGGTGATCTGATTGAGGTGTATAAGGCCTTGAATGGTTTGAGCAAGCTCAACATTGATGGGATTCTTCCTCTTGCTCAGATTGCACACCTGAGCAGGCATAAATTCAAGTTGAGGAAAGACAGTTGTAGAACAGATGTGCAGAAATTTGCCTTTAGCCAGTGGGTGGTTGATTGCTGGAACAAACTTCCATCTGTCGTTGTGGAAGTTGATAGGTGAAATAAATTTAAAGAGGAACTGGACAGGCATTTAGAGGGAATGGTGTGATTTTTTTTTTTTTTTTTTTTTGGCTGATTCTGCATAAGCTCATACACTTGCTTTCTTGCATCACATGCCACTACTACTACAACAACAACAACGGAGATGGACAGATGAAATTCATGAGGTTGTGGGTAGTAAATGGATGGCCATTGCACAAAACATGAGGAACTGGAAAGTTGCAGGAGAGGCCTTCATCCTGCAGTGGATTGAAAATGGCTGATGATGATATATATACACATACACACTGTAACAATGCAGTAACACCATGTGTTCTGAAATCACTGTTTGGACAGGTGATTTTGTGGTCATCTGTCTCTTACATTTAGTGTTCTTGTTTTCTTAACTTAATTGATTTTCTTGGGGTTTTAGTATCACTGAACCTTGTCTCAGTCCTTTTATTCATTGATGTTGTAGTTTGTCATAAGCTTCTTGTTCGCTTGCATTTGTTTCCTTTACATTTGGTTGACTTAACCATAGTTAGGCAGGAATTACAGAAAATTGGAAGTTAGGAAAATAATTAGCATTAATATTAAGATAAATTGCACAAGAGAAGATCAGTTTACGTAGCACCAATTAAAAAAAAAAAAAAAAAACTACCCACTTAAATGTCCATCCCTTCTAATAACGCTGGCCAACAAGTACTTTTTCGTTGCGGGACACACACAGTGGATCACCGCTTTATGATATTAATCCATTCCGGAGATGCCATCATATCATACAAATATCGTAATGTGAATCCAATAACATGATTTTTTTTGATAATTCTTTCCAAGATCTCAGAAGTTGAAATTTTGTTCTTTTTAGGGGCAATATTATCAGGTTACATAGTGTTGTACATACATAAATTCAATACACTAAATTTATGTCAAATAAGTGCAACACAAAAAATCACTTCAACTAAAGGATGTAAAAACAAAACACGTGGCCAGCACATTTACAAACGCTGTTATTGGCTGAGAGGAAGGACCACATGATGCAGTTGAAGTGAAGTGGAATAAGTAGGTGCCTTATCATTATCTCTGGTTAGTAGAATCAGCTGCTTCATAGAATCAAATTCCAAAAAACCAATTGAAATCATTAAACTGCACTACACTTTCATTTTTATCATATGTTTGGTTATAAGAATAAATTTTGAATGCCTTTGTGATATTATTCTTAAGCACATTTCTGGAGGTCACTACCATAAAACAATAAAAACAATTTGCAGTTTCCGGTTTATTGGGCTTTTCTGTTAGTGCAATCTATTATAAACAGATAGTAAACTCGATCTTACTGCATTTGCAATAATACTGTTAGCTGGAATTCTGTGGATTTGTTATTATGGTGAATTGTGTTTTCACTTCCATGAAATCTTCAATCATATAAAAAACAAATAAATTTTCAGACTCTTCTCTTCATTCCTAATTTTTAAGCTTCCTAAACTTGTTACTATGTATCTCACTTGCACGTATTGTGTTATTTGCGATTTGTGCATGCCGTGTTCTTTGTTATTGATTGCTTATCTTTTTTACTGTTTTAAATTTTACTTAAAAAAAAATCCAATTTGTTAGTCTATACAGTATAGTATTAATTAAGCTATGTACTAAGTGTAAATTTATTTTGATAACCTGTCAAATATTCTCCCGATTTTCACGTATCATTTAATTTTGTTAATTGGTAAGGTAATAAAGTATAAACTTGTGCTTTATACTTTACTTTCATAGTCTGGATAATATACATCATATTTTTGCTTATTAGAATTACTGTTTAATAGAATTAAAGTTTAATTCGCAAATGTGATCACAATGACTAGCACTTAGTATATATCATTCGTATAGTGAATGATATTTTATTATGGAGAGTCCATTGTAATGTGATTTGATCATACAGTGAACCAATCTTAAAGCAGGGGTCCACTGTATATAAATATATGTACACAGTGATGCTTTAACTTAAGAGATTAATTGGTTACAGAAAAACATATCTTGAAATTGTCTTGAGTCAAGTAATTGGGGGCCCTTAGTATCTGCTGTAGACCAATGGAAACTCAAAAATTCAAAAAAGTATGATTTTGCAATGAATAGAAATCTATTCCTCCAGGCATTGTGTTTAACTGCTCTGCTACTGTAATGACCTTTCCAATATTTTCTACTGTTAATCTTGACTCAGTCTGGGAAACTTATTCAAAATGATTCAAACCCAACAGCACTTCATATTCAGTGGCTTCTATTTCTTCCTCAGACAGGTCAGAAGAATGAGAGCCCACAAGCTCATCCAGATCTACAGCTGTTACCTGCAGGTCAAGATTTTCACTAAGCTTCAGAACTTCTTGTTCCTGTTTCTTTTCTTCCTCTGGCTGAAATCCCTCAAAATCTGCAGAAACGTCAGGTCTCAAGTTTTTCCATCCAGACATCCTCCTTGTGCTCATATCCTCCCAAGCTTTTGCAACATTATTTATGAAATCTGTGAGGGTTTGTCATCACCATCAGCAGCATGAAAGCATTGCTTAAAAGTTAGCTTGTTGTATTTTTGCTTGCAGTTGGAAATAACATTTTGATCCATCGGCTGGATCGGAGAAGTAGTAATCTTTCCGCAGCTGGTGTAAATAACGTTTAAATATAATATTCAATTCATCAAAAATATAAATGGTGATCCATCCATTCATTTCAATTGCACTTAAGAATTACAGGGAGATATGCCTTATTTAAGTTCTTTAATACTGTGGAGTCTTCAGAATGATAAACTAAAAGTGATTTCATTCTAACATCCCCAGAAGCATTTGGCCAAAAGCATAAAGCCTCAAAAGACAGATTTACAAAGTAAATCTGCCTTTTGAGGCTTTATGGCCTGGTAATTTTTTACTCATCTTCCATAATGTATGTTCTTTTAGGCATTTTCCCCCCAAAACAATCTAATTTCATCAAACTTAAATACTTGGTGAGATGAGAACATGTTTTCTTTCACTAAAACCCACCACAAACTCATCAGCTGTTTATCAGCCAAAAAACTTCACCATGGCATATCTACAGTGTAACATTTGTCCTACTTTTATATCTGTGAAACCAACCTCTGCTAGCATTAAACTCCACATTAATTGCTAGTTGCTGCTCTTTAAGTTTAGAGAGAATTGCTCTGGCTTTCTCACAAATTAACTCTTGACTTACCTTGTGTTGCTTTTTTTCAAATCCATAAAGATAATTTTTGCTCCATTTTATTTACAATATCAGCATGTTTTATGAATTATTTTCTTCTCTCCAGAACTAACTTTGGCCAGCTTTTTTATTTTTTCTCTATTTAATGACACAATATGAACTGTGGTCCATGCTAAATCTAAATGTTTAGCAATATCAGCGGTACGCTCACCCTTTTCACTGCTTTGAAAATTTTTTAATTTACTTTTTAAATTTAACACTTTTCTGGATGTCTTTAACTTTTTATCAGTGCATTGATCATTCAGCACAGTGATAAAAGTTCACAGGCCCTATATTTATAAAAATTATAATTATTTTCAAAAACACTATAAATCTATTCAAACTATTAAAAAATATAAGAGAATCCACAAAGTACATCTGAACAATGTGCCGTATTATAGACAAACTGAATTGAAGTGACTCTGCACCGGCACAATCTGCTTTTAACCTTTTTGTAATTTGGCAGCTTTGTTACAAATCTCATAAGTCTGAGTTGAGAGGATCTCGGAAAATTAATTGGAACCAAGAGTAAAATCTTGTTAGTCTGGAACCTTCTAAATTGTGATCATGTAAATTGAAGCACCACTGTGTATGTGGACTAGATAGATCTTTGGATGCTAATTCCAAATCTGTTTTCAGTTTTCCTCTTGCATAGCGGTTCCCAAAGTAGGCTATTGCTCCTCTTGTCCACTTAGTTCTCCCTCCTCAGGTATCCCACTGTCCCCTTGGGGTAGACAGCGGTATTATCTGGGGGAAGGGGCTCTAAAGGGGTGGCAGAGGTGGCCCCTCTGAGCATGTTGATTGTTTATTTACAATTGACTACACACACGTGTGTGTGTGTGTGTGTGTGTGTGTGTGTGTGTGTGTGTGTGTGTGTGTGTGTGTGTGTGTGTGTGTGTGTGTGTGTGTGTGTTCGTAACTAAAATCATTGTGGAATACAATTGTGACAGATAATTGTAAAATTTACCAGTTATATTTTAGTTGCCCTCCAGATTATTGTTTCCCAACCTTTGGTTTGCAGGAATCTCTTGAACTCCAGAAAAGGATTGTGTTGCAATCACTGATTGCTGTTACAGCCAAATATCAGTGGATGTCCTGATATGCCTGGATATTAAGAAAATAATAAACCAATTAAACATAAAATATGCTATGGCCACCATCCTCTGTACTAAGGAAACATAAAAAAGTGTTAACAAACAGTGTTTAACAGTTTATCACTGAAAAAAAAAAGTTAACATCTAAAATATTGTCTCCATTATTAGTAATAAACTTTCAGAACAACTCAGTAATGCGTATACTTGGTTGGTCAAATTCCTTGAGTTCTTGCACAACTTTCACTTTGTACAGATTGTAGACATTTTCTCAGTGCTTTGTGTGCATTGAAATTTGAGACACCAGTCTGCCGAGATTATCTGTGGAGTGATTTGTGAGAGCTCCTTAATACACTTGAAAGTCTCATGAAGCGTTTCTTCCAATAAGCCTGATGGTCTGCAAGATCTTGCACTATCATAAATTGAACCCATTAAACAGAACTTCACATTAACTACCTTACACATTTATAGTGCAGAATGTCATTGTTGGGAAACCATTTGGCAAACTCTTCTTACATTTTAGTGTATTCATCGCTGTTATTAAACACTTTCTCTCTCAGAAGCACCCTTGCTTTATCTGACAAAACCATGGGTGACTGATTTTAATCACAGTTCAATAACTAGCCTGACAAAATTGAAAAAAAAAAAAAAATCCTGGACTGTTGGGATGGAGGAATTGGTAAGTGGATGAGGGCAAGGAAAGGTTATCGCTGTCAAGTGTCAGGGTTGATTCTATATTATAATCAATCACAGCTCAACCTTTCACAGTATGTGTCATTTGTAGAAATGCATAGGGACTCTACAGATTTCATGTATGTTCATAAGCCCTTTGGTCCCCATTGCACTTGGAAAATTGTTTCACTCTCTTCCCCCTCTGCATACTCTAACTCATGAAAATAGCAAAGTTGAACATATATTTTATTTTAAAAAGGGGCACTAAACTTTTCAACTTATTTAACATATTGTTTACTTTTTATGCTTTAATTAATGAATAATCTGTCATATTTTTCTTTTAGGTATTTTATGTGGATTATGGAAATAAAGACAAGGTTAGGAGAGATGAACTGCGACTTCTTCGGTAAGCATTATTTTCTGTGTTTACTTAGAAATACAGAAAGAATCCTTATAATGATGAATCATTTTAATTTCTAAGAAAAATCATTAGTGTTCTGTAGTATCAGTTAAATTTCAGAGTGATTCATATTAAATGTACTTTCTTCAAGCATTTGTGGAAAGGCAGTCAGTCAGTGATTTTGAGCATCATGCAAATTGAGTCCCTGGAATTTGGGGGGGGGGATTTGGAACCTTTGTGATCATATAAAGGCTCCAGGCTTATACAGGGTGTCTCAAAAATATTGGTACAAATGTTTAGGAGAGGTAGGTAACATCTAAAGGAATGTGAATTGCATAGGAACCCATAAACAGAAACGTCACTAAGTCGGTACACGGCGCTGTTTGTCAGTTCGTGAGAGGGAAAATTTCTGGTTTACTCATTCAAGCAGTAGTCGCCGCACGAAGAGCATGCATCGATATACGAACTGGAGCTGGCAGACATGCACCTAGTGTATGGATTAGCAGAGGGCCCACATGGTGTGTGCACCCCCATGCGGCACAACATTGCTTTGCAATAAATGTGTGGGCAGGTATGGTCGGTGACTGCTTAGTCGGCCCATACCTGTTACCATTCTGCATGAACTCCACTAAATATCGGATCTTTCTTGAACAAGTTCTACCAGGGTTACTTGACGATGTTCCAGAAAATGTTAGACGCAACATTTGGTTTCAACATGACGGGGCACCTGCCCATTATGGAAGGTGTGTTCGTGGCCATTTGAACAGGTGTTTTGGGCGTCGGTGGATTGGCCATTGGACCCGTTGCCTGGCCCCCACACTCACCTGATTTATCGAGTCTTGATTTCTTTCTGTGCGGGTCCTCAAATCTGTCGTGTATGAATCGCCTGTGGAGGTGGAAATGGATCTCATAGTGAGATTCGTCTGTGCTACTGCTACTGTCAAAGAAACTCCAGGTGTGTTTGACCATGTCCGCCAATCCATGCTTCGTCGGTGTCATGCATGCATCGCGTCTCATGATGGAACCTTTGAGCATCTGTTGTAACATCATGAAATGCATCCATCTCGTACTCCATTGTTAATATTATGTCAAATAAATGTTTGCCTCTAATTGCTGTCTTGTGTCATTTCTGCTTCTTGTGCCTCTGCTACTACTTTCCTGGGACGTTTCCGGTTATGGGTTCCTATGCGATTCACATTCCTTTAGATGTTACCTACCTCCCCTAAACGTTTGTACCAATATTTTTGAGACACCCTGTATACATTGGAACATAAGAGCACATACAATTTTAAAATTATGTTCAAATTAATATGTGCAGTATCTAGTAGTAACCATTTGCTTTAATTAAGGCAGTTGAACACTTCTATAAGCAAGTTCCAGAATGCTATAATATTGTCATGAAATATTATGGTGGATTATTGTGTCAGTTGGAAAAAGAACTGTGTTTAAGATATTGGATTTATCATTGAAGGATCTTGTATCCAAGCCAGGGAAATTCTATTCTGGCATTGCTGGAATGTAGTGCTTCATTTATCTAATCTCAAAATTTTTGACTGTTGAAAACCAGTTTCTGCTAATTCAGTTAGAAACATTACCCCCCCCGACAGGTACCAGTTCCAAAAGACGTGAAATATCACCAAAAAAAGGGGGTTAAAGGTACTATTGAAAGATAACAAAATCAGAATAAATTAAAATAGACTGACCATTATGCCCCATATCGACAGAGGACCACGAGGCCAATAATGGTCATGGAATCGCTGCATTTCAATCGCTATACAAATCGTCGCAATGGTGAAAAGATCGAAGTACCAAATCACCCTTCCTCCCCCGATCGATCCTCCAATGCAGAGGATTTGCACGGCGGTGGTCCTTATGCAGCGAAAAATAAATTATAGAACAGACAGCACTCTAAAGCAGAGCCACACCACTGACATACTGTAAGCTGAATCAGCTTATATAAGAAAGGAAAATAGATGGCGGCACAGGCGCTGCTAAATTAGCATATCAACCCATATTACCATTGAATTATATTAAATATTGACAAAAGTTAAATTATAATAAATTAAATAAATAGATAATTAAGCATTCATTAGAGGCAGCGACATGCAATTCCTCCATATGAAGGTGAAATATAGACAAAAGTTAAATTATAATAAAGTAAATAAATAAATATATTCTGGGTGGTTGGCCCCAGTTGAAGTCATCTAGATTGTCGGTAAAAAGCGATAATAATTTTTTTTTTTTTTTGCGTTTTCTTAGGTCCCTGATGGTATTATTATTGGATTGATTTGCTTATTCTAATGGTTCTTTATATTATCCTTAATATTATAGACATTATGGGTGTATTGCATGATTGCTTGCAACTGCATTGACTCATAAATATTATTTACATATTAGTTACAGTTATTGTCGTTTTAACTTTCTTTCTTTACTTTTTTATCAATAATTATAAAAATATATATATATATATATATATATATTTATATATATATATTTTAAATTAAATAAAATAAAACATAAGCCAGTAGTATTGCAAAAACTGTAGAGCGAAAATTAACATAAAAATAACCAAATAAACAAACAAATGGAAAAGAAGAAAAGTTAGACATAAATAATAGCCCAGAAACCCCTATATAATTTCGAACTTTAAATCCAATTAACATGATATATATAAAAATTTTGAATAATGCCAATTACATATTAATTTAGCGGTATCCCCCCCCCCAGAGGTATCAGTTCCAAAAGACGTGAAATATCACCAAAAAAGGGAGTTAAAGGAACTACTAAAAGATGACAAAATCAAAATAAAATAAAATAGACTGACCATCATGCCCCATATCTATGTATTCATCTCTATTCTGAAACGAGTAAGTATAAGGCATTACATCGAAAGGGCTCTCAATCCACTCAAAGCCCCCGACGAAGTAGGGGATTGACGGCCACGTGAAGGAATGCAAAAATGTATTATAGTAAAAATGTATAATAGTAATAAAATAGAAGTATACTGTTAATAATAACTAGTACAGTAAACCCCCGCTATTTGCGGGGTTACGTTCCTGAGTTATGGCTCCCATAGTAATAAAGGGTTCCATTCCAAAGTATGAAATATATAAGAAAAACTAGTCTAAAATTTTGTCTATGTATGTATTATATGCATCCTAATGCATCCTAAACAATTATAATATGACTATGTACATAGACAGTACATAGTGAAATGCAAACATGTGGCATCGAAATGAAAATAAGAAACAATTTAATATTAAATGTAATATTTATTAGAAATTTCAAACAAATCTTTCAAACCAGCACCTTTGCTAGCTAAAAAACTTATCCCGCCAGTGCTATCACCAGTTTCGCTAAAGTGTTGATAAGGGAGTTTTGCCTTTTCACGATTGATGAGTGAACTTAACGGAATTTTATTTTGAGTTCGGTCTTCTATCCACAGATTTAAAGCCTTTTCCGTTTTTTCTAATTTAACATCACGAGGTACAGAGCAAATTTTTGAAGCAATTAACTCGTTTGCACAGACACTACGGCGGATTTTTTCTTCCGATTTCTTGATTGATCGTACCGTTGACTCATTGATTTTATAATGTTTTGCCACTGAGGAGACATTTTCACCATTAGAAATTTTATCTAATAACTCAATTTTATTCGCTAATGTCGTCACCTTCTTTGATCCTTTTCACATTTCCCTTGTTATTCATAGCCATATTTTTGAACGGGTTAGAAAGAACTTGTTCACAATAAAGTCACTTTCTTCCATTAACACACTCGAAAAAGTCTGTTTTACACTGCAAAACGGTAAATTTATCACTTTTGTTAGCATATCAATTTATAAATTGATAAATTTATTCAATTTATAAGCATATAAATTAAAAGCGAACGACGAAACCTTCCATGACAAGCGCATAACACAAACTGAACAAGGATTAGTGAGAAACATCCACGCTCGCGATTTTGTCACCCCTCTCCCCCCACCCACTGAGTGCTGTTTTGACTGGGAAAGATAATTTTAGCCACGCCCATGTTTTTTTATGGCGGAAAATGTTCACGGCGCTTTAAAATTCACATTTTTTTTTGTTTCATTTTATATTAAACCAGCAATCGCGAATAGCGGGGGTTTACTGTAATTACCTTTTGCTACAAATAAAAATTTTCATCAATAATTGTCATGAAAATTTATTATCATTAAGCATTAAACTTCTAAACCTAATATGTATAGGCCACGCGGAATTGAGATGACCTAAATAAGGCTAGATTAATGACCAGAATTGTATGAACACTAATGCCTATATGTAAAAACCACCAATAATGGTAACAATAAAAAATTTTAACAATTATAAACGAATATATACTGGCACGTATAATGTTCAATTGGCCAATACAGCAAAAAACAATTGGCATTAACGATGCACAAAAGAAAGATTAAAATACATACATCTAAATGTAATATTAATATATAAACCAACATTATATATATATGTATTTATATATATAATTTTTTGATTATAGTTTTAAGTAAATTAGGTACGTGATGTTTAATAGTATATTATGTTAGATATTATGGTGGTGTCCGAAAATATAAATCCGATTGTATAAACTAGATGCCCAAAATATACCCGTAGATCAAAGCACCAATTAACTCTATAATAGCCGATACCAGCCCCCGTGGCCAAACCTAGTAAAGAATAATCATTAGTAAAACAAAGTAATAATAATATAATACATAATGCTAATTATAGTTTATTGGATACATTGAAAGGGACAATTATATTGCATAAGATATTTATTTATAAATTGTTCCTATTATAGACACACACACACACACACACCCCATATTATTTTTTTAAATATACTTGTTAGTTTATGAGGAAGATTATCATAAAAGACATACCTAGACAAATCGATGGAGAATGCATAGGTGAAGTATGTTACATATACACAAAGGATAATATACAGAAACTTATCACTGTAAACCTACAGTTTGGGTGACTTCCAGTGTCAACAACTCAGATTGAAAGGAAAAACAATTAGTTCTCTGCTGCAGAATTTCATCTAATTTAATGAGGGATTGGACAATATTTGAATAACACGGGTGAATGAAGTGAAGGGATATATGGCAAAATCAATTTTGAGGTTACAGTAGAACTTCAGTTGTCCGGACAGACCATGATAGATAATCAAATAGACAGATAATAAAATATGTACATTAAAAACATATATACTATAAACCAGGTCCTCTAACTTATTTATTTTATTATATAATACATAACCTAATGAAATTTAATTAAACTTTAATTATTATTATTATTTTTTTTTACCGGGTCATCAAAAAATCATAGTATCAGTATCTATATACTTAGCTATTTTTAATATTTTGACTTACATTGGTGTAGTAATGTCATAAAAAATTTAAAAGCAAAACAATATTACATGATTAAATTTATTTTCTACAAAAGTAAGTCAATTTCTTTTGTTTCATTACCCATCGAGCCTTTTGGGATCCAAATACGGAGGATGCGGAAAGGTCAGGGAATGACCACCGCATATCCCGGAGCAATATGGTCTTAGTTGCTAATGCTCCTAAAAACCAAAAACGACGACCTTTTGGGATGCAATGTTATGCATTTTATACAAAAGTAACGTTTGTGTAGCATCTGCTTCTTCTTGTACCTCAAATCACTCAATACACTTTGACAACATAGTTTTAGCTTCACAGTGGCTAATTATGTTGGTTGTTCCATCAGCAGCAGGTCTTTTTCTTCTTCAGTTTCAGAATCATCGAAATTGTCATCACTCTTTGCACAATTTCATTGTCATCTAAAATTTTGTATCCGGCATCCATTTTGTCCATATCCAGCCAATCATTTACTTCTTCCATCAAAATATTTTTTAAACCAGGAACATTCGAACATAACTGCAAAATTTCAGTTTCTTTTGGAATGGTTTCTGTATCACTTGAATATATTTCTGGCCACAACTTACCAGCTTCTTTGTATTGTTTGAACTGGAACATCATTCCAGGCATCAGCAACATTGAAAATTGTCTTTTATAGTGTAGCTTTTCCAAAACTCTATCACATCTAATTTATTTTCTGCCGAAACAGGTTTTTGAATAAACATTTTGCGATGAAGATGTTTCATACTCTCAATCACTCTTTGGTCCATCAGTTGAATGAGAGATGTCATGTTTGCTTGCAAGCAAACATATAAGTGGCATGATATTTTGCCATCATAGCTTTTTAAATCACATATGTGTATGGAACAAGTAGGCATGTTGTCCCTCAGTAGCATTGCATATTGTGGTAAACCTCGTGATGCCAAATGTGATCTTACACATGGTACAAATATTTTATGAAACCAATCATGAAATATATCTTGGCTCATCCATGCATTGTTTTATGATAAATATTTAACTAGCATTTAAATTAATATTTTTAAATGATCTAGCCTTTTTCGGTTTTCCTGTAACAACCAAAGGCAATTTATGACTTGCTGGCATTACCAGCAAGTCTTTTTGCATATTATATCCTGGTGCCATATGTTCAGTCATCGAGGCCAGTGTCTTTTGAGGTAGTGCCTTTCAGTTAAGGCCAGTCTCATCGCAGTTGTATATTTGTTCTTTAACCAAACTTCGATCAGCTATTTCCTTCTGTAGTTTTTCACGATAAACAGAAATTGTTGCACTATCTGCACTTAGTTTCTCACCAAGCGGCAACTGTTGAATACCATGGCAAAACTTAAATTTGTCCAACCGTCTGATGCTAGCCTTGAATGAAGGATTTCCACCTAGTTTTTTTTATTGATTTCAATGGCTCTTTTGATTATTATAAGTCCCGACATGCAATTCCTTAGCTACACTTTTTGAACAAACCATTGAAACATTGCAGTATTCAGAGGCACCTCCATAGCCAGGTGGGCAGGAACAGCAGTGCGTAGCACACACTTCTTGATTAGGCGTCTCCGTAGCCAGGTGAGAAGGAGCAGCAGTGCGTAGCACAATCAAGAAGCATGTGCTATGCAGCAGTGCGTAGCACACGCTTCTTGATTAGACCAGGTTTTGAGCCCGTCACCACCAAATACAGAGGATGCGGAAAGGCCCTGGAGCAATATGGCCTTAGTTGCTAATGCTTCTAAAAAATCAAATAACAAACAACAAGCTTCTTGATCAGACCGGGGTTCGAGCCCGTAACCACCAAATACGGAGGATGCAGAAAGGTCAGGGAATGACCACAGCATATCCCCGGAGCAATATGGCCTTAGTTGCTAATGCTGCTAAAAACCAAATAACAAACAAACAAACAAACAAGCAGTATCCAGTTGTTCATTTTTAGCAAGCTTCATTGTTTTACAACTTTTAAAATTCCATCAGTGGTTTCCATTTTCGACACATGGTTTTCAGTTTTATCTGCATCATGCTTTATATCATTTACTGTTGTTCTTCCTATTCCATAAACTGATGCTGTACATGTAACACTTTCACGTTTTCTTAGGCGATTATTTCAATATTTTTTAATAATCCAAAATAATCCCACTCTCTTACACTTCTGTCATTTCAATGGGTTTAGTAAATAAAAATTATTAAAATATGAAATAAGAGATTAAAGTACAACTGTATACAGTGAGTCGTAAACAAATACTGAGTGACACATGGCACCAATATCACAATTCATTATGGCATAGTGGGATTAAGTGATGGTTAACAGAGACTGACGGTAAATAGGGTGATGGACAATCAAAGTTCTACTGTATGAGCATTGTTATAGTCAAGATTTAAAAAATGTGAATTAAAAAAAATAATGAAGGTTAAAAAAAAAAAAAATTCACCTTAGATCAGTGTTTCCCAACCTTTTTTTTACCATGCCCCACCTAAGTCTTTCTAAAATTCTGATGCCCCCTATGTAACGTTGGGAAACACCGATATACATATTTTTTATATTCAAAAATTGAATTATTTCCTAAATGAAGCCTAATTACAACTTGTTCAGGACACAAAACTTAGGTTTTAGGAAGAAATCATTAGGAAATTATTAAGAAAAAAACAGTAAGTAAATTTTCAAAACATATAATGGACAACTAAAATTCAAGTACAAAATAATTTATATGAAAGATTTTTTTATAATATTTTAATTTTTAGTAATTATTATTTAATTGTTTAATAATTTCAACATTCCATGTGAAGTCACTTCTAGATGAGTGCACTAAATTTAGTGAGACCCTTGTGCTTGATGCTTGCCGCAGAGAGATTTTATATTGGGCTCCAATTTAGTCAGCTTCAGTCTCAAGTCTCCCCGTTTTGTGATATCCAGTCGATTTCTTTTCTTTAGGAACAAATCATTTATGACACTAAATCCACATTCAGCTAAATATGAAGATGGAAACGGTAACAATAGCTCTCTTGCAAAGTTGGTTGAATTTGGGTATTTAATTTCTGTTTCATCACAAAGCCATGCCATCGCTCCTTTTATATTGAATAAAGTTTTAACTGACTCATCATTTTGCATTTCTGAGAGTTCTTCTTGGTACTGCATTGATACATCAGACAAATCCACTAACATTGGTTGCATCATCCAGGTTGGAAAATCAATTTGTTTTAAATCAGAAAACCTTTCTTTTAAATCAGCGGACAGAATTTTCAGATGATCGACAATAACAAGTACAGCGGTATCAGTCACTTCACATTTTTGCAGCCAACGAAACTGTTCAAAATTTTTGTTACAAATATATTTTTGACATAATTCAATAAATGTAATGAAACCAAATATCTTCGCTTTTGCATCGACGAGAGTTTTATTTGTTCCTTGAAGTTGTTTATTTAATATATTTAGTTTTTCAAAGATATCGGCTAAATAACTCACAAATGCTTTACCATCGACCGTTAACAGATGCTTCATTTCAGGTTTGTCACTTAAAAAGTCACTAATAGTATCAAATAGTTCCATGAATCTTTTCAAGCAGTTCCCTTTCGAGAGCCACCTTACTTCAGTGTGAAGTAAAAGTCTCACATGGTCTCCATTTTGTTCTTCACAAAAAAGCTTGAAGAGACGCTCACATTTGGCATTAGCTTTAATAGCTCTTGATTAGACCGGGGTTCGAGCCCGTCACCACCAAATACGGAGGATGCGGAAAGGTCAAGAAATGACCACCGCATATCCCCAGAGCAATATGGCCTTAGCTGCTAATGCTCCTAAAAACCAAATAACAACAACAACAACAGCTTTAATAGCATTGACACATTTTATAACTGATTTTAGTACTTCATGAAGAACAGGCGAAATATTTTTAGCTACCAAGTTTTCCCTATGAATAACACAATGCACAAGAAGCATTTCTGGATTCTCATCTTTCATCAATTTTAAGCAGCCATTTTTCTTGCCCATCATATTAGGAGCACCATCTGAAGCGCAAGATGTTATATTTTTCATTGGTATATTATTGTCATCTAAGTAATTTTTTAGCTTATTATATATATCTTTGGAGGTAGTGGTGCTCTCTAATGATTTACAGAATAACATTTCTTCAGCAAAATTACCTTTATCAATATATCTCACATAAGTTATCAGTACGGCTTCACTGTCTCTCAAAGTTGATTCATCCATTTGCACTGAGAATTTTCTTGTTTTCAGCTTTCCAACAAGTTGTATTTCAATATCTTCACTCATTTCATCTATTCTTCTGCTAACAGTATTGTTATTGAGTGGCATAGCTTTCACGTCTTTGTCATCTTTTTCCAGAACTGTTTTAAGAAGTGCTGATATTGATGGTTTGATTAAATTCTCTCCTATAGTATGATTTTTCCCAGATTTAGCAATGAGTAAAGAAATTTCATAACTAGCCTCAAGAGTACGATTGACAGTTGCAGTATGAGCAATAAACAGAGACTTTAATGTTGCTCTTTTTTCAAAATTCTTCTTTAAAGTTTGAAAGTAATCTAAATCTGAATTTACATGAGCATTATGTTTCGCCTTCAAATGCGCCTCAAGCCGACCTCGCTTCATTGATTCGTTGGTCAAGCATTGTTGGCATAAAAGACAAAAAGGTGACCTTTGATCGTGGATAGCGGGTATGAAACCAAATTTTAAGTATTCCTCTGAATACTGACGAACTTTTTTTTTACTTGCACTACTCATTTTACTGCGCAACTGAAAGAAATAAATATAAGATAAATCAAAAACTAAAAATAAACTATGCATTAAAGTTAATTTAATTTTATTTTAATATATCAAAATTAATTATTAGTACGCTTTTTGAATGAATAAATCACACGAATTACTGAATTCGGGCTATTAAATCTGTGGTCTCTGTGAACAAGCAGATAAGTCTAATTTGTCAAAAATGAGATAAGTGCACTATAATAAAGTATTTATTATTTACTATTATGTGACACGCAGCTATCTTCGTTATTGTAGTTTTAGCGTGAGTAATAAATATTTGTATATTCGAATATATGCGTGTTTATATGAGAGTGTGAAGTTTATTTTTCCTCTCCTGCAAATTCGAGTTTTTGGACTTATTTGCTTATTTACTGAGACCACAGAAATACATATATGACAAATACATACCATTGTATATCACGGTTCTTCATTAATAATAATTCTGTGCGTGGACAAAGTAATTTTTATTTTAATCTGAGATCGTCAAACCTATCCAAATGTACAGTCACGATGCCCAAACGAGCGTTTGTATGAAAGGAATTACCTATTTCATATAACATGCTGAGTTTGCGGTAGGCTACAGTAGACAACCACTTTGCTTGCACATTGCATATGCCATAAGCAATCGTCCAATACAGTATGTACTATTCCTTCACTAGGCATAGTAAGCAATACTCTCCGAGCAAACTGTAGTTGATATTACTCCAAACTTTCAAGTGCAGCTCTATAGAAAGTACAACATTTAACGAATGCTTATTTAAAATTGAGATACCAACAATTCTTCTTTTGTACAAGTTAAATCATAGTAGGCGGTTGTTTTAAACTCTAGACGAGCAATTTTTGAATTGCCCCCCTGAACAATCAAATTGCCCCCATGTGGGGCGTGGGACCCACGTTGGGAAACACTGCCTTAGATAGATCTTCATAAAGTGTCTTGGAACAAAAATAACCTAAACAGTTTGAACTGATATGATATTTGACAAGAACCAGAATAGCAACTAAAGTAAAAAAAAAAAAAATTCAATTTGATACTCTGGTTTGGGTACAAATATTTGTATTCAGAACTTAAATATTTAACAAGAGAACTGTATTAAAAGAGTTAAAATGAAACTCTGCATAAACTGTTACTACTTTCTTCCAAGTAATAAGCCTAATGGCAATTCAGACAAATTCAGATTTTAATTCTTATTGGTTCCTCTGCCCCTGAAGGTCATAACTTTTGCATTATTGGTTGAAATTTAGAATGTATTAAATACACAGTTTTCCATTTGTCATGCAACCCACTGAACAACTATGAGATATCACAATTAAATAATGAGACTGTTGCGATAAAATAAACATTGAAATATTTCATGCCTTGGGCTTCCACACTGTTCCATACTTTTCTTCCAAGCACAGAAACATTTCTGAAAGTCACCTTCTCTAAGGCCTTTTAAAAAAGCACTTTGGTTGTTTTTTCTGAATGTCTTCAATTGACTAGAAATGGGTTCTCTTAAGTACACTTTTCAGTTTAGGTAGGGGGAGTAAAAGCTAGCTCTGGTGAGTAGGTGCATATTCACATACGGATTTGTTTTTAGGCCAGAAACTGGTAAACAGAGTGCGTTATGTGCTGGAGCATCCAACCATTCTTCCACATTTCAGGTCTCTTACTTCAGATTTTGTTGTGCAGCCTTGTCAGAACTTTGTAGTATGTTTTGACAGCCTGATTTAGTGGGGTGTTCTAGTAGTTTAGATTTTAGGAGAGGTATGACTGAAATGTTCAGAGTTGATAATGTTGAAGTTTCTGTTTTGCAACTTAGTATGTCATTTTAATTCAGTGCTCTTTAATTAATATATGTATTCATTTCTATTCTGATTTATTTTAAATAGGAAGGATTTATTCTCACTTCCAGCTCAAGCAATTCCAGCAAAACTGGGCTCCATTAAACCATTGAATGATGTAGGTATTATTTTTTGTATTGTCTTCAGCTTTGACATTCATAGTTCATAAACATAGATCTCAAAAAATTCTATCTCCAGAGATTCAGATTGCTATAAATAAAAGAAAAAAAATATTTTATTGTCCTTCAGCTAAAAGAGCTGAAATATATGAATTTGTCTTGTTATGATAATGTCAAAATTATTTTATATTATTTAACCCTATTTTTTGATGTAAAATGAGAAGGAAATTGAGTGAAAACTGTTGTATTCGGGGCAAATTTTGACTTTACTCCATTGTTTACTTAACTTAATTGTTTCGTTACTAGAAATGAGTTGCAGTTGGTAATTAGAATTGGTGCCAATCAGATGTTTATGTGGTATATTAAGTAAATTAAACTTATTAAAATATCTATTTTAGTTATGATACTCTGAACTTTTGTATGCCATCAGTATTATGTCAACTGTCGTCCATCATTATTAATTGTTCTACAATTGGAGAAGTATTAGCAAAATGATGGAAAGTTCATAGCAGCATTAGTTAAAAAGAAAGAAAAAACCTTCATCTCTCATTCCTTGTGATAACTTGCTCTCCTTCCTTAACTTTCCATCAGGCATGTTGTTGGTAAAAGTTTACCAAAGTAACTTAAATATTAAAATAAAATAAAAATATCTATTAAAGTGTCAGTGTGAATTTTAGTATTCCTTCATTATTGGTTTGACTTTTTTAGCTGTATCACTAATTGTTTTGTTTTTGAAGAAGTTTGTCATAAAAGAAATAAAATGATTTTGTAGACTGTTAAGCCTCTTCTGCACATAATTATATCAAATGTTCCAAAATGTCAGTTTAAGATTAGTGGTTTTTTATTGTCTCATTGAGTGTGTTGACCCCATGTTTGATCAGAGCATTGTTTGCAGTGGCAGATGTTTCACTTTCATCAGGCATTGTTTACATTATTCCTCATTATCCAGTGGCTGAAGTGAGTGGGGTTTGTTTTTTTTTCCCCATTCAAGTTTTGCTCACTAACAGTGATTATAATGCCCACATGCAGGTGTTACACAAGTTTTAAAAATGTCTAAAGTGCATGTGTAAAGCTTGTTTAGGGAGGGGGAAAGGGGGTTTCACAAAAATTCCAGTCACCACCAACACACTTTCTGCTAATGTTATATTTTTGTTGTGCTCGGTAGAGTTAAATTTATTCAGAATACCCACTTCCATAACGTTAGGTGTGAATTTATTCCAACAATCGATTAGTCTCTTTAGCTGAAAGCAAATGTCTGCATTTCTTATCTGAAACCATCCTTTATCAGTTTAAATTTATGTTCCCTTATGTGTATAATCTGTGAGAGTAAGGCTGTTGTCAGCATTTAGTATGCTAAATCCTTTTAGAGCCTTTCTAAAAGGATTTTAGAAAGGCTCTAAACTAGGCATTCTAAAAACTTAATTTTAGAATGCCTAGTTTCCAGAAGCTGTAATTTATAGAACTACAATCTTGGTAAGAATATCCTTTTGTTTGTGATCTGAACTAATATTGTTGCTCTCTTCTGCATCATTTCCAATGGATTTGTTTTAAGAGTACAGCCCTATAACAATGAGATACAAGTTTCTCTCATACGGGCATACTCTAAACATTTGCACACTAACTTTGAAAATGGAGATGTGCTGATGAAATTTTTGTTTTTATTTGTATCAAGAGATTATTTATTTATTTATTTTTTTTTTGCACAGAAAAAACAAGGTTTAACATAGTGTCTATGTTAAATATAGTTACCAATTCAGGAATTGGTAACTATAACGTGAAGACTAGATTCAGTCCCCAGAGTCATTGTGAACATAGTGTTTATCTTGGCTCTATTTTTATCTTCATATATGGTTGAGTTTTGTAACATTATGTTATTTTATTATATTATTATTTATTATATCACCAAGCCATTATATTATTTTTTACATTTTGAATTTCATGAAAAATAGAGTAAATCTCAATTACACTATGAAATTATTTACAAATTTATTTATAAATTTTAATTATTTACAAATTTTAATTTTAATTTTGAGGGCGTTGTTGGATTTGGGAGAGATTCCTCTCGATTGGAGTAGTGCCAATGCAACACCAATACATAAAGGCAGTTCTAAAAGCTAATTGGGTAACTACAGACAGTCAGTCTGACTTCAGTGGTTGGGAAAATTATTGAGATATGATAGAGAACAATACAGGACATTTAGATAGAAATGGAATTTTGAAGGATACATAATGTTTATTAAGAGAAAATGTTTAACTAACCTGGTTAGCTATTTCGACATAGCTCATGAGCTGGATGTAGAAAATAATTTCAACATTGTTTATTTCGATTTTAGCAATACATTTGACTTAGTTCTGCCTGAGAGGTCACTCTATAATCTGGAATGTGTTGGAATTACAGGTAAGATATAAGGTGGCTGCAGTGAAAGAGGCAGAGGGTTGTCATTAATGGTTACTCTTCAAATTGGTATAATATAAGAAGTGGGGTTTGCCAAGAATTGGTTCTGAGACCACTTCTGTTTCTGATTTTCATAAATTGCACCAACAAAGGATTAGAGGTGTGATATCAAAATATGCAGATGAGAAAATTAAGAAATTGGTTAATGATACGTACCAAGCAGTGCTCCTTCATGATGACTTAAGACTTCAAGGATGATCAGAAAAGTGGTAGCTGTTTTATTGCAGAAAAGTGCAGCATAGTCTTACATTTCATCAATAGCAACCCCCAACACTAGAGTAGCTTATATACTTGGTGGATTGGTAACTATAATGTGTTAATTTAAAAAGAATTAGATTTGGGAGTTGTGCAGTTGTATATGAAGTTTTCTGAGTAGTGTGGACTTTCCATGCCATCTGTTTACACTTTTCTCTGAGCAGTATAGACAGGTTGCAAGGAAGGTCCACGGTGTTCTATTGAACATTTGCTTGTAGAAATAGGAAGGTCATAATCCCGCTGTATGTCATTTTTATGACCATTTGGAATACTTTAAGTATGGAGATTGTGCCTCTAAAAAATATCAGACTTATTGAAAAGGTCCAAAAAGTTGGGCAATAAGCATTGAGATTAGCATTAGTTGAGGCATATGAGGCAAGAAAACAAGCTTGAATAGCATCAGCCAAAAAAAACAAAAAAACCCCTACCCATTTCACCCATTCGATTACTCCAAATGTTGTCTAGTTCAGCCTTCAATTTATTTAAGCTATCAACTTCCACAACAACAGATGGAAGTGTGAAAGGCAAATTTGTTCTACAACTGTCTTTCCTCAATTTGAATCTGTGCCCCCTCAGGTTTTTAATCTGAGCAAGGGGAAATATCCTATCAGCGAGCCTGCTGAAATCATTCAAGGCCTTATATACCCCCATCAGATCACCTTGCATGTGCCTAGTCTCCAGATGCTGCAACTTGCAGAACTTAAGTCTTTCTTTGTAAGAGCACACCCCTTTGCTCCTCTCAGCAATCTTGTTACGTTTCTCTGTACTTGTTATAGCAAAACTCTATATCCTTCATAAAATGTGACCTCCAGACCTGTATGCAGTACTCAAGGTATGGCCTGACCATTGCCTTATACAAAGGTATAATCACCTTGTCTCTGCTTGCAAAGATTCCTATATATCATTGACAAAACTCCATGACCTGCTCTGGCAGCCCATCTGCACTGCTTAGAGAACTTCATACCTGACTGCACAATTACCCCCAGGTCTTTTTCATTCTCCACCTCCTCGATTGTAGTACCACACAGTTCGTACATTTCTCTTGGGTTATTGCTATCCATATGCAGTACTTTGCATTTGTTAACGTTAAACTTCAGTTACCACTTCTCAGCCCATCTGCCTAACTTTTCTAGATCCTGTTGCAGTAGCATACTGTCTTTACTTTCATTAACAACCCTGCCAACCATATCATCTGCAAACTTGGTCATTAAGTCTCAAGCCCATTAAGATCAGCAAATCAGCATCCATATGTGGAAAGACTTTGGATATGTGGGCAAGTTGAGCCTTGTTATTTGGTTTTTAGGAGCATTAGCAACTAAGGCCATATTGCTCCAGGATATGCGGTGGTCATTCCCTGACCTTTCCGCATCCTCCATATTTGGTGGTGACTGGCTTGAACCCCAGTCTAATCAAGAAGCATGTGCTACGCACTGCTGCTCCTTCCCACCTGGCTACAGAGGCGCCAAGAGAGTGGATTAAGAGTCACCAATAGGCCGTCTCTATATTAGGGCCACCATAGTGATCCATGTCCTGGTCTTGTCCATTTGGGGGGGGGAGTCAATAGTAGTGAGGTTAGGTTCCGAGATAGTCCAGTATTCCATGGAAAAAACAATTCTGTACTTGCGTCCAGTGGCGTAGGAATGCCTTGGCATTGGGGCAGGTGCCAAGGGCACTGAAAGGAGAAGGGCGCCACTGACAGACTACATAAGTACAGTGCAAAGCTATTTCAATACCCGAGGTTAGCTGATGAAATGGCCCCCCCTCGATGATGTTGAATCAAGATGACAGCACAAGGAGGGCGAAAATTAATTTCCACATGGTGATTCAATCCTGCATGCATCCTTACATCTGAGTACATACTGCATAGCATCGTAGATCTATTTGCTGTCCAGAATATAACTTTGAAAGGACCAATCAGACGATTACTTCATCAGTGCGTGCTCGAATGCATAGTAGTTCGCAATTCACACATTGTGTACAAACTGAATAAGTTAGTGTTTTGTTATTGATATATAAACAGGTAATCATGAATATTGTGATTTATGATTTAAATAAAACAAAGGCCAAATTAATTTTAGACATGCCACCAAAGAAAAAAAGTGGAAAGAAAGAGGAAATTAGAAAAAAACATTCTGCTAGTTTACAAAACTGGCGCCGCCTCCGTAGCCAGGTGGGCAGGAGCAGCAGTGCATAGCACACGCTTCTGGATTAGACCGGGGTTCGAGCCCGTCACCACCAAATACGGAGGATGCGGAAAGGTCAGGGAATGACCACTGCATATCCTGGAGCAATATGGCCTTAGTTGCTAATGCTCCTAAAAACCAAAATAACAAATAACAAAACTGGCTTACAATAAGCCACTCCAGACCTGAAAGTGACAAAGAAAACAAACATGATTCGAATGAAGATGAAACAAATGATTATGCCACTGAAATGGAAGTCCAAAAAAAAGCTCAAACAGTTGAAGAATTAGAAAGTGTGGACAATAAACAACAGAAGAAAATGATGGCAGCAATAATATTAACATGGAACATGTGTCTGTATTTTAATGATCTGACCACGTGGAACTTTAATAACCACAAAAACAGATCTCTTATGGTGCAACACAGTCCCGAACATAGTCTTAAATACGTATCCTGTCACTAATGGCCACTGTTTCAATAATTCGTCAAAATACAAAAATGAAGGTATTGAAAAAAAAGAGAGGAAATAGTTATTTTATTGCAAAAACAAAGATGCAATATATTGTTTTCTGTGCCTCTTATTTGTATCTGGCACAAATAATTTTGCAGCTCAGATGGATTTAAGGATTGGAAACATCTAAATCCGAACGTTCTTTTTCAAGAGAATTCATTACAACACAATTTCACAAAATGGAAACTATCAGAAAAGGGTCTTCAAAAAGGTGGACTAATTGACGACCCTGCACAAGCAACACTAAGAAGCGAAATTTCAAAATGGCATCATATATCGAAAATAATATTGTAATGTATATTGTTCTGTGCTGAAAATAATTTGGCATTTCGTGGACATGCTAGTAATATCGATACGGAAGAAAAAAATTGTGGCGTATTTTTAAACTTAATAAACTTTGTCAGTCAATTTGACGTTGGTATGAAAAATGTTCTGGAATCGCATATTAAACACCACACTAATATCTCCAGAAATTCAGAATGAATTTATTTATTAATTTGTTAGCAACAAAAGTACGAAGTGAATACACCATAGATAATTCTTAAGAAAAAACTACGATAGTAGCGTGGGAGGCATCATTTTCTCTGTACCTCATTGTGCTTGTCCTTCACGAGTTGCCATGGTATTGCACTACTTTGAACAAGTAATGCTTCACTAATAGAGAAGACTGTTACTTATTCTCAGTGGACACCATCACCCAGATGACACCGTTTCAAAGCTTGTTTGTATATGTGTGGGATAATACCTCTGCTATCCACTTGTCCCTATTAGAAGAAAAGCAAAAAGTAGAGGGAATGTTATAGTAGGAGTGGAAGAATAAAAGAAACGGTGTAGAAGAATGAAAGGGACAGTAACTCCTTCTACTCACACCACTCAAACTCCTTGAATAAGCAATGCTTCCCCAGTAGAGAAGATTGTTGTTACCTATTCTCAGAAACTCCGTGAATATCAGGCTCCTCCTGGTGACCGTTTCAAGGCTTGTTGGGCAGGTATCCTGCTATTGCAGATCTCATGACCCAGTTGTGAAGATAATGACACAATGTGAAAGATGCCAAAAGGTTTGTATGGTAATATTTAAAATAACTAAATACAACAAGGCATAATATGTTAAGAATAAGACTTTTATATCTATATAATATCGGTGTGGATACACCATAGATAACTCTTAAGAAAAAACTACGATAGTAGTGTGGGAGGCATCATTTCCTCTGTATCTCATATTGTGCTCGATGAGAGGCCAATAGCTTTGAAACAGTGCCATTTCACTTCCACAAAACAACAGCTGACCGCTTGTTGAGATAAAGGAAAACCACTCCCTTCTAAATCTCTAACAGGGTGCTTACAATAGAAGGTTGACCAGAGCCTATTGTCCGAATGTTTAATACACCTTGGTCTGCCCACTGGCTATGGATACACAGAAAGTAGTTGACCAGCTCGACTTCTCGGTATGTGGGACAGTTAGTCGGATAGGTTTTTACGGGTCCCACTGAGTTGCAGATGGTAATCTCTTTATTTTTTAATTCGGAGGTAACAACAGCACTATTGCTTGCTTGATGGCCATGGGTGCGAACGATGTGTACCCAGTTAAGTCTCGTAATGCAGTCATTATATGGAAAATTTTAATTTCCATAAAACAAAGAAATAAAAAAATTCGATGAAGAATAAAATTCTATTTTAGCAAATTCTAAAAAAATTTGGTAAAAAGAAAACATTTATCTCTAAATAGAAAAATTTGCTATAAAGAAGTTTGTTAAACAGAAATCCAACTGTACTTATTATTTATTATGATTTTGCCAATTATCAAAAAAAGGCGCGTAGCCAAGAATTTGCCAAGGGCGCCAAAAACCTAGCTACGCCTCTGCTTGGGTCCATTGCTGGAGTTTTTGTTGGTGGAGTGGGCCATTTCTTCCTTCAGGAGCTGAGATGTCCTGTCTGTGCCTTCTTTTTTGGGTAGTAAAATTTAAAACACAGTAAAAAAGATAAGCATCAATCAATAACAGTGCACACAGCGCACACAAATGGAACTAACATGACACATGCAGGTGATACAAAGTTTAGATATAGAAACGAGCAGATTTCAGTGAAGGAGAAACACATTTCACTATAATAACGTTAAAACAGAATTACAGCTATTGATATTATTGCAAATACAATAAAATCAAATTTACTACCCATTTATTGCACTAACAGAATTGCATTAGCAGAAAAGCCCAATAAACTGGAAGCTGCAAATTGTTTTATGGTTGTGACCTCCAGAAATGTTTTTTAGAAAAATGTCACAGAAGTGTTCACAATTGATTTTTATAACTGAAGATGCAATTCTAATAAATGATGCAAGTGTAGTGCATTTTATTGATTTGAATCGGTTCTTCAAAATTTAATTCTATAAAGCAACTGATTCTAATGACCAGTGATAACTGTAACTGGCACTTACTGTATGCTGGTTTATTCAAATTTTTTATGATTATTTTATTTGTTTATTTTTGATTGATGCTGAAAAACTTTGCTTTCTTGCATCATTCAGCACATAACTGTTCCTCCCCCCCCCCCCAAATAAAATTGGTTTACTTCAAAAATAAAGTAATGACATTTTTAGATTAAACCAAAGAAGAGAAACAACTCACTCATTGAGACAAAAGCAGTCGATTACCCACAATTTGTTTTAGAATATATAAAATCTAAACAGTAATGCTTATTCCAGTTTTAACATCAAATTCTAAAATCTCAGCCCCAACAAGAAAAAATAAAATTCAGATGACAAATAGCTTATACCTGAAAATAAACAAAATAGACCCGGTGCATTTTAATTGAACCATTCTATATATATATATATGATAGACAAAAAAAAAAAAAAAAAAATATATATATATATATATATATATATACACATACATACACAGGAGGGCCTCGATTAACGCGATTAATTCATCCTGCGAGCGCAAAACAGAAACACGTTAATTGAATATAATAACCAATTGGAAAAATTATAATTGGTCCTTGACCTTCTGGAATGTCCATAAAGAATTTTAAAAATACCTTTTAAATAACTTTTTTAGCTGTATACAATGTAAAAGCTAATGAAAATAATTATGGAATTAAATGTTTATTGCATAAAACAGCAGTTCCCAAACTGCGCACCTCAGAATATTTTAAATTTTCGAGGGAAACACAGTGATACTCGACATCTGTCGGACACCGCGCGAACTACTAGCTCGAGGTAGTTCACAGTTTCAACATTTCTTATTAAGTTGTTTGGATCTAACTACTAAGCGAAACTGTTAGGTATTTCTTTTGGTCTGAATGCGCCTTTAAAATGTTACTGAGACACTAAGAGTGCCGTGAACTGAGAAAGTTTGGGAACCTCTGACATAAAATACACAATGAAGAAACGACTGTTGTGGAAATATCTGAACAGTGTTGACTTTCTCTTTTCATCAGTCAATTTTGGATAGCCGACAACAATCTTCTCTGGGCCCTGGCAAAATAAATATCACAGAGAACATCAAACCTTTTGTTTGAGGTTCTATGCGATACGAAAGATTTCATCTAATTCTTTTACCGTTATCTCCTTCGCGGTAACATTTTCATCTGGCTCATTTAAAAATTTGAATTTTTATGCAAGTGTGCATTGACTTTATTAACAGGAGACAAACAAGTAACACGTCTTCTTCCGATGGAACACACCGAGGCGGGCAGCAGGCAAACGTTTGTTTATTGACCGTACTACTTGCGGTAAGCTTAACGCGCGATTCAAATCGTTTTCAACTATCGCATAAAAAAAAAAAAAAAAAAAAAAAAAAAAGATCGCATTAACTGGAAATTTGCATCGTGTAAAGTGAAAAGTTGTATAATTTTTCAAATAGCATTAACTGAAATTCGCGTTAATCGAACTCGCGTTATGCGAGGCCTTCCTGTATATATGGTAGGCAAAAAAAATTTAGACTCACTGACTGATGTGCACCTCTCACATCAGTCAGTGAGTTGCACATTAATGGATATGTGTTAGTAATACATGTTAAGTGAATGCTGCTTATCAGTCCTTTCTTGTTGATCATGTATATTGACATAATTCAATATTTTATTTTTTTTTTGAGATGCAGATATATGTTGTATGTTTATTTTTGCAGAGCACCTGGAGCAAAAGGGCCAGTGAGCGATTATTACAGATGACTTCCAACAAGCCACTTATGGCACAAATAAGTGACAATGACAAGGTAATCAATCGTTTTATTTCAATTTTAAATAACTTTTGAAAATTTTATGCTTTCATACCATTGCATCTCATAAAAATTCACTAAAATTGATGATTGATAAATTTATTTATTATTGTTCTTGGTTTTTACATTATTTTTTATAATTGAATTCATTGCCTTGATCTGCTGTCCTTTGCAGTACATTTCTTCCATGTCAGTGTTTGCTTTCATCCATATGCTTTTTACTTTTTGAGACCCTATTTTCTGAATCACAAGCAGCTGCTTTGACTACTTTCAGTTTCATCATATTTTTGTCATCATGAGTCAAATTCTGAGAATGGAGTATAAAAGACAGGTAAAAAATTCCATTTTTTTTATTTTTCAGCATATTCATCCTGAAGTTCAGTATACTTATTGTATTTAATCTGCAGAGTTTAATCCTTCTAAAACAAATTCTTCTGATTGGGCATCAAACCAGATTCCTACTGCTGCTTTTCACTCTTCACCTTATTTAAAATGTGTTCCAACAAAATGACTTGAGGTTTCTGAATAAATAATTATTTTTGACCAGAACAGGGCTGTTACAAGGTGGAGTGTTTAATTTCCCAAATCCACATTCATAAGTTTTAGCCTGTGCAACTTGGGGTTTGTGGTTTGCGGTTTGCTGGATATTAATTTCTTCCACTTACCAACATAAAAAATTGAATTTAGAAAATTCATAAGACATCAGTATACAATTTTTTTTCTTCTTATATACATTAGGAATAACCTATTCTAGTAATACATTTTATATACTCAGAACTTTGGCCACCCCTCATACATATTATGATTAAACACAGAAACCTGCATATGTAGGAATTGTGATATGATATTAAAATTTTAAGACTTGTACTGTAATCACATATCACCTCTTTACTCCTAAACAGAGTTTATAAGGTAGTATTCCTGAGTTCATTCTTGCAGGAGGTCAATTTTTGAAATAAATTTCCAACTAGTACTGTGGAAATGGATAATTTGAATAAATTTGAAGAACATTTTGGCAAATTGGAAGGAATTGACAAATGAAAGGTTTTTTTTTTTTTTTTTTTTTTTGCGTGGGTGCTATATAGGCATTGCTGACTTTCATTGTATTGATAGTAATAAATTATATCTTTTTTTTTTTTATGTGAAACCCAAACATGAGAGGTATTAGAACCTATAGTACTTAGTACCATGCTTGGGTTGCAGGTTGAGAAGACGAAAGAAGATATTTGTTGACATTGGACTTGAACTTCTGTAGATTGTAATTTTCAGGAAATACGTATGAAGGAAGGTTGTTCCAGAAAACGGCAGTTGAATGAATAAATGAGGAAGATGAAAAGTTGGTTCTGTGAGTTTGAAGTTGGACAGTAAATGGATGTTGGCTGGTGGCGGCACGTGTTCGGACTGTTTTGAAAGAGAGAGTGGGAATTATAGAAGCCAATTCAGAAGAAGAGGCATGCAGCAGAAACAGTACGTCTATGAGAAAGCGAGTGGAGAGACTCTGTTAGAGATGAATCACTAGTTAACTTAACTGCCCTCTACTGAATGGAATCAAGAAGCCTGAGAGAGGTTTTGGGGGCACCACCCCAGGTGTGGGAACAATATTCCATGGCAGGGCGAATTAGCGATTAATACAGAGTGAGCAGCTGTTTGGAAGAAAAGTAACACCGAGATCGAAAGAGAAAACCAAGTTTTTTAGATGCAGAGAAAGCAATATTTGTACTGTGTTTGTGCCAAGAGAGATTAGTAGTAGTAGTAGTGGCACTTGATGCAAGAAAGCAAGTGTAGGAGCTTATGCAGCATCAGCCAAAAAAAAAAAAAAAAAAATCACACCATACCCTCCAATTGCCTGTCCAGTTCCTCCTTAAATTTATTTAACCTATCAACTTCCACAACGACAGATGGAAGTTTGTTCCAGCAATTAACCACCCGCTGGCTAAAGGCAAATTTCCGCACATCTATTCTACATCTATCCTTTCTTAATTTGAACTTATGTCCCCGTAGGTTCGTATTCTGAACAAGTGGGAGGATCCCATCAGAATTCAGCGTGCTCAACCCATTCAAGGCCTTATAGACCTCAATCAGATCACCGCGCAGGTGCCTAGTCTCCAGCCACTGCAATTTGCAGAACTTAAGCCTCTCTTGGTAAGAGGATCCCTTCATTCCCCTCACCAATCGTGTTGCTCTTCTCTGTACACGCTCAAGCAAATCTACATCCTTCCTAAAATGAGGCCTCCAGACCTGTACGCAGTACTCAAGGCGTGGCCTGACCATTGCCTTATACAGAGGGACAATCACCTCCTTTTCCCTGCTAGCAAAATTCCTATATATCATTGACAAAACCCCATGACCTGCCCTAGCAGCCTGTCTACATTGCTCAGAAAACTTCATATCTGACTGCACAATTACTCCCAGGTCTTTTTCATATTCTACCACCTTAAGTGTAGTACCACACAGTTGGTACGTTTCTCTGGGGTTACTTCTACCCATATGCAGTACTTTGCATTTGTCAAGGTTAAACTTCAGTTGCCACTTCTTAGCCCATCTGCCCAAATTATCTAGATCCTGTTGCAGTAGCACACTGCCATTACTGTCATTAACAACCCTGCCAACCTTCGTGTCATCTGCAAACTTTGACATTAAGCCTGATATACCTTCATCAATATCATTGATAAATATACAAAACAACAGTGGACCCAACACCGAACCCTGTGGGACTCCACTAATAACATTAGTCCACGAAGAGCAGCACCCATTGATTACCACCCTCTGTCTTCTCCCACTTAACCATCCTTTTATCCATTGTAGCAACTTACCCTTAATACCATTCTGCTCCAATTTGTACAGTAGTCTTCCATGCGCAACAGTGTCAAAAGCTTTCCTGAAATCCAAGTATATGATATCAAAATTATTTTTTGCATCCAGTTCCTTTGTGACCACATCATAATAACCAATCAAATTTGTCAGACAAGACTTTCCCTTAACAAACCCATGCTGTGTGTCTGAATTATTGCTGCAGTCTTGTCTAGATGATCCTGCAATGCATCTTTAACCAGTGACTCCATTATTTTACCCGGAACAGAAGTTAAACTAACTGGTCTGTAATTATTCGTGTCACCCTTCGAACCTCCTTTGTGAATTGGGGATACATTTGCACATCTCCAGTCCGTGGGAACCTCCCCTGAATCCAAGGATGCTCTCATAATTATGGCTAAGGGTTTGCTTAGTTGCTTTGCCGCCTCCTTTAATATAACTGGATAGATCCCATCCGCCCCAGGTGCCTTTCTTATGTTTAACTTCAACAATTTCTTCTCCACTTTGCTCTCAGTTATTACAAAATCATTAAGCACACTGCTACAATTTGATAACCTTCTTCCATTTTCAAACTGTAATGATTCCTCACGTGTGAATGTAGATGCAAAATACTCATTCAGTTTGTTTGCTATCTGAGCAGGATCATCAACAGTCGAACCATCGATGTCAAGTGGACCAATCATATTCAGCCCCTTCCTTTTAGAGTTTATATAAGTAAAGAAATCCTTGCTGTTTTTCTTAGCATCTTTTGCCAAAGATTTCTCGTAATCCGCCTTTGCCTGCCGAACCTCCTTTGTGACCTGATTACAGACTAGCTTATATCTGCTACAGGCTTCTGCGTCGCCTGATAATTTATATGCATCCCATGCATTTTTCTTCTCTGTCACGAGTCTCATTAGTTCATTTGATAACCATTTAGGCCTAAACCTTGAACAATATTTCTTCATCGGTATGAAAAGTCTAGTAGCTTCCACGATTAATTCCTTGAATGCTTCCCACTTAGAATTTACTGTTTGTAACATCGTCAGTCGATCCCACTGTGCAGAATTTAAAAACTGTCTGAGACCACTGTACTCCCCTTTACGGAAGCAAAAACCCTTTCCTTTACCCCTGACGGTAGTTACCTCTTTGAGTAAATCCCACTTCAGCACACTGTGATCACTGCCACCTAGTGGTTCCTTTATCTGCAAATTCTTAATACACGAATGATCACTGCTGATAACCAGATCAAGAGTATTACTTTCTCTGGTTGCCTCTCGAACATGCTGCTGCAGAAAACAATCATCCAATAAATCCACAAAAGTCTGACTAGTGTGTGAGTGACCAACCCACAAGTTCCAGTCAATATCTGGGAAGTTAAAATCCCCCATTATAAGACATTCTGATTTACTGGCCCACTCTATTTCTCCGTACAATTGTTCATTGTACTCATTTTGCCTAGAATAGAAATCTGAGTGTCACTAAAGATAAGCATAGGAGCAGAAGAATCCTTTTTGCGAGATATAAGACAAGACTGAGCTTTAGAAGGGTTGAAATCAACAATGTTGTCTTTGCCCCACTGAAGAATTACATGAAGATTGGCATTTAAGGAATTGGTAGCAGATTTTCGAGAAAGTGAAGTTGATTGAGAAGGGCAAGGTTTCTTAAAATGGAAAGTGGAATGCACTGTGCCATCATCGGCAAAACTATGGATAGGATTTCCAGTCAATGGAAGGTCATTAATATACAAGAGGAAAAGAGTGGGGGAAAGAACTGAACCTTGGGAGACACCAACATTAGTGGAGAAGTTAGAAGACAGAGAGCCATCTACCATCACCCTCAGTGAGCGATCAGAGAGAAAACTGGATAACCAATTACTAAAAACAGTTGGCAAACCGTTGGTAAGATGGAAGCTTGTTTAGAAGACCTTTATGCCAAACACGATCAAAAGCCTTTGAAATGTCAAGAGCAACTACTTGTGTTTCACCAAATCTTTCCATTGAATTGGTCCATAAATGGGTAACATAAGCCAAAATATCGCCAGTGGATCGACACTGACACAATCCATACTGGCGATCGTTTATCAGACGGAAGGTTTCTAGGTAGTTTAAGAGTTGGCGGTTAATTGATTTCTCCATTACTTTAGAAAGAGTAGAAGTAATTGCAATTGGACGATAATTGGATGGGACGGATTTGTCACCCTTTTTAGGAACTGGCTGGATATGAGCAAATTTCCAAGCAGAAGGAAAAGCACCTTTGGAATAAGAAAGTGAAAAAAGGCGGCAAAGAATAGGAGTAAGTTCAGGAGCACAGGTTTTGAGAACAAGTGGAGAAATACCATCAGGACATGGAGCATTCTTAGCATCAAGATTCATCAAAATCCTTTTGACAGAAGACCACAGGAGGCATTGAATGGAGCGTGTTGAGAATGGTGGGAGATGTTTTACCAAGATCATTAATACATGAGCTGGAAGAAAAATGGGATGCTAGCAGGTCAGCTTTATCCTTGGCTGAAGTGACAAGAGAACCATCTGGTTTGGACAGAGGTGGGAGCAGAGATGGGCAAAACTTGCAACCAGTAGCTTTGGCAAGAGACCAGAATGCTCGGCTACCATTAGGGCAAGAAGCAAGTTTTCTACTCTTAACCTGTTCAAACTGAAGTTTGGACTGATTAATAACTGCTTTACAATTGTTGCGAGCTTTGGTGTAGGCAGAAAATGAAACTGAAGAACTAGAAACAAGTCAATTACGATATGCAACGTTCTTCCTTTGAACAGCCTTAGCACATTTATTGGAAAACCAAGGTTTAGATAAAGGATGAGATTTTAAAGTGGAGTGTGGGATAAAGGAATCCATTCCTGCAAGAATAATTTCACTGACACGATCTGAGCAAACGTTGACACCAGAAGTTTTGAAACAGTAATCCGACCAAGGAAAAGAAGAAAAGAAATCTCGCAGGTCATCCCATTTTGCATTCTTGTAATCCCAAACAACACAAGGTTGGGAATAGCCATGAGATAAAGGTTCCATTGGAGAAGAAACAATCACCAAGTTGTGATCTGAAGTGCCTAAAGGACCTCTCACTTCGACCGTGTACTTAGAAGGATTGTTTGTGTTGTATTCTTGTAGGTAAATGAACAATCTGTGCTAGGTCATTAGTAATTGCAAAAGCCTCAGCATCTCGACCTGCTGGGTCAGTGTGACTAGAAAACGGAAGTCAGCTTGAGTTGTGAACATTAAAATCACCAAGGAAAATTATCTCACTCTTAGGAAAGTTGGACTGGAGAAAGTCAAGTTGCAAAGAGAGGAAGTCAAAGAGCTCCAAATGATTAATGGAGTTGGGAGAACAGTAGAGACAACAGATGAATTTGACACAATGAGGTAGAGAGATTTTGAGCCAGAGAAGATCAAAGAGAGGAGATTCCAAATTGCCAAGTCTCTGACAGGGAATATCAGAACAGACATATGCACAAGTACTACCTTTGAGGCGAAAGGAATCATACAGCGAATAATTTGGGCATTGAGATGAGCAGTAGTTGAATCAACCAATAACTGAGATTCTGTCAGAAAAAGTACATGGGGTTTGGCAGACTGCAAGTGGACATCGTTGAGATTAGAATTGAGACCACATATATTTGTGAAATGAATTAGGAAGTCCTTGGGAGGTTTAGATCTTTTCGCAGATAAGCTTGCTCTATTAGTTTGACAATTCATGGTGTATTCAATAGTAAGAAAAAGTGGGTGAGAAATGCTGCATGAAGTAATGAAATTTTTGGATATTGTGTACACATGGTAAGAATATACCCAGATCCTTGACATAACGTGGCGTCAACAATGCTCCTCGCATACACACTACTCGGACTCCCTCCAGTCACTATCTGGCAGAGTAGAGGTAGCAAGATTATACACTAGCTGATCCAGAAGCCTTCTAGAGAGTTACCAATAGGTTCGGTCCAGTGTACTAACTAGTGGCCGGCCTGCGAACACCGTTTTAAAGCTGTACCCTCGAAATGTAAGGAATATTGAATCTCGCCATAACGTTCATCATAACCTCAAAAGTCATAAATCATACTGCATGATGGAAGAGATAGGGAAGGGTTGACGAGAACTTAGCTCTAGAGACTAAACATGGGTTCCACCACTTCAAGCCTCCAATAAGCAAAGTGGTGGTATTTCACCGGTTGATGAGAGTCATCTACCACCTAGTACTGCCTGGTAACGTAGAGGAGCGGCATTCCTCCATGTGGTGTGGGCGCCACACCTCGACTCCTGCTTGCGTTGGTTCACACCTGAGTGGTGACCCACTATGTACTTGTGCGTGGAGGTTATACCCAGGATTACTAACAGTTCCACCATCATGAAGGTGCAAGCAGAGGATTTGGCTGTCACAGACCATCCGGACTTTGCCGAAATTGGGTCCACTTGACTTGAGTGTCACCCGAATATCAGTTCAATCAACGTTTTAGACTCCCAGGTAGCAAGTACAGCTTGTCTGGCATATCTGAGAAAATGTCTGTGACAACCTCAAGGACCAATCTTGTGGCAGAGAACCCAGCAAACGACAAACTTTGTTTAATTTCTGGAAAAATGTTTTGGGTTTTTGAATTCTGATTGGAACCCCAATATTCCACGATTTTTTAGATAGATTGTAATACTTATTGTATGTAATTTTTTAGTTACATACAATATTAATTTAATAAAAACTAATATTAATAAGTTTAATAAAAAATTAAATATTTAAAAATGACGAGGCAATTACCCAAAGCCCAAGTGTGCAGCTAAACATTTCGGGTACTTAAGATCTATAGCAACCCTTTCGCCCTTCTTTTTATTGCCAACTGAAGATGAATCTATCAAAGTCCGTCGTTCTCGACTATTGGCATTATTCCTTTTTTAATTTCAGATATTTTTATTTTATTTATACAGCTTTGTAGGACGATATGGTGCCCCCCTCCTCCTCTAGACTAAGTTTTTCAGTTACTCTTTTTAAATTATGCTTTCCTTATCACGATCTTTAATCTCCGTTTTTAGTTTAACCAATGATTTCTCGCACTACTGTTTCGTGATTCATATTTTTATATTGGCATTGAATAATGGCATCTTCATTATTATTCAATAATACCTTCTGTAAGACCATTAGAACCATTGATATATCATATGGGTGAGTTCTGTGAATAACTTGAACTAGAAGGAAACACAATTCCAAGTTCTGGAATAGAACCTCTCAGATTCTCATAGTAGCATTACTATCCATAAAAGTAGAATATACATGGTGGCACAAGACTAGGTAGGTTCTCTCGTGCAGTAACTCAGGTAAAAAAAAAAATAAATAAAGAATTAAGAGAAATTATGGATTTTTATCTTTATATATCGAGGATTTAGTGTCAGACAACATTAACTACAAAATCATTTTGTAGTAAACGTTTTTGTAATTAACCAAGAAAAAGTCATTTGACATTTTTTTTGTTTACTGGAAATGTGCTTATAGCCCAAGGTAACTTGTAAACTGCTAGAGAAATACATTTCTATGACAAAGTTTTTGCTTTCGTAAAGGCGACTACGGAGGTGAGACAGTATTTAAATTCTATACGGCGGGACGTCTGGGTGCGAGGTTAGCCAGTGCGGACATTGCTCCTTAAAGCTCTTCAAACAGAGAAGTTTTTCCTGATTTATTTTCTGCTTTATTAGTTTAAATTGTCATATTAACTTATTTTCTAGAGTAGCTTTATATTCCTAGTTACGATACTTAGTTTAAAGTTTAACTTAGACAGAGATTTTGTAGATATTACTTAGTATCGGTAACGGTATCAAATCCACGTGTCACAAACCAAATTTTTTTTTTTAATCAAATTTAGTCGATTTATTAACCAACTGTTATATCAAATTATCTTCTATAAGTAGATTATAGACCTAGTCAGGATCCTTAGTTTATTCTAAATTGAGATAGCGAGATTTGGAAGCTAATCAATACTTACGAGTCCTTAGAAATACCGTTCGTGAATTCCCGCCATTTTTACACGATAGCATAAGCTTAGTGTCGTATAGTGCATAATATAATATTGTCAATTAATCAGTAAATCTATTAATCTTGATAAACTTTATTGTCAATTAAATTGTACTTTTAACTCTATATATATATATATATATAACGACTTAATCTAACAAATAATTAATACATAACTATAGTGGTACACGTGATACGGAAGTTGTATAAAGGGAACTCGTAGAAAACACTAGATACCGAAAAAAATATATATATAACATAACTGTTTTGGGATATAACTTAAGGATTTAATTTTTGTTTTGAATTTTATTGAATTAAATCGGAATCATGACTCTGACCAGAGCAGCAAAGCAAAAGGCTCAAGCTAATGCGAGTGCTGTGGTTCAGGGGAGAACTGAGGGGGGCAGTTGCCCTCTGAATCACAGTCTATTAAAATGCACTGTTTGCTTGATGTTTGCGGAGCAGTCGGGTACGGGACATGATACTGCCAAGGGGGATGTCTTTGTGTGTGCACGATGTAAGGAGTGCAAGGAAATCAGGCGACAACTCAGCGTTGTTATGGGCCTTTATGAGAGCTTGAAGGACGGTGGATGCCCTCGAAGGAAATAAATTGAGGGGCCCATCAAGCTCTCAGCTGCCCACATCAACGCCAGAGCTTGCACTTGGTCATCAGGCAACACAGAAGCAGCCCCCTAGGCAAAATGCGCTGGTCCCACAGGAACTAGTAGTTGTTGGTGACTCTATTGTCAGGGAAACGGGGAACATCCTTTGTAAAAAGGATAGGTGGAATAGGACCAGGGTATGTCTGCCAGGGGCAAAGGTTGATGACGTTGTAGAGCGGATATCATCTTTTAAGGGCACAAAAGGTGATATAGTTGTACACGTTGGCACTAATGATATTAAGAGTAGGAGACCGGCGGAATTACTTAGCAAGTACAGGTCACTGTTGAAAAAAAGCCGTGAATTAGGGTTGAACTTGAAAGTGTCTGCAATTCTGCCCAGACACGATAGGAGGGAGTATATGATGAGAGCCTTGTCGATCAATTCGGCCCTGGAGGGATTGTGCAAGGCTCAAGGGGTAGAATTTTTTTCAGCCTGGACTGTACTTGTTAACAGGAGAGATTGCTTCTACAGGGATGGGATACACTTAAATAGAAAGGGTGCAAGAATTTTTGCTGATGCTGTCGAGGCAGTGTTAGGTGGGTCGGAAAACTGCTAGTTGGGGGGGATACAAGGACTAATAGATTAACAGTAGCCAGTGGCAGAGGTGGAAGTGATTCTTGCACTGCTTCTATTGAAATGAGCAGAAGTCTGAAAAACAAGATGCAGGATATTTCAGAGACTGCTGGTAGTCATTGCGGTACAAGTAAACACATGGGTTGTGTTAGGGTAGCTAAGAATAGAAACAGGTGCATGTATACCTGCGTGTACACCAATGCTAGGAGTTTGGTAAATAAATTTGATGAATTTGAGGTATTGCTCAAAACATCAAAGGCAGATATTGTTGGGATATCAGAGACGTGGTGTCACACAGATATAAGTAATGCGGAACTGGAATTTGGGGAATACAATGTGTATAGAAAGGATAGACAGGACAGGAGGGGAGGAGGGGTTATGCTATTAATTAAGAAACACATAAAGTCCAAGGAAGTGAAGCCAGTCGACATCGATGGACAGGGCAGCGTCGAGTCAGTTTGGTGTGACATAAGCATAGGGAAATCAAAATTGAGAGTAGGAGTGTGCTATAGGCCTAATGACTCTGATGAGTATAATAAGATATTGTACAGGGAAATAGAGTGGGCCAGTAAATCAGAGAGTCTTATAATGGGGGACTTTAATTTCCCAGATATTGACTGGAATTTGTGGGTTGGTCACTCGCACACTAGCAAGGCTTTTGTGGATTTATTGGATGATTGTTTTCTACATCAGCATGTTCGTGAGGCAACAAGAGGGAGCAATACTCTTGATCTGATTATCAGTAGTGATTCTTCATGCATTAAGAACCTGCAGATAAATGAACCACTAGGTGGCAGTGATCACAGTGTGTTGAAGTGGGATTTACTCAAGGAGGTAACTACCATCAGAGGTAAAGGAAGGGTTTTTGTTTTCGTAAAGGCGACTATGATGGTCTGAGACAGTATTTAAATTCTATACAGTGGGACCAACTGATGATGTTACCAACAGCAAACTCAAAATGGGAAGCATTCAAGGAACTAATCTTGGAGGCTACCAGGCTTTACATACCAACTAAGAAATATTGTTCAAGGTTTAGGCCTAAATGGTTGTCAGATGAACTAATGAGACATGTGGCAGAGAAGAAAAATGCATGGGATACATACAAATTAATGGGTGACATGGAAGCCTATGATAGATATAAGTTGGTCTGTAACCAAGTCACAAAGGAGATTAGGCAGGCAAAGGCAGACTATGAAAAATCCTTGGCAAAGGATGCAAAGAAAAACAGAAAAGAGTTCTTTACATACTTGAACTCGAAAAGGAAAGGGATGAATCAGATTGGTCCACTGGATATTGATGGTTCAACAGTTGAGGATCCTGCTCAGGTGGCTAACAATCTAAACGAGTATTTTGCATCTACATTCACGCATGAGGAGTTATTCAGGAAGGAGAATGATGTAGGTAAAGTAAACATTGGCAGTGAGCTGGATGATTTTGTAATAACTGAGAGGAAAGTGGAGGAGAGATTGTTGAGGACAAACATAAAAAAGGCACCTGGGGTGGATGGGATCTATCCAGTTATATTAAAGGAGGCAGCAAAGGAAGTAAGCAAACCCTTAGCCATAATTATGAGAGCTTCCTTGGACTCAGGGGAGGTACCTATGGACTGGAGATGTGCAAATGTGACCCCAATTCACAAAGGAGGTTCAAAGGCTGACACAAGTAATTATAGACCTGTTAGTTTAACTTCTGTTCCAGGTAAATTAATGGAGGCACTGGTTAAAGAAGCACTGCAGGATCATCTAGACAAGAATTCAGTTATAGCTCAGACGCAGCATGGTTTTGTTAAGGGCAGGTCTTGCCTGACCAATTTGATTGGATACTATGATGTAGTCACAAAAGAACTGGATGCAGGGAATAACTTTGATATTATATATTTGGATCTTAGAAAGGCTTTTGATACTGTTGCACATGGAAGACTGCTGCACAAATTGGAGCAGTGTGGCATTGGAGGCAAATTGCTGCTATGGATAAGGGGATGGTTGAGTGGCAGAAGACAGAGAGTGGTAATCAATGGACACTGCTCAATGTGGACTAATGTTATTAGTGGAGTTCCTCAAGGTTCAGTGTTGGGTCCGTTGTTGTTTTCGGTGTTTATGAATGATATTGATGATGGGATATCAAGTTTAATGTCCAAGTTTGCAGATGATACAAAGGTTGGCAGGGTCGTTAAGGACAATACTGACGCTATGCTGCTGCAACAGGATCTGGAAAGGTTGAACAGATGGGCTGAGAGGTGGCAAATGAGGTTTAACATCGACAAATGTAAAGTGCTGCATATGGGAAACAGTAACCCCAGAGCAACGTATCAACTCTGCGGTACTACACTGACAGTGGTGGAGAATGAAAAGGACCTGGGGGTAATTGTGCAGGCAGATATGAAGTTCTCTGAGCAGTGCAGACGAGCTGCAAGAGTAGCTCATGGTGTCTTGTCAATGATATACAGGAATTTTTCTAGCAGGGATAAGGAGGTGATTATTCCCTTGTATAAGGCAATGGTAAGGCCACATCTTGAGTACTGTATACAGGTCTGGAGGCCTCATTTCAAGAAGGATGTAGAGCTGCTGGAACGGGTACAGAGAAGGGCAACAAGATTAGTAAATGGAACAAAGGGTTGCTCTTACGAAGAAAGGCTTAAGTTTTGCAAATTACAGAGTCTGGAGACTAGGCACCGGCGAGGTGATCTGATAGAGGTGTATAAGGCTTTGAATGGTTTGAGCATGCTCAATGCCAATGGGATTCTTTATCTTTCTCAGAATAATCACCTCAGAGGGCATAAATTCAAATTGAGGAAGGACGGATGTCGGATAGATGTGCGGAAATTTGCCTTTGGCCAGCGGGTGGTTGGTTGGTGGAACCGACTTCCATCACTTGTTGTTGAAGTTGATAGCCTAAACAAATTTAAAGCTCAACTGGACAGGTATTTCGAACGAACGGAGGGGTGAAATGGGAGAGGGTTTTTTTTTTTTTTTTTTTTTTTTGGCTGATGCTGAATAAGCTTGCTTTCTTGCATCATATGCCTCTGCTAATGCTAATGCTAATGATATGCATTGTTATTTGTATAAAGTTGTCTGAAAACAAAAATGCACTGCTTGCATGATGTTCATGGAGCAATCGGGTACGGGACGTGATATTGCCATGGGGGATGTCTTTGTGTGTGTGTGTGTGTGTGCGCGCGCGCGCGCGATGCAAGGAGTGTAACGAAATCAGGTGACAACTCAGCGTTGTTATGGGCCTATATGAGAGCTTGAAGGACAGGGTAGATGCCCTCAAAGGATTTAAAGTGAGGGGGCCATTCAAGCTCTCAGTGCCCACATCAACGCCAGAGCTTGCACTTGGTCATCACGCAACACAGCGGTAACCCCCAAGGCAGAATGTGCTAGTCCCACAGGAATTAGTAGTTGTTGGTGACTCTATTTTCAGGGAAACAGGGAACATGCTTTGTAAAAGGGATAGGTGGAACAGGACCAGGGTATGTCTGCCACGGGCAAAGGTTGATAACGTTGTAGAGCGGATATCATCTTTTAAGGGCACAAAAGGTGATATAGTTGTACACGTTGGCACTAATGACATTAAGAGTAGGAGACTGGCAGAAATACTTAACAAGTACAGGTCACTGTTAAAAAAGCCGTGAATTAGGGTTGAATTTGAAAGTGTCTGCTCAGACACAATAAGAGGGAGTATATGATGAGAGCCTTGTCGATCAATTCGGCCCTGGAAAGATTGTGCAAGGCTCAAGGGGTAGAATTTTTTTCAGCCTGGTCTGTACTTGTTAACAGAAGGGACTGCTTCTACAGGGATGGGATACACTTAAATAGAAAGGGTGCAAGAATATTTGCTGATGCTATCGAGGCAGTGTTAGGTGGATCGGAAAACTGCTAGCTTGGGGGGGGGGGAAACAAGGACTAATAGGTTAACAGTAGCTACTGTTAATCTATGAGAGATGAAAGTGATTCTTGCACTGCTTCTATTGGAATGAGCAGAAGCCAGGAAAACAAGATGCAGGATATTTCAGAGACTGCGGTACAAGTAAACACGTAGGTTGTGTTAGGGTAGCCAAGAAAAAGAACAGGTGCATGTATACTTGCGTGTACACCAATGCTAGGAGTTTGGTAAATAAATTTGATGAATTTGAGGTATTGCTCAAAGCATCAAAGGCAGATATTGTTGGGATATCAGAGACAGAGTGTCACACAGATATAAGGAATGCAGAACTGGAATTTGGGGAGTACAACGTCTACAGAAAGGATAGACAGGATAGAAAGGGAGGAGGGGTTATGCTATTAGTTAAGAAACGCATAAAATCCAAGGAAGTGAAGCCAGTCGACATCGCTGGACAGTGCAGTGTCCTAAGCCTAAGCATTGGGAAATCAAAATTGAGAGTAGGAGTGTGCTATAGGCCTAATGACTCTGATGAGTATAATAAGAAACTGTACAGGGAAATAGTGGGCCAATAAATCAGAGAGTCTTCTAATGGGGGATTTTAATTTCCCAGATATTGACTGGAATTTGTGGGTTGGTCACTCACACACTAGCAAAGCTTTTGTGGATTTATTGGATGATTGTTTTCTACCTCAGCACGTTAGGGAGGCAACTAGAGGGATTTGATTATCAGTAGTGATTCTTCATGCATTAAGAATCTGCAGATAGAGGAACCACTAGGTGGCAGTGATCACAGTGTGCTGAAGTGGGATTTACTCAAAGAGGTAACTACCATCAGGGGTAAAGGGAAGGGTTATTACTTTCGTAAAGGCGACTACAATGTTTTGAGACAGTATTTAAATTCTATACAGTGGAACCAATTGATGATGTTACCAACAGCAAGTTCAAAATGGGAAGCATTCAAAGAACTTACCTTGGAAGCTACTAGGCTTTACATACCAACTAAGAAATATTGTTCAAGGTTTAAGCTTAAATGGATGTCAGGTGAACTAATGAGACATATGGCAGAGAAGAAAAATGCATGGGATACATATAAATTAACATGTGACACAGAAGCCTATGATAGATATAAGTTGATCTGTAACCAAGTTACAAAGGAGGTTAGGCGGGCGAAGGCAGATTACGAGAAATCTTTGGCAAGGGATGCAAAGGAAAACAGCAAAGAGTTATTTACTTATGTAAACTCTAGAAGGAAGGGGAATGAATCAGATTGGTCCACTTGGTATCGATTGTTACACTGTTGATGATCCTGCTCAGGTAGCTAACAAACAAAATGAATTTTGCATCGACATTCACACATGAGGAGTTATTAAGCGAGAGGAATGCCAGAGGTGTATTCAACTCTGGCAGTAAGCTAGATAATCTTGTAATAACTGAGAGTAAAGTGGAGGAGAAATTGTTGAAGATGAACACAAGAAAGGCACATAGGGTGGATGGGATCTATCCAGTTATATTAAAGGAGGCAGCAAAGGAAGTAAGCAAACCCTTAGCCATAATTATGAGAGCTTCCTTGGACTCAGGGGAGGTACCCAAGGACTGGAGATGTGTGCCAATGTGACCCCAATTCACAAAGGAGGATCAAAGGCTGACACAAGTAATTATAGACCTGTGAGTTTAATTTCTGTTCCAGGAAAATTAATGAAGGTACTGGTTAAAGAAGCACTGCAGGATCATCTAGACAAGACTTCAGGTATAGCTTGGACACAGCATGGTTTTGTTAAGGGGAAGTCTTGCCTCACCAATTTGATTGGATACTATGATGCAGTCACAAAAGAACTGAATGCAGGGAATAACTTTGATATTATATACTTGGATCTTAGAAAGGCTTTTGATACTGTTGCACATGGAAGACTGCTGCACAAATTGGAGCAGTGTGGCATTGGAGGCAAATTGCTGCTATGGATAAAGGGGTTGTTGAGGGGGAGAAGACAAGAGTGGTAATCAATGGACACTGCTAATCGTGGACTAATGTTATTAGTGGAGTCCCTCAGGGTTCAGTGTTGGTTCCATTGTTGTTTTCTGTATTTATAAATAATATTGATGATGGTATATCAAGCTTAATGTCCAAGTTTGCAGATAATACAAAAGTTGGCAGGGTTGTTAAGGACACTACTGATGCTATGCTGCTGCAACAGGATCTGGAAAGGTTGAGCAGATGGGCTGAGAGGTGGCAAATGAAGTTTAATATTGATAAATGTAAAGTACTACATATGGGAAACAGCAACCCCATAGTATCAACTCTGTGGTACTACACTGACAGTGGTAGAGAATGAAAAGGACCTGGGGGTAATTGTGCAGGCAGATATGAAGTTCTCTGAGCAGTGCAAATGGGCTGCAAGAGTAGCTCATTGTGTCTTATCAATGATATACAGGAATTTTTCTATCAGGGATAAAGAGGTGATTATTCCCTTGTATAAGGCAATGGTCAGGCCACACCTTGAGAAGGATGTAGAGCTGCTAAAACAGAGAAGTACAGAGAAGGTCAACAAGTTTAGTGAATGGAACAAAGGATTGCTCTTACGAAGAAAGGCTTAAGTTTTGCAAATTACAGTGTCTGGAGACTAGGCACCGGCGAGGTGATCTGATAGAGGTGTATAAAGCCTTGAATGGTTTGAGCATGCTCAATGCTGATAGGATTCTGCCTCTTGGTCAGAATAATCATCTGAGAGGGCAAAAATTCAAGTTGAGGAAAGACAGATGTAGGATAGATGTGTGGAAATTTGCCTTTAGCCAATGGGTAGTTGGTTGGTGGAACAGACTTCCATTCCTTGTTGTGGAAGTTGATAGCCTAAATAAATTTAAGGCTCGGCTGGACAGGTATTTCGAACGAATGGAGGGGTGAAGGGGAAGTTTTTTTTTTTTTTTTTTTCTGCCTGATGCTGCATAAGCTTGCTTTCTTGCATCATATGCCACTACTAATACTAATGCTAAAGTAAATCTCATCAGTACACTGTGATCACTGCTACTTAGTACTTCCTTTATCTGTAAATTCTTAATGCATAAATAATCACTGCTGATAATCAGATCAAGAGTGTTACTCCCTCTTGTTGCCTCTTTAATATGCTGCTGTAGAAAACAATCATCCAGTAAATCCACAAAAGCCTTGCTAGTGTGTGAGTGACCTACCCACAAGTTCCAGTTTATATCTGGGAAGTTAAAATCCCCCATTATAAGACACTGATTTACTGGCCCACTCTTATTTCTTTGTATAATTGTTCATTGTACTCGTCAGTCATTAGGCCTATAACAAACTCCTACCCTCAGTTTTGCTTTCCTAGTGCTTATGTCACATCAGACTGACTGAGTCCATCTCTATCACTGGATGCATTTCCTTAGATTTTGTGTTTCTTAACTAACAGCATAACCCCTCCTCCTTTCCTATGCAGTCTATCCTTTCTGTACACATTGTACTCCCCAAATTCCAATTCTGCATCCCTTATATGTGATGCAGAATTGGAATTTGGATGTCTTAACCAGCACTTCAAATTCATCAAATTTGTTTACTACATTCCTAGCATTGGTGTAAATGCAAGTATACATGCACCTGTTCTTACTCTTAGTTACTCTAACATGTCCAGGTATTTACTTGTTTCATGACGCCCCAGCAACTGGCTTTCTGGGCTGCTGCTCATTCCAATAGAAGCAGTGCAAGAATCATTTCCACCTCTGCCTGCAGCTACTGTTAACCTCTTAGTCTCTGAATCCCGTCCCCCAAACTAGCAGTTTTCCAACCCACCTAACATGGCCTAGATAGCAGCAGTTTGTTAACAGTAATCAAAGATTTTAAGTTAGTCTGATTATAGGTAAATGCATTAATTGACAGTACTTGGTCTACATTTGTGTGATCTTGGTAGATCACACATGATCTACTAAAATCATGTACTTGGTCTTTAGTATATGCAGTGTTTCTACCTTGATTTTACCTATAGTAGTAATGTGTCCATGTTTTGTGTTATTTATTTGTGCCCTTGTATAAAGAAGAGTAAAGGGCACCTTACACTGACTTGTGAGGTGGGGTATACATACCCTGAAGCAATTAACTGACCTTGTTAGTCAAGAACTTAAACAGCATAAATAATTAAATTTTTAATATATTGATATGTTAAATGTCAACATATTAGTTGTGGTATATTGCTAGTATCCACATATAGTTTTCAGTTATCATATGATTGATGTATTGATTTTATTGTTATTATTTACCAGCACCAGTTAGCATGAAAGCAGCAAAGCCAGTTGTGTTGCCAAGCATCACAGATTTTTTCTCTGTTCATAGAATACCAAATTTGTTTCTTCTAGTCAAAGTTTTGTTTGACAAAGAAACTTTTCAGCATTTCAAAGGTGGCAATAGCCTTTGCAGTTTCCGGAAAGTGCTTGCAATATAGGAATTCTTTCTGATAGTCGCAGTATCCCCATAATGGGCAAAAACCAAGAGCTGGTGTTACTAAAGTGAGAGATGTCATTAATTTCATCCAGTTGTATACTGAAGGGAAATGGTGTAGGTGACACTTCTGCCATGTGATCAAAATATTAGAAGAAATGGCCGTAATTCTGTTGTGGATGCCATTTGACAGAGGAACTGCTTCAGTTTCATCAAGGTCTCTCCACTCATGTGGCCTCAGTTAATTAATTTTCCTCATGAGTTGTATGACTTGCATTAGTTATTAAATTGGAAGAATGTTTCTGAATGCCATTTCACCTGTTCTGACTGAAAGACAAATCTATAATAAAGTGTTTCCATATTCTGATTGCTAAGAGTTAGCTTGTATGTTACTTTTGTTAGTGATTTATTGTGTTTTGACATTATTTACTTTAACCAATTTAATTATTATTTATGAGTAATTTTCATATTATTATTAAAAGTTAATTTTTATCCTCTAAATTTTGGATATGGTGGCTTTATTTCATTATATTAATTTGGGATTTATTTATTTATTAGGATGTTTTATCAGTTTATCTTTGTGATACAAGTGGTGAAGATGATATTCATATAAATGATGAATTAGTAAATGAAGGGCTTGCTGAGTTTACTTCTCCTAATGGACTTTCAAATGGAGTACAGGAAGAGGTGAGAGTATTTGGACTTGAGTAACTACTTTAGATCAACATGATAGTTAACAATTGAAAGAGGTGTCCATGTGTGTATGTAGCTGTAAGACAGTTTAATTGAATAACGAGCAGAATGTATATATATAATTTGAGAGTACTTGTTTACATTTTGTAATTTAAATACAGAAATATGCACTTAAGCAATCAGTCAATCAAAAATCAAATTATAATAGCATTATTTTCACCAGCTCTAATAACAAAGGTACTTTTTCTAGCCATATTTAATCTGTCATCAAGCATGATGTCTAATATAATGAGTGAGCTGGTTGAACTATTATTGAGTCCCCTTTTTGAACACTCAGTTCGATTATTTATGAATATTCAGATTAATGTTTTCACAAGCTGAGTGGTAGTATGGGATGATTTTCATGTAAAAAAAATTTGGAAGCTTATAAAACAACTATGTATGAATATTTCTCATTGTATCGTTTATTTTTATCCCCCCCACTGAATAATACACTATTGAAATTGAGTATCGTATTCATTATGTCATAATTATTGTTTAAAAAATGTATTTTGATAACACATGTCACATGGGATTATTCATTGATAGTTGGATACCTTTAATGTTTTGAAGATTCAACCGGGTATTTGATAGTAGGATCTATTTGATGTGCTTCTTGTACTAGTAGTTGTGGATGTTATCTATTTCTGGTGTTCGCCATTTGTGGGGTTTCCTGATAGACTGTTGTACTTCTTCCTCCTGAATCTTCCAATTTGTCGTCCTTTGTATGTTTTTGTTTTGTTTTTTTAGGTGTATTGGGGGGGGGGGGAAATAACCATTGTGCTAACTTTGCTGCTCCACAGATTACCTCATAACTCCTTGAGTGCCTTCTGGTTGGGAGGGGGTCCATTGCCTTCCTTCTCTTGTCCAGTGTTCCTCTAGAAGGCTCTCTGGTTTTCATCAAATATCCAGTTGTCTGTTTTCCTCTGGACACTCTCCCTATACCAGCAGTCTTGTATTGAGCTCAAGGTGTTTCTGCTTATGGGTATGTAGGTATTCTTTGATCTTCTGATTATAGGTCTCATGCCTGCTGTGGATGTTGTCTCTCTTGAGGATGGTCTTCACTTTTCTGACCAACTTCATACTTCTGTTACCCCATTGGTAATTGACCTGCCTTCATTCTTAGCTCTTCTATCTTTTGCTCTAGCTTTCTTTCCTAGGCTGCTGCTGGTGGTTCCTTGTCTTTGTGATTTGTGTTCTGTTGGTCTCTGGTTTCTCTTCTGTTCATCCTGGTGGCTGCTATAATGGCACAGTAATTGCCTGTGCAGACAGTGTCTAGTGTTACTTCATAGTTGTTGAGGTAATCCGGTATTATTCACCATTTGAGGTAGTCTGTGACTTGCCACAGGATTCTGTCTCTGCCCTGGTATCGTGTTGGTCTTTGTGGGGCCCATTCCCTCAAATTCTGCTATGGCCTTTCATTCTTCTTCCATTCTGAATATTAGTGACTTACCTATGTACACTTTGGCTGCTCTGGGTTGTAGTTCTTGTACTTGTTCCTTCTCCAGTTCTAGTTCGGTTGTGTCTGCGTTCTTTGTAGTTAGTCGCTTACATCCTGCTTGATTTTTTTTTTTTTTTCAAAGATTGCAGGAGCTATTGGGTTCTTTATCACAATTGTCCATCTCGGGTCTGCTGTTCACTGTTCAGTTACCTGAATAGTCAGGAACCATCAAACTACTTAGTGTAGTTTTATCCTGTATGCTGTCATGTTGGTCTCTAGCTTCATTACTTTGTATGCTCATATGATGAACATATTTATCATGCGAGCATACTACATTATTCACTTCAGTGCTCCATTTGTGTTGACAATGTCTTCCTTTTTGAATGGTCACTAGTGTATTTTCACAGGAAGCACTTCCAAGTGGTTGTGCTGGATGTTCTTGCCCTTCCCAATCCGACCCCTCTGCCCAAGGCCTGAATACAAGTGACTTTATCCCGCACCACACTTGCAGTATTTTCAATATTTCTACTTCTCATCTTCATCCAGCTGTGGAGGTAGACCAGTTCAGCTTTGACTTTTGCAGCCATTGGTGGGAGGTAGTTATTGGGAGTGACAGCAGATGATGTCACTCTCACCCTCAGCCATCACTTTGACTATTGTTGCAGGTAGGTCTGATGAAGTGACTTTGAGGTTTTTTTTTTTTTTTTTTTTGTGTATGTCAGGATTCTGACTCAGGTCCACCACAGCTATTATTTTAAAATATATTAATTCACATTTGATTTCATTGCTTCTGAAATTTGGATAACCTGCTTCTAAAAAAAAAAAAAAATAATAATAATAATTTAAAGTTTTTTTTTCTCTTCTCAATATAGAATATTTGTTCTAGACAGTGTAAAATGTGGCTTGCTTTTCTATTTCCAGGTCTTAAATGTTATAAAAATCTTAAATGGGTTCCTCCTAATTCCCTGTTTTTCTTCTTAGGATTTATTCCATTGTTACAATGATTCTCCTCAACCTAACATCATCGAAAAGTCCTTCCTTTATTCTTTTTTTTCCAATCTCTGTCCACCAATCCTCTTCTATTCATGGCTGCTCTTACACCCTTTATCCACATCCTTCTTGGTCTTCCTCTCTTTTTTCCCTCTCCATGGTATCCATTCCATGTCTCCTGAGTGATGTCATCATCCATTCTGTTCACATGATCAAACCACTCCAATCTTTTTCTCCTCTATTTTTTTTTTATTAATGATGGTTTTTTGGACATTCATTGTTTTCTAATTTTTTGATTTCTAATTTTTTCAGTCCTAGACTTTCTTGCTGATCTTTGCCAAAAATCCATCTCAATGGCCAGTAGTTTATTTTTTTGTCTTTCAGTTTAGGTCCAAGTCTCACATCCATATAATAAAACACTTTGTAATATTGCATTATATATATGATGTTTAGTTTTGTTAATAATATTTTTATTCCATATCACAGAATTAAACATTCCTATGACCTTTCTACCTTCACCCAGTCTTCTCTCAATTTCCTGCGCAGATGAGATCCATCAGCTTGAATAGCTGCACCCAGGTATTTAAATTTCTGTACAGTTTTCACCTGTATCCATCTAAAGCCAGACCCTCCTCACTTCGATTCATGTACTCTGTCTTATTAAAATTAACTCTCAGTCCCCATGTTTTATATTCTTTTAGTAACTTTTTGCCCATGTAGTTTACATCATCATCATCCTGTGCTACCACAAATTAGTCATCTGCAAACAGTAGATTGTAAAGGTACTTATTTTAATCAAGGGAACACCCATTGAACTGCACTTTTGTGACTATGGTCTTAGGTACAGCTTAAAGTAGGTGACAAACAGCATCCTTGAAGTAGTCTTTGGAAGTCTTAAATTTTCTTGATATTTTTGAACCAATTTTTATACAGCATGCATTGTTCTTGTAAATTCTTCTAATTATTTCAATTAATGGCTGGCTTATTGACATTTTTTCCATAGCCTTCCCCAAAAGATTTCTTAGCACATTATCATATGCTTTCTCTAAGTCTATGAACAGCATACCTACATCTTGGTTTGTAGCCTGATATTTTTCCAGAATTTGCTTAACTAATAATAACTAATTCTCTGTTGCAACTTAAATTCCTGGCTACATTTGTTAATCTAATGTGTCTGATTATTGAAAAGCAATTGAGATCTGGAATAATATTTAATTTTCTGTTTTCCTTAGATATACTTGGCAAAAACCCCTTCCTGAGACAAGTCTGTTCTGCTGCTGAATCAGCAGAATAGACTTGTCTTCATAGATAGATTTTTTGTCTTTTCCTGTTGTTTTTATTTCCCATAACATCTTATCTTTTTCTCCTGTAGCATATAAAACAGTGTAAAAATGAAGCTGTAAACTTAAGGGCTCAGTGATATGATTTGTATAAGTTGCTGTTGACTGTCATTTGAAAGATATTTTCGGGTTCTTGAACATTTGTATTTAAATATTAGTAATTTGTATGTAATTAGTAATGTCCTTGCAACTTTTTCTTTTTTTTTGTGTTGTTTCTTGTTATATGTTAATTAAAACATTTAATGTAATTTTCCTATATTTGTTTCTCACCCACCCCCCTCCCCACTAAATGTTTTAAATATTCCTGATTGAAATTGTTGCTGAATTAGCAACAGCTTCAGTTTCAGACCTGTCTGACCTTGGCCATACAAGACAGCTTCACATGGAGAAGATTTAATTTTTTTACCCCTGTGAGAATCAGATATTTATTCATTAATAAAATTGGAAATTAGTAAGTCTTCTGTAAAGAGCATTGTTTCTGATAGAGCTATCACATTAATTATGATAGTTTCATCAGAAACAATACTCATTATCAGAAGCTGTGTTTGATTCTTATTTTGCTGCTACCACAAATTCATTTTCATTCTGTATTTTTTTCTTCCCCTTCTTCCCAAACAGGTGAATGTTTGCTCAGATGCTCAGAAACAAGACTTGCAAAATTTATTTGCAAATCTGATTTTACAAAGTTCAAAGGGCAATCCAAATTTGAACAATTTAGTAACTCCAGAAACATTTGGTAAAATTGCTGATAACAGCAAGCATCTGCTAGCTGCTAACAATTCTCAGCATGGTGTTTCTGATTCATCATTAATTGCTTTTATATCAGATGTTCTGAATCGTATGACATCTTCAACATCTGCAAACCAAAGCCCTACAGCTGGAAGGCCACACAGTTCAGGGCATGACTCTGATGAGTAAGTTGCATGTGAATTATTATTTACATCATTAGAATTACTTGTAACTTTATTAAGAATAGTTCAGTTTATTTTCTTTATAATAAATTTTACAACTAATTTAAAAACTAACCAATTTCTTCAGGTAGTAACAACATTTTGGATATTAACAATAGTATATTATATGACATTTAGATATACATATTGTTATTATCTAATATAACATTAGATAATAACAATAGTCATAAGGATTGCATTTCCAAAAAATTCTTTAAATGTTAGGAAAAGATAGTGAAGCATTGATATTGAAGCATTGAGGCTTGGGAAAAACATTTCTCTTTTGGTATGTTTTGAAAGCTAATTATTCTGGTTATTCACAACTGGTATACGACATACCATACACTAATTTAATGAACTGAGCCATTTGATTTTATGATGTAATTTTTTTTTTTATAAATGTTTTCATTTTAATTCACTCCTGTACATATTTATATATGCTTTTTGGATATTTATATATGCTTTTTGATATTGTAGAAACAGTACTATTTATAATCTGTATGATTTGCATAATAATGGCCAGTAAAAATTACTGACTGAAAAAAATAAAATAAAATAAATGAGAACCATTCATATTTTGAGCTGCAACACAGTTTTTATATATATATATATATATATATATATATATATTTTTTTTTTTTTTTTTAAACTTAACTCCTAAAATTATTTTTCTGTCATCTAACTGCCTTTCATGATTATCTTTGAAATGTACTGGAAGTCATGGCTGCATTTTTTTGGTGGAAAGCTTTCAACAATCACCTGGGCATCTCCAATACCATCACAATTACTTGAAGGTTAAGAAAATGGTGAGAATGCATGCATGGTGGGGTTTGGGTGGTGTTGAAAAGCTTTAGCCCAATATAATTTGCAAAAGTTTTTGTGAAAGACAGTTTTGTCAATGTTGTGTGGCTCTTGTGTTCACAGAAAATATCAGGTTTGTAACTATATTCTTCTCCTAGAGGGCATTGAGATTGTAGAAATGAATGAAAACATGGTGACTATTGAGAGAGCAGTACAGTACCTTCCTTCATTTAAAGGGAATGTTGCCTAAACAAATTCATGAAGACTTGCCGCAAACATTAGGGGAACTTTGCCTTCCATATGCCATGGTCAAAAACTAGGTTGCAGAATTTAAGTGCGGACAAGACAGTGTTGAAGATGTACCCTGCAGTGGAATGTCTGTTACCACGTAAACACCTACAGATGTGGATGCCATTCATGACTGATTGTTCAAGACTGCATTGAAGCACATGCAATATTCAACTTCTCCCACGAGTGAATTTACAATATCGTGGTGATTATTTTTTTTTAGGAATGAAGATTTCTTTAATTACAACACCTTTATTACAACAGAGTTGTGTCGAACCCATGACCACCAAATACGGAGGATGCGGAAAGGTCAGGAAATGACCACTGCATATCCCCGAAGCAATATGGCCTTAGTTGCTAATGCTCCTAAAAACCAAACAACAACAACGGAGTTGTTAAAATATTCAGCATTGTATATGCAGCAGGAAACTAAATTAAACAGGTTTGGTATAAATAAAGTAGGTAGTACATCTGATCTCCATATATAGCACATTGACAAACAACAGTTTTCATGTAATACTTCTGACAGGCACAATATGGCCACATTTACATTTTAGGTGAGTTTGCATCAGCTGCTCCCTAGGCTTCTGCCTATGTGCAGCTTTGAACTCTCATCGGCAAAATAGCACAACTATTGTCAGTTGGCTAGTATAAAAACTCAATAACAGAGACCCTCCCCAACAGGAGCATCCTAAAATGTAAAGTAAAATAAATAAACAAAAAAGGCAGCAGCGACCATTAGCCTCGTGGTGGGGACAGACCATTACACCCCACTATGAGTTACCATCCCCATCATGAAGAGATTGACTCTACTACTATCAACAAAACTGATCATAAAAATCATAAAACTCTCTACAGTCAAGAAGTCTTGAAATTGTATCTTCGTATAGAGAGTCCCTTTTCTCAAGTTGAACCCTTAAATCTGCATAAATTGGACAATACAACATAATGTAGATGCCAGTCTCTGGCTCACCACATGAATGCAAATCTGAAGCTGAAAAAGCCTGGTCCTTAAACCATGCCCAGTGAAGATGCAACGTGCCAACAGCCAAAACTGATCCATGTCTTGTGACTCAGACTTACAATCAAACAAGGGAAGGAAAGTATACAAGTGTCTTCCCTTCTCAGAATTAGTCCATTAATTCTGTCAAATGGTGTCTAACTCATCACAGATCTGTCTCTGCTCAGATGCTATGACTGGGCCATCAGCTGCCATGCCATCCAGAAATTCACAGATGGCCAAAGTCTGTCTGTAAGTTCCTCATTTCAAACAAAATGTCAAGCATGACTTGAACATGAGCACTTGTGTGAGAATCTTCACTTGTGGGAACACAGTGCTTCTGTGGCCACTGTTCTACAGGTTTGGGTCATACCCAGAAGAGTGAACCTTTTGTGCTGAAAGAAGGTATTTTTGCACGGTAGTGTTGTCCTACTGCATAAGTCACAATCAGGGCAAAAATATTATCATAAAGGAGATGGAGGGCTCTTCCCTCCATCAGTGTGGGTAACTCTTCAGAGCTTGCTGTAGAGTCTCTTAACCTTCTCCCTGATGTAGTGTTTGTGAGTTGTAAAACTCAATTACTCATCTAGGCACACAGAGATACATTACCTGCCTGACTGTCCTCAGTCAGAAAGTTCCAGCATGAACAATAGGTGGACTAGTCACACTAAGCCACCCCTTCAGAGGCAGCAAAGGACTTATGTGCAGAGACCTCAAGTTTATGTAGGCTGGTCCATGATAGAATTGACTCAATGGGTAGCTACCTTATTTTCAATCTCCTCTCGGGAGTTTCTCCCCAAAAGTAAATGAAGATAATCTGCATAAACAATAATTGTTGCCCCATCCACATTACACACGTTCAAAAAGTGATTGAGGACAATGTTCCAAAGGGCAGGTCCTATGATTGGCCACTGAGGACAGTCACATTGTGGTATCAGCTGTTGTTCTATGAACATTGTCCTGGCTACAGCCTGCCACAGGTGTAGATAACCTTTCAGAAGGTGATACAGATCACACAGGCAAGAGTATGCCATAACCCTGCAGAGGACCATCTCCCATTACAGGGCATCAAACAGTCCTTTAAAGTTCACGGGCATATTGACCAGGGCATATCTATCATAACCAAGGTGTAAATGGAATCTTTTAAAACCTTCTGCAGAGGAAACCTTTTTAAATCCAAATTGTCTATCTGAGGCCTGAGCACCATAATGTTTCATTAGGTGCCCAAGATGGGCTTCTCCATGCTCTTGAGAAGAACTCTCAAATCTCTCTCTCACTCTCTCACTCACTCACTATAGAGATCAAGCAATTAGCCAGGATAAGTGTCATTGCACTTTTTAAGAATGACTGCCTCCAGGAAGTCATCCCCACTAGCTTTCCCATCTTTGGTCTGCTGGAGGGCTATAGCAAGCTTAGCTGGAATGAAAGGAGCCTCACTCCATTCATCACAGCAAGCTCTGTTCTGGTTTACTATTTTTAGCTGTTGCTCATTATCTCTACCATTAAGCACAAAAAGCTCATCTAAAATATTTTTTACTGAACCAGACCTCATTAATGTCAGTAATCAGATGGTTTATGAAGCCCCAGGGATCAGCTCACCCCTGAGACTGCACAGACTATCTCTGAGAGTCTCTTTTGGAGACAAAGATCTTCATATTGTGCAAAGATAAAACAAACCAATGCAGTATATAAAAGTACAGTACAGTATTCTACCATAAAAGTATGTTATTGATAATAAGCAGCCTCGTGTTTGTATTAACCTCCTGAGTGCACTGTGATTTAAGCTTGTGTGACTGCCAGTTATGATTAATGATTGTATTCACGATTTATTGTAAACTCCTCTGGAACTGGTGGTCATACTGGCATATGAACAAGAACATTTATTTCAGTTGTTGGATAAAAATTTGTGTAATTCATCTTGTGAATGCTGATTTTATGCTAACCTACACTGGCTGATTTTTGCCAGTGTAGGTTAGCATTTCTAACCTACACTGGCAAGTAAGGATTTATTTACAAAATTTCATTTTCTTCCATAATTTTTTTCTGTAGTTAACTGGGTCATCTGTTATTGCTTCAAATGAATAAAATGTTCTTCATGAAAATTTGCATTAAGATGAAACTGAGTTCATAGATGAAACAAAATAGAGTTCATAGAGTTTATTCTTATTGCTTTTTTTACTTATTTTTTGGTGTAAAGTGAAAGATGAAATTAATACATTCTAGACCTGCTGTCTCCACAGAAATTTAAGTAGCTTTCCACCATTTCATCTGTTTACACAAACTTTTGTGGTAGTTCTCAACACTAAAATTTAAACATCTCCCTATCCCAAGCTGATCTGGTGATATGGTTATAACTCTGTGGCAGTAGTATTCAGAATGACATACTACTTTATAGCTTTGACATATCAGTCAGTTCAATATGGGCATTCTTCCCAGCCATAATATTAATTATTGGCTGGGAAGAATGCCCATATTGAACACATGAAATAAATCCATGAGGATACAGTATAAATTATTATACCATGATTGCCCATATAGTACCATCAAGAACTGGGTATGTCTCACATTGCAAATATTCCAGTTTTTGAAAATCGGTCTACTACTTTATAGCTTTGCCATATCAGTCAGTTGAATGACATACTTCTTTATGTAGCACAGTGGAAAAAAGTTGCAGTAAAACTAATTGTGAAATACCCTTCAGCTAATTTAGTTTTCATGCTGTCCTAATTAAAGTTGAATATGAATGGCTGGGGTTGTCATTCTTTATCATGTTCCTTCAATCAGTAAGATTCATTTCATAATGGAATGCTGTCAACAATTTAACATCCATACTAAGGGTCCATTGTACTATAACCTTTGTCAAAAGTTGTGGAAGTTTTTGGCAAGTTACAGCCATAGTACATAACTATGAAACAAAACTCTCAGTTAACTTCAAAAATACTAAATTGATCTGTAAATTACTAGTTGCAAAGTCAGATTTTTAGTTACCATTGCAGGCCTGGTGATGAAATTTGTTGAAATTTGTTCAGGGTTATTAACAGTCACACTAGTGTGAAGGTAAGTAGAGGATTTTGTTCTGGATTTTGTAGCAATCTTGTGCAATTCACTCAAGTGGGACCAGATTATTAGTTCCCTCAATGTTGATTTCCAAATGTAATTCTTAGTCATTGTTGTTGGAAGATAAGTGTCATAGTAATAGCATCAGTTTTGCCTAACTAAGACTAGGCAAAGCTTCCATTTTGAGACCTACTATACATGTAACATAAAACAAATGCTCTTATCTGAACAAAGTAACCTATAAAATATATCAGAACAAATGTGACAAAATTCCATTAACTAAAAAAACCTCATGCCTAAATAAACTGAAAAATAAAAAAAAATAAAAAAAAACAGAAAAAAGAAAGAAAACATGTCTGAATTTTTAAGTGACATCCATCCCAAGATTGAAATAAAAACTTTCCTGTTTAATGGATTAAAACCAAAGGAATGTAGTAATTGAACATTTGTGAAATTTAACCTCATTCAAGCATTCCATTGATATATCAGAAGTAATAGGATTACTGTGAAATTTAACTTCATTCTGGCATTCCATTGCATTACTTCAGATGTTATGAGAATAATAGGATGACTAAAATGACAAAAAAAAAAAAAAAAAAGAAAGAAAGAAGAGAGAACCTTCTCCTTGTTGCTTAATAGTTTTTGAAGAGAAATAGATTAGAATATTAGTAAAGCGACAAGCATATGGAGAAAAAGATTAAAGTTTTCCACTTAAATCTGGGTCAGTAGTGACTCCCTGAACTAAGAGGACCAGTTTGTGAAACAATGGTAATTTCCATAATATTAATTATTGGCTGGGAAGAATGCTCATATTGAACACATGAAATAAATCCATGAGGATACAGTATAAATTATTATACCATGATTGCCCATATAGTACCATCAAGAACTGGCCTCTGAATTTCAAAGAGCTCCAAGAGTCACAAAAGAAGTACCCAGATTTAGGCGACCTGTGACTGTGTCAATTGCAGAAAACATTTATGACCTGATTTTGAAAGATTGTCATATTTGGGTCATATTTATGTCATATATAGGAGAGACATAAAACATCCAGTGAATGTGTCCATAAAACTGTTCACAAAGAACTAAATAAAAAAAATAAAATTCATCGAAATTGGTACCAAAAGAATTGAGTGCATAAATCACCCTCTCCAAAAGGTGTGCTGATTTGTATAAAGACAATTCTTGCAAAATTTGCCTAGGATTCAAACAATTTTGTCAACTAATTGGTGACCACGGATGAAACTTTGATTCAGTTCTATGATCCAGAGACTAAACAATGGTCCATGGAGTGGCATTATGATGATCTTGTTATGAGAAATTTTGAAGAGGGCACATTGGTTATCAGAAGTAATAGCATCAGTTTTTTCTGGGACAAGGAAGAGGTGATATTCATTGATAACCCTCAAAAGGGTTTATATATATTATGGATGAACATTATTCTTTCTTTCTGCTGAAATTTCATAGGCAATTAACAGTCAGACATCATGGGGGAACTCTCCAGAGGAACCCTCTTCCTGCATGACAGTGCTCCCAGTCATCTAATGTAACCTTGGAGACAGTTAGTGATTTTGATTATGGTTGTCACTTCCATTCTGTTCACCATATTTAGTCCCTTCAGTTTACCTTTTTCCTGCACTGAAAAACATTTGAAAGCAGTGCTGTGGAACAAATGGTATTATTCAGACATCTGAGATGTGAATATAAAATAAGTGTATTTGTATGTTAAATTTTTGGGAAATGAAAAATTGAGTTTCTCAATTAATGGAAGCTTTCTTTCTCTGTCTCTTTCTCATTTTGGAATTCAGTATTTTGAAATTTAAAATGAAAGTTACTCTTTCATTTGATATTTCTCTGATATTCTAGGTTTTATTTATGTACTTATAAATGGTATCTACTTTTAATATTTAAATTAAACTGAATGAAGAGACTTATGCCAATATTTTCAATATTGAGGTAAGCCTCTTCATTCAGTTTAATTATTTATAATGTGAAACAAAATGAACCTTGTTGTTCTTATATATTTTAATACTACTTATAATATATTGTTTATAATAGTCATTTTCATTTCTAGAGAAATTTTTGAATCAGATGATGAAGCACTAACAGAGTTATGCAATGAACATGTTCCTGAAAAAAAGCGCTATGTTAAAAGGTAACTTTAATGCAAATATGTTGTTAATTTTGTCTCATTTTTATATTGTAATGATTTCTTCCCTTTGTCAAATGCATATTAAATATGTTTTAGTCGATTATAAATAAAATTTTTGTTAAGTAATGTATTGTGTTAAAATTAATTTTTTTAGTTTTTATTGTGTTACAATTATTATTATTATTATTATTTTTAAATTTTTTTTAGTGTGTGATATATGATCAATGACCCATTGATCATATATCACAGTTCACTTTAAATTTCTAAACATACTTAAAACAACGATTGAAAAGCATCTTTTGAAAAGGTTAAGACAGATGTAGTTTTGTTCTAAGTTTATGTTGGAGTTTTCCAACCTACATTTTCCCATGTGTTTAGGTGATAGTGCAGTGCAGAACTGAAAATAAAAATTGCCTTCACTTTGAGGATTTGTATCCTGAGAGTGCATAGTTTGAGATTTTTGCATAGTGACATTTTAGAAGTTGTATATGGCACGTAAGACCATCTCGTCCCACTTATAGAACTCATACTTAGAACTCAAGGCCATATAATTTAATTTGGTTTTGGTGTAAATTCATTTTTGAATTTACAGGAATTCAGTAATTCAGTTAGATGACAGTTACATGTAGATGACAGGAATTCAGTAAGAAATCCAGAAACAGCAATTTTGAAGTAGTCCTATTGTGTAGAAGTTTAACTTATTTTATGCACTTTAAACACAATGAAATTCACTTAACCAACAAAGCACATAATTTAAATAATGTCATGTACATTTAATTAAATGGAGACAAACATTCTTGTAAAAAAAAATGTGGAAGTACAGAAAATGTCTGCTGTGACATATTTTGTTTTGTGATCCTATATGTGTGAAAGGGTTTCAACTCTTTATACACAGTTTAGCCCTTTTAAAATTTCCTTGACTTCCCAACCAAGATTACCTTATTTTATCTTGGTATCACTTAGACTGCAAAATTTTTTCCCTGAAGTGAATAACAAGGAGAGCATGGCTTTCCTTGTTATTCACTCCTTTCCTTGCAGCTCTTTCTCAAGACCAACTTGATATGTAGTGGTGGCAGGTACAGCCCCCACACAACAAATGCTTGTGGATTTTACCTTATAGTAATAAAAAATATTATCATCTTGAACTTTGAAGTATAGTATACACAGTAATATACATACATGTCCTTTGGAATTAAGGCATATTTGCACTCTGTAAGTAGTTGACGGAATTGGGAGAAATTTGTTAGGTCATAGGATTGTCTATTGCAGCTGTGGGCAAAAATTAGTGACTTGATAATTAACAGTGAGGAACTGAAAGAGTTTCACATTCCTATGATCCTTACATGAAGCATTAAGTTGAGTTGTTGCATTTTTAGTTTGCATTATCTAAATAGTATACAGATACACCAAAAATTTTGGATTACCTGATGAATTCATAAGCATTTTTAGATAACCATCTATTAATCCAGCATGTATAATAATCTGGTATTGCTGTGATCCTGTGGATACTGGATTCTGCAGATTCACCAGAGGCTGGTGGCAAACACTTGTTTTCCAGAAACAAGACTTAGAAAAAAATCTAATGCAAAAACCAGTCCTTTACTATTTAGTTATTCTAATCAGCTCAACTATCTCACTCATGTGGGAAGCATTATGTGATAATTAATTCTTTTACAACTGATTATAATGTTACGTTGTACACTTAAAATACCTAGCCTAAAAATTTTTCATAAATGTTATTACTTCTTTAATTTCCCAAAGACTTTTATTAAGTATAACAAACTTTTCCATCAACAGCATTGCCTATTGAAAATGAACTGAACTAATCTGAAAGCTTCAAGAATTAGTTCTAATATATATTATTTTAGATATTAAGAAATAGATTTTTTTTACATGTTATATCAGTGTATTATCTTCATACTATAGTTACTTGTCTGCATGGTTTCAAAACTTTAATGATATTAAAGCTTTAATCACCACTCTATAAACATTATAGCTCTATCTTGTACTTTAATACCATGTTATTCATTTTTTGCATGTAACACTATGGTGCACAACACAAAAGAAAAAAGAAAGTGTACTCAACAGAAAAAAACCTTAAATTTTATGTTGTGCTTATTTTTTGGGGTTTCCAAATGCATTGAACATAACAAGTAGTGATTGGTTATTGAGTAAAAGATAAAGCTTAAATGTTGTAAGAATGGAAGTAGTTCAAGTTTGAAAAAAGATATCAAAATGCATCTCTATTTTGAAGAAATGGAACATCTGTTTTGAAGTTTTCACTAATTTAATAAATGTTTTTCTGGAAGAATGGAGAAAGATTTACTGTAGGAGGTTTTTTTTTTGTGATTTTTTCATCACATTATAGGAATTTTGGCATCTAAAGAGACTTTAAAATAAGATATTATCACACTGATAATGGTCATTAATAAAGTTGTATGCATCAACATAAGGGTTTTTATTTAGAACAGTGCATGAAAAAGCAATTTTCATGCAAAAGGCAGTACAGTTAAAAAGGATCAAAGGAATAATGCATGCCTACAAATGTCATTGTAATTTTTCAACATATTCTTGAAATATTTAAATTCTGTTTTATCTTTAGATTTAGACAGGTGGCCACCATTAGTTATTAAATTAATTGTGCTTAGAATAGTTTAAAATATCTTGCTATGCTAAAACTTTTAGATACCAAGTTGTCTAAAATATATTCATGTGTTTCATAAACTGTGTATATTGCATAAGAAGACAATATGGTTGCTTGTTCTTCCTGCAGCAGTTTTTGTCATGCTACTTAATTACACAAAAAGTTCAGTTTCGGTTCACTTAGGTGACTGAGTGAACTTAGACAATTAATTTAAAAAAAGTTTGCAAAATGATTTAAAGATATTCTTTCTGATGCAGTGGAGTTTTCACTCTATAAAGGTTTAGAATTTTTTCATTTGGAACGTTTGCTTTTTACTTTTTAAATTTTTACTTTTGGAAGCTATATAACTAAATTGTTTCAGTATTAGTAATTCTTAGTTTATTGTATGCCATCTTTTGAGATAGTAAAAAGCATATTATTATTATTATTTAATCCTTTATCCTGTGTCTTCCTTTTTTAATAGGCTGTACCTGAAAGATGGATATCAAGTGCATGTAATCAATTACAAGAGTAAACTTTATATGTCCAGTGGTGATATCTCATCTCTGTTTTGGAAAGGTGGTGCCGAGCAACTCTATAGAAGGGTATTTGCATTTTCAGATATTTGCCTAGTTTGTAAATTGATATACAGGAACTCCCTGACTTACGTAAGGGTTGTGTTCCGTGGAACACTATATAAGTCAGAATTTCCCTCATGCTTGTGCAGCACTTGCAACTGTGCTTGCTGAATTGATTGAATCAAAAAAGAAATGTTCAACAATAATGTAAATAGAATTATTTATTGTATTTATTCAATTTTTTATCTTATGCATAGGAAAGATTACAAAAGTGTGCAATTTAAAAAATTTCAAAATTATAAAATTCCAAAAAAAAGAGAGGAGACAGGCCATAACGTCAGTAAGTTTTACTTCTTGAGCATCATTGCCAGAATCAACGTCTTCAGCTCATAAGCAAACTGCTGTGGAAATTTGAGGGCTGTGGAGATTTAGGAGTCGGCCGCTCAACCTTACGAAAGAACATATCAATGGATGACTGGATAGTGGTTTTTTACTTTTCATCGTAGATTTCTTTGTAGCAAGCAAGCATATCATTCACTCCTCTGTTAACTTTTAAGAATCGTTTGCTGTCAGTATCCATCTTCTGAAACCTCTCCATTGCCGATGCAATTTCACAAAATGCCATTCCCATTATCTCTGATGATGAAGCATCTCAGCTCCTCATTTTGTTCATCTTGAGCTTTGTCAGCATTTTCACTTTCGCTGTCTGCAAGTCAATAAGTTCTTTGTTAGATAATTCCTTCTCTTTTTCCTCTATTAACTCCTCCACATCTTTGGCATCAGCCTCCAACTGAAGTAGTTCTGCAACCTTTACAATCTTATCTGTAACCTCTTCATATGATTAGTCTTTTTCAAATCCTTCGAAACCTTTTACGTGCCGTGGGCATATTTTCTTCCATTTAAACAAGTTTTAGAAATTTCTCCCCAGGCCTTATTAATGTTTGAGATGGCATGGTAAATAATGTAAGATTTCCAAAAATCTCTTAATGTAAAATTTTTCTCATCTGTACTCAGACAATATCTGAGCAAATGTTGTGTGTGTATAGCATGCTTTTAAATTTGAAATAACACCCTGATCCATAGGTTGGATGAGTGAAGTTGTGTTTGGCGGTAGAAATATGACTCTCACATTCAAATTGAAATCATCTAGATGCGTAGGATGTCCAGGAGCATTATCTAATAGAAGCAAAATCTTGAAAAGAACATCATTGTCTTTACAATATTTTTCAACCTCAGGAATGAAACAGCATTTAAACCAATCCTCAAAGAGATATTGTTATCCATGCTCTCTGATTCAACCGGAATTGCATGAATAGGGTGGCATTATTGATGACCTTAAATGCACGAGGATTTCCGGAATGGTACACAAGCAGTGGTATTAATCTGTAATCTCCCGCTGCATTACCCCCAAGCAAGAATGTGGCCCTATCTTTTGAAGCCTTGAAACCTGGCATTGTCTTTTCCTCTTTGGCAATGTATATTCGATCCGGAATTTTTTTCCAATACAGAGCAGTTTCGTCAACATTAAAAATTTTCTGCGTTGAAATTTGAAGTCGCCTTCATCAATAATTTTTTCCAACACATTGCAATTTCTGTGCAGCTGCAGAATCGCACTGGCGACTTCACCATATACTTTTAATGTTTTGGAAACTAGTGTGATGCTTGAACCTATTAAACAACCCTTTGCTTGCCATGAACTTGGCTTGGGGTTTGCTGTACATATCCTTAATATCTTCATAAATACTTCTTGCTTTTGCTTGAATGGCCATTGGACTCATGGGCACTTGCTTCTGAATCTGAAGCAAGTGCCCATCTGTTCCCTCTTCGATATAGCACCTGAACACTGTTTTGTGATCACTGTTGATCTTAAGTGCGTTGATTCTTTGACATGTTCTTTTATACGTGCACTGTCCTTTAAAATAGTATTCACTGTTGAAGCAGCAAGATCTAATTCCCTTGCAATAGATGACAAACTTTGTCCTGCTTTGTACTTCTTAATCATCTTCATTTCTAAATAAATTTTGTTTTGTTTCTTAGCACTGCCAGCACTTGCACTTTCCATTGTTCCCTTTCCCTTCATCATTGTAATATGTAATATGTAAATAGGAATGAAGAGAAGTTTCTGAAATTTTTTTTTTTTTTTTTTTTTTTTATATATATATATATATATATATATATATATGATTGAAGATTTTGGTAAAGGGGAACATGTTTCACCATAATAGCGTAAAAAACGACTCAATTGCAGTTATCGGTATTATCGCAAATGCAATAAAATCGAGTTTACTACCCATTTATAATTAGATGCAATAACAGAAAAGCCAAATAAACTAAAAAGTGCAAATTGTTTTATGGTCGTGACCTCCAGAAACGTGCTTTAGAAAAATATCACAAGGGCATTGAAAAAATTGATTCTTATAATGGGAACATATGATAACGATGAAAGTGTAGTGAAATTTCCATTATAAATATGACCTTTTAGAGAGATAAATAGCTTAGTTATATAGTGAATTTTTCAACTTCCAAAGACTTGGAATGAATTACAAAAAAAACAAACCTGTGTTATTGGGTTCACATTACAATATTTTCATGATACCTCCATTTATTCCTGCGGGATGTAAAATACATTTCCACGATTTTTTAAAGTTCGCACTGGCCGGCAAAAAACTCGTGTAAAGTTGAATTTCTGTAAGTAGAATATTACTTAAGTCGGGGGGGGGGGGGGGTTTCCTGTATACTTAAATTCTGGTTCACCTTTCTTTGTATGCCTATGTAATTTAGATTTTTTTAATAATATTCCATGTTATTAAATAAATCTTAATGCTTCACAGCACTTCATTTAAATGAAGTTTAATTTATTGATGATAAAGTAAAAGTTAAACTCAATGCAACAAGGCATCATAGATTTAAGAGTATAAATAATCTATATAATATAGGTTATTTATATATATGGTGAATACACCATAGCATTCTTAAAGGGTAAAAAACTACATTTGTAGTGTAAAAGGGCATCATTTTATCTGTCTCTCATATTGTGCTCCTCCTTCACAACAAGTTGCCATGTATTGCACTACAAATAATGCCCTTTAAGAGTGATCTATGGTGTATTCACACCTATATTATATAGATTATTTATACTCTTAAACCTATGATGCCTTGTTGCATTGAGTTTAACTTTTACATTATCATGCACACTTTTTAGGATCTCTCATATTGTGTGATTATCTTCACAACTGGAATGTCATGTCTACAATACCAGGGTACCTGCCCACCCACCGATGAAAGGCCAGCAAGCCTTGAAACAGTGCTGTCTGGGTGGTGGTGCCCACTGAGAATAAGTAACAATAGTCTTCTCTTTTAGTGAAGTATTACTTATTTGAGGATGCCATGTGTAATACATGGCAACTCATTGTGGAGGAGGAGCACAATATAAGATACAAATAAAATGATGCCCTTTTACACTACAAACCTAGTTTTTTGCCCTTTAAGAGTGATCTGTGATGTATTCACACCTATATTATATAGATTATTGATGATAAAGGTACTGAAGAAAGATTACAATGTTATGTTAGCAACAGACAGACCATACCAATAGCTGCCATTTGAGTATTTGTAGATAAGAGTCAGACTTGATCAGGATCAGATTTGAAAGAAAAGTATTTTTGTTTAAACACTGTAAGTATACTGCTAACCATAGTGAGGTACCAGAGGAAACCAAGGTCCTCAAGATTTTTCTCAGTATCTTCCTGGTGTTCAAATCTGATTATCTGCAAGAAAGTTGAGACTGCCATTTGGTGGTGTCAGTAGATTAGTAGTAGTAATAATAATAACAGTGTTAATAGTTATTAGTAATCCAATCCTTACTACTGTCTTAATAAAAATCTTCCAGTTCTTCATTACTGAGTTTCATCTCTTAGTTTTTGATGCTGATTGCAGCATCCATTTTTCTTGTAACCAAAACATTATAGAAAAAAATATTTAATTCCAGTGATTGCATTTCTATACTTTTAATTAGTAGCTAACAAAACAACTGCATCCATCCACACAGAATTTTGATAAACCATGGCAAACAGTTATATAGAAAGAAAACTGACTAGAATCTTATGCATGGCATTGAAAATATTGACAGTGTTTCAGCTTTGCAAATGGAATTGAAGTGTATAAATTGAAAAAGTCTTGTTTCTGTCCTATTAATATTGAGGTTTTTAGATTTGAGGAGCCTAATGACTACCACATTAATTTGATAATCTGTATATTAACCATTGATTTAAATTATTATTATTTTTTACCATGTCTTACCAGTCCAGTTTTCAAACTTCAGACAGCCTCTGCCGAGGTGATACCATTTCTGATGTGTTTTCACTGTTATCCATAGTACCTTGTTTCATTCTAGAAATTCAGCAACTATTTCAGCATTTGTTAATAGGGACTTACAAACAAGTCATCTGCAGTATAAAAGTTTATTCAAAGGAGCATCGCCAGTGATGTCGTGGCTGGTGATTTCATTTCAAAACTCTTCTTAAATTAACTGAGTCACATCAAGTTTAGATAAGGATTAGACCTCCTTATTGAAAATAATGCATGTTATATAAAATCTCTTTCATTATGTATATTTATACAAGGGTTATCCCAAAAGTAATACATGTTGCACATGTGCTCCTCACTCCATATGCCTACCCTACTGACATTTGTCAGGATAATAATTTGAAGTTTCACTTCTTCAACATTAGTGTTTGAAAAAATTTTCCTGCATTGAATATTTGTATAGAGGCTTTTAAAAATAGATGGTGATATTGCTTCTGGTCAGATTAGTTTCAGATCAAAGATATTTTATTAAAATTGAAACTTTACATGTTCGAATACTGACACAAATTTATGAATTGTGGTGAGTCAACAGCAAATCATATCACAATTTCATACTGGTCTCAGAAGATGAGCAATGGTCAGGTAGAGCATTGCTTGTGAAATCCACTAATTTGGAGGAAGACACGTAGGATCTGTGAAAAAATAGCCTGGAATACCAAAATCATCTGTTCACTGAATTTTAACTTAGGTGTTACAAAAATGAAAGTTTGCTACCTGATGGGTCCCACATTTGCTGTCAGATGAACAACAAGAAAGAGTAAAAAAATTTCAGTGTGCATTTACTTGCACATTACCAACAAGGGGAAATGTTTTTAAAAGGTAGGCATACATCAACGTCAGCTCAGTGGAAGCATCCATCTTCACTGTGACCCTTCACAATATCACTGGCAACAGTCAAAAGTGAAATGGTCATCATGATCTGTGATTGAGGGCATTATTGCTGATGATCATGTGCCACTTGGAAGGTCAGTAACTGGAAACTACTATGCAACATTTCATCATCAGAAATTAGCCTGAATATTTCATTAGGGGTGACAGATATTGGAAGCTGGTATGATCATACTCCATGACAGCACAAAGCCTCATATTATGCAGTCTGTACAGCTTTTTTTCACCAATTATAATAGGAAGCACTAACTCATTCCTCTTATAATCCTGATATTGCCCTTGCCAGATACCTACAAGTATAGAGTTTTTGCCAAATTTTGGATGTTACGTTTGTATTAGTATTATTTTTAAATTTTCCATATCTACTATGCCTAACTTTTTGGCCTGCACATTTTAATTTAGAGCCAGTATTAGAACCACAATATTACTGCTGCCATAGAAGCATTACATACCTTTTAAAAATTTATATAATGAATTTACCATATAAATTTGTTTTTCAAAATATACGTTCAGCTCAAGCTTATTTCTACGTTTTATAATCATAGATTTTTATAGTTGCTTTCTGTTAGTACATACAGCTTGTGCATACAAAGATGCATAATTTTTATGCACTAATGATCATGGAAAATGATAGCATGTATTGTTTTATGGTTTTTTTTTTTTTACAAAAAAATTAGGTACATGATTTATTCTCATTTGTAATGCAAATAATATATTGCTTTCTTAACTGTGGTTGTAAAAGCAAAATACTCCAATTACATATACTTCATTTATTTATTTATTTATTTTTTTTTTTCATTTTTAGCTCAGAATAAAAGATGTTGGCTTTCCTAGCGTTATTGTATCACCGGGCGAAAATGAGGAACTTTTTAAACAACTAATAAAGTAAGTATAAAAACAATCCATAATATACAACAAAAAATGTTCAGATTAGTATTTAGATAATTAGACAACTAAGTAATAAATTATAAAATAAGGTAAAAATGAAAATTTTTAGCACTTTTACAAGGAGTGTTTATGCAGCCTTTTCTTTGGGCAACCCATTCTAATGTATCGGTTTTGTTTTGAACACATTCACTAAACTCGTTTATAACCATGTGATTTGTCCATAAAACAATGTCATTTTTTTCTGTAATGATAACTTGGCTATGTGTGTTAGAGGACCACACTTTCATAAATTCAGTAATATCAACATACATGTTATTATCATGTGAATGCATAAGTCAAGGTTTCTTTGTCTAGTGTTAGGATTTTTGCTTTGGCTCATTTTATTATTGCTAAATACAGACAGTTCTCGCTTTAAGAGTTCCCAGGTTTACAAGTTTTTATTCCCCAAGTATCAACAAAATTGAAAATATGAACATTAATTGCAAAAAATGAATGTTAAATATTCATAAATACCACATTCCAAACCACATGCATAGCTATACAGTACAGTGTACCCCGCTTTACGATATTAATCAGGTCCAGAGACACCATCGTATCGTTAAAATATCGTAATGTTGAACCCAATAACACATTGTTTTTTTGGTAATTCGTTTCAAGATCTTGGAAGTTGAAATTTTTGCTGTATAACTAAGTTTTATCTCTCTAAAATGTCATTTAGAGAATTTTATCTAAATGACCTTAAAAATATGACCATATAAAAGGTTGTGAGCGTGGTTTGTAAATTGTATTAGTTACCAATTTAAATCATTAAAATGCACTACACTTTCATTGTTATCATATGTTTTGTTATAAGAATAAAATTTAAATGCCTTTGTGATATTTTTGTAAAGCACATTGCTGGAGGTCACTGCCATAAAACAATTTTCACTTTCTTGTTTATTGGGCGGTTGTAAACTGTGCAGTTGTAAACCGGTAGTAAATTTGATCTTCTTGCATTTGTGAAAATACCGATAGCTGGAATTGTGTGGTTTTTTTTTTTATGTTATTATGGTGAAATGTGTTTCCCCCTTTACTAAAATTTTCAATTGTATAAAAAAACAAATTTTCAGAATCTTCTCTTCATTCCTTTTTTTAAAGCTTCGTAAACTTGTTACTCCACGCAAATCGTGTTAGTTGCAATTTGTGTGCGCCGTTAAAAAATGCTTATGCATGCAATCGTGAAATTTATAATTAAAGAGAAGATTATCTTGGAAACAAATGCCTCTTGAAACATTTCTGAAGAAGATGACTCCTTGTGCAACAAACTGAGTGCCGAGCCAATAATGAGTGATCAACGAGTGTGCATTTAGTCGATGATGATGAAGAATAAACATTCTTTAACATTTGTAAGTTTTAAATAATTTCTCTATTATTATAATTTGCTTGATTTTACAGGCTGTTTTCACTTCTTTCGAGAAATCAATCAATTTTTAAACATAAACTAATTAGCTAACTAATTTCGTTGTTGAGAATGTAACCCCTATTTTTAACCTTATGTCTATGGGAAATAAATTCCCGCCTTACGAGCGCATGCTAGGAACGAATTAACTCAAAGTCGAGAACTAGCTGTACATAAAAAAAAAAAAAAAAAAGTGTTTTGGCTTTTCTTTGATAGTTGGTATTGTCATTACTTTTGCGCATACATTTTTCATAACCAAAAATTTCAGATAATAGCAATTCTAAAATTTCTTTTTCTCAGCGAATCAGTTTCTAAATCAACAGATATTTCCAATTTATTGTGTAATACTAATTAAGAAGCTAATGATTTTAGTACAACTAGACAATTTTGTTATTGTAATCAGTATTTTAAATATGTTTTAAACAAAAGAATTTCAAATAGATTGCACCTGAATGATGGATGAATAAGCCAACCAGTTTTCATAATGCAGACTGAAAAAAAAGAAAAGGTTTTTTTTTTTTTTTTTGCAAGTAGCAATCAAATATCTAATGATTTTAATACCATTTAGCATCTTTCAAGAAACTGTGCACCATAAAATCCTTAAACAACCAACCATTAAGGAACTGTACTGTTTCTAAATTTCACTCATACAGAAATCTATGAATGAAATTTAGAAATAGTCTTTCCTTAGGAAAGTACCACAGATTTCCAGAAACAATTATAAAGACATGGTTTTCTCCCTAAAATATATATAATTACTTTTTTTTTTTTTTAACCATTGGGAAATACATATGAAAATGGCTGCAAAAATGCAATTTTTTTATTTATTATTATTATTATTATAATTTTTTTTCAATGATTGGTTAGTACTTCCATAATATGCTACTCATGTGGCACTCCAAGATTTTGCCTGATTTTACATCATTATACTTGAAAAGATGCACATAGTAACTCAGATCTATAACCTAGCATGCGTATTGAATATTGAAGGGACACACATTGAGCAAGTAATTGTGTCAAGCGCATGAACAAAACAATTCATTAATTGACCATCTCGTATAATGTTAAGTGTGGTCAGCAGTGGCCTTAAGTTTGCTGTCATATCATCAAGTGCATGCTCTTTGTAAGCTACTTGCAGAATTTAAGTTTTAATCACCCTATTTGGAAAATGCTTTTCTTTTATAAGCTAATTGATTATTTTGTATTGAATGAAGACTAAATTGAATATTTGTTGAAATATTTTATCATCATAACAACGTTTAAAATCAGAATAATTGTTGAATGTGATATATTAATAAATAATTATTGTAATATATTAACCTTGTGTTTTTAAACTTAAATGTTAGATTTTAAATTAAGTTAAATGTTTAAATGATGTCTTTTAAATTTAGATTCAAAGTTAGAGGAGTTTATAATGGACAAGAAATCAAACAGATTGTCAAATTTCATCCAATAGAAAGGTATGTTCTGTTTTATTTTGCTTTTAAGCGCCTCCGTAGCCAGGTGGGAAGGAGCAGCAGCGCATAGCATACGCTTCTTGATTAGACCAGGGTTCGCGCCCTCAACCACCAAATATGGAGGATGCGGAAAGGTCAGGAATGACCACCGTATATTCACGGAGCAATATGGTCTTAGTTGCTAATGCTCCTAAAAACCAAACAACAACATTTTACTTTTGTGCTTTTAAAACCTTTCCTTGGATTATTCAAAATGTAATATACTAAATAAGTAAGTGCTCGCATAGGCTCAATTTATCCTGCGTTATATTAACATTTCAAAAATAAACAAAGGAATTACCTTTATTCTGTCTATAGGACTTCTTATCTGACTCTCCTAAAATGCTGATAAATTACAAATGATAATTTAAAATTTAAAACTCAAAATGTGTTCCTTACCATCAGCCCACAAGTAATTCAATACCCAGGATCGCAGTCGTGGATCCCAACCCGACCCCAGATACGTGAAACCCAGTGTAACCTCTAGTGATGGAAGACATTATGTCAGAAAATAAGGGGAACAGGTATCCTGTGTGTTATCAGACACTCAGTCCGAAACACTGATGGATCCAATATCTTTCTATTACAGAAGATTTAGGAGAAGTCTGGTTGGCCTGCCTCCGTAAAATCCACATATGCACACCTTCTCGATGGTAAGCCCTGTTACGTCACTTAGGTGGCAACGAACGTGTAGAGTGGTTCTCTTCAAGATGCCTAGTCAGCGTGAAGAGGAAAAGACCAAACTCTCCAGCATATGACAGCACGACAAAACAAATGGCCCTCAGTCCCCAGCAGCTTTCACTCTCCCTCTTACGGCAGCGAGAGGATCAGAGTGGAAGCAGAGAGTGCTAAGAATCTCAGGGTACAACCAGGCTGCCATGCACAGAAACTGAACTTGGCCTGTTACAACGTAAGATCATTCATCGATGAAGACAGGATATTAGAGCTGGAAAAGGAATTAGGAAATGTGAATTGGGATATCATCGGTTTGGCTGAAACAACAAGAAGAAATGAATCACTTATAAGTTTATCAAGTGGAAATCTGCTGTACACCAATGGAAACAGTGAAAGGAGTGAAGGTGGAGTTGGGTTTCTGGTCCATAAAGATTTAAAAAACAACATTTTGGAATTCAAAAGTACATCACCAAGAGTGTCAAGACTAATACTCAAGATTTCTAAGAGGTACAAGCTAAAGGTTATAATGATTTATGCACCAACATTGAACCACGATGATGAAGAGGTTGAAGAAATGTATACCGAAATTGAGTCTTCTAGGTGAGCAGAAAACCCGCTACACTATTATTATGGGGGACTTCAATGCTAAGGGTGGAAAAAGACAAAACAGTGCAGAAAGGGGAACTATAGGAAATTTTGGAATTGGTGAAAGAAATGAAAGAGGTGAAAGACTTGTGGAATTTGCAGAATCTCAAGGATTGTCAGTAATGAATACTTTTTTTCAAGTAAAGGGTGAACAGAAAGTGGACATGGAAGAGTCTAAATGGATTAACAACTAATGAAATCGACTTCATCCTCACGAACAGAAGATATATCGTGAATGATGTTACCTTCTTGAATAAGGTAAATTTTGGAAGTGATCACAGAATGGTAAGATACACACTTGATGTAGGAAAAGAAAAAACTGACTCGAGTAAATAATATGAAGGTCTTTGAGATAACAGAAGAGGAGAAAAAGAAGTATGTACTGGAACTTAAGAACAAGTTTGAGCTTCTACAAACTGCTCAAGACAAAGATATCGATGAGGAATATTACAACTTTCTGAAAGTGATAAAGCCCAAGAAACCTATAGGGAAAAAGAAATCCAAGGAAGAAAAAATTAGTCAAGAAACACTTGTTATGATGAACCAATGGCGAAAAATGAAGAGCAAGATAAACACTGACAAGGAGAAAATTGAGTACAGTAAACCCCCGCTATTCGCGGTATCTGTATTCACGGTTTCGCGTATTCGCGATCGCCGATTTAATATAAAATGAAACCTAAAAAATGTGAATTTTAAAGTGCCGTGAATATTTTCCGCCATAAAAAAACATGGGCGTGGCTAAAATTATCTTTCCCGGTCAAAACAGCGCTCAGTGGGTGGGGGGAGAGGGGTGACAAAATCGCGAGCGTGGATGTTTCTCGCTAATCCTTGTTCAATATGTGTTATGCGCTTGTTATGGAAGGTTTCGTCGTTTGCTTTTAATTTATATGCTTATAAATTGAATAAATTTATAAATTGATATGCTTACAAAAGTGATAAATCTACCGTTTTGCAGTGTAAAACAGACTTTTTCGAGTGTGTTAACGGAAGAACGTGACTTGATTGTGGACAAGTTCTTTCTAACCCCTACAAAAATATGACTACGAATAACAAGAGAAATGTGAAAATATCAAAGAAGGTGATAACATTAGCGAATAAAATTGAGTTATTAGATAAAATTTCTAATGGTGAAAATGTCTCCTCAGTGGCAAAACATTATAAAATCAATGAGTCAACGGTACGATCAATCAAAAAATCGGAAGAAAAAATGCGCCGTAGTGTCCGTGAAAACGCGCTGATTGCTTCAAAAATTTGCTCTGTAACTTCTGATGTTAAATTAGAAAAAATGAAAAAAGCTTTAAATCTGTGGATAGAAGACCGAACTCAAAATAAAATTCCGTTAAATTCACTCATCATTCGTGAAAACGCAAAACTCCTTATCAACGCTTTAGCGAAACTGGTGATAGCACTGGCGGGATAGGTTTTTTAGCTAGCAAAGACGCTTGTTTGAAAGATTTGTTTGAAATTTCTAATAAATATTACATTTAATATTAAATTGTTTCTTATTTTCATTTCGATGCCATATGCTTGCATTTCACTATGTACTGTCTATGTACATAGTCATATTATGACTATGTACATAGACAGTACATAGTGAAATGCAAGCATATGTACTATGTACTGTCTATGTACATAGTCATATTATGAAGGTACATATAATACATACATAGACAAAATTTTAGACTAGTTTTTCTTATATACTTTGGAACGGAACCCCTTTATTACTATGGGAGCCATAACTCAGTATTCGCGTTTTCGGCATTCGCAGCATTTCTCAGGAACGTAACCCCCGCGAATAGCGGGGGTTTACTGTATACTGAGTTCTGCAAAGCCATTAGAAAGAGACTCAAAGAGGACATAAGAAGATTTAACACAAGAAGAGTAGAACAAGCATTAAGGGAAAACAAAGGATTTAAATCAGCAGCCATGAGTAGTAATACAGAAATACAAATGACACTGAAACTGAAGAATAGCGATGGTTTACTTATAAACAGCAGAGAACGAAGGTATAATTCAAATAGCAGAAGATTACTATAGAGAATTATACAAGGAGCGAGGGAATGATGGCAGCAATGGGGAAGATGGATTGCAAATTAGCAACACATACAACATACCTGATATTCTTCCTGATGAGGTAGAACATGCATTGAAGAAAATGAAGAATCAGAAAGTGCCAAGGGAAGATGAAGTTACTGTAGAGTTGTTAAAATTGGGAGGAAGAGACATGATACACAAACTGGCAAGACTCTTCACAAAATGCATTAGAAAAGCTGTGGTGCCTAAGGAGTGGAATAATGCAATCATAGTTTTGCTGCATAAGAAAGGAGATAAATCATCAATTGGAAATTATAGACCAATCAGCTTGTTATCCCACATCTACAAGTTGATCACAAGGGTCATTATTAACAGATTAAAAAGAATACTTGATGAGAATCAACCGAAAGAGCAAGCTGGCTCTCTTTAGGACAGGATTCTCAACTATGGATCACCTTCACGTAATGTCACAGCTAATGGAGAAAGAAAATGAATATAAAACGCCATTATGTCTGCCATTTGTGGATTATGAAAAGGCATTTGACTCCATCCAGCATAAGGCAATGTTTCGGGCACTGGAAAGACAAGGCATAGATACCCCTCATATTATGATTTTGAAAAAAATATATGAGAATGCTACCTCCTTTATTAGACTAGACAAAGACAGTAGGAAATTTAAAATCGAGAAAAGAGTCCGACAAGGAGACAATATCTCCGAAGCTGTTTACTGCTGCCCTTGAGGAAGCTTTCAGAAGATTAGACTGGTCGCAGAAAGGAGTCAATGTGAACGAAGAGTACCTAAACCATTTACAATTTGCAGATGATATTTTGGTCATAAGCCACGATCCCAAAGAATTAGAGGAAAATCTTAATCAGTTATGCGGATTTAGTAAAGATTTTGAAATAAAGATGAATATGGCCAAAACAAAAGTAATGATGAACAAGTATGCCACAGAAAGGGAAATAATGATTGAAGGAGCAGTAATTGAAAAGGTGGAGTCGTATACTTATCCGGGACAAGTTATTAGCTGAAATAATGATAAATGTCTGGAAGTCAAGAGAAGAATAAATTTTGGATGGATAACATTCAGGAAATATAGTCACATACTAAAGAGCAATATCCCAGTTTGTCTGAAATGTAAAATAATGAACCAATGTATACTCCCCACCATGACTTATGGAAGTGAAACTTGGGCACTCACCAAAAGAATGGAAAAGAAGCTGAGAACTACACAGCGAAGAATGGAACGAATTATATTGTGAATCAGACTGTTAGGTAAGAAGAGAAACACATGGATTAGGCAGCAAACTAAAATGGTCTTGGGCAGGACACATAGCTTGAAGACATGATGACAGATGGATTAAGAAAATAACAGAGACAAATACCAAAGAGGAGCTAGAAGAAAACCTGGAAGACAAAGGCGGAGATGGATAGATGAAATTCATGAGTTTTTGGGTAGTAAATGGATGGCCAGTGCTCAAAACAGAAGGAACTGGAAAGTTGCTGGAGAGGCCTTCATCCTGCAGTGGATTGAAAATGGCTGATGATGATTTCAGAAAAAATGCGGGTTTAAAAATATAAGTTAGAATATGATTAAAATACGATAAAAAATAAAATATTAAAATCCACTAAAATTTCTTCCCTGAAGTTGACCAAAACTTTTAGACATGTTTCGTGCTTACGGGATGGAATAAAACTAAAGAATATTGTACACGTGTGTTACCTTATAAACAGCAGATTAATCTTTAGCACATGAATTCGTGGTCATTTGAATGCATTCGTGCTAAAGATTAATCTCCTATTTATAAGGTAACACACGTGTACAATATTTGTTAGTTTTATCCCATTCTGTGAGCATGACACATGTCAAAGTTTGGTCCACTTCAGGAGGGAGAAATTTTAGTGGATTTTAATGTTCTATTTTTTATCATATTTTAACCAATTTTTAACCCATGTTTTTTTCTGACAATGTCTCCCATCACTAGAGGTTACACGAATTTTGATATTTTTGGGGTTGGGTTGTTGTCCGTGACTGTCATCCTGGGGTATTGAATTACCCGTGGGCTGATGATGAGGAACACGTTTTGATTTTTAAATTATCTTTTATAATTTTCGGTATTTTAGAAGAGTTGGATAAGAAGTCTCATAGATGGAATAAAGGTAATTCTTTTGTTTATTCTTGAAATCAAAATGTAATATTTAAAAGCCTCTACTATTTTTTGATTAATGATGTAGAGTATTATATGCATTTTAGTACAGAATTCAAAATAATATGCAATGAAATCTGATGTCTAAATTTGGGTCTGCAACTTTGAAATCAACTACAGTTAAACATTATAACAATTTTGAATGGAACTATCATAAAAATTTGCTACTCTACATTATGTATATCATCTTTAAATTTTATATTTCTGTTCATTTTCCCAATAAGTTTGTGAAATCGTGCGGAATTCATATGTCTCTAAGACATGCTGAAGGTGCACACACAATGCATTTTGTTTGCATTACTGGAACCAAAACACACTGATCACTGCTAATGATACAAAACACATGATTTCCCACTTAAGTTGTTGCATGTACAGTGGTGGACAAAAAAACTGCATCACTTGAGAATTTTGCAAATAATGTGTTTTGTGCTGCATTGTGCATTGCAGAAAGACTCCACCTGATATGCTTATAAATCTAATCTATACATTAGTTGGATTGCAAATTACATGTAAAATATTCAAAACATTAATAAAGTAGTTAACTATTAAATGTGTCTTCATTTTTTCAGACGGTTATGATTAAAAAAAAATTATCACATTAAGTATCAAAACTGTAATTTTTTTATTTATTATTATTATTTTTTTTTTCATATTGTCTCTTGCAACATAAATTAGCTTTCCATCATCATCATCAGCCATTTTCAATCCACTGCAGGATGAAGGCCTCTCCAGCAACTTTCCAGTTCCTTCTGTTTTGAGCACTGGCCATCCATTTACTACCCAAAAACTCATGAATTTCATCTATCCATCTTCGCCTTTGTCTTCCAGGTTTTCTTCTAGCTCCTCTTGGGTACCATTATGTTATTTTCTTAGTCCATCTGTCATCATGTCTTCGAGCTATGTGTCCTGCCCAAGACCATTTTAGTTTTGATAAGAATGTCGTTTACTTGAGTTTGCTGCCTAATCCATGTGTTTCTCTTCTTATCTAACAGTCTGATTCCCAATATAATTCGTTCCATTCTTCGCTGTGTAGTTCTCAGCTTCTCTTCCATTCTTTTGGTGAGTGCCCAAGTTTCACTTCCATAAGTCATAGTGGGGAGTATACATTGATTCATTATTTTACGTTTCAGACAAACTGGGATATTGCTCTTCAGTATGTGACTATATTTCCTGAATGCTAGCCATCCAAAATTTATTCTTCTCTTGACTTCCAGCCATTTATCATTATTACAGCTAATAACTTGCCCCAGATAAGTATATGACTCCACCTTTTCAATTACTGCTCCTTCAATCATTATTTCCCTTTCCGTGGCATACTGTTCATCATTACTTTTGTTTTAGCCATATTCATCTTTAGTCCAAAATCCTTACTAACTGTGCATAACTGATTAAGATTTTCCTCTAATTCTTTGGGGTCGTGGCTTATGACCACAATGTCATCTGCAAATCGTAAATGGTTTAGGTACTCTCCGTTCACATTGACTCCTTTCTGCGACCAGTCTAATCTTCTGAAATCTTCCTCAAGGGCAGCAGTAAACAGCTTCAGAGATATTGTGTCTCTTGTCGAACTCCTTTCTCGATTTTAAATTTGCTACTATCTTTGTCTAGTCTAATAAAGGAGGTAGCACTCTCATATATTTTTTTCAAAATCATAATATGAGGGGTATCTATGCCTTGTCTTTCCAGTGCCCGAAACATTGCCTTATGCTGTATAGAGTCAAATGCCTTTTCATAATCCACAAATGCCAGGCATAATGGTGTTTTATATTCATTTGCTTTCTCCATTAGCTGTGATATTACATGAAGGTGATCCATAGTTGAGAATCCTGTCCTAAAGCCAGCTTGCTCTTTCGGTTGATTCTCATCAAGTATTCCTTATAATCTGTTAGTAATGACCCTTGTGAACAACTTGTAGATGTGGGATAACAAGCTAATTGGTCTATAATTTCCAATTTCTGATTTATCTCCTTTCTTATGCAGCAAAACTATGATTGCATTATTCCACTGCTTAGGCGTCACACCTTTTCTAATGCACTTTGTGAAGAGCCTTGCCAGTTTTTTGTTATGTCTCTTCCTCCCAATTTTAACAACTCTACAGTAACTTTTAGCATTAGCATTAGTAGAGGCATTTGATGCAAGAAAGCAAGCTTATGCAGCATCAGCCAAAAAAAAAAAAAAAAAACCCACTTCCACTTCACCCCTCTGTTCGTTCCAAATACCTGTCCAGCTGAGCCTTAAACTTATTTAGGCTATCAACCTCCACCACAAGGGATGGAAGTCTGTTCCACCAACCAACCACCCCCTGGCTAAAGCCAAATTTCCTCACGTCTATCCTACATCTGTCTTTCCTCAATTTGAATTTATGCCCTCTCAGGTGATTTTTCTGAGCTAGAGGAAGAATCCCATCAGCATTGAGCATGCTTAAACCATTCAAGGCTTTATACACCTCTATCAGATCACCTCGCTGGTGCCTAGTCTCCAGACACTGTAATTTGCAAAACTTAAGCCTTTCTTCGTAAGAGCACCCCTTTGTTCCATTCACTAATCTTGTTGCCCTTCTCTGTACTCGTTCCAGCAGCTCTACATCCTTCTTGGAATGAGGCCTCCAGACCTGTATACAGTACTCTAGGTGTGGCCTGACCATTGCCTTATACAATGGAATAATCACCTCCTTATCCCTGCTGAAAAAATTCCTGTATATCATTGACAATACTCCATGTGCTACTCTTGCAGCCCGTCTGCACTGCTCAGAGAACTTCATATCTGCCTGCACAACCACCCCCAAGTCCCTTTCATTCTCTACCACTGTCAGTGTAGTACCACAGAGTTGATACATTGCTCTGGGGTTGCTGTTTCCCATGTATAGTACTTTACATTTGTCAATGTTAAACTTCATTTGCCACCTCTCAGCCCATCTGCTCAACCTTTCCAGATCCTGTTGCAGCAGCATAGTGTCAGTAGTGTCCTTGACAACCCTGCCAACCTTTGTATCATCTGCAAACTTGGACATTAAGCTTGATATACCATCATCAATATCATTTATAAATACAGAAAACAATAATGGACCCAACACTGAGCCCTGAGGGACTCCACTAATAACATTAGTCCACGATGAGCAGTGTCCATTGATTACCACTCTCTGTCTTCTCCCCCTCAACCACCCCTTTATCCATAGCAGCAATTTGCCTCCAATGTCACACTGCTCCAATTTGTGTAGCAGTCTTCCATGTGCAACAGTATCAAAAGCCTTTCTAAGATCCAAGTATATAATATCAGAGTTATTCCCTGCATCCAGTTCTTTTGTGACTGCATCATAATATCCAATCAAGTTGGTCAGGCAAGACTTCCCCTTAACAAAACCATGCTGTGTCTGAGCTATAACTGAAGTCTTGTCTAAATGATCCTGCAGTGCGTCTTTAACTTCATCTTCCCCCGGGGCTTTCTGATTCTACATTTTCTTCAATGCATGTTCTACCTCATCAGGAAGAATATCGGGTATGTCTTATGTGTTGCTACTTTGCAATCCATCTTCCCCACTGCTGGTATCATTCCCTCGCTCCTTGTATAATTCTCTATAGTAGTCTTCTGCTATTTGAATTATGCTTTCTCTGCTGTTTATAAGTACGCCATCGCTATTCTTCAGTTTCAGTATCATTTGTCTTTCTGTATTACTGCTCATGGCTGCTGATTTAAATCCTTTGTTTTCCCTTAATGCTTGTTCTACTTTTCTTGTGTTAAATCTTATGTCCTCTCTGAGTCTCTTTCTAATGGCTTTGCATAACTCAGTATACTCAATTTTCTCCCTGTCAGTGTTTTTCTTGCTCTTCATTTGTCGTCTTCGGTTCATCATGACAAGTATTTCTTGACTAATTTTTTCTTCTTTGGATTTCTGTTTCCCTATAGGTTTCTTGGGCTTTATCACTTTCAGAAAGTTGTAATGTTCCTCGTCGATATCTTGGTCCTGAGCAGTCTGCAGAAGCTCAAACTTGTTTTTAAGTTCCAGTACATACTGCTTTTTCTCCTCCTCTGTTATCTCAAAGACCTTTGTATTATTTACTCGAGTCAGTTTTTTCCTTTCCTTTCCTACATCTGTATCAAGTGCTTTCCATTATGCACAGTAAATAAAATACATTGGCAGACAAAAAAACTGCATCACTTGTGAATTTCGCAAATAATGTTTTGCGCTGCATTATGGGTTGCAGAATGTTCGAAATGCATTTGTTAGATGGAATATCTATCTCTGTGAATGAAATCCAGTAAAAAAATACTCCATCTGATATACCTAATTGCCATAACTATCTTCCCAAAGTGTAAAATGTGTAAATAATGGAAATATGAGAAATTGTGCAAAATGGCAATCATGACAACCAAGCATATATTTTGTTGCAAAGTGAAACGTAATAGTATTATGTACTGCAAATGAGCAAAATAAGTCCTCAATATTTTGTTGTTACTCCTTGAGCTGCAGTTACAGCCTTGCAACGTTCTGGCATAGATTTAATTAACTTCCGGATACACGGTTGCCCAATTTCGTGGGGCAACCGTGTGGGCCGTTACAATGCTCTGCTGTGGCTGAATCTTACTTGTTGGCTTCTTCTGAGTAATTTTAGATGACATTATGTACCAGCAATTTTCAATAGGGTTCAAATCTGGACCGTTACAGTCCAACACTGTAATTGCAGCATTTCTGAGGTATGACTGCACCTTAAAGGAGAAAAATGAGGGAAAACATTGGTGTAAGTATGTTTTAAGCCTTGTGAGACAAGAAGACAAACTCATCATCATTAAATCTAAATAGCATAAAACTTAATTTCTGTGTGGCAAGGTGCTGAGTCCTGTTGAAAAATGCAGTTTTGGACGTCTGTATGGCAATCCCTAATAATGGGTCTCGGGCACTTCTCCAAGATAGCAGTTTAGGTTTCTGCATTCACAGTTCTGTTAATAAACTTAATTCACCCCACCCCTTTGCTTGTTATGCATCCCCAGACCATCTGACCGGTGGGGAACTTTACAGTTGGCATTATGTGGTCAGGATGGTATGCCTCCTATTTTCATCTTCTGACTTATCACTTCCCATCTGAGCCATGCAGGTTGAATTTCAATTAATCAGAAAAGATGACAGTGTCCAATTGCTCCTTTGTCCATGAAACATGCGTTTTAGCCTAAGCAAGTCACTTCCTCATTTGTTGTGTCAACAAAGGCTTCTTCTTGGGCCGATAGGCATGCAGACCACATTCCAAAAGCCGTGTTTAGATAGTTCATGCACTCGTTTCAACACCAAAGGCCATCTCAAATTCCAGTTTTAGATCAGGAGCACCAGCATGACGATTATGAAGGCATAGCTGTTTCAAATATCGACCTTGGGAAGGCGTAGTCACTCTCTCTTGGGGCCTAATCTAGGTCTTCTCTTCACATCACGCTTTAATTTCAACACCCGGGTTACTGTTGACTGGTGGCAGCTTATTTTATCAGCGATAGCATGCGTAGAAAGCCCTTCCTGGGACAGAGCAACAGCTACACTTTTTTCTTGGTGTAGACTGAACATATGTAGCCATGCTTACACCTCTGCAAAATAGGATACTAATGAGCATGTATTCCAATGCCGTATTTATAAAAACAGCTGATGCAATACCTTTGCTTTCCCGCAAACAAAATGACTAATCAAACAATATCTTATGTTTCACTACAAATGTTACTTTTTTTTTAAGGTGATGCAATTTTTTTTGTCTACCACTGTATATGCTCAATGTGAGCAGAGAACAACAATGAATGTGCTTGAGAGAAAAAAAATACTTTTGCAGTGGAGAATTTAAAAAAAAAGTGTTTGAGGTTTGTGAAATCTTTCTCAATTTCTCTGATGTAATAACAAAGATCATTGAGTTTCATTTTGTCACATAATATACTGGTCATGCAGCTCATTCTCTATTAGCTGTATATTGAAACAAGAATTCTTGTTTAGCTTGTATAATTTTACATACTTACTAAGGAGAATACCCATATTTTGGGATAGTATTTGCTGTTTTATAATCATAATCCATGCAAAAAGATTACATTCCCCTCTTTTAACACTCACTCGCTCAGTGAACTTTGTAACTTATCATGGACTAATCTTACAAATTACAACCATACAGTTTAGTCATAGAGCACCCAAATGAACTGATGACCTTATATAAATGGCTTAAAGTGGGGGGGGGAATACCCATTGTGTGGTTACACCTGGAAAAATCTGTTTGATTTAGTTTTGGAATTTTACCTTGGTTGTGTGTAATTTAAATTATTTTATGTGTGTAAATTATATCTCCACTTACTGAAGAGATTAACCACAGGGAAGCTGCTTCGGGAGCTTTCTTCTTATTTTCAATACTACTTTGCTAAGTCAAGTTAAAACACAAAAGATAAAAATTTTATTGCATGCCTCTACATTTGAATTGAAAAATTAATGTTCTGCTGAACTTGTTTTTATATATATATATGTATGTATATATTCACATGCATACAACATACAGTTGTGTGTAATCTTTTCTTTTCAAGCAACTTTTGTGGTTAAACTCTTTAGATAGCAATTTATTTACATGGACAAAAAAAATTTCATTCCATACAACGTAAAATTCCACAATATACTCACACTGGTCATTGGTTCACTCAAATACTAGTTTATGTAGCTGTGCTTGCAAAAGCAGTCTGCCGTGTTACAGAGTTCATTGAATAAGTGAAGGTACTAAAAAAATAGGAGTGTCACCTTTTTTTTTTTGCATAGATTACAATCAAATTTCACAGCAAATAATGGATACTCACTCTTTAGCGGATATGTAAAGTTATAAATAATAATCAGTGGTATGGTACAACATTAATAAGAGTATTTAACTAAAAATTTCTCTTAGTACTGATTTCATTATCTTGTGTGGATACTTCAAACCTGTTTAACATGCTTGCTGCCTTTATGCATATAAGTGTAAAATTCATATTTGATTTCAAAATGCACCCAAGCACTGTGACGTAATTCATACAAGCAGTTATTCTTAAGCTGTCAAGCACTGATCGCCATAAACTTAAAGGCACATGAAATTAACAACTACGGTCATTCCCCAATTAACGAAAGGGTTGCATTCCACGTAACTCTGTGTAAGTCGGAATTTCCCCCAATGCTTGTGCAGCACTCGCAACTGTGCTCGCTGAATTGAATGAATGAAAACTAAAATGTTCGACAAACGTGAATAGAATTATTTACTGTATTTATTTAATTTTTTATCTCATGCGCAGGAAAAATTACAAAAAGAGAGCGGAGACAGACATAGCATCAGTAAGATTTACTCTCGAGCATCGTTGCCAGAATCAACATCTTCATCTGATAAGTACAACACTGTGGAGATTTAGAAAGGGTTGGTTGCTCAACCTTACGAAAGAACATATTAATAGATGACTGGTTTTTAATAGGTGGCCTTTTTCTTTTCGTTGTAGATTTCTTTGTAGCAAGAAAGCATTATCATTTACCTTTGTGTTAACTTTTAAGAATAGTTTGCTGTCAGGATGCATCTTCTCAAACCTTGGCATTGCCAATTCAATTTCACGAAATGCCATTGCCATCTCTCTGATGATGAAGCGTCTCAGCTCCTCATTTGGCTCATCTTGAGCTTTGTCAGCATTTTCTTCCTTCACTGTCGCTGCCTGCAAGTCAATATGTTCTTCATTATATAATTCCTTCTCTTCTTCCTCTAACTCCTCCATGTCTTTGGCAACAGCCTCTAACTGTGAAGTAGCTTTGCAACCTTTACAATCTTATCTGTAACTTCTTGATATGATTCATCATTTTCAAACCCTTCGAAGCCTTTTACATGCCATGGGCATATTTTCTTTCATGCACCATTTAAACAACTTATAGTAATTTCCGCCCATGCCTTATTAAAGTTTGAGATGGCATGGTAAATATTGTAAGATTTCCTAAAGTCTCTTAATGTAAAGTTTTTCTCACCATCTACTATAGATAATGCCTGAGCAAATGTTGTGCGTAAATAGTATGCTTTTAAATTTGAAATAACACCCTGATCCATAGGTTGGATGAGTGAAGTTGTGTTTGGCAGTAGAAATATGACTCTCACTTTCTAATTGAAATCACCTAGATACATAGGATGTCCAAGAGCATTATCTAATAGAAGCAAAATCTTGAAAGGAATGTCGTTGTTACAATATTTTTCAACCTCAGGAATGAAGCAGCATTTAAACCAATCTTCAAAGAGAGATAATGTTATCCATGCTCTGCAGTATTAATTTGTAATCTCCCGTTGCATTATCCCCAAGCAAGAACGTTGCCTACCTTTTGATGCCTTGAAACCTGGCATTGGCTTTTCCTCTTTGGCAATGTATGTTCGATCCAGCATTTTTTTTCCAATACAAAGCAGTCTTGTCAACATTAAAAATTTGCTGCATTGAAATTTGAAGCCACCTTCATCAGTAAATTTTTCCAACACATCACAAAATTTCTCTGCAGCTGCAGAATCGACACTGGTGACTTCACCTCGTACTTTAATGTTTTTGAAATCAGTGTGATGCTTGAACCTATTAAACAACCCTTTGCTTGCCACGAACTTGGGTTGGGGTTTGCCGTACCTATCCTTAATATCTTCATAAATACATCTTACTTTTGTTTGTATGGCCGTTGGACTCATAGGCACTTGCTTCTGAATCAGATTTTCTATCCATATTATTAATAGCTGTTCCCTCTTCGATATAGCACCTGAACACTGTTTTGTGATCATAGTTGATCTTAAGTGCATTGATTCTTTGGCATGTTCTTTTATACATACACTGTCCTTTAAAATAGTATTCACTGTTGAAGCAGCAATAACATGCCTTCACTCGCCTCACTGCACGCATAACTGTATCCGTTGAGTTCGAATTTATTGATAAAGAGACATGATTGTCTCAAAAGCTCCAAAGTAGTTATTTATAATTAAAATATATTTTTACTGCATATGTACATTAACATTATTCATTTAACCATGGACCCCAGTACACCAGGCCCATTTGTCCTAATACATTCTCTTTATGGCCACAACGTTTACAGTGATTGTGTCCAGTTACAGAAGTCCTTCATTTCGATAGCCCGCAACAGACAGCATCTGCGCTTTGCATATAGGTGCAAAAATAAATGCATCATCCCTAAAGGGTTCTGCCACAGAGCCCCATTTAGCAACACTCGCATGGAAATGTGCCTGCTTTAACTTCAGTCTACAAACTTTAAAATTGTTTATAACCCATCTTCACTACGAAATCAAGAGCACTGGCTACAATAAATTCAGACTCTTACAAAAACTACAAGATAAGATCTCACCTATCATATTTACCAACCTTATACATACCATCTGTCGCCGAGCTAACCACATCTCTGATACTTACCATTTACAACAACAACGTAAATTCATTAACTTAGACAGAGGCCAACTCCTCAAGAGCGAACACCCGTTCAACTGACACGACTTCCTTCGTCCTAAACCTGACCCACAAACAACTAAACTTGGAGCAGCTCAACATCTTGTTGTCCGCTGGTATGAAGTTGGCCGTCGTGCCATCTAAACCACCCGTCACACAGCTCGCTATGTGAGTAGCGGCAAGTATTACCAACCTCCCTGAAGAAACTGCTAACGAAATCCATTTCAGAACAGCCACCATCCTCCGCAGCACTCGGCCCACTTGCTCAAACCTTAACCATTGTCAGCACGCCGCCCTTTCCTCTATAAGAAAGGACAACACCATCATCGTACTTCCTGCTAACAAAGGACGCCGGACTGTCGTATTAGACCAGTCAGCCTACTGAGAGAAAGCCCTGGCCCTCCTGCTAGACCTCAACGTATATGAACCTATGGCAGATCCATCCATTAAGGTCTTAAAACATCTAGAGGCATGCGTAAATAAGCTCGTCCATGCATGGTTTGGAGAAAAGAAAATCTCGGCTGCAACTCGGCGACTTCTTCATGCCACTGGCTGCCAATTGCCACAGTTTTATGGATTACCAAAAATCTATAAGCCAGGTGTTCCTCTCACACCTATAGTGTCCTGCTGCAATACACCCATGTATGAGCTGTCCAAGTATAGTGCACGCCTCCTCTCACCTCTTGTAGGAAATACCACACACACCGTCAATAATAGCGGCGAATTCATCTGCCTCATTAAAGAGCCCTCAATTCCTAACAGCACCGTTATGGCATCATTTGATGTAGTGTCACTATTTACATCAATCCCTGTCCAACAGGCTGTACGGTGCACCAAGAGGCTCCTTGAGAATGACTTATACCTTTCAAACAGAACACCACTATCCACTGATGACATCTGCACCACCCTCAACCTATGCTTGTCAAGCAGCATCTTCACCTTCGAGGATTCCGTATACTAGCAAGTATATGGCACCGCTATGGGCGCCCCTGTTAGTTCCATAGTAGCCAACATCACCATGGAAGAACAGATATTCCTGAACCCACCTGTGCCTATTACAACATGGTGCAGATATGTTGACAATATTTTCACCGTCATCCCACGTGGCTCTGAAACAGCATTACTAGAATATCTCAATTCCGTCTGATTTCATCCAGTTTACTCTAGAGTTCGAGGTTAACGGGTCACTCCCATTCCTGGATGTCCTAGTAAAACGCGTGGGCCCACGTCTGGAGACCGCAGTATACCGTAAGCCTATGTGGTGAGGACAGTTTCAAACTACAGATCCGACCATGCCCCCAGTCATCTCAACAGCACTGCCCGCACTCTATTCTCCAGAGCTTGGAGCCATTCCAGCACCGATGCAACTAGATGCATCGAGATTTCTTGTGTGAGGACAGACTTAATCAATTGTGGCTACCCAACGCACGTGCTAGACAGGTGCCTATTGCAAGCACAGGAGCTCGCAGTCCATCCAAGACCCCCGAACCAGGACAATATACCTACCGCCTACGTTCCCTACTATCTAGGCGTGTCAGGGCGGATCTCAAAAATCCTCAGAGAATACCACATAAAATGCGTACAGTTGCCTGGCAGAAGCCTACGTTCTCTAGTCTTCAGTGTAAAGACCCCTGTCACCCTTCTCTTATTCAGCAGTGTAATATACTGCATAACCTGCAGAGATTGTCACAGCTGCTATGTAGGAGAGACATCAAGACGTCTTCAAGACCGCCTTATGGAACACAACAGCAATCCGCCTTGCTGAGACTGACCAGTCCGCAATCGCAGAGCACTTCTGGGGTACCCACCACGACCTAAATCCCAAACGAGACTGAAATAATAGACCACTCCTGGCACTTTCACCACCGCCTATGGTTAGAGTCACTCAATATATTGAGCAATTCAAAAGCCATGAACCGCTGCAAAGGCATGAGATTGCACCCCATCTTGGAGACAACCATTTTATGCCTCGACAAACGCTGGAGTAAAACAGCACATGTCCGTGCAGCAACAATAGACACCAGTTTAATGAATAACGTGCCTTCACAACCCTCGCTGCACACTTAACTGTATCCGTTAAGTTCAAATTTGTTGATAAAGAGACACGATGTCTCGAAATTAAAATATATTTTTGCTGGATATATACGTTAACGTTATTCATTCCAAATATTATGACACGTTGAACGGGTTCCCTCGCATCTATCTAGTGATGAATGTGTTAAGTTGAATTGGACATTTTCTCACCCCTTTGAACTTCAAATTAACAAATTTACTATAATACTCTTTCTTTCCATGCATATTCAATGCCATGCACTGTAAATGAAAAATTCCTGAAGGTTTGTATGGTATGTGTAAAGCTGTGGAGGCATTTGTTTTCATTTACTGAAACGCAGATTATCAATTAATAATAGTCTCATTGGCAAAGTTTTGATTATGCAAGGTTTATCAGAGTGAGATAAAGGAAAATTAATCTTTGTTTATCTGAGGTATCCTTACTCTTCTGTGTTTTAAGGTTTGTTATGCATTCCATTTTAAACTTCTTTTCTTGTTAAAACATAGAGGAATTTGGTAAATGATTTATAATCGGATATTATAAAAAGTGGCCTTGTAGTAATTGTACAGAGTGAACTGTATATCATTTTGTTGTGAGGACATGCAGACTCACTGCCAGTACATATCTGGAAATAATATTTGTTGTGTTATGGGGGGTTTCCGAAAAGTAAGGTAACACATTTTTTTTTTAATAATGGTGAATTTTAATTTTTTTTTTTAATAATGAATGAGATGAAATGTGATAGACAGATAGACCCGTTAATGACGTTCAAAAAGACTGCCAGTGCAGTGTTGCAGTACTGTTGCCTCACAGCAAATTCCAGTTGCAAAATGGCGGCTACTGTGCAAGTCTGGTCCAAATCATGTATTCGTGAAGTTATTCGCTTTTTGCAAGCAAACGGGTCTTCACCAAGTTACATTCACTGTGAACTCGTTGCTATGTATGGCAAAAAAGTCATGACAAAGAAGCAGGTGTGTTTTTGGTGCAATGAATTTAAAGCGGGCCATGTTGATATTGAAGATTGACATCGGGCAGGCAGGCCTTCATCCAGCAAGACAGAAGACAACATTTTGCACATTAAGGGCATCGTTCTTGAAAACAGGCAAGTGAAATTCCACAAATAATGAACGTGAGTAAGTCGACTGTTCACGAAATTGTTCACCATGTCCTTGGCTTTTGAAAGGTGTGCTGCTGGGTGCCCTGACAATTGTCAGAGGAGGACAAAGCAAAATGCATGGGGATGTGTCTGGAGAACTTGTTGTGATACAGTGACGAAGGAGAGGGATTTTCATGCTCACATAGTCACAGCAGACGAAACTTGGGTTAATCACTTTACCCTGGAGAGCAGACAAGACTCCGTGACCTGAAAACATTCACAATCTCCTGTGCACAAAAAATTCAAAACTGTTCCCAGTGTCCGAAAAGTCATGGCTACAGTGTTCTGGGATTGCCAAGGCATTGTTGTTCTGTTGATGGATTTCTTGCCGAAGGGAGGCACTATCAAGCACAGCTTTACTATTCAACGTTGGAAAAACTGAAAGCCAACATTCAACTCAAATGACCAGGACTCCTGACAAGCGGTGTGATTTTGTTGCATGACAGCGCAACTCCACACACTGTCTACATCACTTGTGAGTGGTTGCGCCGTAATCATTGTGAAACTCTGTCACATCACCTCTCCCATACAGCCCAGACTTAGTGCCTTCACTATCAAGTGCCTGTGAAGTGCCTTTCAAGTGTGCCTATCAAGCGAAGTGCCTTCACTATCAAGCACTGCTTTACTATTCAACGTTGGAAAAACTGAAAGCCAACATTCAACTCAAATGACCAGGACTCCTGACGAGTGGTGTGATTTTGTTGCATGACAGCGCAACTCCACACACTGTCTACATCATTTGTGAGTGGTTGCGCCGTAATCATTGTGAAACTCTGTCACATCCCTTCTCCCCTACAGCCCAGACTTAGTGCCTTCAGACCTCCATTTATTCGGCCCTCTGAAAAAACACCTTTCAGGAAAGCATTTCACCACAGATGAGGAAGTTCATCAGGTAGTGCGACGTTGGTTACTGCATGTGGGCATGGACTTCTTCAGTATTGGTATTGATAAACTGATCCATCGTTGGAACAAGTGCATCAGTAAAACTGGAGACTTTGTGGAGATGTAGTGCATGTTCACTTATATTTCTTGGTGTGTAATTTCAACTTCGTGTTATTAAACATCATCAAGAGAACAAAGCATTACCTTACTTTTTGAAAACCCCTAGTTCCTAGAATTTCACAGTATAGTGTCATATGAATTTGGCAAAAGATGGGGCACCTCTGTATTATGAACTAAACACATGACAATTCTTGTATGAAAATCTTACAGGATGGATTGGGTAATGTGGACCAGTGGATTGGCCAGCAGTATCATATGCCCTTATTCCACATGATTTTTTTGATATGGGGACTATAAAAGACAGTGTTTGCAGAAACTAACTGATGTTAATAACATGAAGCAACTCATTGAATTTTCAGAATATGAATGAAGATAAACAGTTGTGTGTAATGGCATTTGTGTGTAATGATTCTGTTGTTAAATGCTGTTGTTTAATTCTGTTGTTAAATTTTTGCTATAAGCACATTACCATCTGGTAATACACATAAAAGTAATATTTCTTATAGCAAAAATTTGAACACAACTTTTTTGTCTAGGAAATAAACTGAAGTTTAAAAATTAATTTGCACAATTTAAACAAATGACAGTTTTTTTTTCCAACAGTTCCTGTACACCTGCATACATACTTTTTTTTACACACAGTGCACATTTCTGTAGTTTTCTTTACCTTCTTCTTCTTCTTTCTTCTTCTTTGGTCCTTAGCTGGCAGCTGGGGGAGGCAGTTGGCCACGCAACCAGTATGCTGCTGTAGGTGCCGCAGGGTTTTGAACTTGCTCTGTGATGTTCTTCCATACCTTACGATCAATGGCGTCAGTCCTGGCATGGTTAAGGTCGAGACGTCGGCTCTTCAAGTCATTTTCCACTTGCTTGGCCCACGTTTTCCTAGGCGCGGTCCGTTGGATGCTCCATTGGGTGGGTCGTTGTCTCCAAAGGAGTCTGGATGGTATTCTGTTCGTGCCCATTCTACATACGTGGCCAAACCATCTAAGCCTTCGCTTCTGGATTTGGTCGGCAATGGTTGGTTGCTGTTGGCATCTTGCGCGGATGGTATCATTAGTGATGCGGTCGCGAAGAGAGATGCCCAAGATCTGCCGCAGGCATCGCATTTGGAATACCTCAAGTTTGTTCAAATCTAACTTGAGACAAATCCATGTTTCCGATCCGTAAAGAAGCATGGGCAGGATCAAAGTCCGGAAGAGTCGGATTTTAGTCTTTGTGGAAATGTTGGTCCTCTTCCACAGACACCATTTGAGCGAGGCGAACGCAGTGGCCGCCTGTCCAATTCTGCTGTGGATGTTCTGGATGCGCACCTGGCTGGTTAAACCGTTGTATGCAGTTTGGAGGAGTGTGATGACTTTTCGAGGTACATGTTCAACCTCTAGTAGTTTCCATAAGGCAGGCCGGTGGACACAGTCGAAAGCAGACTTAAAGTCAATGAAAACAATGACGGTTCGCTGTCCACACCGGATCCTCTCCTCCATCAGCTGTCGAATGGCAAAGATTTGATCACAGCATCCTCGCCCGGGTCTAAATCCTGCCTGTTCTTCTCGACTGGTTTGCTCGCGATGTTTTTGCAGTCTTGACTGGATGATCTTCATAAAGACCTTTCCGATGATGGAAAGGAGGCTGATGCCACGGTAGTTCTTGCAGTCCCGGTTATCACCTTTCTTGTGGATCGGTACGATAATGGCTTTCCTCCATGTTAGCGGAATTTGTTCAGTGCACCAGATGGTTTTGAGGAGCGAGTGTAGTCGGCGAAGCAGTACATCTCCCCCGGCTTTGATCGCTTCTGTGGTGACTTGGTCCACTCCTGGTGCCCTGCCATTCTTCAGGGATTGTATGGCTGCTTTCACTTCTTCTACTGTAGGCTCAACATCGACCATGGAGACCTCAGGGGGGTCGATCGAGAGTGCTGTTGCTGGCGGTCCCTGAGATGGATCGTGATTATACAAAGCTTTGAAGAATTCACTCCACCATTGCAGGCGTTCGGATGGTGATCACACGAAGGTCCCATCAGCATTCTTGATGTTGTCACTAGTCAATTTGGTCTTTCCACTCAGACATCTGAGGGTGCGGTAGAGAGTGCGGTACTCGATCTTGGATGCCGCCACTTCAAGATTGTCTGCCACTTGGTTCCAGTATGCTTCTCTTTCTGCTGTCATTCTTTGTCGGACTTCTCGGTTTAGCTTTCTTTACCTTACATTGCCTAATTTGGCATTGGTCCCTTTTGAGAGGTTTGACGTGGCCACTGTTGTTACTGATATGAGTTGCTGCTTTCTGTGAATCTATATGTTCTTTTTGGAGATCTTCTGCTAGATTTAATATAAAATCTCTTCATAACTTTCCCTGTCACTTTCTTTATAAATAATTTAAGCAGTTGATAACTTCAAGATCTAATATATTATAACAGATGTGAACTGGCCATCTGCATGAACCTGCTTTTGTTGAATATTTTTTTGCCATTTGTTCTAAAACATCAACCCTGTACTTTGTTTCATTGTAATATAAAACTGTGCCAGGCTTCTTCTTTGTACCATTACTTATTGCAACACTTGTATGAAGTGTACTCAACATTATGACACTTTTATTTGCTTTGGCTTGATAATTTATCAGAGTGCAATCATCAAGTTTGAAAACTGAAGTGGAATATAATTCTGCCTTCTTCTTTATGAACATTAGAACTTCTTTATGAGCATGATTCACAGTTCCCACTATAGCAGTATTTTTTGGACTAATTTCTTTGCCAATTCAAAACTGCTAAAGAAGTTATCAGTGGTTACATTTCTACTTCAATTCAAAAATGTTTCCCTTAGTTTTAGGACAACATTCAGAAAGTGGTTGATTAGCTGGGTGCATGTTGTCTTTCTCCAAATAAGGAAAGCAATTCGGTAGATATTTTTTGTCACTTGCTAACCAAAACTTTATACGAAATTTGTTTGGATTTTTGGTCATATACTGGGTGAATCAGCATTCAACTTTAGTTGGAAGTAATGTTTGCTCCAGGTATACAGCAAGCTTTACAGTTAGAAATAAATTTACACCATATTTCTGAAGCTAAAGCAAATTTATTTTAAGATGCTCCTTACTTGAAGAATATATGCTAAATATTACAAACTGATTAATTTCACAAACGCTGTTACATAACATCATATCATGAAAAAAGTTGAGGCTCCTATACACTTGACCACAAACTATTCAGCTTTAAATTTCTATGCTTTGGGAGTTAAAAGTGCAGCAATGAAAACCTCACATCCTTGAATGGATGCAGACCGATTGTTATCCTTCAGTTGTCTTCGTGCACTTCAGTTTTGGTGCAGTTTGTTTTATCATTGAAGCATCTATTTCATCTTGCATGAGGAGTTTGCCCAAGGTTATTATGAATTGTTTCTTTGTAGTGTGGGTGTGGCCCATCTGAAGGGCCACCAGATTTTAACTTCTCATACTTGCCCAGATTTTGAAGTGCGTTTGCTGCCCACTGATAGGTACATGTAGTTTTTATGATTATGATGCCATTTATTATCATCTATAGTATCACTTGATGTATACAAAGATCAGAAGTATTATTTTCACTACTACTAGATTATGAATCCATTCATCACTTTCTTCTCCAAATTCATCTCCAATTTCCTCTTCAAACTCATTTTCAGATAGCTTTTCTAATTCCTCTAGATATTTTTGAATCTGCTCTTGGGTAAGACCATGAGATTGCCACATTTTAGTAAAACAATCTAACTAACACTGTAAAAAATCCTTTCCACATATAAACCTTCACCTTGACTAAATTAGGGAAGCAAACTTAAATAACTTCAAGGGGTGTGTCAGGATAGTTAACTATACAAGAACACTGAGTCTTAATTGTCTGTACAGTAATGTCAGAAGTGTCATCAATAAAATGAGTGAATTCGAACTGCTGGTTAGGACAAGTAATGCTGACATAATAGGGCTTACAGAAATGTGGTGCCACCTGGAGATGGGGTATGATGAATTTCAGTACAATATGTATAATGTATTTAGGAAGGATAGAGCAGATGGAAGAGGCAGTGGAGTCATACTTCTTATCAAAAGTAGCCTAAGCACAAGGAAATCTGGCGCCTCCGTAGCCAGGTGGGCAGGAGCAGCAGTGCATAGCACACACTTCTTGATCAGACCGGGGTTCGAGCCCATCACCACCAAATACGGAGGATGCAGAAAGGTCAGGAAATGACCACTGCATATCCCGGAGCAATATGGCCTTAGTTGCTAATGCTCCTAAAAACCAAATAACAACAACAAGGAAAGCTTTTCTGGATTAAGACGTTTCACATGATAATATAGAATCTGCACGGTGTGAGATAATTGGAAGCAAAGATATAATGAGAGTGGGAGTAATATACAGGCCAGGTGATTGGGAAGATTATAATGGAGCCTCTAAATGCAAATGGAGTGGGCAAATAAATGTGAATGTCTTATTATGAGTGATTTTAATTTGCCTCTAATGAGGCAAATGGGAAGGAAACCCATTATGGGGGCAAATTTTTAAATCAACTAGATGATTGTTATTTGTATCAACATTTCAAGGAAAGTACTAGGAAAAAGAATATTCTAGACCTCATCATCACCCATGAACCAGATGATGTAATAGGGCTGACAATACAGGAACTGTTATCAGGAAGTGATCATGGAGTTCTACGATAGACGATGAAGACAGCTAGTGGTAGTTAAGGGTAAAGGAATGGGTTATAATTTCTGGAAAGGAAATTGTGATGGCTTAAGGTGCTACATGGCCTCTATTAACTGGGTAGATATCTCAGAGAATGAATACAATTGAATTATGGTATACCTTTAAAACATTAATCACAGAAGCCTTGAGTGAATACATACCATTAAAAAGAAATACTCAGAGGAGGATTCCAAGTTGGATGAATAATGAAGTTACTAGATTACTTGAGCAGAAAAAGACAGCATGGAAAAGTACAGAGCAATAAAAAGTACTGAAGCCTATAACAGCTACAAACTGATCTGTAATAGTGCCACAGAAAAGGTTAGGCTGGCAAAGGCAGATTATGAGAAATCACTGGCAAAGAGAGCAAAGAATGGGGATAAGGAATTCTCATATAAAAATGCAAATAACAGAAGGACATACCAAGATCGAACCCTTATGTAATGAATGTGGGATGGTATTAGATACCCCAGCTGAAGTTGCAGATGAATTCAACAATTACTTTGCATCAATATTTACAGAAGAAAAACCCTTTGTCATTGAGAAATTATGGGAGTGAAGTTGAAAAAAATGTAATTAATGATGTTGAAATTTCACATGTTTATTTAATGAAAAAACTTTCAAGCCTACAAGCGAGTAAGATTCCTGAGGTTGATGGCATACACCCTATAATTTTAAGGGAAGTGGCAAGTGAGTGCATTGAACCATTGAATTCAGTCTGGGTGGTTGGCCCCAGTTGAAGTCATCTAGATTGTGGGTAAAAAGCGATAATAATAATTTAAAAAAAAATTTTTTTTGTTTTTGCGTTTTAAGTCCCTGAAAGTATTATTATTTGATTGATTTACTTTTTCTATCATTTTCTATTATCCTTAATATTTTATATATATATATATATATATATATATATATATATATATATATGAACACAACAGTATACAGCTTACGGTAGACAATAAAGCCAAACCCTGTAAATAAACATATATAATTAGTAATAAAATATAAATATATAATACAATGATGATTATGTAGTTAACTATTGGTGTAGTTAATAATTACTAATTATATGTTTATTTCCAGGGTTTGGTCTTGTAGGCCTATATGGGCTATTTTAGTCTTTATAAGTATAAGTTAATTTGGCCTTACGTATATTATTTAGTAGAGGCATATGATGCAAAAAAGCAAGCAAGCTTATGCGGCATCAGCCAAAAAAAAAAAAAAACTTCCACTTCACCCCTCTGTTCATTCGAAATACCTGTCCAGCTGAGCCTTAAACTTATTTAGGCTATCAACTTCCACAACAAGGGATGGAAGTCTGTTCCACCAACCAACTACCCGCTGGCTAAAAACAAATTTCTGCACATCTATCCTACATCTGTCTTTCCTCAATTTGAATTTATGCCCTCTCAGCTGATTATTCTGAGCAAGAGGCAGAATCCCATCAGCATTGAGCATGCTCAAACCATTCAAGGCTTTATACACCTCTATCAGATCACCTCGCCGGTGCCTAGTCTCCAGACACTGTAATTTGCAAAACTTAAGCCTTTCTTCATAAGAGCAACCTTTTGTTCCATTCACTAATCTTGTTGCCCTTCTCTGTACTCATTCCAGCAGCTCCACATCCTTCTTGAAATGAGGCCTCCAGACTTGTATACAGTACTCAAGGTGTGGCCTGACCATTGCCTTATACAAGGGAATAATCACCTCCTTATCCCTACTAGAAAAATTCCTATATATCATTGATATATATAGTAACGCACCATGAGCTACTCTTGCAGCCCGTCTGTACTGCTCGGAGAACTTCATATCTGCCTGCACAATTACCCCCAGGTCCTTTTCATTCCCTACCACTGTCAGTGTAGTACCACAGAGTTGATACGTTGCTCTGGGGTTGCTGTTTCCCATATGTAGTACTTTACATTTGTCAGTGTTAAACTTCATTTGCCACCTCCCAGATCCTGTTGCAGCAGCATAGCGTCAGCAGTGTCCTTAACAACCCTGCCAACCTTTGTATCGTCTGCAAACTTGGACATTAAGCTTGATATACCATCATAAATATTATTTATAAATACAAAAAACAAAATGGACCCAACATTGAACCCTGAGGGACTCCACTAATAACATTAGTCCACGATTAGCAGTGTCCATTGATTACCACTCTGTCTTCTCCCCCCTCAACCACCCCTTTATCCATAGCAACAATTTGCCTCCAATGCCACACTGCTCCAATTTTTGCAGGAGTCTTCCATGTGCAACAGTATCAAAAGCCTTTCTAAGATCCAAGTATATAATATCAAAGTTATTCCCTTCATCCAGTTCTTTTGTGACTGCATCATAGTATCCAATCAAATTGGTCAGGCAAGACTTCCCCTTAACAAAACCATGCTGTGTCCAAGCTATACCTGAAGTCTTGTCTAGATGATCCTGCAGTGCTTCTTTAACCAGTACCTTCATTAATTTTCCTGGAACAGAAATTAAACTCACAGGTCTATAATTACTTGTGTCAGCCTTTGATCCTCCTTTGTGAATTGGGGTCACATTTGCACACATCTCCAGTCCTTGGGTACCTCCCCTGAGTCCAAGGAAGCTCTCATAATTATGGCTAAGGGTTTGCTTACTTCCTTTGCTGCCTCCTTTAATATAACTGGATAGATCCCATCCACCCTATGTGCCTTTCTTGTGTTCATCTTCAACAATTTCTCCTCCACTTTACTCTCAGTTATTACAAGATTATCTAGCTTACTGCCAGAGTTGAATACACCTCTGGCATTCCTCTCGCTTAATAACTCCTCATGTGTGAATGTCGATGCAAAATTCATTTTGTTTGTTAGCTACCTGAGCAGGATCATCAACAGTGTAACAATCGATATCAAGTGGACCAATCTGATTCATTCCCCTTCCTTCTAGAGTTTACATAAGTAAATAACTCTTTGCTGTTTTCCTTTGCATCCCTTGCCAAAGATTTCTCGTAATCTGCATTTGCCTGCCTAACCTCCTTTGTAACTTGGTTACAGATCAACTTATATCTATCATAGGCTTCTGTGTCACGTGTTAATTTATATGTATCCCATGCATTTTTCTTCTCTGCCATATGTCTCATTAGTTCATCTGTCGCCGATCGGGCTAGCCGAGTGGGTAAAGTACCTGCCCGGCAACCCAAAGGTCGCGGGTTCGATTCCCGCCTCGGGCTTGGATCAAAGTACTGCAAAAACCTTGGGAGGTGCAATATGGCCACAGAAGCCGATGCGCCAACAACTACCAAATCAAAATCAAAATCAAAGTTCATCTGACATCCTTTTTTTTTTTTTTTTTTTTCGGTAGTTGTTGGCGCATTGGCTTCTGTGGCCATAATGCACCTCCCAAGGTTTTTGCAGTACTTTGATCCAAGCCCGAGGCGGGATTCGAACCCACGACCTTTGGGTTGCCAGACAGGCACTGTACCCACCTGGCTAGCCCGGTCAACCTGACATCCATTTAGGCCTAAACCTTGAAGAATATTTCTTAGTTGGTATGTAGAGCCTTTTAGCTTCCAAGATAAGTTATTTGAATGCTTCCTATTTTGCATTTGCTGTTGGTAACATCATCAGTTGGTCCCACTGTATAGAATTTAAATATTGTCTCAGACCATCGTAGTCACCTTTACGAAAGCAATAACCCTTCCCTTTACTCCTGATGGTAGTTACCTCTTTGAGTAAATCCCACTTCAGCACACTATGATCACTGCCACCTAGTGGTTCCTCTATCTGCAGTTTCTTAATGCATCAAGAATCACTACTGATAATCAAATCAAAAGTATTACTCCCTCTAGTTGCCTCCTGAACATGCTGATATAGAAAACAATCTCCAATAAATCCACAAAACCCTTGCTTGTGTGTGAGTGACCAACCCACAAATTCCAGTCAATATCTTGGAAATTAAAATCCCCCATTATAAGACTCTCTGATTTACTGGCCCACTCTATTTCTCTGTACAGTTTCTTATTATACTCATCAGAGTCATTAGGCCAAATGCACACTCCTACTCTCAATTTTGATCTCCCAATGCTTATGTCACACCAAACTGACTCGACACTGTCCAGCGATTTCGACTGGCTTCACTTCCTTGGATTTTATGTGTTTCTTAACTAATAGAATAACCTCTCCTCCCTTCCTATCCTGTCTATCCTTTCTGTAGACGTACTCCCCAAATTCCAATTCTGCATTCCTTATATCTGTGTGACACCACGCGTCTGATATCCCAACAATATCCGCCTTTGATGCTTTCAGCAATACCTCAAATTCATCAAATTTATTTACCAAACTCCTAATATTGGTGTACACACAAGTATACATGCACCTGTTCTTTTTCTTAGCTACCCTAACACAACCCATGTGTTTACTTGTACCGCAATGACTCCCAGCAGTCTCTGAAATATCCTGCATCTTGTTTTCCAGGCTTCTGCTCATTCCAATAGAAGCAGTGCAAGAATCACTTTCGTCTCTGCCAGTGGCTACTGTTAATCTATTAGTCCTTGTATCCCCCCCCAAGCTAGCTGTTTTCCGACCCACCTAACACTGCCTCGATAGCATCAGCAACTATTCTTGCACCCTTTCTATTTAAATGTATCCCATCCCTGTAGAAGCAGTCCCTTCTGTTAACAAGTACAGACCAGGCTGAAAAAAATTCTACCCCTTGAGCCTTGCACAATCTTTCCAGGGCCGAATTGATCGACAAGACTCATCATATACTCGATCCTATCGTGTCTGGGCAGAATTGCAGACACTTTCAAATTGAACCCTAATTCACGTCTTTTTTTTTCAACAGTGACCTGTACTTGTTATGTCAAGTAATTCTGCCGGTCTCCTACTCTTAATATCATTAGTGCCAACGTGTACAACCATATCACCTTTTGTGCCCTTAAAAGATGATATCCGCTCTACAACGTCATCAACCTTTGCCCCTGGCAGACATACCCTGGTCCTGTTCCACCTATCCTTTTTACAAAGCATGTTCACCCGTTTCCCTGACAATAGAGTCACCTGTCAATTATAGTCAATATATATATTGACAATATAATTATAGTCAATTATATATATATATATATATATTTTTTTATAAGCGGACCTTTGGTCTATCCTTTATCACGTATATAAAAACTTGAGTGTGTGATAAAGTGAAAAGCCTCTTCCTGCATTAAATTCAGTTTATTGTTCTTCTATAGAGTCTCTATAAGTTTAAAATTGGAAACTGGACATTTATTTAAAGTACTTTGCTGTTTGGAACACCTACACATAAGTTGTATATGTTCATCTTGATGTAAAGTTTTATGCTGTGAATTATCCAAGGTTGTAATTTACCTTTACATGATCAAAAGATTTTACCATATGAATAACATAATTTCAAGAGCTGAAGAGTTTTAGTTGAAAGTCTATAAAACATGGTTGTATGATTAGTACGAATATGTAATTTTTTACATTATCAAGAAGGCAAAGTAGGTTTTCTGTAAAATGCATCAACCTTTAATATCTCCGATATTAAAGAAATATACCATTACTGGGTTGTCAGGTCTTGCTCTGATAGTTGCTTAGTTACTCAAGAATTAGGAGCCAGTATGCACTTAATTGTAAAAAATCTATATAACTACATGCATTACCAGTAAATTGCAACATGATATTTCTCCTTTGGGAGAAGCAAGGTCTTATTCACAAATTGAAATCATTTACCTTATAGACACTCAGTTTGTAATGATGTTTTGCAATATGAGATTGATGCATTTTGTGGCAAACTGTTTGCTTTCTTGTTAATGTACAGAATGATGCATTTGCAGTAATCAAGCAACAAAGTTTTATAAATTACATTACCTGAGGCCCTCTTGCACTCAGTGTTTTGCATTTATAACATTATCACCTTTTTTGCATCTCTTGTTTATAGAAACACATGGGTCATTCTCATAGTTATTACTCCCCCACTATACCTTTAAGTTTTTGAAGAAGCTGCCACTCTCAAAAAGGAAGAATTTTTTTTCTTGTTTTTTTTTTTTTTTTTTTTCCTAACTGGTTTCCTTACTTTAATATTCTTATTAAATGAATCCTTGCTGATAACAAGATCAGGAATATTGTTTTCCCTATGGCATTTCTAGTGTATTAATGCAGAAAACATTACTCTATAAAATTTTAGAAATGTTCTACTCTGAATGGGTGACTAGCCAAAAAGTTCCAGTTAATATCTGGAAAATCAAATTTTTCCATAATAAGAAATACCGATATGTTGGCCTGTCTATTCATTTGTGTAGATGCTCACTGTACTCACCATAGTTTTGGTCTGCAATATATTACCACTCTCATATTTGTTTTTCCACTGCACCATACATGATATTCAAACACAATGCTCTGGTTCATATAATGATGAAAAGTAATGCAAACAAAATTAATTTTTGAAAGGCCTTATCAGAAGGGAAAGGAAAATGTAGTTGTAATTAAATGAAACATGATTACATCGTGTCCAAGAATAGTCCTGGACTTCTTTCTGAAGAAATAATTAGCACACATGCAGTAATGTTTATCTTTGTTGAAAATAGTAGATACAACATCCAAGAATATCTGTCACCATGTATTGTCCTGACTGATATTCTATAGTCACATTGTTGAAACAGTAGATATTTTCCACTGTATTTATTTTAAAGAATTATCAGTGTAGGAGTTGAAATAAATTAATAATTAATACTACCACTGCATTATTATGATAATTATTATAATCATTATTGTAATGATTATGATGATAATTATTATTATTTATTATTATTATTGTTGTTGCTCTTATATTATATTGGGGGGGGGGTTCCATCTTGTGATGGGTATTCCTACCAAGTACAGAGGGTGGTTGTTGTTATGTCTAGTGTTACTGGTGGTCGAGGAACTCTATCCTACAGGTGTTCAGGATTATGACTTTCTGGAGTTCCTTATAGGTGTTGACTGGGAGACCTATTGCTGTTAGGCTGTTAGATTGGGTCTTTGGCACCATACCGATGGTTGACACAGTGATCGGTCGCTACTTGTTGCATATACCACATCTCTTTCTTCCACTCATCTCTTTGATCTCCTGTCTTAGGTTTGTGAACTTCCTGAGCCTGCATAATCCCCAGGGATTTGTAGGTCTCTGCAGCTGGTGGTTTTGGCCAACTAATTTTTATCATTGGTGATCTGGAGTAGTTGCTCGAGTTGCTTCTCGGTTCTCGCATAGAGCTTGATGTTATCCATATACATCAGGTGGGGGAGGGTGTACAGATCCTTCCTTCCTTTTTTCTTTGAGGTTATATCTGTACTTGTTGCTGTTGTGGATAGTGGGTTATCTGCTAGACAGAACCACAGTTGGCTCAGGGCATCTCCCTGAAAGATTCCTCTCCTAATGGGGATTAGTCTGGTTGTGATGTTCTCGACCTTAATGGTGGTGCTCCATTTTGTCATCATTGCACCTACGAAGCTTGTCACTGGCTAATAGAGATGCTGAGTATCTACTTTGTAGATACTCAGCATCTCTATTAGCCAGCTATGAGGCATGAAGTTGAAAGCCTTGTGGTAATCGATGTAGGCTGTGTACAGTTGTGGCACTTCTTGTAGGCTTGCTCTATAACTGCGTGGTTATAGACCAAGATTCTATAATCACTGGGACTTTGGTATCTTGGCTCTTAATTCTTCTATCTTCTGCTGAAGTCTTCTTTCCGAAGCTGGCGGTTCCTTGTTCCTTCTGTTTTCAGTTCTTCTGCTACTGGTCTCTTGTTTCTCTTCCATTAATCCTAGTGTCTGCTATGGCAGCACAGTATATGACTGTGTGGATGGCCTCCAGTGTTGCACCATTGTTGTCAAGGTAATGCGGTATTATTTGCCGATTGAAGTGATCTATGACTCTCTTTACTGGGTTTCGTTGGGCCTATGCTTTGTTCGGTATCATGTGGAGCTTTGTGGGGTCAATTCCTTCGAATTCTGTTATGGCTTTCTTCCACTCATCTTCTATTCTGGATATCATGACCTCTTCTCTTTCCACTTCAGCTGCTGTGGGTTGTATTTCTTATTGCTCTTCCTCCTCTGGTTCTGTATTGACCATATTCTATGTTCTTTGTAGTAGATCGCTCACTTCCTGTTTAATTTTTTCCAAGATGCAGGAGCTATCAGGTTCTTTGTGGCAATGGTCCTTCTTTGTTTTGCTATTCTCTCTTAGGTTTGTTTGTTGTTTGTTATTTGGTTTTTAGGAACATTAGCAACTAAGGCCATATTGCTCCGGGGATATGCAGTGGTCATTCTCTGACCTTTCCGCATCCTCCGTATTTGGTGGGCATGGGCTCGAACCCCGGTCTAATTAAGAAGCGTGTGCTATTCACTGCTGCTCCTACCCACCTGGCTACGGAGGCGCTTTCTCTTAGGTGATCTGATTATCTGGGAATTATTCCAACCACTTGGTATGTAGTCTTAACCTGTACATCGTCATATCAGTCTGTAGCTCGCGTAGCATGCTCGCATGATTAACTTATTCATTTCAATGCTCCACTTCGTGCATTGGCATTTTCTTCCTTCCTAGGTAGGTGGTCACTAGTGCAGTTGTGCAGGAAGCACTTCCAGTTGGTGGGCCTGGGTAGTCGTGCCCTTCTCTTGTGGTAACCATGCAGGGGGCAGTGCAACTTGCTCCATTGTCTTCCTCTGAAGACTGTCACTGACTTTTCAAACTGACCCCTCTGCTTGAATGGAAGTGACTTTATCCTGTGCCACACTCAGTGCAGTATGATTATTATTTCTCTGCAGCATCATCCATCTGTGGATGAAACAGAAGGAACTGCCAGCTTGGGAAAGAAGACTTCGGCAGAAGACAGAACTAAGAGTCAAGATGGGCCAATTGACCCAGTACCAACAGGGCAATAGGAGTAAGAAATTGATTGGAAAAGTGAAGAGCATCCTCAAGAGAGACATTGTCCACAGCAAACATGAGACAAAAAATCAGAGAATACTTGGGCACACTGAAGCAGAACCTCCTCACACTCGTTAATAAATAATGTTTATAGTAATAATAATATTAATTATTGATTTTTTAAAGCATTATCTTTGACAGCCTTTGAATGGTTTGCTAACTGCCATGGTCTGAAAATTTCTTCTATTAACAATTAGCCAATGATCTCCTTTTATCAGGCATCCTCTCATCCTTTCCTCCTATTTTGCATGTGATTGTGCAAGTAATTGACATAACGAAATATAAGAAAATAAATAGATGTTGCCACTTGTATATCAGATTCTGTATTGTACCAACAGGTAAGGCCAGGGCTACAATTTCAACAAAAAAATTCAAAAGAAATATAGTTTTGAATAGTGTTCCTGTGCTGCATTAATTAATGTATTGACATAACAAGGTGAACATTTGTATTATAAACTTTGACTCTTCAGTTATTTAAGTGAAGTCTTTGAATTACTTTATTTTTATGTAGTGTCTTGGAAATACTGCGCATTTTTGGACATTCCTCAGAGACAATTTTTCAAGAAATCCAGGAAGAGATCAATTTATTTGACCCATCAACTAATTTTTGGTTGGTAAGTAATGCAAATTGACAAAGATCAAATTATACAAGATTGTTGAAAAGAATTATAGTATTTTAAAATATGTTTCATGTATGAAGCAGGAGAAATGAATGGAGTTTTTTTGAAAATATGGCAAGTTTTATTTCTTTATCATTCATGGACATATTTCTTTATTGACGAAAATTTTGCACTTGAAAAAATACAAGGTATTTAACTGAATATATTAGAAAGTTTTGTTTTTGCACAGATGCACATTCAAAGTGGAAATGGAACTCCAGTTGCACTCTGTCAAGTTGGTGGAACATTTCAGTAACTAAGTTTGCGGTGTTTTAAATGTTACATTTCCAAGACAGTGGATTGGATGTCTCAACATATTTAGATAAATTTATCCCTTCCTTGATCAATATCATAAACAGCAAAGAAGTGGAATTTGCAACTAGTCAATATGACATTGGAATAACCTGCTGTTCTGATATAATTGATTGTAAATTCATTTATTCTGGGGGTAAGATGCAGTGAGGAAGGTTGCTTTTAAAACTAGTTTGTAAGAAAGTTAAGTTGGCTAGAAAGCATTATCCAGTAGAATTGTGGGCAAAATTTAAGATGGAAAGTTGGGTGATGTCTGCCCAATTGACCAAGTCAAAGGCTTAAAAGGGGGAGGGGAATAGAAGAGTTCTTTAATATCTCAAAAATAACAGTAGCAACCAGTGATATGGAAAGAAAAGTACTGATTGGAGATTTAAATAGCAAATTAGGAATGACATTAACATCAACATAGGTATTATAAGAAAATTTGGAGGGAAAGGTATTACTAATAGTAATTGTAAAAGACAACTAAAATTTTGTGCATATCATGCATTCTTAATTACAAATATTTCAACGTAATGATAGCCACAGGCCTGCTAGAATACAGGTTGTAGTTTAGCAGGCCTTATCTTAGAAACAAGAAAAGCATAATTGACTGTATTGTTATAGAGAAAGATCTTAATTCTTTGAAGATACAAGGGTATATATAGAGGATTTGAACTTAGAAATGACCATGTTGAGCAATCAAAAATGATAATTAGTACCAATAAGTGCAAGAAAGTGTTAAAGTGCAAAAAAAAAAAAAAAAAAAAAAACCCACATACTTACCCTGTTGAAACTCCTTATTTTGATGATTAACAACTAACCAAAGGAAATCTACCTACAATCAAGTCCATAATTCTTTAGTTTGAATTTAGGTCCTCTGATTCTATCATCATTTGATGCCATTAAAATTTCCCTTTTAGTCATTTTACTATCTTCTTTCGAAGCATTATAAACATCAGATTCCCTCTGAGGTCATCAAGCTCCGTACATTGCTCACCTTTGGACTCTTTCAAGAATCTTGATGTGTGTTTTAGATGTGGACTCCTATACTTGTACACAGTATTCCAAGTGTGGTCTCAATTGCTTTATACAGTGGAATTATGACTTCCCTGTCTCTATAAGCAGTTGTTCAATAAATCATCAAAAGGGCACCGATCCTCCTTGGCACACATCTGTATTTTGGCACAAGGTCTGCAAAGACAGGAAAAATTTAGAAAATTTTTGGACCTAAGAATTTAACAAGGCAGTTAGAGTTAAAAATAAATAACTAAATAATAATAATAAGAAGAAAATTTTGACAAATAAAAAGAATAAATTCTTATTAAAATTAAGAGGCTGAAGAAGTATCAGGCAGATGTGAAAATGTTTCGACATTTCAATAAAAATACCAAAACATAAGAAAAGTAATTAATAATGATAAGGGCAAAGTTAACAGGCATAAATGATATTTTAGAAGTATAGGATAAATATTTTGATTTTCTAAACAAAGGAGCTGAAGCCATCACTGAAGAAGAGGCAGAGAAAGGAATTTAAGGTACGGTATAACTTCAGAAATCTGGAACCTTTTGAATATTTCTCTGAGGTTAATCAGCTGTACAAGGGCAAAGAGAAAAGACTGATCAGACTTTTAAAAAAAAATTCAAAATTTATGCATTATTTTCCATTAATAATTTCCAAATTTTCTGTTGTACATATTTCCTAGGCTTTGTCATGGTTGTTATGTATTTGCAATGTATAAAATCATTCATTTTGTGAGGCATTCGATAATAGTTCACAGTGTAGCATTTAATAATGTGGTAGTACATATTTAGTTTTTAAGGAAGTGCAATTGTGAAATCATATCACACTTTCATATTCTCTATTAAAAAATATTGGACAGTTACAACCTACATAACAGAGGCAGCATCGAACCTGTGATCTTTATTTCTTAGGCAAGTACGGTACGTTACTGGACCAGTCTGTTAACATTTTGGCTTAATACAGGTGACTATCATTGTGCAGGGATTATAGGGATCAGAGCTATGTATTATATGTATAAAACAATGAATTACTAGTGAATACTTAGGCTGTGCGTAATCTTCAAAAAACCAGTTTTTAAAAAATCCAGAATGTGCCGTATGCTTGAGGACGCTGGATTTATGAGGTGTTTTTTTTTTTTTTTAATAATAATAATAATAATGATGAAAACCCCAAAGCAAAAGTGGTGGTATTTCACTGGTTGATGAGAGTAATCTATAACCTAGTATTATATTAGTAGTACCATGCATGAGTTGAGGGTTTTGCTGTATTTTGAATACTTCTCTGTTATTGAAGTAGAACTGGCATTAAAAATGTCAAGTATAGGAAGTATAAAACTGTGTACGCGCGAGAGCACACGCCATAAAGTCCTTGTGTACTTTAAACCTACAATAACTTAGGTCTATACAATATAAAAACAATTGTTAAAATGCATTTGAAAGTTAATTTATTCTGGTTTTGTCTAGTAATGACAGAGGTTATGTTGAATATTATAGCAATTATAAGATTCAACATAACCTCTGTCATTACTGATAAAAAGTGTAGTATGATTTTACAATTCTATAAACACGTTCTCCAGTTGTGGTTCAGTTACAGCATTAATTGTATTTCTGATCCTGGTATGAAGATTTTTTAAAGAGCAAGATTTGAGATGTAAATAGCACTTTTAAATGTTCCCCATAGATAAAAAAAAAGTCTAATGGGAACAAATAAGGGTAAGCAAGCTAGCCAAAGCAATTGGCCCACCTCTGCCAGTCCATCTGTTTAGGAACAAATCCTGTACCAATGCAAGATAACTTGCATTGGTACAGGATTTGATATGAATAGTTTTCATTCGAAAGGACCAGTTATACATAGTTTTCATTAGATATTGGATTTAGGGGAATTCTTTTCTGTTCCTGGACTTCTTGTGGGTTCGGTCCCCCAAATATGACAGTTATAGCAATTAATCTAGACACTAATGTGAAACATTGCTTTATATTAGATTGTAAAGAGATAAGATTCTGTTTCACTGTTTTCATTGGAAAATTTGTGACAGAATCTTGCATAGTAGTCCTCTTCCAGAAACATTTGATGCACTTGAATCTTGTAAGGTCACTTGTGTAGTTTCACACTAAATGTTTTGTGCACTGTTGCTTTAGGAACACATAGTTCCAGAAATGCCTGCCTTGGCGATATTTGTGGGCTTTGCTGATAAGATTTCTCGACACACGTCACTGTCTCCTCATTTAATCCGGACCTTCAAGTTCACAGCTGTTAACAGAACCGGTCTCTTTAAACTCCTTTGTCCAGTTTGAAATTCAGTTTCTGTGTGGTGCTTTTTTTTTTTTTTTTTTTTTTTTTTCTGTAGTTGTTGGCGCATTGGCTTCTGTGGCCATAATGCACCTCCCAAGGTTTTTGTAGTACTTTGATCCAAGCCCAAGGCGGGATTCGAACCCACAACCTTTGGGTTGCCAGGCAGGCGCTTCTTTTGTGTAATGTGTTGTTAATTTTCCTCTAACCACTAATAAGCACTTAAGCTCCACTAGCCAGTGAACACAATTCATTTTCTCTTTTATTGAAGCCATCTCTTGTAAGGTAGATCATCTGAAAATAAAATAATAATAATAATAATAAATAAATATTACTAGTAAATTAAGTAATTATTTTTGTGTATAAAACCAACAATAAATTACTTTTCTAATTTACATGTTTGGATAATGTGATCAATAATGCTTAATTGTAATCCACATCATACTTATCAGGATCCAATTCAATACAGAAAATTAAAGCCTTGCATCCAACATAAACATAATGCCCATTCCATGCTGATGCACTTCTAACAGATGTAAATTTATAAACAGGTGGAAGGGGGGGGTAGAATTGAGTTAACCTTTTTAATGATTTTTTAATTCTTATTTTTGTACAGATTATCATTTTTAATTTGCCCAATAAATAAATAAAAATAATTTAACAGAATAAAATTCTTGTACATTCAAATAAATATGGAGATATTCAAATAAATATATGTTCAGAATTTACTTGTTTATGTAATGTAATTATAATTGTAATCCATTTCAGTCTTATGAGGATCCTGTTGAAGATCCCGACTCAAGAATTGACTACACATCTATTGACAGACTTTGCTTAGATGACCTTAAAATGACTTTGCAAGCAATGGAATATAAAAGGTTTTTTTTTTTTTTTTTTTTTTTTGTTCCTTTATTCACTTATTTTTTTGACAAATAACATACATATATAATTTTAAAAATCTTTGTAAAGTGTTTCTTAGTGTATATTTTACAATGGGAAGTGGAAGCAAAATTGTGAAATTAAATAAGATCTGTGTTTAACTTCAACAGATAAGGATCTATCTAATTATGTTAAAGGAGGCAGCGAAGGATATAAGAAAACCCTTAGTCACAATTATGAGAGCATCCTTGGATTTGGGAGAGGTCCCTGCAGACTGAAGATGTGCAAATGTATCCCCAATTCACAAAGGGGGATCAAAGGGTGACACAAGTAATTACATACCTGCTGTTAGTTTAACTTCTCTTCCAGGAAAAACAATGGAGTGACTGGTAAAACAAGTAATGCATGATCATCTAAACAAGGTGGCCAATTATACTTCAGACACAGCATGTGTTTGTTAAGCTGAAATCTTGTTTGACCAATTTCATTGGATACTGTGATGTGGCCACAAAATAACTGGATACAAAAAATAATTTTGATATCATATACTTGGATTTCAGGAAAGCTTTTGATACTGTTTGCACATAAAAGACTGCTATACAAATTGGAGCAGTGTGGCTTAAGGGGAAGTTGTTGCTATGGATAAAGGGATGGTTCAGTGGGAGAAGACAGATAATAGTAGCCAATGTACACTGCTCTTCGTGGACTAATGTTATTGGTGAATTTTCCCAGAGATCGGTGTGTGTTGGGCCCATTGTTATTTTCTATATTTATCAATGATATTGATGAGAGCATGCTTAATGTTCAAGTTTTCAGATGATACAAAGGTTGGCAAGGTGGTTAATGACAGTATGCTCCTTCAAGAGGATCAAGGAAAGTTAGGCTGATGGGCTGAGAAATGGCATGTTTAACATTGATAAATGCAAAGTACAGGCAACCCCCGTATAACATGGTACTTCTACAACACGGTTTTGCTCTAACATGATTGATAAATTGTGGCAATCCTCGCGCAACACAGTACTTATATAACACGGTTTTGCTCTAACACCGTTAGAGACTTTTGGTAAACCGTCACATAAAAGGGTGCTTTTGTGCTTTTTTTTTGACTCACTAGTCAAAAACAAATTATTAAGAAATCCCTGTATTTTATTTTGTTGGGAAATTGCCGTGTTACGTTCTATGCTATTGAACTTTTTCTTGTTGAACTTTTGGAAAAATCTAGATTTCAAAGTTTTATTACTATTGGATAGCACACCAGGCCATCCAAAAGATTTCAGTCATCCAAATGTTGAAGTTATGTTCCTACTGCCACAGTTGTAGTGTGTTAATACAACTTCTTTCATTCAGCCATTAGATCAAGGCATTATATCCACCTTTAAAACTCATTCCATTAGAAAATTGTTACAATGGATTTTGGAAAAAATTGATTCCGAATCTATTGAAGTAATGGAGGCATGGAAAAATTTCTCAATTATGGACTGTATCAGAATCATAGCTTTATCTCTGGTAAAACTGTCAACGTTAAATGTGCGTAGAAAAATGTATGGCCAGTTCATTCAGGAAACATGATCGAATGGGCAGAAAACAGAATCGGTGTGATAGTAGAACTTGCTACGTCGGTAGCAGGGTAAGGTTTGATGATATGACTACTGAAGCCCTCATGGATAGCACAGTTGATAGAATCAGCCTCCTCCCCACACCTGGAAAAGACCCGAGTTTGAATACCGTCGATGAAGGGAAAAATTTTTATTGGTCTTTTTCACAGGCTGAGTAAGTTAGGCTTGAGTAGCATGATTTTTCCTCCTGAAAATTCGGGTTTTTTGTCCAGCAAAACAGAAAATCGACCTCAAGACACAATTTATAGACAATAGACTCAGAGTAACATGACCTTAGTCACCAATGCTCCTAAAAAATTAAAAAAAGATGATTACTGAAGACGTTCAAGAATTACTGGTAGAAAAAGAAGCCGGCATGGTGGATTTGGTGCAAATGGCTTCGGAGATAAAATCAATTCAGATGATGATATCACAGATGAAAATTCTAAACTTCAAAATTTTACACTAAAAAGCATAGGGAAAGGCTAGCCGAGCAATTAGAATCTTATTTTTTGAATGCAGATTCTTGAATGAAAGGAGCCTCAAGTTCAAAAGGGAGCTTCAAAAATGATTAGTTCGATAAGATGAAATTCATAAAGATTTATCAAGGAAAAGCACACAAAAAACCCAGATTGCTGGTCTAAAAAGACCAGCAATCTGGGTTTGCTTCTGCTCTCTCTAAAAAAAGAGAGCAGAAGATACACGAAATCTAGAATGGTGATTCTTGTTAGTTTTGTTAACGAAATAGTGTATTTTTGTTAGCTTTTGGAATGTAACCTCACTTTTTGTACTTTTTCTTAGTATCGTATAACACGGTTTCGCACAACACCACATTTTACAGGAACCTAATAACCGTGTTATACGAGGGTTACCTGTACTGCATATGGGTAGCAGTAACCCCAGAATAACATACCAACTTTGTGGTACTACACTCAGGGTAGTTGAAAATGAAAAAGATCTGGGGATAATTGTGCAACTAGATATGATGTTCTCTGGGTAATGCTACCAGGAGAGCTCATGGGGTTTTGTCAGTGATATACAGGAATTTTGTCCGCAGGGATAAGGAGATGATTATCCTGTTGTATAAGGTAACGGTCAGGCCACATCTTGAGTACTGCATACAGGTCTAGATGCCTCATTTTAGGATGTATGTGGAAGGCAATGTGATTGGTGAGGGGGAACAAAGGGGTGCTCTTACCAAGAAAGGCTTCAGTGCTGCAAATTGCAGTGTCTGGAGACTAGGCAACTGCTAGGTGATTTGATTGAAGCGTTCAAGGCTTTGAATAGATTGAGCACGCTCAGTGCTGATGGGATTCTTCCTCTTGCTCAGACCACACACCAGGGAACACAAACTGAAATTGTGGAAGGGCAGTTACAGAATAGATGTGTAGAATTTTGCCTTTAGCCAGCAGTGGTTGATTGCTGGGACAAACTTCCATCTGTTGTTTTGAAACTTGATGGCTTAAATAAATTCAAGAAAAACCAGAATAACTATTGGAGGAAATGAAGATTGAGGCCTTTTTTTTTTTTTTTTTTTTTTTTGCTGTTGCTCTGTTAACTTGCTTTATTGCATTATTTACTAATGACAATGATATAAAATAAATTCTGCTTTTTAAACAAATGTATCTAATTTTATATCTCTCTGACACTTTATTTCTGCACAATCTAGACTATCAAGTTCTGATCTTATTTTACAACTGTAGAATATATATTTATATTACAATTTTAGGTGAAATCAAATGCCAAGTAAAAAAAAAAAAAAAAAAAAATAAATATATATATATTATATATATATATATATATAGAATATATATATATTTAGAATATATATTTTTACAACTGTAAAAATATATATTCTAAATATAATTACAACTGTAGAATATATATTTATATTACAATTTTAGGTGAAATCAAATGCCAAGTAAAAAAAAAAAAAAAAAAAATATATATATATATATATATATATAGCACCACAACAATTATAACTCTAATGATTTATTAATAAAAAAAAATACACTTCTCTCCAAAAAAGTTTCCAGACACTTTCCTGGGTTGCTTCCTGGATACTAAAGAACAAACTGCAGTAGGTACATTTTCTCATTTCTTCTTCAGAACATTGGCCATTTGACCTACCAAAGCAGTTTGCATTGGTCTGGACACCACTTGACATTCCAATTCATACTGTAGTGTTTAAATTGGGAGACTGCACTAGCCATTCCAACTTTTATAAATTCATGTCCATGAACCATTCTTGAACAGCACCTGTGATATAGCATGGGGTACTGCCCTTTTGTAACAAATGTGAGTCTGTACCAGTAAACTGTTTCATTCTATTTTATTCTTTATTTTCTACTTATTATTATTATTTTAATATTTCAATTTTCTCTTTAACTCTTTTCTTTGTTCATGATGTCGCAGCTTACAGCAAAACCACGTCTTCATATCTGTTCAAATATCAAGAATATGAACAATGTTTTTTTTTTAAATCCTCTAGTGCACAAGTATTTTTTCTCTGAAGAATATTCTCTCTCTCTCTTTGAGTGTGCAGGGACTTGAAGATGCACAATGCCAGCATGAGGAAATGGCACATTTTGTTAGCAGGTTTTTCCCCTCTCCCTTCCTCTCTGGCATTGTATGGATTACGTGTACATCCATAATGTAGTTTAGTTATGTAAAATTTAATGTTGCCACATACTTAATGATACTGAAGTTAGTATCGTTAAGCATGTAGTGCACCAGTGAATTTTCATTAAAATAATGTCTGTTGGTAGTTAGTTTCAGCAGTCTTTTTGAATTAGACAATCTATTCACATGTTGTGAGATCTAATTCAGACTTCAAATTTTATTATAGACATTTTTCGAATAATCTATGGTTGGGAAACTTCAGTGATTTCAAAATACATTGCAATTTTGAATAATCCAATATTGAATTAACTAGGATATACTATATCTTCCTTATGTCGAGTCCATTGAACTGCATGTATTTTATTTGACCGTGGTTTGTGATAGCTAATTGAGTAATGATTTGTTAAGTGACTAATTAATAAACTCCTTTGACTTATGTGGTCAATCTGGAGTATATAAACAGAACTTTTTAACTCCTTATTTGGAAGGACACAAGGTCAAGGTGTCAAGGTGTGTTTGTTTCAGTTGTGGTCTCCAGGGTTTCCCCTATATGCTGCTGTAGCATCTGAAAAGGTGAAGGTCGGCAAGTGTATGTAGTTATGTGTCTTGTTATGTTGAGTGCTGGCACTGGCAACTTTGCAGCCAGGGGCAGAGGACACCTGGTCCCCTGCCCCCGACTCCCAACCTTGGCCACGAGGAGGCGCACCAGGGTTCACTTTCTAGCTGAGACTCTTACTGGGACTATCAGGCAAGCCTGGGAGCCCCAAGGGAAAGGAAGTAGGGATAAGAATTGAAGTATGGGGATTGGAAGGGATGGGGAGGTTGGATAGAAGCTAAGGGGAAGAGATAGACCTTCCATGAAATAGAAGGAAGGACACAACTGGAAATGTTCTCTGTAACAGTATAGTGAGTTCACTTGTTTAATGGAGTTCATATCACGGTAGAAACTGGAAAATTCTTAAAGGCCACTTCAATCAGGGGTGGGGGAGCGGGCTATAATTATTTGAGTAGGCAATATGTGCCAAGAAAATTCCCCAAAAGAATAACTGGAAATATATGGAATTCAGAATACCATGCCATTATTTTATATACCAAAGAAGATAAATAGATGACTGTTTATATAGTGCCATTTCAGAGGCTCACATCTGGTGAGTATGGGCTTGGCACACTCAGGGGTCTTGAGCTGGGTATAATCTTTCTTGGTGACTCCCTTCTACTTCTTGATTAGACCGGGGTTCGAGCCCGTGACCAACAAATACGGAGGATGCGGAAAGGTCAGGAAATGACCACCCCATAGCCCCGGAGCAATATGGCCTTAGTTGCTAATGTTCCTAAAAACCAAATAACAAACAAACAAACCCTTCTACTTCTCTCTCTCTCTCTCTCTCTCTCTCTCTCTCTCTCTCTCTCTCTCTCTCTCTCTCTCTCTCTCTCTCTCTCTCTCTCTCTCTCTCTCTCTCTCTCTCTCCCCCCCCCCCCCTCTCTCAGAGTGACTCAGATTTTTTTTTTTTTTTTTTTTGGCTGGTGCAGCATAAGCCTTGGGCTTCTTTGCACCATATGGCTCATGATAATAATAATAATTATTTAATATCTTTTTACAGAGCAAAAATCAGCACTGTTCATAGTTGCTATAAATGTGTAATAACTGCCAAATAAATTTGGTTGGTGATTTAGAGACAATGGCCCTACTCAAATGAGATTATAGTGCACTAATACAAGTGGTTGAAGCAGTCTGTTTTTATAATAATTGTTTCATGTTATACAAAGACAAGGTGTGTTCATTTAACTAGAGGATGTGATATAGATTAGAGCATTTTTGAAAAAGAAAAATGCATGAAGTGTCATCTCTATTACCTTGAGGGGACTCAGGGATTGGATGCTCTTGCAATCTGTCTACAGTCGTGAGGGCGTTCTGTGTAATATGCCATACACTGTGAGTATATGTTGAACTGTTAGGACTGTATTGCAAGTCTCTGAATAAATATACAAGTATTATAAATACTTAATAATAAAAGTATTATAAATATTGTCTGTTATTTAAGAACATTGAACATAATTTAAAATGCATTTATTTTTTTAAAACTATACTTGTGTCTCATATGATATGAGATACAAGTATACCTGAATATGATATGCTCAGGTATAATATTTCATAGGCTGAAGATTACTCAGGACATGACGATGACAGATTCTGTATCAGACTATGTGGAAGAACTAAAAACTGTAGAAACAAAATATAATCAAATTTTAAAGAGGATAGGTACTTTGGAAGCAAGAAATTTTCAAGGTTAGTTTTTGAATGGAAAAATGAAATAAAAAAAATTAACTTTTGCTGTTTGATTTTATTTTATTTTTATTATTTTTATTTTTTTTTGTAATTATGTAAATTACTTGCAACACTCTTGCAAAAGTTCTATATTAGCTTATGTAAATAATTGTTTCACATCATTTAATTTTATTGAGGATATTGTGTAGGAGGTATAAATGGTTTTTATGATACTATAGTATTTAACAACTTTAGGATTTAATTGCACTTCTACTTCAATGAATAAAGCTGTTTTGTTTACAGAGGAATTGCCTATAAAATTTGTACTACGGGGACATAAATTCATTTTCATTAAACATTTTAAAATTTTTCTGCAGTGCAACCTTGACATAATGCTGGTTTCAAGAGACAACTTGAACGTCTGTGTTATAAGTGACTTGCGTAATAGCGGAAAAGAAAAATTTATTCCAATTTTTTTTAACATGAATATACAATGACCAAAAGACAACGTACTAAGCAAGCATTTTTATATAGTAAATTTCGCATGTTTTTATTTATTTTATCATCAGTGGACGAAGTAGGTCAAGTGTTTTAAATAACAAAGGCACTATTACTGTAATAAAAATATTAAAGAAGTGTTTCGTATACTAAAAAAGAAAAATTAAAATGATTTGTATTTCTTATAACAAATCCCACTACCAAATGAGACATGTTTATAGGGATTCAATTTATGGCACACTACATATGTTGGCGATAAGGAACAGTTCAGCCACATAATCTAATGGCTGCCAAAGTTGGCAACTGTGGCAGCCATGGTGGGGGAGAAGCTCCCCCTCTTTTGTACCCTTGGTCAAACACAAATGTACAAAGGGGGAGCTATTTTTTTCCTAGCAGGTACCCCTCGAGTTGCACTGTTAATGCAGATGAAAATCAACATATCAGAAATCAAAAGAATATGGCATGCTGTTCTTTACAAAAATTATAACTGAATTTATCATAACTGACAGTTATGGTAGCTGGTTTCCCTCTCAGAGTTAAATGATTAGTTTTGAGATGAGGTAGGATAAACTGAATATTTACAGTAATTATGCCCAGACAACTACTATTGTTTATAAAAATTTAGTCATCTGATTGAGGCAGTATACCACAGAAGAGAATACAATATCTCAGTGGTCCACACTGGAAACTGTTGCAGTATCTGGTTTTCCCTCTGTGAGGTATGAGTTTGTTAGTGTCTATTGTGAAATTTTTTTTATGTACCTCTTGGGGGCATATCACACTCGCTTTATATCTGAAACCATGGTGTTACTAGTCACTATGTATCAAGGTTGCACTGTATGCATTATGGATAATAAATATAAAAAGAAATTACATTTAAACAAATTTTATAAAACCTGAAAAAGTCATACTTTTTTTGGATGTATAACTTTGGAAATGGGAATTTGATGTCAATATGGAATATTATTTCATTTTAAGCAGTATATTAGCTATTTCAATGAGCAAAGAAATTTTCTATTGGAATATGAATATATTTGGAAAATTTATTTAGAAAAGAAATGCCTTTTCAAGATTTATATGGTATGCATAACAGTTATTATATTTTTATAGTTTAGTAAAAGATTATGTATATAGTGTATGAGATAAACTTATGCAAAAAGTACTGACCTTCCTTACCTGTACTCTATTCTCTTCTAATCTCTGTTAAATGTGGAGTCAGTTAGTTTGTTAATGTATAACTATATGTGAAATATCAGGGAAATGAATTTTCTAAAGGAGATAGTGCCAGACTTATTGGAGTTGTTACATAAGAGATTCTTTTTTAAAACAAATACTGCATTTTCTCTGCAACAAATTCAAAAAATTAATGGAGTGGTTATATAAAATCATTCACTTTTCTTTCATTAAGATACTTTCATAGGCTCGTTGTTGCAAATAGAAATACTAATATTTACCCTATGTAATGCCTCTGAAACATTCAGTTAAAAGTAAAACATATGAGACATCTATTGACCTTTGTTGAAAACAGATTGCAGGCTAAAATCTTACAATTGCATTACTGGTAACCAGTGAATAATCTCCCCCCCCCCCCACCCCTCCAAGATTTCATTATAGTTTGATATGAATAGTATTAGCCACGTAGTACAGGGTGGCATACAGGCTTTTGCTGCCCTAGCCAAAAAAATAAATAAATAATAGAAATACAACTGATGTATTTCCCTCTTCACATGCGTAGCTATCCAACTGACCTTTGAATTTACCCAAACTGTTCACTTCTTCTTGCTACCCACGGAAATTACTTATTTCACTAATTAACAAGTCACTGGCTAAAAGAGGCGCCTCTGTAGCCAGGTGGGCAGGAGCAGCAGTGCGTAGCACACGCTTCTTGATTAGACCGGGGTTCGAGCCCGTGACCACCAAATACGGAGGATGCGGAAAGATCAGGGAATGACCACCGCATATCCCCAGAGCAATATGGCCCTAGTTGCTAATTCTCCTAAAAACTAAATAACAAAATAACAACAAATAACTGGCTAAAAGAAAACTTCCTGCAGTTCGGTCTAAATCTCTTTCTCTGTAATTTGAATTTATGGACCTTAGTTCAGAATAATTTATAACAGTGAAAATTGTCACCCTCATTCATTTTACTATCTCCTCTCAGAGCATTATATACCTCAGAGCCAGGCACCTCTAAGGTGCTGGGTTGCCAAGCTCGGTAGCTCACATATTCAGAATCTTTCTTCATATAAGAGCTCTTTTGCAGATCTCACCAAGTGAGTTGCCTGTCTTTGTGAAACAGATCCTACTGAAACCTTTGTGGACTACATCCTTTGGAGGATTTTTATGGGAAAGTTGTTTTAACATTTCATGATATTATGCATACAAAGAATAGCTATTTTTCAGTCTTTAAAATAAGGATTCATCAACTAACTGCAGTGCACTTCTAATGTTTTAACCTCCAACCCATTTGAATCCAAAGTGAGCAAAGATTTAGATATGTTTTGCTCCTTTTTTTTTTTTTTTTTTTGGTATATTAGTTTTGGTTTATCCATATCAGGAAAACTATTATCCTATTATATTTCTGCCAGTTTCACATAAGATTTTCTCTTTCTTATGCATGCATGTACAGGCACACACCCATTCAGTGAAATAGACATTGTATATATTTTACTTCGTGTGTTGTTGAAAGACTATATAAAATCATAAATGTTTAAAAAATATTTAAATTGTTCTTTAAACTACCTCACCTCATTACCTAGTCTTCATCCTGAAAGTCTACAGTAACTGTTCTCTTCAAGGAAATGAGTGTAAAGTATAGGTTTACAATAGCATTCATCATTTATTTGAATATTGTGGGGAGGGGTGGGGGAAACCATATGAGTAGTATAATTCCTTTAAAAAAATGTGAGCCGATACCTTGCCATCACTGGGCATGCCATGAGTTTCACTCTGTCAACTCCTTGGAAACACTGTCTGAGGGAAGTACCCCTTCTAGCTTAGAAACTGCATTGCTGCATGATATTCTTACTTGGACAAATCCATTATGTGCTTCTGATGCAATGAATTTGTGTGATTGCAGTTATTACTTAGTATTTTGCATGTTGTGCTGTAATTATATACACATCTAGCATATTCTTATAGGGTGTGCATAGTCCATACTTGTTACCCTTTTTGGATGTCTTTGCATTCCTTTGATCAGCGAGACTTGACACATGGTTTTAATTATCAGTTTGCCATCAAAAAATCAAATCTTTGAATGATTCTGGTGCATATGGGCATGTACCTTCTAACTTTCAGTATTTTGAACAAAATGCTAAGAATTACCATACAAACACCTAGTATTTGGTGCCACATGAAAGCTGCCATAATTTTTTGCATTTTTTTATATGCTTAAAACACACAAGTGTTGATTAAAATGTTATTGTTCCTAAATTAGTATTGGTTTTGTTGAGAATGTTTGTTCATTAAGTCACACAAAGCAGTTTCTGCTGTGTGTGACTTAATGAACAAACATTCACAAAAGCTTAATGAACAAATCACACAACAGTCACAACAAATCTTGTGACTGTTGTGTGATTTCTCTCCAAAAGCTCTTCCAGTTAGACAAGAAACACTAATATTAAATGTTTCTTGTCATAACTGTAAGAACGGGATGTTTCAATTAAAAAGCATCAGAGTCTATCTTACTTACTTTTAGATTTTGACTGTTGTCTGGAACTTTTTTGTCATCTTTGGGCTGAAATTTTTGTATTTGATGTTAAAATTGGAATAAGTATTAATGTTTCATTTTACAATTTGTAAATTTAAATTTTACCTATAATCGACTTCTGAAACAAATATAAATGGTTTTTATTTGAAGAAAAAATATAATAATAGCAACACAATGATGTAACATGAAGAGATACAATGCACTGTCCCCATGCACCCAGATATTCACAGCTAAACATGTGTGCTAAAGATCAAACATATCAAGTTTGTTTTGCTTTTTACATTCAAATAAAGTTGATTTATGTTTATTTTATAAGTTCACTGATAATGTTTTTAGACTAAACTGAATATGGGGAAACAGCTTTCCCATAGAGGAGAAAGCAGTAAGTTGTAATATTAGGCAAAATTTAAATTTAGAAATTTTAAAATTGAAACAATAATACTTAGTCCAATTTTAACATCAAAAATTTCAGCCCAAATACCACAAAATGGTCTAGATGAAATTGCCTAAACCAAAAAATAAGCAACCTAGGCCCTGCTGCCGTTTAATGGAAGCACCCAATATATTATATTAAAACTACTAAACACTAAGTTAACTTTATTATAACTTTGTCTTGATGTAGAGGAGCTACTTATGTTATTGAATTTGATTATATGGAATCTTTGTTAGAACTGGTTTCGTAGGTAATGAGTTCTGATGAAACTCCCATCTAATCTGGTGTGTAATGCATGTAGCTAAGATAAAAATTACAGTAAATTCAACAAAACGTTTAATATTTTAATTAATAATATATAGAATAAAATTACTGCCTAAGTAAAATCACAAGAACTTGCATAAAGATAAGAAGAAAATATTAAATGCTGAAATATTATGGCTTGCAGATAATTTAATGTTAATCTTATTAGAGTTCATTGTTAAAATGCACACATGCTTGCTCTTATGAGTATGAACTATAAATGGTTTATTAATATCATGGTTGTGTATCATGTAATATATGTATACTAAAGGTTTAGCATATTTTTATATAACTGTATTAGAGAAACAATAGTTTTTTTTTATCATTATAGAAATTATTTAAACTGGAAATTGTTATTAAAAATGAAGATGTAGTCTGCATCTGGCACATGGCTTCCTTGTTTCAAATGATTATCTTAGTTTTTGGCGATAAAAAAAAAAAAAAAAAAAAAAATTTAAATTAACCTGATTGCAGATAATGCTATGAAAGCAACACTGTTATTCATTAATGTTATTAATTAATAACTGTCTGTAGTCCTTTATCTTGAAAATATTTGTAAAAAATGATTTTATATGAATAAAATTCTATTAATATGAAATGCAATGGATTTATTAATTCCTTTTATAATTATATACATGTATTTGAAGACTAGTAAATTAATAAGAGGAGTTTACCTCAATATAGTACGTAGAACACTTCCATCTTTGTATTTGAAGACTATAATATATAAGTTTGGAGTTGAGAACTGACTAAATGTATATTTCTTAGTCTAATTTTTTAAATTACATTTTATACATAGTTCATTAGTACATTAGAAACCTACACTGCTCTGCGTGTTAAGAAGGCTTTTTTTTTTGTTCATGTGAGAGTTTAAAAAAAAATGAAATTAAAATAATTCAGGTAAAATCCGGATAAATGATGCCCTAAAAACATCAACAAGTTAGTTAGTGTTGCTATGTCTAATTGTCTATTCACAGTGACATTTATTATACCTATTTGTCCATAAATTTTATTAGTTGGCATTTTGTTTTTGCTGTTCACTTCATTTTAGCAATTTGAGCAATTTCTCTACCAAGGGCATATGAGGTTACCTAGCATTTAACATTTGTTTCTTTATTTGTGGTTGCTCCAAACAATATGTGACTTTTCATTTTGAATGTCAAGCATGTTTCATTCTTGCTGTTGGTGCTGATTTTCTCTCTTCATGTGTTCTTGCATTCTTAATTAATAATAGCTGTGTTTCACAAAATTATTTTTGAACCCATTGTACTTGACAGTATAATTGTAATCACTTTTCTGTAGCTGAAAAGGTAAGTGGGCTACAAAAATTGCTGTGAAACATGGCTGTAACATGTGGAAGGAAACCCAGCCCAACTATTCTCATGAAAAATAGTTCTGATTGGAATAAACAGGTTCCTTACTGCTTGGGAAATTTTTAACAATGGTTAAGGAAGATAACCCTGCATAGAGGAACAAAAGCTAGTTATCCCTCTTATGCTGTTACTTCAATTTGCCATTACTGTCAGGTGCAATGGGCTGTAAAAATTTGTTGTGAAATATGGCTATAACATGCAGAGGAAAAGCCGGCTCTGGTTTGTTGTTTGTTTGTTATTTGGTTTTTAGGAGCATTAGCAACTAAGGCCATATTGCTCCGTGAATATGCGGTGGTCATTCCTGACTTTTCTGCATCCTCCGTATTTGGTGGTGACGGGCTCGAACCCCGGTCTAATCAAGAAGTGTGTGCTATGCACTGCTGCTCCTTCCCACCTGGCTACGGAGGCGCCTAGCCAACTCTGGCAGAAATGTTGAAATGTGCCTGACCACGTAAAACAGCTCTGATAGGGAGGGAGAAATAAAGTCACATACCATATGGAAATTTTTTAACAATGACAACAGTACACAAACAAATTTTAAAAGCTAGGTATCATCTTATGCAGTTGGTAAAAAATAAGAACATCACTTTGTTATTGCCAAAATAGGCTGCCAAAAAAAAAAAAAAAAAAAAAAAAATGCCATGAAACACAGTGGTAACATGATGGAGGAAATCCTTCATCTCCAATACTGTTAAAGCTGATGCAGCTCCAATAGCAAGGATGGAGCATACCTGACTTTCATATGTAAAACAGCTGATTGAAAATAAAATGTTACGTGCTGTTTAGAATTTTTTTTAATAATGACACCACACACTGAAATGTTAAAAGCTAGTTGTCTTATGCCATTGTTAAAAAATTGACATAAAGTGTAGTAATTGCCAATCTGAGCTGCAAAAGAATGCTGTGAAGCGTGGCTATAACAATATATGTTGAAAGTGAATCAGCTCTGATAACAGGAATTAGATGTATGGGAGAATGAGTTCTGACAGCAGATAAAATTCAGTTCCATTCAGAAATTTACACATTTGTTGAATGTAGTAACACCTTTAGTAAATAAAAAGTAGTATCATTTATGGAATAGGTATACCAGCTTTTAAAATGTGCAAAATGATTGTTTGTCAGCCAAATATAATTTTATTGAGAATTGAGTATAGCAACACTAGCTACTCTCTAGTGAGCAAGTAATGGGAAACTAACTTGCCGACATGTTTAGAAGTGTCACTTATTTGGATTTTTACCAGATTAAATAATTAAACTTCACACCAAACAGTACTTGAAAATATTTTAATACTGTAACTAAAAACACTGTATTTACAATAAAATGATTAAAACTAGTTTAAAATATTTAAATATATAAATAAAAACAATTAAAATATGACTGAAAAGAGATATTAAAGAATATTAAACATTAAAATATACCATAACAACTGTAGCTTTCGGAGATGGCAGTCTCCTTTCTCAACAGTGTACATTTTGCTGTATGCCACATCCTTAAATAGCAGGTCCACGGCATTCATCACATGGTTACCCAGGAATGTGATTGGTATTTCCCATTTGTGCACCAGAACTGGAAATGGCTTGGGAGCGTGCTACCCGAAACCGTTCATCGTGTCCCAAGACAACCGTTTCAAAGAGAGGATGTAAATGTACACCCTTATCTCTATTAATGGTATTACTGGCTGCCCCAATGCATAAGCTCTCAAGCCATTTACGGTTCCAGAACCCCTGTGTATGATCTGTGATGACAGCATCCTCCGGGGAGTTCTGATGTTGCTTCTCCCAGAAATGCCCTACCACAGCAGACTTCCCATAATTTGCAGTCTTTATTGCATTCATGTGTTCCCCCAGCCGGTCCTTAAGTTGGCACCCCGTCTCTCCCACATAACATACCTCACAATCCGGGCATTTAATTTCATAAACTACTTCCATACCGAAGGAAGCCAGCTTTCATAAGCTGGCTTCATTCGGTATGGGGGTCTTTAACTCTTGATATCACTGTGTGCAATGCGTTCCGTAAGGCCCGTATAGTAAGGAATGTATGCAGTGCCCACAGGGGTAGACGGTTCACTACGGGTAGACATCACTCCCCTAATGAATCTGTCTAAGACACTCTGGGGGTAACCACATTTCTTAAGGTCTGCTGTGACTCTGATAATCTCATTATCTTTATCCTTTGAGGTGATACAGTGGGACCCCACCCTATCAATTAAAGCCTTGACTACACTTTTTGTGTTGGCTGGTCTGTGCCGAGTTGTAATTGGTATGCTGACCCCGGCACATAGGCTTCCTAAAAACATTGGTCTTAAGCCTAAATCCTTCTCTGACCACAAACACGTCAAGAAATGGTAGGGTTTCCCCTGTCTCCACCTCAGATCAGACTATATGAGAAGATGAGATTATGATCTCCTTTGATGTTATATCTTTGTTTACCTGTATTCTGATTAAGTTTGGAGTTCAATGTGTTAGAACGGCATTAGAAAAGGATACATATTTAAGTACTAGGTAGCTTTCAAGTGTTAATGATATTTGTGAAGGTGTGGAATTTTGTTTGTATAGTACCACCATGGTCTTTCAAGGTGTTAATAGGGGAACCCATGGCACAGTCATGGGTCCCCTTTTAGCGCCATTGTGGCCAATTTGGCCATGGAAGAATTGGAATTAAGGATCTTTAAGGATTTGGAATTTCCCATACATAAATGGGAAAAGATGACACATTCGCCATTATTCAGAAGGGGAGAGAAGATCAAATACTCAATGTGCTTAACAGCTTCTCCCTGTTTATCCAATTCACCTCAGAGGTGGAGACAGAATCTTGACGCGTTGGTGGTCAGAGAAGGATTTAGGCTTAAGACCAATGTTTTTAAGAAGCCTATGTGCTGGGGTCAGTATACCCATTACAACTCGGCACAGACCAGCCAACACAAAAGCAGTGTAGTCAAGGCTTTAATTGATAGGGTGGGGTTCCACTGTACCACCTCAGAGGATAAAGATAGAGATTATCAGTCACAGCAGACCTTAAGAAATGTGGTTACCCCCAGAGTGTCTTAGACAGATTCATTAGGGGAGTGTGATGTCTACCTGTAGTGAACCGTCTATCCCTGTGGGCACTGCATACATTCCTTATTATCCAGGCCTTACAGAACGCATTGCGCAAATAGTTCGGGGGTGTCAAATACGCTGTGTGCAACTACCAGGACAGAGGTTGCACACAGTGATATCAAGAGTTAAAGACCCCATACTGAAGGAAGCCAGCAGTGGGGTAGTTTATGAAATTAAATGCCCGGATTGTGAGACATGTTATGTGGGAGAGACGGGGACGGCGACTTAAGGACCGGCTCGGGGAACACATGAATGCAATAAAGACTGCAAATTACGGGAAGTCTGCTGTGGCAGAGCATTTCTGGGAGAAACAACATCAGATCTCCCCGGAGGATGCTGTCATCACAGATCATGCACAGGGGTTCTGGAACCGTAAATGGCTTGAGAGCTTACGCATTGGGGCAGCCAGTAATACTATTAATAGAGATAAGGGTGTACGTTTACACCCTCTCTTTGAAACGGTTGTCTTGGGACACGATGAACGGTTTTGGGTAGCACGCTCCCGAGCCATTTCTGGTACTGGTCCGCAAATGGGAAATACCAATCACATTCCTGGGGAACCATGTGACGAATGCCGTAGACCTGCTATTTAAGGATGTGGCATACAGCAAAATGTACGTTCTTGAGAAAGGAGACTGCCGTCTCCGAAAGCTACAGTTGTTACGGTATATTTTAATTTTTAATATCTGTTTTCAGTCATATTCTAATTTGTTTTTATTTATATATTTAAATATTTTAAACTAGTTTTAATCATTTTATTGTAAATACAATGTTTTTAGTTACAGTATTAAAATATTTTCAAATACTGGTTGGTGTGAAGTTTAATTATTTAATGAGTTTTCCTAGCCTCGTAGGCCTATTTAGAGATATTTTTTAACAGAATTCAGTGTCAAAGAGAACTCCATTGAATTTAGGTACTATTAAAGATAGAACATACTCTGCATGAAATTGAGAAAAAGTATACCATTTATATATCTAAATCTGCCGCTTTACAGGTTTGTCTACCATACAAGGGCAGAGGAAAACACACTAGCCACTCTTTAAAATATATATTTATATATATATATATATATATATATAAGAAAAACACCACAGGCACTGAATTTATGCATTATGTTCCATTAGTATATTTCCAGATGTCAATTCCTTTTTGTCTTGCATAATCCTGTATATAATTGTTATTATATACAGGCAGTTCCCACTTTACGAGTTCTTTTTTTTTTTTTCAAGTATCAACAAAATCGAAAATATGAACATTAATTACAATAAATAAATGCTAAACATTTATAAATATGGCATTTCAAACCACGTGCATTGCTATATAATACAGTACTACTGTGCTTGCATTTGTTTGTTCAGGCAGAGATAAGGAGGGAGGTCCAACTCTTAAAGAATTTCAGAAAGAATTCCATATTTTAGATGCAATCAAAATAAAACAAGTGTGGGACAAAATTACAGAGAGAAACATGAAGTGTGTTTGGAATAAACTCTCTCATCAGATAACTTTGAAGGATTCCAAGAACCAGCAGAGATCTTGCAAAATAAAACAGAAGCGGTTGTAAATGTTGCTAACCAATTGCAGCTTGAAGTTTCTACAACTGACATCACTGATCTGCTTCAAACACACAATGGAGAGCTTACAAATGAAGACCTCTTTGAAATGGCAAAATGTGAAGAAGCTGAGGAATAACACCACCAAATACGGAGGATGCGGAAAGGTCAAGGAATGACCACCGCATATTCCCGGAGCAATATGGCCTTAGTTGCTAATGCTCCTAAAAACCAAATAACAAAAAAACTGAGGAATAACAAGGTTTAACAGCCAAAACTCATGTTTGTTCCTTCACTCTCAAGGGGCTTGATGAATTTCAACACAGAAAAAGCAATTGAGATTTTCGAGCACACTAGAAAAGTTGCTACACATTTAAAAAATGCTTGTGCATGCTATCGTGAAGTTTATGAAGAAAAGAAAACAGATTTGGAAACAAATGACTCTTGAAGCATTTCCAAAGATGACTCCTTTTGCTTCTAACAAACCAACAGTGATGAACCCTCAACAAATGGTGAACCATCAATGAGTGTGCATTTAGCCGATGAGATGAAGAATAAATGTTCTTTAACATTTGTATGACACAATTTCTTCATTATAATTTGCTTGATTTTTAATGAAAAAAAATTTTTCATTTTTTTGGAGAAATGGATCATTGTTTAAGCATAAACTGTTGTTTTCTTGACCTTTACTTAACATTACTATGGTTAAATTTCATTGCGGAGAATGTAACTCCTGTTTTTTAACATTACACCTTTGGGAAATAAACTCCTGCTTTACGAGTTTTCGCTTTACAAGTGCTCACGAACAAATTAATTTGTGAAGTCAGGAGCTACCTTATTTGTATTTGTATTTGCAACACACAAAATCATTCATTTTGTGAAACTTTCAGTACTAGTTCACAGTGTACTACTTTAGTATTAGTAGTGGAAGACAAAGTAGATGGAAATTTGTTCCAATGATCACCCACCAGCTGGCTGAAGGAAAACTTCTGCACATTTATCCTGCAGTCATCTTTCCTCAATTTGAATTTATGCCCTCTCATATGTGTAGTCTAAGCAAGGGGAAGAATGCCATCAGCATTGAGCTTGCTCAATCCATTCAAAACCTTAAACACCTGAATCCGATCACTTTACAGGTGACTAGTCTCCAAACACTACAATTTACTTAATAGTGACTAACAACCTTCACTTCTTAGGCAAGTACATTACCAGTGGTATGGATTAACATTTTGTAGTAATGCTGGCAAATATTACGGTTGAGATTTCAAGGATCGGAGTTATTGCATTATTTAATAAAAATAACGAATTACTTCTGAATACGTAGGCTATTGCATAGCCGTCAAAATTCCAAAAAATCTGGCCTGTATTGGAACACAAGGATGGCAGATTTGTGAGGTTCTGTTTTATATGCTGAATTATTAGCACAACCTATATATACAGCAGTAAAGAGAGCTGAAATAAAATAAAGTAAATAGAAGAAAGGAAGCAAGAAACTAAATAAGTGGGGTTACTGTATGTTGTGATAATCCTTTTCCCATGAAATTTAGGGGGTTTTTAGTCAGGGGAAAAAATTCTGTAAAACTCTCATTCAGATTCTCAACAAAATGAATGTCATGTTTTAAACACATAAATGCAAGAAATAATGCTCTCAAAGGTTCAGATATGTTTTAACATACATTACACATACTTGGTAATGGGAATTTCATTAGAACTGGTTACATGTGAACTGGTGTCAAAACAAGCTTCTCTACACCAAGACAAAGTTATAATAAAGTCAGCTTAGTGTCCTTTTATGCCTATTATGTAAGGAAGAAAACATTACTTTTTTTTCCTAAAAACATGGTCACTTATGTTTAGAAAAATGTTCCCCACTCACTTTTCTTGCTTGCTTTATTCTGTTTTTTTCTACCTTATTTCATTTTTGTTTACTGTTGTGTGTAATAGTTTGTTTGAAGATAATAAAGCACACAAAATGTTTATTTCTGAAATGAAAATATGTACATAATGGAGTCAACATTTCTTGGTATTTTTATATGTACGTATTTCCAATTCAAAAATAAACATAATAATACCAATATAGGTTTTGTGTGCTTTATTACCTTCAAACAACACAGCTTACCTTTGCACCATGCCCTCAAGAAATATCTTAGATAATAGTTTGTGCTATTATTCAGCCTGTGGTTCAGAGTCTTACAGACCGCAACAAGATGCAATGTGTTTTTTTGTATGAAAAGGTTTTATTAAACTGGCAGTTTTGTTAGGCTGCAGAATAAATATAAAGTGAGTTTTTTTTTGTTGCAGCAATTGTATCACAGATTTCTTGTGTTATGGATAATCACTTATTCTCATTGACTTCTTTCTACAAATGATGCTTCTTTGTGTTTATCACAGAACTAGACTCTTCAGAATTCTTTAATAAGTGTGAAATTGTTGATCTTTCTGGACCTTTTCTGCAATCAAACTTTAACAAACCTGTAATTTGATAAAATATTTTTAATGTAGGAGGGCTGTTCTGAAAATACACAGACTGAGACATTGCCCTGTGTCTGTCACTTGGGAGGTTGGTATGTGTCTCCTTTTCAAAATAGTGTCCTTCACATTCTGTACACCTTTTACAGTGATTCACTAGCTTCTGAAAGGTGTTGCAGGATAGTGGATGTGGCAGATTTAACTTCTTAATTTGTGTTTTTTTCCTTTTAACTCTTTTGAGGCTCAGGAAAGCTCAGAAATTGCATGGTGAGAGGTCTGGGCTCTGTAGAAGATGGTCTAGTGGTTGACCACCAGTTTTCGCTAAAGCTCATTTCCATTGCTGGTTGTGTGACATGTAGCCTAGCATTATCTTGAAGAAGAAGAAACCATTCTTGATTAAGCAGTTCCAGTATTTTTTTGCAAATTGCTCCTTTGAAGTGAACTCACAACATGTTAGCATAATATTCTCCATTTACAGTTTGTTTCTCGGGAATTGTTTATTCTGCAGGCATCTAAAAACAAAATCAACATATTTTTTTAATGAACCAAAAGCTCAATATTTTTGCAGGCTATGAATCATGATATTTCCATATGCTTGACTGCTGTTTGGTGGACTCAATATCAAATTGTTTAATTTAGGACTCATCACACATGATTATTTTATTCAGTAAGTCAGCCTCTTCTTCCACCTTGTCAATAAAGGCCTGACAGCGTTCAATACGGTGTTTTTTTTTTTTTTTTTTTTTTGTTCTGCAGCAAGATTGCGTGGTACCCACTTTCGCAAACATATGGCATGTTAAGGTGCGTCTTTACAATTTCGTGACATCTTGCTACGCAAACATTCAACTGAACTGTCAGATCACAAATTGATAAATGTCTATTTTCTTTCAGTAACGTTTCAGCTTCCTCAATGTTTTCATCATTCACTGAGGTTGATCAATGCCCCATTCTTTTTTCATTTCATATGCTTTTTCTTCTGTCCTTAAAATGCATCCACCATTTAATTATGGCCCTTCTGCCCAAGGCTTCTTCACCGTATGCTTCTTGAATCATCTCAAATGTATTCTGACCACTTTTGCCTAACTTTACACAAAATTCAGTCATGATTCTTTGTCTAATAATTAACGAAATATCTTTCTCATCCCCCATCATAAAACACACTTCACATAAACTGTTATAACGAGCACAAGAATGAATACTGCATGATATGCTTGCACAAACTAAGAAAATGTGGGAGAATATTCCTACACTGCAAACTCATCACTCATTTCCATAGCAACAGAGCAGCGTTGCTATTCTGCATATTTTCAGAACAGCCCTCGTATTTAGGAAAGGATGTTATACAGTATAGTGATTTCCCTAAAAAAAAAAAAAAAAAAATAAAAAAATAAATCACTACATAAAAAAAAAAAAACCGAAAGGATGTTATGTAGTGAAATTTAACTCCCCAAATAACCACTATTATTATCTAAGTGATTTTTTTTTAATTCATTTAAATGTTACCTAACTGTATAGTATATTTAGTCTATTGACTAAATATACTATACAGTTAGGTAACATTTTTGGAACCTTGTGTAATCCATCAACAGACTATACTTGGCTGTACTCCTTATAGCCAAATATAGTCTGTTGATGGGTTCTGGCAAGGATTACAAAATGCTACCTAAAAATTTGTATTGTCACGCAAATTTTTTCTGAGCACTGATATAGGCAACGTTGTCTGTAAATTTCATTTTCTGAATTCATTTTCATGAGGGGGTTTTTTTTTTTTTTTTGTTATTTTCCACTGTTCATGTGGTCATTGTAGTCATGTGGTTTTTCATCCATTCTCTGATACATGAAACTGGCATTATTTTCAAAAAAAAAAAAAAAAAAAAAAAAAATTATAAGAACGTATAATTATAAGAAATTATAAGAAATTATAAAAAATTATAAAACAAAAGGAATCAAAAAGTTTTCAAAAATCCACTGTTACACTTTGACATGTAATTCTGATCACCCTGTATATATACACACATGGTTTTAATTAAACTGCATTGTTTTTGAAGGCCTTGATTTGAGTGTTGTGTGATAAACTTAAATAGTTAATCACATACTCAAATTTAGAATATGCAATATCCAGACAATATAGAAATGAAATATATGAAATTCAGAATTTGTTCCAAGCAAGTAATAAGGTGAAATTGGCACTGTTCTTTGTTACAAGTTTAATCTTAAGTAAAGATGACTCTACTAATGTCTAACTGTGCTCAACGGAGTGTGCTGGTGAGAAATTCTTATTATCTGGCACTTTATTGCTACTTTATTGTGAAAATATTTTAGGTGTTTGGAAATACCATATCAGATTAGGGCAGGGTACATCACTGGGTCCATTATAGGTGAAAGTTTCAGTGTCCACCGAAACTTTCACCTATAATGAAACTTTCAGAGACTATTTCCATAGTCTGAAATCAAGGTCCATTAACATGAGGAGTTATGGTTTGTGAGTTTGAATTGCAGAAGTGAAACACACATGAGCGTTATACATTCAAATTGAGGAAGGATGATTGCAAGACCGGAAAACAGATGCATATTAAAAAATAATTCGACACAAATGATAGTTCACAAATGATATTTCTTTGTTGAATAATTGTTGAAAGTTATTGGATTTATTATTAATATAATTTTTGTTAATTATTATGTCAACTTTGTCATTTGTCGTGCACTTCCTGTGAATTAATAATACACATTCTGTAAATATTCTGAATATCTGACTTAGGAACAGATTGCCCCAAAAGTTCATATGCTGGGATCTCCTGTGTGAATATAAGGCTCGGTTCTTCTGAAATGTAGTAGCCGACCGGGCTAGCCGAGTGGGTAAAGTACCTGCCCGGCAACCCAAAGGTCGCGGGTTCGATTCCCGCCTCGGGCTTGGATCAAAGTACTGCAAAAACCTTGGGAGGTGCAATATGGCCACAGAAGCCGATGCGCCAACAACTACCAAATCAAAAAAAAAAAAAAAAAAAAAAAATCTTCTGAAATGTACAGATTTTTAAATATATTGGCATGCTGCTAAAAAAAAAAAAAATAAATAAATAAATAATCTAGAATGTTTCTTATATATATTTGTTTTACGAGGGGTTCTAAAAAATTTATATCCACCCAGAAGTAGTTATGATAGATGAAATTTATTTTGTTTGATACCTTAATCTCTGTAGCAACCACAAATTTTGGTTTCAATAATTCATTTTTTTTTTTTTTTTTTTTTTTGCAGCACCGAATGAAGTGAAATATATCATAGTGAATAAAGTGTAATACAGAGCAGTGATTTGGTCCTACTTCTGCAAAGAAAAATGCCCAAAACAATTCACAAAAAAATGATCGCTATGTATGGAGACTTTTTTTTTTTTTGGTTAGTTGTTGGCGCATCAGCTTCTGTGGCCATAATGCACCTCCCAAAGTTTTTGCAATTTACTCTGACCCAAGCCCGAGGCGGGATTTGAACTCACAACCTTTGGGTTGCCAGGCAGGCACTTTACCCACCTTGTTAGCCCAGTTGGCTGGAGACGACTGCCCAGGTTGTTGCATACTGGCATAAACAATTCAAATGAGGAAGAACTTCAGTGCATGATGAAGAAATCTCAAGATGCCCAGAAACTGCTGTAACAGAAGAGTTTTGCAAAAATTGAGGCATTAATCCTTGAAGATTGCTGTATTAGCATCAAAGAACTAGCTGCAGAGTTCCAAATTATGTAGAGTATGTGGAGAACATCACAACAATTGCATATGAGTAAAGTGTCTTCTTGTTGATGGAATTCCAGACTTTTGACCCCTTACCAGAGGAAGGAAAGGACATAATGTTGATGTGCCCTGGAAAAGCAAGAGTGGTTTTTTTTTTTTTTTTTATGGCTAGTCACCATGGATGAAACTTGGATTCATTGCTGTGATCCTGAAACTAAACAAATGTCAAAACAATGGAAGCATGCAGAATCACCACCCCCAAAAAGGCAAAGGTGTAACCAAGTGATGGCAAGGTGATGCTGTAAGTTTTTTTGGGATCAGCATGTTGTAATACTAACAGATCCCTTTCAAAAGGGGAATTCCATCAACAAGAAGACACTTTACTCATATGCAACTATGTTTTTTACGAGGAGGTTGTTCTTTAAAAGATGGAGAAAGCTGTCAAAAGGTGTGCCTGCTCCATGTACATTCCTTTCCTGCTACAATGGTGTGCCCAGAAATGTGGGTTTGAAATATTGCTATGTTCTGCTTATCCCCCCCCCCCCAACCTTGCACCCTCGGAGTCCTTTCTTTGTGGAAAACACTTTGCTGCTAATGGTGATTTCTGCTGTTGAGTTGTGGTTTGAAGGACAGTCAGAGACTCTTCAAAACTGGCCTGCAGAAGTGTATTGAGAGGTGGTAAAAATGTGTCATTTTGTCTGCTGACTATGTTGAAAAAGTGTAAAATGTAATACATGTGTGTTTCAACTTTCTATCACAACTACTTCTGAGTGAATACAGGGATCCTTGTTATCTGAGGAGCATTGGTTCCAGAAAATTCCGCTTAAAATGGGGACCAATTTTCGTAATGTTTATTAGTTAAATAAAACTAAATGCAACTAGGCATAATGTTTTAAGAGTTTAAGATTCTATATAATATCGGTGTAGACACACCATAGACAACTCTTAAAGAAAAACTATGATAGTAGTGTGAAAAGCATCATTTCATCTGTATCTCATATTGTGCCAAATTGGTTGACAAGGCTCTCATTATATATTCTCTGCTATCGTGTGTGAGCAGAATTGCAGACACTTTCAAATATAACCCTAATTCACCGATTTTTTTCAACAGTGACCTGTACTTGTTAATTAATTCTGCCGGTCTCCTACTGTTTGTTTGGTTTTCATTACGGAAATCTCCAGTTTGTGCGTTACACACCAAGTATTTATGTCATGCAACACATCATTTCCACGTTGTTCCACTTCAAGTCTGGGATTACCATATATGAGAAAAACAAGATCACTGCCGGATGTATGTTTTCAACAACCAGTTTGTAAGGGAGACCCAATGGGTCTTCATCAAGAGTTCTTTTATCAATCGTTCCCATGCTCAACGCTTTTCTTTACAAATAAGATTAAATATGTTCTTCTGCTCTTATAAATTTCCTCTATGCACTCGATCTCCTCATTTGGTCTATTATTATGTTTTACGCATTGGTAATCTCGCTTGGCGTTAATTAGATTTCTTCACAAAACAGAATGATCCTGAGTCCCTCTCGGGACAGAATTCCTTCGTTTCTTTTCTTTTGGAGAGTTCCATCAGAAACCTCAGTAATAAGGTTCATTACCCCTCACAACTGCCAGTTTAAATCCAGTTCTCCCAAACGTTGAACACTGTCGTCAAAGAAAATTTCTCTTAACTTGGAATGAAAGTGTTCCCAATCTGGAATTTGTGTTTTGTTACGAGGAAAATCATAACTACGATTATGATATCTCAGATCGGAAGGTGATACAATGTTGAATGCAATAACATTGTAGTGACTGCCGGTAAAGGAGGTATGATCCCTCCAATCCAAAATATTGACCAAACGTTCACTTATTCAATGTAATCAATAAAGGATTGTCCGGAGGCAGAGACAAATGGTGGTGGATATCCTGGGGAATTCCAAATAGGTTCTTTGATTGAATAATTTTCTCTAACTGCTCGCCTTTAGAATCCGAAACGGGGTTGTTCCTTAGTGTTGACCCTGCATTTTCAGCCATGAGAGTTAACACTTTCTTCCCAGCTAATTTGTTTAAGGCCGTTTCTAAATAGTTCAAGAATAGTTCTATGGATTGCAAAGTTTGGCTACATTGCACATAAAGCGATATGCAGTAAATTTCTCCAAAGATGCCCTCCAAATATGCACACGGGGAGTGCTCTGAACAAATCATTAATCTTAGTAACCATGATGTTTGGATCTGCTATGGCCAGGTCTGCCCAAACACTAGCCACAGTATTACCTCAAATCCGCGTGGTTTGAGCGACACACTGTACAATTTTGTTGTCATTGGGTAGACATTTGACTACACCTTTGTAGGCATATATTTCTTGTAGAATAAGAATGCCAATATTTTGCCCTACTGTAATTTTAGACAGATCGTGTAAGACAGACGCCAATCTTTGACAATTTAGTTGAATTATTTTAGTCGTTCCCCTCTATTATTATTTATTTTGTATGTTCAATACATGATTGGTCCGAGCTTTTTTTTTTTTGATATTGGGCACGTAAATACTCTGAACATTTTAAGTCATGGTATGTGTGGTCTGACCTTTTCTTCCTAATCGTGTAATTGGGGCAAACAATTCGCGATTCTTTATTTTGACATTCTTCAATTTGATGCCTTTGCTGTCCACAGTGCCCACGGGTGTTATCAGTTTGATGGTAGTTCTGGGCAAAGAGCCCATATCCTCAGCATTTAAAACAGCGGGAGGCTATAATAAAATCCTATGTTATGCACTGAAAAACCCAAATACAGGCGACAGTCAGAACTTTTCTAAATTTCTAAAATTTTTCTAATATTAGCATGAATGTTGAAAACCCAGTGTGAATTATTCTTATTTTTCGATTTAATTTTAAATCTTATCTTAACTAGTTTTTTAAAATCATTCTCATTAATGTCAAACTCCCTAAGGTTTTTCTCATATAGGTCTAAAACTTTTTGGTCTGAAACTTCTTTATTTATGTTGTAAAGTTAGGTTGGGTTTAATTTATGCTATAAGGGTTGGGTTGGATTTAATTTTCTTGGTGACTCAATATTAAGGTTGTGTTCTTTAAATTTTGCGCAAGCCTTGAGCTTTTTCTAAATCATTACTTGATTCTGTTTCTATAACTATGCCTTTTTCACATACTTTCCATACGGATATAATTTTTACCTGCCTTAATTCTGTTTTAAAGTTTTTATCTACAGTTTGTTTGATCTCCTCGCTCGTTTTAAGATCACATTCATTATTAGCATGTATAATTACAAGATGTTTGCATTCCCGAAGGAAAATCACTCTGATCTAACTTTCTGCCCATGTTTGAAGCAGCTACTCTAGCATAGCTAGCTACATTGGAAGATGTGGGCATGGTAGGAGGTTCTAATTTTGTTTAATTTTTCATTTTCCATTATGAGATCAATTAATATTCTATTCCATGTTTTACTCACTTCTGTTACCAATGTTTGATTAACCTTAGAATCAGATTTAAGCATAACTAGTACATTATTATTAAGTGATAGAACAAAATCGAAATTTTTAGTGCTTCTTGACTTCTCTAGTTCTCAATCAGACTGAACGTTATCAGCAGAGGCCCCACCCTGGGACTGCTGCAGAGATGAAAATTCGTCCTCCGTGATTTTAGCAAGCTGTACAACCAGTCAGATTCCCTGCAATTCCATCAGAGGACGAAGAGCTTTCGTCAGACATATTTGTAAATTTGATAAAGCTTATAGGTATATAGCAGATATGGATAAGTAATAATTCTTAAAAATTAACAGTCAGTTTTAGAAGATCATAACAAAATATCAGCAAGCACAAAGATATATAACTTGTAAAGACGAAAATTGCTCCTGAGTAATACAAATTATTAAATTATTATTTTAGGGTTGCCCGTAATTAAATACATTAACCCGTATTTTTGTCATTAAATTGCGCATGTTCTATGGTCGATTTGCCTGTTTTGCTAGACGAAAAAACCCAAGTTACTGGGGAAGAAAACCTTGCTATCTATGCCTGAGACCAATTAACTCAGCCACGGAGTGAAAAAAGCCCATTAGAGTTCCTCGCGTCATTGACGGGATTCGAACCCAGGCCTTTTCCACCCGGTGTGGGGAGGACGGTGACGATACCACTGTGCTACCCACGCAGACTCCTGAGTAATACAAGTATCACAACGAGTTGCCCCATGCACTACCTCAAATAAGTAACACTTCACTAATAGAGAAGACTATTGTTGTTACTTATTCTCAGTGGGTGCCACCACCCAGACAGACAGCACCATTTCAAAGCTACTTGGCTTTTCATCGGTGGGTGTGCAGGTAACCTGGTATCGCAAGTGAAGCATTACTTATTCGAGGTAGTGCAATACATCGGCAACTCATTGTGAAGAATGAGTAGACACGTTGTATCTACATCGATATTATATAGTAATGTTTATTATGTACTTGTATGTAGTAAAAAATGGATGAAGGAACTGAAAAATGATAAAATTTTTAATTAGACATTTTTTATAATACTTTAAGCAATTTTAGTAAAGTTTATTGAAGTTACACTATTTTTCAGTTGTACGAATAAAGAAAGAATCCAGAGTTCGTGTTTTTTGTTGTATTTTTTTCAGATAAAATTGTGTTGTAGCATTTAGTTATGTCTTTAACTTCGCACTTAACATTTGTTGCATGATCATGAAGAAGATTGTTCTCACAAAAAATATTCAAGTGCTTGGTCAATTTTCTCAAGGGAAAAGCTTTAATTTTCAAATCCTCCTAACTGCAGGGACCAGTGCCATGCCAAGCCATTTTAGCAAGAATGAAAAGTTGTGTCCTACTGTTAATCACAGCAACATTGGCAATTATTTAATCTGAGGCAAGAGCCTCGTTTGTCTCGCCCTCGGCACAGTTCTGGTGGGGATTTGGATAATGGATACTCAGATACCGGGGACCCCCTGTATAAACCTTTTTTGAACCAATTTTTTTAAAGTTGGCCAAAAATTACTACTTTCTGCCCTTGTATCTCAAATCATGTTTATGATATTTTGCTTGTTTAATATATAATTATTTATTTATATTTTTTTAACTATTTAAAGTGAAAAGAACTGTTTAGTTGAGTAGTTTGGTGAGCAAAGAATACAGTTATCAGAAAGAGTAGAGTTATCAGAATACACAGCAAAAACTTTGCTGTGTATTCTGATAACTCTACTCCCAGTGAAATAGGTTTGCATGAAATTTTCATATTTGGGCCTTTTAGGGTTTGTAGAGCAATCCCAATTTCATTAAAATCAGATCAATAGAAATCCAACAATTATTTCTTTGTCCACCCATCAGCATGTAATAACTTTACTCCCAGTGAATAGATTTTTGTGAAATTTTATATTTCACTCTTTAGAATGATTTGTCGACCAACTTGCTTTGTAATCGGACCAGTAGAAATCTGGTAATTATTCTTTTCATTTTTATCAATTGAATTTTTCACTTAGACTCCCCATATATTGTAGCTGAAGCACTGGATATTATGTTTGTTGCCGTGTCGTGGATGTGCAGAAATGATTTTTCTCAGTTTGCATATAAAAGTCATCTTTCTGCTATTTTTTATTTTTATTATAAATCGTAAATTATTAGGCACATTAACATAATGCACCTATTATCTTTATCATATCTGTTCGGCAGTCCACCAACATATAATAACTTGACTCCTGATGGATGGATTTTCAAAAAATTTTATATTTGGTTTTAGAAAAATTTGTTCAGCCATCCCAAATTTCATTAAAATTGGCCCTATAGAAACCTGGCAATTATTTCTTTGTCCATCTACCTGCAAGTAATCACTGTACTCCTGGTAGATGGATTTTCATGAAATTTTGTATTTAGCTTCTATACAGAGACTTCTAGAGTAATACCAAATTTCATTAAAATTGGGCCAATAGAAATCTGGCAGTAATTTATTTGCCCAGCCATCCATTCATCTACATGTAAAAAATAAACTCTCGGTGGATGGATTTTTATGAAACTTTTTTGGATTGTTTGGAATGATTTTGTGAGCCTTCCTGAATTTGATTAAAATTTTACCAATAGATTAGCAATTATTTTAATACATATTATGTAAGCTATCCATATACCATTTTTATAGTTGAAGCACTAGATATCATGTTTGTTGCCTTTGCTAGTTGGAGGAATGGAAGGCAACAACATAATTAACTAAGAAACAAGATTTTTTTTTTTTTCTGTTTGCATGCAAAAGTTATTTTTGCTCCCCCCCCCATAAATCATGAATTTCTATAAGGGCAGTCAATAAGTAAGGCACAATTACTCACACACGTGTGCATGTAAGGAGGGGGGAATTTGATGTGCACTTGTTGTACTACCAATTACTCATTAACACACCTAATATAATTTTTCTGGTGTTTTTAGATCTGAAGATGTGGATGGATAAAATACATCCATTTCCGGCAACACATGTGAAGGAGTTCCTGTTCAAATCCGGTAATCCATTGAAAGCTCCGCCAGTTTTGGGAAGGTGATTTGAACATCAAGGACAAAGAGCTGGAACACCAATGTCTGTCACAAACAGTGAAACCAAAGAACTCATTGACCAGCTTGCATATGATGAAAAATGGCTCTTCCATTATGACTCACAAACCAAATGACAATCCATGAAATGGGCAGACTCAACATCACTTGCAAACAAAAAGCCAAATTCCAAACCACTAACAAAACTTCTGGGATCAAAATGGCATAATTTTTATCAACTTCTTGGAAAGCAAAATGAGCATCAAGAAAGAAAGATACTGCTTGTCTCTGTAAAAGCTTACTCGTGTTCTGAACATCAACAGACCTGAACTGAATTGGCAGGATATAAAGTTTCATTAGGATAATGCAAGGCTGCACACAGCACAGATGGCACTATCAAAGATTTCCCAGCTGGGGTGGAGCATAATGCCTCACCCACCTATAACTCTGACCTTGCCCCATCAGATTTTTTTTTCTTTTTTTGTTTGATAATGTGAAGGCATACCTGTTGTGTAAGGTGTTTGAGAGTGATCTGGAACTCATTTCTGATATTAAACATTGGTGTAAACATCAGCATCCTGATTTTTACCAAAGTGCATTCACTGCTTGGAAAGAATGTGAAGAAAATGCAGTGAGTGTGGTGGTTCTTACATAGTGATATTTAAAAAAAAAAAAAAAAAAAAAAGTTGAAAGATTGCATTTTATACATGTGAAGTATGGTTGCAATATCTCAGATAATAAAGATATTACAACTTACAGTGTGTTATTTATTGACTCACCCTTGTATTTGCTGTTGTCTGGAATGTAATGCACTGCATACAATAACTAACTTGTTTTTAACTTATAAGTTGCATTTAAAGATAAAAGGAGAATAAAATTTAATCGTACAGCAAGGAATCTGAGATACTGCAATCTCAGATTAGGTCAGGCTGATTTATGAAAGGATTTTTCTTTATGGACACCTTGGCATGTGTGTATGTGAAGTCAACTGTGCTCTGTCATAGATAGTGTCGTGTTTTCTTACCAGGCTATATAAAGCAGGAAGTCAGATGTTGAGAGATTGTGTGTGTTATGTGTGCAATTCAAAAGAGAATTGACTATTAATGCAAACTAATTGACTTTGAAGTGTTTGACTGTCATAACCATGTGAGGCATTCATGCACAATCTAGCATGTACCAAGAATGGTCCAGCAACCAGGAAACATCCAGCCAGTGACAGTCCTATGGCTGGCAACAGCTTGTTGGAGCAAGAGGCTAATAGGGGGTGAAAATCATTGTCAAATGAACACAGTACAGCTGTGATGTGGAAATGGGGATATCAGGACTCATTACATGAGACCTTACCACTGGTGGGACTATAGCAGCAGGCAACCTCACCAGATTCCACTCTTGGTCACTAAAAACTGACCACTTAAGTTAAAAACATGTAGCTATGAGTACAGTGGACATTTGAGAAGTGGAAAAAAAAATTTTGCTGTGTTTAATTAATCCCTATTCCAGTTGCCATGCAGGGTATTACAACAGTAGTATGAATCAATGGATTGATTACACCAAGTGAAAATACTGCAAGATGGTGATGGAAGTGTTGGTGTTGGGAATATTTCCATTGCACATGTTAGGTCCCCTGATATGGTGAACCAACGTCTGAATGCCACAACCTACTTGAACATTATTGCTGACTAGGTGCATCCCTTCATGCTTAAGCTTTATCCATCTAGTAATAGTTTTTTTTTCGTACAGGAATGTGTGCTATGTCACAAAGCATGGATAATTCTGAATTGTTTTTTGAGAGCATGGGAGCGACTTTACCATACTAATTCCCCCTTAATCACTGGATCTCAATCTATTTGAACATCTGTAGGATGAGGTGAAACACATTGTTGGCATCCAGGAACCACAGCCATCCAATCTGATGAAGCTGGAATCTGTGCTCCATTGATTTCAGACTCTATTAAGGGCTTAAGGAGATAGGTCAGTGTACTTAATGAACTGGCCACTCTTCTGTGTATATAAATCTATACCTAGATGAATAAAATCTCATTAGAACAAATACCGTTTGTATAAAAGTATTTTCGGACAACTTCCTTTATTCCTTCACAAGTCTTGTTTAAACAGCATAGTTCCAAGAAAGATACAGCAAATTATATACAAAGAAAAACTGTATGTAAAAAATCCTGAGTGGTTAGTGCAAGTAGAAGTAAATATTAGTTTGGTGTTGTCACTTCTTTCTGAAACTCATTTTGAATATTATCAAGCACATCCTGAATTGTATTTAATATAGTTTAGAAAGGAAAAAAGAATGGAGCAGTATTAGCTTGAATTAAAAAAAATGCAAGTCTTTAAAGATATGAAGAAGAATATTACAGTCGGTATTATGTCCTCTGCATTTTCACATTCACAAATTGATCATGAGATATGAATAGCATAACTATTGTTGATCATGTTCAGGTTGCTAACAAACTAAATAAATACGGCAGATGCCACTTATTGTGATCATTTGGGACTTGGCAATACTGATAACAATAACTGATGGAACAAGAATGCAGCTGTTCAGTGTTGTTTATTGATGCAGCATGGAAATGTGAACATATAAAGCGGGAAAGAAAGAAAATATTAAAATCATGCAATATAAAATGCTTTAATTTGATTGTCCACTATTTGTTCTAGAAAGTTATCAATAAAAATGAACCTGTCATAACATTTCTGGAAATCCAGCAAGGACAAGGTGATTATACCATTGTATAAGGCGATAGTTAGGCCACATCTTGAGTATTGCATACAGGTCTGTAAGTCTCATGTTAAGAATGATTGTGGGTCTCTGGGATCAGATGCAGGGAAAGAGCAACAGGTTAGTTAAGAACAGAAAGAACCGAACTCTTACACAGAAGAGTTCGGTTCTGCAAATTTTTTATTTTATTTTTTGAAATTAAGTTGTTTTAAAAAAAAAAAAAAAAAAAAAAATGTAATTTTAATGAACCAAAAAAGCAATAGTACAGAAAAAGGAGTTTTTTTTTACTTATTTACAACAAACCTACTGTTAGTGTTTATTAGTATCATATACATAACTATAATGAAAGCAAACAAACATGAAAGACGTTTATGCATCTCATGTTGTGAATCCCTTCACCGGTTTTCTCACTCGTGCTTTGAATAAATGGTACTTCTCCACAAGTGTTGTATACCGCTGTATATTCTCAATTGGAACAGGTGCAAAGAAAGTGGGTGCTACCACCCAAATGGTATCATTTTGGAGCTTGTTTGGTATGCATCATAAGCATAGTAGCAGACAACCCAGATGTGACATGAATGAACAGTACAGGATGTGACAAACAGTGTTAAAAGTTTAAATTTTGTGCAGTTTTAGAGCAAAATTTTTCAAACTGTGGAAGAAAGTATATAAGTAATGTGCAAATTACTGAAGCATAATACTGGAAAATATATGGTTGGCTGAAGTTTTATATATATATATATTTTTTTTTTTGTTATTATGAGTAATATATAAATCATTTTTCATTCTTTCTCTTTAAATATAGAAATAAAAGTGTTAAGTGATGTATACCTCATCTGTACATCTTCCACGTGCTAACCACTTGCCTTCTGTGTACTAACCAATATTAAACAAGAACTTAGGCATCCTAAATTAAAAATTAGTAATGTTGCTCAGCTACTTGAAACCAAAAATGTGTAAATGAAATATGTTTATGCATATTTCACATTCACATTCACAAACTGAGAATTGACTCTAGTAGGCAATTAATTGATAAATTAAAAAAAGAGAGAGAGCCTCTTTGCTTGAATTTTTATAGTTCTTATGCATTAGTGCCCAAAAGAACATTTTCAAGATCTAGGAGGTTTGAATTTCTTTGAAGTAGGAGGAATTTTTGTGAAAATTTTTCTCAGTGGCAAAGTTTGTCTTGACAAGGATTGCATGGTTTTTTTTTTTTTTTTTTAATCTTACAAAACAGACAAACTGACAATAGAAGGTTTATAACAATTTACAGACAAAACACACTAATGCCATAGCACCAAACACCAAAAAGTTAGGTGAACTACACATTGAATAACATTTTAAGCACATTCAATTATAAAATAACTAATATCTATTTATTTTCTACCAGTGAGAAGTAGAAAGCAGTGAGGCACAACAATACAAAAAGATAAGGAACATAGGTTTAGCCAAAAGAGGTAGGTCAAAGTACTCCAGAGTAGCGACAGCACAAGAAGTAACAAGAATATAATTTATAATAAAAATATATAATTATATGAGAGCATAGAAAAACATGTAACTTAAATGATGCAATTGCACTAAAATATGCATAGTCTAATAAAAATATATAATTATATGAGAGCGTAGAAAAACATTAAAATGAAAACAAGTTAGTTATTTAATATAATAAATATACCTTACTAGATTATTGTCAATGGAGAGAGAGAGAGAGAGAGCCACTGACTGAATTTTATCAGCTAGGTGGTGTTGGAATATTCTTCTGCAGTAATTTTCTTTGTTGTAGTATGTATGTTACATTAGTCATGTATGTAAAGCTGAAAGAAAGACAGTTTACAGTATAAAATCAGGGTGGTGGGAAAAAAGGATGCAGCAAATTATTATTATTATTATTAGCCATATGATGCAAGGAGGCCTGAGGCTTATGCTGCACCAGGAAAAAAAAAAAAAGTTCCCGAGTTACCCTGAGAGAGAGAGAGAGAGAGAGAGAGAGAGAGAGAGAGAGAGAGAGAGAGAAGAATGATGATATCCGGCTCAGGACCCTGGGTGTGCCAAGCCCATACTCACGAGATGTGAGCCCCCGGAGTTAAATTGGTTGTTTTTAAATTGATTGAGATTCTTTTCAATTAGTTTCACTAAATTCAATGAGTTAAATTTCACTAAATTCAAAGAAGATAATGTTAAATGAAAAATGCTTCTTGGTTAAATAGTTAATAAAGAAGTGAGAGTTAGTTTTGTTATAAAGGATTTCCTGGGAATTTTTCGTGTCATGAATTCCCAATTTCAAGGCAGTCGATGGTGGAGTTACAGAATTTGCTGAAAAATGAGGGGGTTGTAATACAGAAGCAATTTCACAGTAATTAAGGCAGTTGACCATGAAAGATCATGATTTTACAGACTCGTAGCTGGACTTAAAAAAAAATTCAGTGATAAGGTAAAAACTAGAGTTAAATTCCTCTATTGTTCTCAAGAAGTGTTTACTTAACTTTACATGATGAGTAGCTATTAGGTAGAATCTATATAGCAGTGCTTCTTAAGAGAGGTGAGGAAGATTGAGTAATGAATTTATTAACGTATCAACATAAAACCAGTATTAGCCATATGCTGCAAGGAGGCCCAGGCTTTTGCTTCACCAGCAAAAAAAAACACACTCTCCTATATGACTCTCTCCCCACTACGTATCCAGTTGGACTTGAATCTTCCCAAACTATCAGCCTCAACCATCCATGGAAGCAACATATTCCAGTAATTAACAACTCACTAGCTAAAAACTTTATACAGCCCAGAATAAACCCCTTCCTCTATAATTTCAATTTATTACTCCTAGTTCTAAGTTCATTTATAACTGTGAATTTCTGCCTCATTCCTTTTACTTTCTCCTCTCCAAGCTGTCAGCCTCAAACCACCCATGGAGGCAACCTATTTCAGTAATTAACAACTCACTAGCTAAAATAAAACTTACTTTCTACAATTAATTGTAAACCTCTTTTCCTATAATTTGAATTTATGGCCTCTAATTCTGGAATCATTTGCAACAGTGAAAATTTTTTATTCATTAATTTTTCTACAAGGACCAGTATGAAAGTAATGCCTCCTAATTTTTTGCTTTCAAATGGGTGCTGTAGATCATTTTGCATGTCACTGAGTGGTCAATAGAAGTCTAGTTTCACCATACTGAGTGGTACTATGATCAGTCTCATGAGTGCAGCACACAGATAGTTCAAAATGGTGGATGTTACAGATATATGTAGCAAGCAAAGAGTGGCGATTGAATTTCTTACCGAGGAAGAAGTGACGTCTATCAAAATCCATACGGGTCTCAAAATGTTTATGGTGACGGTACTATAGATGTGAGTACAGTTTGGCATTGAGCAAAACACTTTAAGAGTGGGGAAAGTGACATTTTTGACAAGCCCCGAAGTGGTTGGCCAGTAACATCAGTGACAACAACAAGAGCTTGATCAACGTGCAGATCAAAGAGGACCGCTGCGTCATAACATGCAAATTGTGATGAGATGCATTAGGTATAGAGAAACCTGCTGTGATAACCATCATAAAGGAACTAGGCTACAACCAGGTTTGCACCCAGTGAGTCCTGAAAATGCTGATATGAGCACAAAGAAGCCCAGAAAGCCATCTGTACAGAACTTCTCCAGCACTATGAGAGTTGAAGGAGAGGTTTTGTTTTCATGCATAGTCACAGTTGATGAAACCTGGTCCACCAATATGACCCTGAAACAAAGACACTCTTTGGAGTGGCACCATCAAAATTCACTGTGCAAGAAATTGAAAAGACAGTCTTCTGTTAGTAAAGCCATGGCAACAGTGTTTTGGGACAAAGATGGGGTCTCGCTTATGAACTTCTTGCAATGTGGCACCACAGTTAACTCAAATCGATATGTGGAAATGTTGAAAAAGTTGAAAGCCTACATCTGTAGAGTTTGACTAGACAAAAACCTTAATGTGGTTCTTCTCCATGACAATGCATGACTCCACACCAGTCTGCACATAAGGTATAAGGTATGTTCGTGTCAGACGGCACCTGGGATTTCTCCCATCTCCGCGTGTGTTTCGCTGTATCGAGGACAGTACACTGTCAAGCCAGAGACTTGAAAGTGTGTGGGTCGTGTCTGTGCAGTGTGATATGTTGTGCCCATTGTTGATCCGGCTTATTGGCTGCCAGGCCCCTAGTGGGGCCCGACGTTGCCCATACCCTGCCACGTGGAGGCTAGCCGGGTGTATCCAGTATCACAACAATTTGCTCTGGCAGGTCCTGCCACCTAGTTTCCTGGGATTTCAGTGGCTAGGGCCTATTAAAAAAAAAAAAAAAAAAAAAGTTTATGCATTTGACATTAATGCTTAATGGGATTGCTGTTTGGAAATCGCTGGTTAGGGTTGAACACTAAAGAGATGTGTTAAAGGCCAAATAGGTCGGGCAAAATTTTGATGTTATTAAATTTAGACACGTAACGCTAGATAAAAGCTGATAGTGTTAGATATCTTAGAGATTTGCACAAAGCCGGTAGAACATTGGTGTTATAATTTGGCGGCATTGTTAAGGGGTGTACTCGGTCGATTTAGTGAGAGAGAGGGGGGGGGGAAATAGATAGAAGAATAGGGACGGATAGAGTAGGCATCCCCAAAGAGGTCAGTGGAGACGAGCCCCACCAGGCGAAATATGGGGGGTAGGCAGGGAGGAGAGGAGACAGAGATCCGTCTCCTCCATTCCCTGCCTGGGGATGGGGTTTTAAAGGGAACCAGGTTAGAGTACCCAGTTCGGATCGCCAATGGCGTGTTGGCAGCAAAGCCGCAGAGTCTTCGTCGGTGTCATGTCCAAGGAGTGTCGAATCCGGTATGAAGGTCCAGCTGCCCATCCCGCTCTGGGGGTGGGATATGTTAGCATCAGTGGGGAACCTACCAGGTGAGGGGGGGGAGACACACATTTACTTCATTCGTAATGTGCATTCTCACTCTACTTGCATTCTTTTTTTTTTTTTTATTATTATTATTTTTTTTTATTATTTTATTTTTTTTTTTTATTTATTTTTTTTTATACTTTTTTCTTATTTTATATATATTTATTTTTTTATACTTTTTTCTTATTTTATATATATTTATTTTTTTATACTTTTTTCTTATTTTATATATATATATATATATATTTTTTTTTTTTATTTATTTATTATTATTATTATTATTATTTTTTTTTTATTTCACTCAACTCATTCATCTTTTTCTCACACACCAGGAGGGGATGCAATGATGGGTAGCGTAAATTTAAATATTAATTGAAACCAGGGTTAGTGTGTACTTAACTTAGCATTAGCATTTGTGGTTTGTGTTCTTTTCTCTCACGCTTACACTTTTATTCATTCTTCTAGCTCTCATCTCATTTATTCGACTCTTTCTTTCTGCACTGCACTCTCTGGGCACCGCAACTTACTGTTATTCTTCAGTTGTGGTGCAGGCCTAGCTGCAAGGTTTTTTTTTTTTTTTTTTTTTTTGCAGGCCAGGGGAGAATGCAGTGATAGTGTTTATGTGGTTTGTAAATGTTTGTTGGTACAGTATATATAAAGTAATGTAAGTTATTTTTAACTTTGTATTCTTTCGGCCAATTACATTTGCTCTTCTGCTCATTCCCATTCACTTTCTCTGCATGCATTCCCATCCCCCTCCCCTACATTGGTTTGGGGCCCCAGGTTCCTACACATGGCATGGTAGTCATGGGGAGTTTTGTTATGTCAGGTTTCTGTCAGGGTGCAGAATACTGCTATCCTAACAGTTTTTAAGTCATCATCTGGGCGTGGTGAGAAACTTGGGCAATTTTACTATTGATTATTGTTTAATTGCTGGGGGGCTGAATTGCCATTCTTTGCATTGCTCTGCTCATTTCGAAAACTTTCTGTGTGAAAGATGTAAAAGCTTTATAATTTTGCTCTTCTATGATGAAGAGATGTTCTTCTCCCCTGGGAAGGGGACCAATCTGTGCTATTAGCTCTGTTCTGGGGATGTCATATATTATACATTCATAGAGAATGTGTGCCCAGTCTTCACTTTCGCCACAGGTGCAGTTTGGGTCATCGGTCAGGCCTAAGGAGGTTAGTTTCGCCTTTAGGGAGCCGTGCCCTGTCAATATAAATGTTGTAAAAAGTCCAGGGGCATACCACTTAGGTGGCTTTGGGCTAACCATTGACACCAGTGGCAGAAACCGTTTGGTGACCAGACCTCTGGTTTCCTGCTCCCACTTTGTTTGCCATAGCTCGTGGAGCTTTGTGGCTATTCTTTTTCTTTCATCATTGAAGGTATTGGTTGTATCAAGGGCTATCCCCAGAAATTCTGTGGGTATGCCCTTTTTAAATCTATAATATAAGCCTCTTTTGGCTACTTCCAGGTAAAGTGGGAGAGTTCCGGCCAGCAACTGTAGTGCAGGTGTGCTTACTGTGCGACATGCTCTCGTAATAGTGAGTAGTATTGTCCTTTGTATCGATTCTAATTTATTCCTATTTCTTACTATGGCTGAGCGGATGAACCACGCACCGGCTCCATAGGTGATAACAGGTAGGAACATTGCACGGTATATGATTGCGAAGGTCTTTCTTTTGAGTCCCCAGTCTGCTCGACTGATCCTGGCAATCATACCTGCATAATTTCTCACTTTCTTCGCCAAGTAGATCAAATGGGGGTAAAAAGTTAATTTTGAATCAAAGACCACTCCAAGATATTTTAGTTCTGTTACCATTTTTATAGTGATTGTGTTAATTTTGATTAGTGGACGTCTTCTTATGTCCAAATTACCTTTTAGAAGTATTTGTTTGGTTTTTTCAGGCGATATTTTGAGCATGTGCATTTGCGCCCACTCCTGCAGCTGCAAGAGGGCGGCATTTGATCTTTGCTCTACAACCACTCGTGAGTTGCCTTTTACAAGGAAAATCATGTCATCTGCAAAGGCCAGGCTTTCCACGGGGCCCAGATCCAAGGCCAGAAATTCATCCAGAACAATGTTCCAAAAGAAAGGGCCAAGGATTGATCCCTGCGGGCAGCCTTTATTCACAGGGCGTGTCAATTCCTGGAACCTTGTGCGTACTGAGACACTTCTGTCTGTAAGGTAGCTGTTTATTACCTTATAGAGGTTTTGTGGGGCATTTGCCTGGCGAAGTCTCCTAAGGACACTAGGCCACCAGAGTGAGTCAAATGCCCCAGCAAAGTCAATGGAGATTGCCAGCATATGTTTCTCCTCTGTGTTTTTAACTGTTGTCAGTAGGTGGTGCATGGCATCCTCCGTAGAATTGCCCTGCTTAAAACCATACTGATTGTTGGAATGCAAGCCTGCTTCTGTGTAATATTGAGCTAATCTGCTGTATATTAATCTTTCGTATATTTTCCCTAGTACAGGGAGTAGGGCTATTGGTCTATATGATTTGGGATCAGTAGGGAGTTTTTCAGGGTTTTTCAGGATTAACCTTAACACAGCTTGTTTCCATATTTTTGGGAATATACCTTCTGTCATACAGTTATTATATAGTGCTATTAATTTATCTGGTGCTATTTCTGCTAATTTTTTGATAATCTCAACCTCTAAGAGGTCAAAACCTGGGCATTTATTGTTTTTGGTTTTAGATAGTGCTATTTCTAAGTCTTGTATAGTGAACAGAGGTTCAATATTGGCATTGTCATATTCAGTGTTTTCTTTTATAATGTCGAGATGGGTGGGGGAATGATTTCCAGTTTCAGTCTGAATGATACTGTCTAGGATGTTATTTACAGAATCCACCCAACACAGGGTTGGGGTTCCATCTGGTTTGACAGTAGTTTCTAAGACATCTCCTCTTGGCAGCTTGTTGGTCACTATTCTGTAGACAACTCCCCAAGGGTTATTGTTTCCAGTAGTTCCCACCAAGTGCTTCCAGCATTCCTTTTTCTTATCTCTTATGAGGGCTGTATACTGATTCCTGAGAGTTTTATAAGAATCTCTCAGTGCATCCACCTCATTTTGTGACCAAGATGTTCTGGCTCTTTGAAAATGTCTCCGTGCCTGGTGTACCCTACTTCTGAGTATAGTCAGTTCGGGGCACCACCAGGGAACTGTCTGCTTCCTCGGTTTTTTCCATGGGATAGACAGGGTTGCTGTTTTTGTTAAAATTTTTGTCATAGTCAGTGCTTGCTCGTCCGGGCTACAGTTGCCTGATCTAGACCACTCATTTTCCTGTTTTTGCAGCTCAGCTGCTGTATGTTCTGCAAAAATCTGCCAGTTTGCCTTTTTAAGGTTATACCTTTTGATATCCAACAGAGAGTGTTGGGTTGTTTGTAATTGCCTGTTTAGTTTGAAGGAAATGGCTCTGTGATCTGATGTGGTCCAGGCTGGCTGGACACACCAGTCTGTGATTTTATAAGCTATTGAATTGGTGGCAAGGGTGATATCAATGTCACTCTCCCACATGGTACTGCTAAAAGTTGGGAGGTTATTTGGTTGGTTTAGCACTTGAAAGGGTGAGGTGGCTATATAGTCTGAAAGTATCTGGCCGTTGTGTGTGCCTGCTCTGTCTTCTGTACGGCTATGCCATAAGGCTGACCGGCAGTTGACATCAGCACACACTATGATATTTGCAGTAGGTAGCAAGTTTGTGACTACTTGTAGGTATTCAATAGTTGGATTTATATCTTCACCTGGTCTGGAATATAGTGAAATAATGTAAAACTGTCCTACAGCACTGGTAATATGGGCACACACTCCCACTGGGGAGCAGAGGTGACCCACCTTTGTGACTGTAAGGTCAGTATTTTTAACTACTATTGCTGTGGAAGGGACACCTGAGGTGTATTCTATTATTTTATAGTCTCTTGGGTATCCCTGAACTCTACCCATATGTGCATAGGGCTCCTGGAGTACCAAGATATCTATATTATTTTCTTCCAATTTGAGTTTGATCTGATCTACAATGGCTCTTGCTCTTTGAGCATTCAATTGGACAAGATTTAGAGCCCTAGTCACATTTATGTTTTCAATCTGGCCCATAGTTGGTCCTAGATTGTATAAGTTTTGCCATTTTTTTATAACTGGGGCATTTATCATCCCTGATACTATGTGTATAGTCAGTCATCCGTGCTGCCTTGCAGGTAGCACATTTTGGCTGCTGAGACTTATTTTTGCAATTTTTGTAATCGTGGCCAGTGACTGCACAGTGACCACAGACAGGTTCTTTCTGAGTGCAGTCTCTGGCAATGTGACCATATTTATGGCAGTTAAAGCAACTTTGGATAGGGAAATGTTCTCTAAATCTGCACACAGAGGCCATTGCAAAATTGGGGTGCGCTGTTCTTCCTTAACCCTCTCATAGCCTGGATCTTACACATTCGCCGACCGGGCTAGCCGAGTGGGTAAAGTACCTGCCCGGCAACCCAAAAGGTCGCGGGTTCGATTCCCGCCTAGGGCTTGGATCAAAGTACTGAAAAAACCTTGGGAGGTGCAATATGGCCACAGAAGCCGATGCGCCAACAACTACCAAATCAAAAAAAAAAAAAATCTTACACATTCTGGCTATTACCTCTTCGGCCCACTAAAGGATGCACTCTGTGGAACCCATTTTGCAGACAACTAGCAAAAGCACAGCGTTCACAAAGCCCTTTGGAGCAAAAGTAAGGACTTTTACAGGATTGGAATACAGCTTCTGACTCAGATATTGCAGAAATACATAGAAAATGATGGTGACTTTGTGGAAAAATAAGTGTTTATTAATGCTTGAGAATTAATTGATGTAAAAGGCACAGTTGTAGGAATTAAATTTTCTGAGAGAAAAAATGGAGGTATTACTTTTGTATTGCCCCCTGTTTTTTTTTTTTTTTTTTTTGGTAATTGTTGGCGCGTCGGCTTCTGTGGCTATAATGCACCTCCCAAGGTTTTTGTAGTACTTTTATCCAAGCCCAGGGCGGGATTCAAACCCGCGGCCTTTGGGTTGCCAGGCAGGCACTTTACCCACCCGGCTAGCCCGGTCGGCCACTGCCTCTTGTATCTGCTCTCTGAGCCTTATAGAACTCAATTAGGTCTCCCTTCTAAGGAGCCTGGTTGCCAAGCTCTTGTAGCCCACATATTCAGTCGTTCCTCATATGGTCACCCTATTGCAGGTCTCACTAAATGTATTGTCTGCATTTGTATTCTTTCAGGAAAGTTTTTTTTTTTTTTTTGTGCTGTCTTCTTACTTCAAGTACTTATAGTATTCCGTGTGGTCTTACAGTTGCCTTATAGAGTGGGATTAAGACTTTTGCAAGCAAATGTTAGATAAATCAATGATAGGACACTGTGGGCCCTTCTTTGCTGCTTCTCTGCACTGCATGAGTTTGTATTTCTCATATTGTAAGCCCCAAATCCTTTTCTTCATCTACTTTTTAAAATTGAACTTGTATTTTGCTGCATTAAATAAGGACAGTAATGTGTATCTTTAGCCTAAATGTAGCCTCCAATCAAAGAACACCCCTTTATGAGGATGGACTTGTCTTGGCTCTACTTTTAAGATTTATCTACATTCAGTTTTCACAAATGGAATTAATATATGTGTGTATATAGTTAATATAGACTTGTTCCTGGTTTAACCTTAGTACGATAGTTTTTCTATAAGGGGAAACTTAACCCTCACATACTTTGAAACCCTACTGTACTTACTCTATGCTTTTGTGCCTTCTGAAATTTATAATCCCACCCCATCACATGGTTCTGCATTGCTTACAACCATCCAGGTGTAATCTTCTTGCCATGCTGTACTATCTTCTAGAAAAAGACTTGAGATATGTTATCTTTCTCTCAAAATAGGTAGGAATTCCAACTAGTAGGAATAATAAAATTGGGTGCGAAATTTGCAAGCTTCTTAATGCAAATTTTACATTCCCTGAGAGAGCATCTGAGAGGAGAAAAAAATAACACGCATATATCATAAATGATTTTATGTGTGCATTTTATCTCAATCTTGAAAATGTGTAACTTAATTTCACATACAAGTGTAGAATAACATAAGACATTTGCAGTGGGTAAAACAAAATTCGGGCAGTTTACTTTCTCTAAAGTAAATTAATTAATAAAAGTCTTGGGTAATAGCTTACTTATGACACATGGGAAGGAGGCCACCAATTTCATGATTTTTAATAGAGAAAATCCAAGTACTTAATGATACGTTTAAAAATCAAACAGGGTGAAAGAGAAGCTGAGGGACTGGCAGTTAGAAACACGCTTGGTTCATAATATATCAATTTTAGTATAATAAAATAATTATCTCTATTAAATCAGACGTAATTTTGAGGCAACTTGGATAACACTAAATGGTGAGAGATAAATATCATATATCATAAATAATATACAAATCCACACACAACAATAATTTTAGGGTGGACAAGGTAAGAAAACAAAAACACATTAGGCAGATGTTCAGTCACTTAAAAGAACACCAGTGCCCAACTAAATAACAATTGTGAACTGCTATCTAGGAGCCACATTAAGATCCAAAAAGGATGCCAAAAAACTGACAGTAGTGTAAAGGGCACCATTTCATCTGTATCTCGTATTGTGCTCATCCTTCACAATGAGTTACCATGTAGTGAAGTGTTACTTATTCAAGGTAGTGCAATACATGGTAACTCGTGAAGGATGAACACAATATGAGATACAGATGAAATGATGCCCTTTACACTACTATCATAGTTTTTTCTTTAAGAGTTGTTTATGATCTGTCTATACAAATATTATATAGATACTCATTTTAACATAGCTGTCTACCAAAGTAGTTAATTAATTAAATTGGCATCATTTTCGTTATATCTCATATTGTGAATGCCTTCAATGAGTTGACATGGTATTGTACTACCTCGAATAAATAACACTTCATCAGTGGAGAAGACTATTGTTATTTATTCTCAGCAGATACCACCACCACCCAGACGGCACCATTTCAAAGCTTGTTGGCTTCTCTTCGGTCGGTTCAGGTACCCTGGTGTCACGATTGCAACACCAGGGTACCTGCCCACCTGCCGAAGAGAGGCCAACAAGCTTTGAAACGGTACCGTCTGAGTGGTGATATCCACTGAGAATAAATAACAAGTCTTTTCCACTGGTGAAGTGTTATTTATTCGAGGTAGCACAATACCATGGCAACTTGTTTTGAAAGCATTCACAATATGAGATATAACCAAAATGATGCCAATTTAATTAATTAATTTAACTACTTTGGTGGATAGCTATGTTAAAATGATGCATTTGCACTAACGTACATGTTAGTAATTCTACCTCGTAGCATGAGGCCTTTGTCCTTAAATACTTTATAGTCTATATCACTACACTATCAGGCATCTCTAATATTGTAAAGTTATACAGTCCATTCCGGTTATTTGGGACACATTGGGACTATTGCATTTTGGCCCAATTAAGCAGCTGCCCCAATTATCCGAAGTTTCACGTAAATAGTTAAAAATACAATGTAACCCCCCCCCCTCCCCATTTACAATTAGGTCACTGTACAATCAAATCACATTACAATGAACTCAACATAGTAAAGTACCATTCACTATACGATGTGCAATAAGCGCCGGTCATTGTGATCACATTTGTGAATTGAATTTTAATTCTATTAAACAGCGATTCTATTTAGCGAAAATAAGAGGAATATTATCCACAGGCTATAAAAGCAAAGATATATTAAGCACAAATTTACCCTTTATTACCTTACCAATTAAAAAATTAAACGATACGTGAAAATCGGAATAATTAATACGTACTGTAACATGTACATACGAACTAGTTGACATTTCTGTTCACTGACATTTGTGGGTGGGGTTAAAATTTAAAACAGTAAAAAGATAAGCAATCAATAACAAAGAACACGATACACAAATTAGCCGACCGGGCTAGCCGAGTGGGTAAAGTACCTACCCGGCAACCCAAAGGTCGCGGGTTCGATTCCCGCCTCGGGCTTGGATCAAAGTACTGCAAAAACCTTGGGAGGTGCAATATGGCCACAGAAGCCGATGCGCCAACAACTACCAAAAAAAAAAAAAAAAAAGATACACAAATTGCAAGTAACACGATATGTGCAAGTGAGAACGGAGTAACGAGTTACAAAGTTTTAAAAATAGGAATGAAGAGAAGAGCTGAAAATTAATTTTTTTATATGATTGAAGATTTCATGGAAGTGTAAACACATTTCACCATAATATCCCACAGAATTCCAGCTGTCAGTATTATCGCAAATTCAATAAGATCGAGTTTACTGTCCGTTTATGATAATTTCACTAACAGAACAGCCCAATAAACAGGTGACTGCTAATTGTTTTATGGTTGTGACCTCCAGAATTTCGACTGAACCACGTGGTACCGTCAGAGACAATCTTAGGATAATCTCCAGTGCTGTGGTCTCCTGCCCTGATTAAATGGCATGCTATCCCAATTAAGCGAAGAAAACCCTGGCTATTTTCTCGATTGGTTTCTGTTTTTTAAGATTTGCCCCAAATAAACGGCTGCCCCGATTAACCGGTGGCCCAAATAACCGGAATCCACTGTACTTCATAACTACGTTGTCACTATTGTAACACCAAGGTACCTGAACTGAAGAGAAGCCAACAAGCTTTGAAACGGTGCCACCTGGGTGGTGGTGGTATCTGCTGAGAATAAATAACAATATAGTCCTCTCCACTGGTGAAGTGTTATTTATTCGAGGTAGTGCAATACCATAGCAACTTGTTGTGAAAGCATTCACAATATGAGATATAACCAAAACGAAGCCAATTTAATTAATTAACTACTTTGGTAGACAGCTATGTTAAAATGATGCATTTGCACTAACCTACGTGTTGGTCATTCTACCTCGTAGCATGAGGCCTTTGCCCTTAAATACTTTATAGTATATAGATACTCTTAAATATTACGCCTAGTTGCATTTAGTTTTATTACAGTATTATCGTGTACACCTTTTGGCATCTCTCATATTGTGGGATTACCTTCACAACTGGGTTGTCATGTTTGCAATTCCAGGGTACCTGCCCAATTACCAATGAAAGGCCAACAAGCCTTGAAATGGTGCTATCTAGGTGGTGGTGGTGCCCACCGAGAATAAGTAACAATAGTCTTCTCTATTAGTGAAGCTCTACTTATTCAGTGTAGTGCAATACGTGGTAACTCATTGTGAAGGATGAGCACAATATGAGATATAGATGAAACGATGCCTTTTGCACTACAGTCGTAGTTTTTTATTCTTTAAGAGTTGTCTATGGTGTATCTACACCAATATTATATAGATGATCTTAAACTCTTATAATATTATGTGTAGTTGCATTTAATTTTATTACATAAGTATGTGTAATGTTGAGCTTTGCTACTCTTTTTTTTAACACAGTGTGATATTTTTCACATTCTAAGTATAATGTTTATCATTTTGGCACTTTTAACATGGGCACAATAAATAATAAAATTCTTTAAGTGTAATGCTCTAACTAATCAGTACCGTAAAGCTTTTTGACTGTTGATACAGTTCACAATGAATGTGGTTGCTGTGAATCCCACAAAAAAGATTAGACTTGTGTATTATTTAAAAGAAATTAGATTAGGATGAACTTTAGGATAAACAAGTTTATTCTAAAATTACCATAAATTGACAAAATCACCATAAATGCTTGTTCAATTGAATTTGCTTATTTTACATTAACATGGAAAGCTGAATAATTGATATCTGATGGAGGATATCTCTTCAAATAATTCTGTCAGGAAATAACAGTTCCTAAAGAGAACTTTTATAAACAGCACTTCAATAAACTTCAGTTAATTAAAGCCACTGAGCTGGTGCTCTTCCCCATAAAATGGCTGGACAAGGAAGATTTAAAGTGTATATTTTTGGCTCTCCTGGCTGGTACATAGCATTTTTGTAATATGCAAGAAATGGTGCATTGACCAAGCCATTTTACAGCTGTGGGCACAGGACTTTTGTGCCAGCTATAGAAAATTAACACAGTGGTACAATTACTCATGGGGTCAAAATAATTTTTTGTGGCAATAAACAGAAATTTTCGCTTTTTCATAAATTGGGAATGTTTTTCAGCATTTCTATTTTGGAGTGCATTTCAGTTAGTTTCTTGTTAATCACAAAATCAGTTAAATTCAATTTTTAATAGCAAAATCAGAAAACCTTTGAAAGCATGCATTGTGAGTTTCATTTGATGGAAACATCAGATTTAAGATCATTAAAAAGTTTTTTTTTATCCCCCAGAAAGTCATTATGCAAATCGAAGCAACTGCAGGTGAACTACAGCACATGCATGGGTCGAGACGCAGTATAAAAAAACACCTGATACTGATCTCTGCTAATCAGTGTTATTCTTGTTCTTCAGATGGGAAAGGCAGCGGACTTGAGCGAGTTTGACAAAGGCCAAATTGTAATGGCCAGACGACTGGGTCAGAGCATTCTGAAATGGCACAGCTGGTGGGGTGCTCACGGTCAGCAGTGGTTAGTACGTACTGAAAGTGGTCCAAGGAAGGAAAACCCACGAACCGCCAGCTAAGTGTTGGATGACCACAGCTCATCATCAGTGCTCGAGTTGAGCAAAGGCTCTCCTGGCTGGTACATAGCAACAGAAGGGCGACTGTGGCATAACTCGCGGTAATTGGAATACTGGTGACAGGAGTAATGTGTCACAGCACACAGTACATCGAACCCTGCTGAAAATTGGTCTATGTAGCCGCAGGCTGCTCAGAGTGCCCATGCCAACCATGGTTCACCTCTGACAGTGCCTACAATGGGTACGCGAGCATCAAAACTGGACCTTGAGTGATTGGAAGAAGGTCGTCTGGTCTGATGAATCACATTTCCTTTGCACCATGTGGATGGCCGGGTATGTGTGCATCGTTTACTGGAGAAGTGATGGTGCCTGATTGCACCATGGGATGTGAACAAGCCGGTGGCTGCAGCGGTGTCATGCTTTGGCTGATGTTCTGCTGGGAAACCCTGGGTCCAGTCATCCATGTGCCGAGTACTCTGTCTACCACCTACCTAAACATAATTGCTAACTAGGAACACCCTTTCATGGCAATGGTCTTCCCCTCTGGCAGTGCCGCCTTTCAGCAAGATAATGCGCCATGCCACACCACCCGGATTGTTCGAGACTGGTTCGTGAAACATGAGGAAGACTTCCAGGTATTGCCCTGGCCTCAAAATTCCTCAGACATCAATCCCATCGAGCATCTGTTGTTCTGTGTTGGAATAGCAACTCCGATCTGCGGCGTCTCAACCACAGACCTTACAGGAGTTAAAGGATCTGCTGGTTACGTGTTTGTACCAGATACCACAAGACACATTTAGAAATCTTGTAGCATCCATGCCTTGCCAAGTACAAGCTGTTTTGGCTACATGTGGAGTACCAACATCATATTATATAGGTGGTCAATGTTTTGGCTCATCAGTGTATATAGAGCAGTATAGTTGGAAGAAGGTCGTCTGGTCCGATGAATCACATTTCCTATTGCACCATGTGGATGGCTGGGTATGTGTGCATCGTTTACTGGGGAAGTGATGGTGCCTGAATGCACCATGGGATATGAACAAGCCAGTTCCATCAGTATACACTGATACTCTATATACAAGTGCTGAATGAACTGCACTATAGAGGGGCCACTGTACTGCATGTGAATACAGAAGGACAGCATTCCTCTTTGTGATATTAACATCACACCTTGTTCTGCTTGTGTTAGTTCACACCTGAGTGGTCACCTCTATTATACTAGGTTCAGCGGCGCCTCCGTAGCCAGGTGGGAAGGAGCAGCAGTACGTAGCACACACTTCTTGATTAAACCGGGGTTTGAGCCCGTCACCACCAAATACGGAGGATGCGGAAAGGTCAGGGAATGACCACCGCATATTCCCGTAGCAATATGGCCTTAGTTGCTAATGCTCCTAAAAACCAAATAACAAACAAACAAACTAGGTTCAGTGTGTTCAGGACTTGTACAGTGTGAAGGGGGATGGTGTCTAGAGTTACTGAAAGTTCCACCATCATGGAAGTGCAAGCAGAGGATTTGGTTGTTGCAGAACAACTGGACTTCACTGAAATTTAGTCTTCTCTTATAAGTAGGACCTGAAATCATTTCTATCAGACTCCCAGGTAGCAAGCCTGTCATACTGGAGGAATGTCAGTAAAATGCCTCAATAACTAGAGCTGCCTGTGACTAATCAGAATTGCCCTTCTGGTATAGTCTGCTATGGAAATCAACTTTCACAAGGGAAATGCAAGCTATAACAGCTGAAACAGCTGTTATAGCTTGCATTTCCCTTGTGAAAGTTGATTTCCATAGCAGACCTTCAATATATCAATGAATAATGACCCGAGTAAATGATGTGAGAAATGTTTGGTTGAAGAGCTATGGATTTTCAAACATTACCATAAGAAGGTAAAATTCTTTTGCTATGGAAACAGGCCCTGTCAGATCCACATGATAATTCTCTATGCCATATGGTAAGAATCATTTGTGGACAATGAGATGTTTGACAAGCCAGCTTCAACTACTACAGCAACCAGTTTGTGACCATCTATGAATGAACTGGAGTGCAAGATTAGGTTGCAGTTGAAATGGGCTTTTTTCCAAACCAGCTCTGGCACCTGCTTTTCAGAAAGAATGGAAAATTCTGAAAAGCAGAAGGATTTTTCAGATTTTGGCTGAAAATGAATTTCAGTCAAAATAATCCAGTCCAACTTTGGTGGAAAGGGTTGAGGAGGCTTGAGGCTGTCATATAATCCGAAGATGGTCCTACTCTCTATTAAGTTTCTGAATTAATTTACCTATTAAATGACCAAATATGTGTGTGTGTGTTTGAATACTTTTGGTTTTTCAATGTGCATTCCATCACACACACACTCATGAAGTCGGTTTCTTGGCTACCACCATGAATTTCTCTGGAAAGAGTTACATGGCTTCTTATTCCAGTAAACAGGCAAGCCGATCATAAAAATAGATGCAGTTTGCAAGGTCTCAATGCATGTATTGAGGCCTTGTATTCCTTAGTTGACACAATACTGAAATAACCCAGTCCAACTTTGGTGGCTACCAGGATATAAACCAATAATTGGCAGAGTTCAAGTTTGTGACTACCACTTAATTTTTTTTTTTTTATGTGAACCCCAAACACGAGAGGTATTAGAACCTATAGTGCTTAGTACCGTGCTTGGGTTGGAGGTTGAGAAGACAAAAGAAGATATTTGTTGACATTGGACTTGAACTTCTGTAGACTAATTTTCAGGAAATAAGTATGAAGGAAGGTTGTTCCAGAAAATGGCAGTTGAATGAATAAACGAAGAAGATGAAAAGTTGGTTCTGTGAGTTTGATGTTGGACAGTAAATGGATGTTGGCTGGTGGCGGCACGTGTTCGGACTGTTTTGAAAGAGAGAGCGGGAATTATATATGCCAATTCAGAAGAACAGTGCCCATGGAAGTATATGTAGAAGAGGCATGCAGCAGAAATAGTACGTCTATGAGAAAGCAAGTGGAGAGACTCTGTTAGAGATGAATCATTAATTAACCTAACTGCCCTCTTCTGAATGGAATCAAGAAGCCTGAGAGAGGTATTGAGGGCACCACCCCAGGTGTGGGAACAATATTCCATGGCAGGGCAGATTTGCGATTTATACAGGGTGAGCAGCTGTTTGGAAGAAAAGTAACGCGAGAGCGAAAGAGAAAACCAAGTTTTTTAGATGCAGAGGAAGCAATATTTGTAATGTGCTTGTTCCAAGAGAGATTAGAAGTCAAGGTAATCCCCAAAAGAGATATATCATTTTGCCTAGAAATCGGAGTGTCACTAAAAATAAGCATAGGAGCAGAAGAATCCTTTTTGCGAGATATAAGAAAAGACTGAGTTTTAGAAGGGTTGAAATCAACTAAGTTGTCTTTGCCCCACTGGAGAATTACCTGAAGATTGGCATTTAAGGAATTGGTAGCAGATTTTCGAGAAGTTGAAGCCGATTGAGCAGGACAAGGTTTCTCAAAATGGAATGCAATGTGCTATCATCAGCAAAACTATGGATAGGATTTCCAGTCAATGGAAGAAGGTCATTAATATACAAGAGGAAAAGAGTGGGGGAAAGAACTGAACCTTGGGGGACACCGGCATTAGTGGAGAAGTTAGAAGACAGAGAGCAATCTACCATCACCCTCAGTGAGCGATCAGAAAGAAAACTGGATGACCAATTACTAAAAACAGTTGGCAAACCATAAGATGGAAGCTTGTTTAGAAGACCTTTATGCCAAACACGATCAAAAGCCTTTGAGATGTCAAGAGCAACTACTTGTGTTTCACCGAACCTTTCCATTGAATTAGTCCATAAATGGGTAACATAAGCCAGAATATCACCAGTGGATCGACACTGACGGAATCCACACTGGCGATCGTTGATCAGACAGAAGGTTTCTAGGTAGTTTAAGAGTTGGCGGTTAATTGATTTCTCCATTACTTTAGAAAGAGTAGAAGTAATTGCAATTGGACGATAATTGGATGGGAGGGATTTGTCACCCTTTTTAGGAACTGCTGGATAGGTGAGCAAATTTCCAAGCAGAAGGAAAAACACCTTTGGAATAAGAAAGTGAAAAAAGGAGGCAAAGAATAGGAGCACTGGTTTTGAGAACGAGTGGAGAAATACCATCAGGACCTGGAGCTTTCTTAGCATCAAGATTCATCAAAATCCTTCTGATATCCTTTTGACGGAAGACCACAGGAGGCATTAAATGGAGCGTGTTGGGAATGGTGGGAGGTGTTTTACCAAGATCATTAATACATGAGCTGGAAGAAAAATGGGATGCTAGCAGGTCAGCTTTATCCTTGGCTGAAGTGACAACAGAACCATCTGGTTTGGACAGAGGTGGGAGCAGAGATGGGCAAAAGTTGCGGCCAATAACTTTGGCAAGAGACCAGAATGCTCAGCTACCATTAGGGTAAGAAGCAAGTTTTCTACTCTTAGCCTGTTCAAACTCTAGTTTGGACTGATTAATAACTGCTTTACAATTGTTGCGAGCTTTGGTGTAGGCAGAAAATGAAACTGAAGAATTAGAAACAAGCCAATTACGATATGCAACATTCTTCTCTTGAACAGCCTTAGCACATTTATTGGAAAACCAAGGTTTAGATAAAGGACGAGATTTTAAAGAGGAGTGTGGGATAAAGGATTCCATTCCTGTAAGAATAATTTCACTGACATAATCTGAGCAAATGTTGACATCAGAAGTTTTGAAAAAGTAATCCGACCAAGGAAAAGAAGAAAAGAAGTCTCGCAGGTCATCCCATTTTGCATTCTTGTAATGCCAAGCAACACGAGGTTGGGAATAGCCATGACATAAAGGTCCCATTGGAGAAGAGACAATCACCAACTTGTGATCTGAAGTGCCTAAAGGACCTCTCACTTCGACCGTGTACTTAGAAGGGTTGTTTGTGAGAAAAAGATCAAGCGTATTGGCTGTATGATTAGGATTGTCTGGTATTCTTGTAGGTAAATGAACAATCTGTTCTAAGTCATTAGTAATTGCAAAAGCCTCAGCATCTCAACCTGCTGGGTCGGTGTGACTAGAAAACGGAAGCCAGCTGGAGTTGTGAACATTAAAATCACCAAGGAAAATTACCTCACTGTTAGGAAAGTTGGACTGGAGAAAGTAGAGTTGCAAAGAGAGGAAGTCAAAGAGCTCCAAGTGAGTTGGGAGAACGGTAGAGACAACAGATGAATTTGACACAATGAGGTAGAGAGATTTTAAGCTAGAGAAGATCAAAGAGAGGAGATTCCAAATTGCCAAGTCTCTAACAGGGAATATCAGAACGGATATATGCACAGGTACCACCTTTGAGGCGAAAGGAATCATACAGCGAATAATTTGGGCATTTGAGATGAGCAGTAGTTGAATCAACCGATAACTGAGATTCTGTCAGAAAAACTACATGGGGTTTGGCAGACTACAAGTGGAAATGGACATCGTTGAGATTAGAATTGAGACCACGTATATTTGTGAAATGAATTAGGAAGTGCTTGGGAGGTTTAGATCTTTTCACAGATAAGCTTGCCCTATTAGTTTGACAATTCATGGTGTATTCAATAGTAAGAAAAAGTGGGTGGGACATGCTGTATGAAGTAATGAAATTTTTGGATATGGTGTACACGTGGTAAGAATATACCCAGATCCTTGACATAACGTGGCCTCGACAATGCTCCCTGCATACACACTACTCGGACTCCCTCCAATCACTATCTGGCAGAGTAGAGGTAGCAAGATTAGACACTAGCTGATCTGGAAGCCTCCTAGAGAGTTACCAGTAGGTTCGGTCCGGTGTACTAACTAGCGGCCGGCCTGCGAACACCGTTTTAGAGCTGTATCCTCTAAATATAAGGAATATTGGATCTCGCCACGACTTTCATCGTAACCTCAAAGGTCATCAATCATACTGCATGATGGAAGAGATAGGGAAGGGTTGACTGGAACATAGCTCTAGAGACTAAACATGGGTTCCACCACTTCAAGCCTCCAATAAGCAAAGTGGTGGTATTTCACCTGTTGATGAGAGTCGTCTACCACCTAGTACTGCCTGATAACATAGAGGGGCCGCGTTCCTCCATGTGGTGTGGGCACCACACCTCGACCCCTGCTTACGTTGGTTCACATGTGGGTGGTCACCCACCATGTACTTTTGTATGGAGGGTTATACCCAGGATTACTAACAGTCCCACCATCGTGAAGGTGCAAGCAGAGGATTTGGCTGTCACAGACCATCCGGACTTCGCCGAAATTGGGTCCACTTGACTTGAGTGCCACCCGAATATCAGTTCCATCAGCGTTTTAGACTCTGAGGTAGCAAGTACAGCTTGTCTGGCATCTGAGAGAATGTCTGTGACAACCTCAAGGACCAATTGTCCTTGAGGCCAAGAGGCCCAGCCATTCTTCAGTGCAAGTAACAAACCTGAACTCTGCCAATTATTGGTGTGTTGTCTAGCTTAGTTATTGTTGCCTCAAGTAATCAAATATGTTTACATTCCTTTAACTTTTGAGTGTCCAGGCATGCCCAGTTCAGCAGGCAGCCAATGGCCTGGTTTTGTCATCTGAATGGAGGCATATCAATGATTAATTGGATGCTATATGGCAAGGCCAGTGGCCATATTCTAAGAAAGGAAGGCATCTCTATACTTTCTTACCCTCTGTTTGAACTGCGGATCACAGGCTTAGGCCATGGTTGCAGTTTGGGCTGTCGGCCTGTTATGTCTGGACTGGACGTGGCCTGAGGTCCTGACTTCCTCGGATATGAGATCTTGTAGAGAGCTGGAAACCAGTCTCCACATTATGTTGCAATGCCCACAGTACTTGGACTTACCTGTTCATTTGGATTGAGGAACACTCTCTCTGTTTTGTGATTATTCTGGAGGAGGTCCAGAATCAGATAGTAGTGACCTTCCCCTTTGTGGTCGGGACAGTAACTTGTGGTGAGGGTGTGATGGCCCGTCCCCACCACAAAGCTAAATGGCCGATATTAAGAAATTCCTTTTTATTTTGCTATTTGAGTTAACCGAGTGGGGTTTCTATTTTGTTGTTATTATTGTTATTACTAACCAATTAGTTGATGAGTGAGTTAAGTAACAACACACAGATGAGAATGAGTTGCATATGGGTGAGAGCCTGGATGGAAACTTGATGAAAGCTAACTCAAACGACTCCTTTACACTCCAAAAAATTTTCAGCTTTTCCCTTCCTTTTCATTACAACTTTTACTATATACTCTGAATGGTACTGTTTTGGCATGAATTGGTACAGATTGAATTGGAAGGAATTTCATCTGCTCGGTTTCAAATCTACGTTGTTATTTGTTGTTTGTTTTTTTTTTTAGGAGCATTAGCAACTAAGGCCAATTGCTCCTGGGATATGCGGTGGTCATTCTCTGACCGTTCCGCAACCTCTGTATTTGGTGGTCACGGGCTCGAACCCCGGTCTAATCAAGAATCGTGTGCTACGCACTGCTGCTCCTGCCCACCTGGCTATGGAGGCGCCTCAAATCTACACTTTAAATAGATCTACAGCACATTTACTAGCCATTAGTCCAGTTTAAATACTTAAACCCAGTATTTTCATCTTCCTGTGTTTATTTGGTTCCAATATTTATAATTAAGGCTATGATTGAGAACTTCTGTAAAGCAACATTCCAAGGAATGTCTTGATAGCTGTTAGCTGTGTTTTGGCTCAGGAGTCTTGGGTCTTAATTTTTTGAAAATATCCAAAGAAGTCTGAATGGATCTGTTTTACTTGCATTTTTCTCCATAACAACTGATTAGATTGAATATTCTTTAAATTGATCAAGGAGCTGCAATCAAGGTTGTAATCATGCTCTTAAGTGCCATGATAGCATATCTGTTAGAAAGCCTCACTCAAGAATTCTGTTATCTTAAGTATCAGCTTTCTGCTCTTTCAACTGCAGAGGGTCTTTATTGGTAGGTTCTGAATGAAGTGACAGCAACTCACTGATATCCTCAGTCACCACCTAAGTGGGTCCCTGCCCTCCTCAATATTGGCCAAGGTCTCCTCTTTAGCTACATTCTTGTGAAGTGTTGGAAATCAGCAACTAACAGTCCCACCATCGTGAAGGTGCAAGCAGAGGATTTGGCTGTCACAGACCATCCGGACTTCGCCGAAATCAGCAACAAGGTCAAGATAAAAGTACAGGCAGTTCTCACTTTACAAGTTCCCAGGTTTACGAGCTTTTTTTTCCCCACGTATCAAGTATCAACAAAATTGAAAATATGAACATTAATTGCAAAAAATGAATGTTAAACATTCATAAATACCGCATTCCAAACCACGTGCTTAGCTACACAATACAGTGTACCCCGCTTTACAATATTAATGAGTTCCAGAGACACCATCATATCGTTAAAATATTGTAATGCGGATCCAATAACACATTGTTTTTTGGTAATTCGTTTCAAGATCTCAGAAGTTGAAATTTTCGCTGTATAACTAAGCTATTTATCTCTCTAAAATGTTATTTTTAAGGTCACGAGCGTGACCTTAAGACCATGTAAAAGGTCGTGAGCATGGGTTGTAAATTGTATTACCAATTCAAATTATTAAAATGCACTACACTTTCATCGTTATCATTTGTTCCATTATAAGAATCAATTTTAAATGCATTTGTGATATTTTTCTAAAGCACATTTCTGAAGGTCACTACCATAAAACAATAAAAACAATTTGAACTTTCCAATTTATTAGGCTTTTCTGTTACTGCAAGCAATTATAAACAGGTATTAAACTCAACCTTCTTGCATTTGCAAAAATAAGATAGCTGGAATTGTGTGGTTTTTTTACATTATTTTGGTGAAATGTGTTTCCCCTTTACTGAAATCTTCAATCATATAAAAAACATAAATAAATTTTCAGAATCTTCTCTTCATTCCTTTTTTTGAAGCTTTGTAAACTTGTTACTCCATGAGAATCATATTAGTTGCAATTTGTGTGTGCTGTTAAAAAATGCTATGCCTGCAATTGTGAAATTTATAATTAAAAGAGAAGATTATCTTGGAAACAAACGCCTCTTGAAACATTTGTGAAGAAGACGACGACTTGTGCAACAAACTGAGTGCCGAGCCAATAATGAGTGCGCATTTAGTCGATGATGATGAAGAATAAACATTCTTTAACATTTGTAAGTTGTAAATAGGCGCCTCCGTAGCCAGGTGGGAAGGAGCAGCAGTGCGTAGCACACGCTTCTTGATTAGACCGGTGTTCGAGCCCATCACCACCAAATACGGAGGATGCGGAAAGGTCGGGGATGACCACCGCATATCCCGGAGCAATATGGCCTTAGTTGCTAATGCTCCTAAAAACTAAAATAACAAATAACAAGTTGTAAATAATTTCTCTATTATTATAATTTGCTTGATTTTACAGGCTACGTTTTCATTTCTTTCGATAAATCAATCATTGTTTAAACAAACTAATTAGCTAACTAATTTCATTGTTGAGAACATAACCCCTATTTTTAACCTTATGACTATGGGAAATGAATTCCCCGTTTACGAGCACGCACTAGGAACGAATTAACTCGTAAAGCTGAACTACCTGTAATGCCAAACACCACTGAGATTGATTCCTTGACTTCGTTAAAAATCTCACTGATGTTTGATTGCGAGGGAAGTGTTGGCATTGTGAAAAGGAAGGCTGGTATCATTCCACCCACTCACCAACCCCACGGCACTCCCCCCCCCCACAAAATATTGATTTTTCTGTGGAATCCATTAGATATAATGAACTGTCTATATTGTAGTAGATTCCAGGACCAACAGTAACAGATTATTTAATTTGATGTTTTGAGGTATTCTCTCAAGATATCAGAATGAGAATTGGGACATTATTAGAAGCTGCTTTAATATAAAAATAAATATAAAAAAATAATATATAGAAAATTATCATTGGTAATATTTATATACTCAATTTGTGTACCAATTTATAATGAATTTAGAGTTTCCTGTTACAAGCACAACTACAGCAACATCTGTGTCAGTGAGTCAAAGTGCTGCAAAAGAATTAAAAGGTAAAATTGTTTTGGATTTCACATTACTTTTAAGAAGAAATTAATATTTATTTGTTACATGGGTTCTTAAATACTATAAGAAATATTTTGAAATTTAAATACCATAAGAAAAATTATATTTAATACCATTAGAGCTCATAAATTCTAGTCATTTATTTATTTTATATTAAGCCAATAATTTTTATGTTATTCTTAAATACTCTTCTTTTATCAGATAGCCAAATATACAAATATACTAAACTGCCAGATGTTGACCGGTTGCAAACCTCAGGTTTGTTATTGATTTCTGTATGTTTGGTTTCTTAGCATTATGGAATCGATAAACTAATTGTTATTTTCAAAACATGAAGTTAAACATCCATTTCAATTTAACTTAATTTTAATTATTAACCCAATTGTATTATTATTATATTATTTCTCCATGATGGGTACTGGTACCAAGTGCACAGGGTGGTTATATTTGGTTTTACTGTTGGTCGAGGAACTTTGACTATCCTACAGGTGTTCTACAGTTCCTTGTATGTGTTTTCTGGTAGATCTATTGCTGCTAGGCTATTTTGAAGGATCTTTGACACCATACCAGTTGGCACGATGATCAGGATGATCATTACTTGTTCCATATGCCACATCTCTTTGATCTCCTGTCTTAGGTCCATGTACTTCCTGAAGTTTTCCTCGTGGGTTTTCTGGATGCTTCCAGCATTGGGCACCACTATGTCAATCAGATAGGTAGCCTTTTCCATCTTGTCGACAAGGGTTATTTCCAGTCTGTTGTGTGTGATTGTCTTGTCCGTTTTTATGGCACGTCCCAGTACAGCTTGTGGGTTGGGGTTTCTAGTACAGCCTCTGTACTGTATTATTGTAATATGGTACACTTTCTTTGATCAACTGGTATTTCCTTGCTAGCTTCTGATGTATTATCCTGGCTACTTAGTCGTGTCTGCAAATGTACTCTGTCTGGGTGATCAACTTCATCCTGTGGTGATGTATTGGATCATGTCTAAGGACAGGTGGCATGTCATCTGACACTCCAGGCTCCCTGGCAGTGTATTTTCTGTAGTTCCTGGTGTTCATTACCTGGTCTGGGATAGCAAGCATGAATCCTTCAGTCTTGGAAAAGAGCATCTCACTCGTGAGCCATGCATTGGAAGCCATTTTTATCTCCGTGGTCGTGATGGAAGTGATTGTAGTGTCTACTATTGAGTGGTTACTTTGCCCATCTTCTTAGCTTTGTTTGTTCTGTCTTGGCATACTCCTCAATTAGGGTGAGTTGGGTATGTTGCTTGTCTATCTTCCTTATGGCCCAGTATAGCTCTGCTGTGTTTTTTTGGAAATAATCCTTCAGGTTAGCTATTGCTGTTTTCTGTTGCTTGATAAAGTCTATCAGGCCTTTGGGTATTGTTTGAGTGTTGTTGATCATTATTGTCTTTCTTTCTCATGATATCTTCCATCTTGGTGTTAGTCCAATCTATGATACCGCAGGAGTATGTTAGCACTGGGACTACATAGGTGTTTATGGCTTTAACTGTGTTCCCTCCGTTCAGCTTTTCTTTGAACAGGCTTCTGAATCTCTGATGATATTTTTCAGTCAGGCAGGCCTTGATTTCCTTGTGTTCTAACTGCTGAGCCTGCATCAACCCCAGGTATTAGTAGGTCTCTCCCCCTGTCATGGCTTCAATCTTTTTACCAGTCTGCAGCTGGTAGTTTCAGCTATCTAATTCCCCTGATTTTATCTGTGGGACTTACATTTGTCTAGATATCATTAGATATTGTCTAGATTCCATCCTGATATCATTGGTGAATTCTTCGGTGATCTGTAGTAGTTGCTGGAATTGCTTTTTGGTTGCCTTAGAGCTTGATGTCACCCATGGACATCAGGTGAGAGAGGTTGTACAGGTTTTTCCTTCCTTCTTTGAGGTTATACCCATACTTGCTGCTGTTGAGCATGGTGGATAGCAGGTTGAGTGCTAGGCAGAACCATAGTGTTTTGGAGCATCTACCTGAAAGATTCATCTCCTGATGGAGATTAGTCTGGTTGTGATGTTCTTAACCTTGATGATGGTACTACATCTTGCCATGGTTGCTTCTAGGAAGTTTTTCACTGTTGGATTGACTTTGTAAATCTTCAGCGTCTCTATTAGCTAGTTATGATGCACAGAGTCAAAGGCTGTGCAGTAATTGATGTAGGCCATGTACAGGTTGCAGTACTTCTTTTAGGCTTGCTCTATAACTATGGCATCAATGGTTAATTGCTCCTTGCATCCTTTTTTTTTTTTTGTGTTCGGCCATGATGTCCTGGTTCTCCAAGTGGTCTGATATTTTCTTGGTTATGCAGCTGGTCAGGATCTTGTACATTGCTGTGCGATGGGTGATCACCTTTATTTTACTGGGTTTCTTGTATCTTGGTCTTTAGCCTTCAGTTATGTGATTTCTTGAGTCACCCACAAACTCTGGGATTGTTTGTGGGTGACTTATCATTCAAGTGAACTGCTCTGCTAGGTGCTTTTGTGTGCAAGTGAGCTTCTTGTACCAGTAGTTGACGTTATCTATTCCTTGGGTTGACCATTTGTGGAACTTCCTAATCAGTGCCAGATTAAGGTACAGGCTAGTAGGGTCCTTGCCTGCGGTGCCATTCTTTAACGGCACCAAAAACAAGAAATATATATCCTTAGTAAAAGGGCGCCAAAAAATGTTTCTACTCAGGGTGGGGAAATACCTTGGTCCAGCTCTGTTTCTGATTGACTGTGTACTTTTCCTTCCCAAATCTTCCATTCTCTTATAAATCATTGGTTTTTTCCATTCTAGTTCTATTCAGGAGGCTCGGCTGTTATGTCTTGTTTCACTGTCCCAATCGTCTTTTGCTTAGGTGGTCCATTTCTATCTTGCCTGATACTCCTGTAGAAGGCTCTCTTTGTATTGGTGCAGTCTCTTGCTGAGTGTGAGAAGGTTCTGCTTCAGTGTATCTAAGTATGCTCCTATTCTCTGATTTTTGGTCTCATATTTGCTGTGTGTCTTTCTTGAGGATGCTCACGTGTTAACACTGTCACATGTTAATTTGTATGTATCCCATCCATTTTTCTTCTCTGCCATATGCCTCATTAGTTCATCTGACATCCATTTAGGCCTAAACCTTGAACAATATTTCTTAGTTGGTATGTAAAGCCTAGTAGCTTCCAAGATAAGTTCTTTGAATGCTTCCCATTTTGAATTTGCTGTTGGTAACATCATCAGTTGATCCCACTGTATAGAATTTAAATACTGTCTCAGTCCATCGTAGTCGCCTTTACGAAAGCAATACCCCTTCCCTTTACCCCTAATGGTAGTTACCTCTTTGAGTAAGGCGCCTCCGTAGCCAGGTGGGAAGGAGCAGCAGTGCGTAGCACACGCTTCTTGATTAGACCGGGGTTCGAGCCCGTCACCACCAAATACGGAAGATGCGGAAAGGTCAGGAAATGACCACCGCATATCCCGGAGCAATATGGCCTTAGTTGCTAATGCTCCTAAAAAAAACCAAATAACTCTTTGAGTAAATCCCACTTCAACACACTGTGATCACTGCCACCTAGTGGTTCATTTATCTGCAGATTCTTAATGCATGAAGAATCACTACTGATAATCAAATCAAGAGTATTACTCCCTCTAGTTGCCTCCCTAACATGCTGATGTAGAAAACAGTCATCCAATAAATCCACAAAAGCCTTGCCAGTGTGTGAGTGACCAGCCTCCAAATTCCAGTCAATGTCTGGGAAATTAAAATCCCCCATTATAAGACTCTGATTTACTGGCCCAACTCTATTTCTCTGTACAGTTTCTTATTATACTCATCAGAGTCATTAGGCCTATAGCACACTCCTACTCTCAATTTTGATCTCCCAGTGCTTATGTCACACCAAACTGACTCGACACTGCACTGTCCAGCGATGTTGACTGGCTTCACTTCCTTGGATTTTATGTGTTTCTTAACTAATAGCATAACCCCTCCTCCCTTCCTATCCTGTCTATCCTTTCTGTAGACATTGTACTCCCCAAATTCCATTTCTGCATTCCTTATATCTGTGTGACACCACGTCTCTGAAATCCCAACAATATCTGCCTTTGATGTTTTGAGCAATATCTCAAATTCATCAAATTTATTTACTAAACTCCTAGCATTGGTGTACACGCAAGTATACATGCACCTGCTCTTCCTCTTAGCCACCCTAACACAACCCATGTGTTTACTTGTACCCCCATGATTCCTAGCAGTCTCTGAAATATCCTGCATCTTATTTTCCAGGCTGCTGCTCATTCCAATAGAAGCAGTGCAAGAATCACTTTCTCCTCTGCCAGTGGCTACTGTTAATCTATTAGTCCTTGCATCCCCCCAATCTAGCAGTTTTCCGACCCACTTAACACTGCCTCGATAGCATCAGCAAACATTCTTGCACCCTTTCTATTTAAGTGTATCCCATCCCTGTAGAAGCAGTCTCTCCTGTTAACAAATAGAGACCAGGCTGAAAAAAATTCTACCCCTTGAGCCCTGCACAATCTTTCCAGGGCCGAATTGATCGACAGGGCTCTCATCATATATTTCCTCCTATCGTGTCTGGGCAGAATTGCAGACACTTTCAAATTCAACCCTAATTCACGGCTTTTTTCATCAGTGACCTGTACTTGTTAAGTAATTCCGCCGGTCTCCTACTCTTAATATCATTAGTGCCAACGTGTACAACTATATCACCTTTTGTGCCCTTAAAAGATGATATCCGCTCTACAACGTCATCAACCTTTGCCCCTGGCAGACATACCCTGGTCCTGTTCCACCTATCCTTTTTACAAAGCATGTTTCCCTTTTCCCTGACAATAGAGTCACCAACAACTACTAGTTCCTTTGGGACCAGCGCATTCTGCCTTGGGGGTTGCCGCTGTGTTGCGCAATGACCAAGTGCAAGCTCTGGCATTGGTGTGGGCAGCTGAGAGCTTGATGGGTGGATGCCCTCACTTGTAATCCTTCGAGGGCATCCACCCTGTCCTTCAAGCTCTCATATAGGCCCATAACGCTGAGTTGTCGCCTGATTTCCTTACTCTCCTTGCGTTGCGCACATACAAAGACATCCCCCATGGCAGTATCATGTCCCATACCTGACTGCTCCGCAAACATCAAGCAAATAGTGCATCTTAAAAGGCTGTGATTCAGAGGGCAACTGCCCCCCCCCCCTCAGTTCTCCTCTGAGCCACAGCACTCCCATTAGCTTGAGCCTTTTGCTTTGCTGCTCTGGTTTGAGTCATGATTTCGATTTACTTTCAATAAAATTTCAATTCCAGTACAAAATTAAATCCTAAACTTGTATCCCAACACAGTTATAACGCTATATTTATGTTTAAGTAACGAGTGTTATCTACGAAATCTACGAGTGTTATCAACGAAATATTTATGTTTCAGTAACGAGTGTTATCTACGAAATCCCTTTATATAACTTCCGTATAAAGTTATGTATTAATTATTTATGTTACGTAACCTAAGTGATTATATGTATAGTTAAAAGTACAATTTAATTGCCAGTGAAGTTCGACAAGATTAATAGATTTTACTGATTAATTTTCGTGTAACAATGGCGGCTATTTACGAACGGTAAACACGTGGATTTGATACCCTTTCCGATACTAAGTAATACCTACAAAATCTCTATCTAAGTTACTTTAAACTTAAGTACCATAAATAGGAATATAAAGCTACTCTAGAAAATAAGTTAATATGTCAATTTAAACTAATAAAGCAGAAAATAAATCAGAAAAAACTTCTCTGTTCCAAGAGCAGCAGAAAGGCACGTCCGCACAGGTAAACTCTCTTCCTCCGTCCAAGTGAAGAGATTGCATTGGTGCTCTTACCGAGAAAGGCTTCAGTTCTGCAAATTGCAGCATCTTGGAGATATGGTACCTGTGAGGAGATCTGATTGCGGTGTTTAAGGCTTTGAATGGATCAAGTAAGTGTTAGTACTGATGGTATTCTTCCTCTTGCTCTGACTCCACATATGAGGGGGGCATAAATTCAAATTGAGAAAGGAAAAGAATAGGTGCAGGATAGTTGTGTGGAAGTTTGCCTTCAGCCTGTGGGCGTTTGATTGTTGGAACAAACTTCCATCTGTTGTTGTGGAGGTGGGTAGGTTGAATAAATTCAAGGAAGAACTAGCCAAATTATTGGAGTGAATGGGGAAATGATGTGAGGTTGGTTTTTTTTTTTTTTTTTTGCATATGCTTTATAAGTTTGCTTTCTTGCATCATTTGCCACTATTAATACTAATAAAAGGCAAATATCTTTTCTTGTCTGTATTCAGGTTGATCTTATCTGTATTGAGGTTAATATCTTATATATCTAGATAGGTTAATACCACAAATTTTCCAGCAGTGAATAGGCAGCACTACCCAAATGGGAAGTTATAATGCCATTATATACCACGTGAATTTTTTAAAGGTTTTTGCCCTCTCTTCGATGTGTGAGTTGACAGTCATCTGTGTAGCTCTCGACCCCCTCCACCTCCCAAACATAGATACATCCAAGTGATTAGAGTGGTAACCCTTGAAAAAGCCACATGGATTGTTGTATGTATTACAAATAAATAGCATTATACTTCTCATTTGGGTAAGGCTGTTTATTTGTAGTGAACTCCCACAATATAAGATATGGATATAGAGGAAAAGAAATTTGTCTTTTCCTGTACAAAATTTTTTTTGTTCATGTAGCTTATTATATAAACAATTGCAGGTATTATCTAAATATTTTAAAGTTAGTATGCCTGAAGTAAATATGTTCTAAATATTTTAGGAAATATATAGTAAAACTTTTTGCTCTTGAACAAAATGTTCATTTAGACATATCACTAGACGCATCCAGCTTCAGGAAAGTCAGATGTGCCTAATGGTAATTAAATTTATTTGTAAAGATGAGCTTGGGTAGTTTAAACAATGTTTCATCTTTTATTAGAATCATCTGTGGATAATGAAAGCAAAGTTCACAGTTCATCTAGTGGCCAGCCTGCCAGTAACAATGCTGAAAGTAAAGTGAAAAATGGAGAAGAAATATCAAGCAAATCTCAGAATGATGGAAAACCGTCATTGCCTCTGTCTACCTTATCAGTTCAAAAATTTCTTCCATCCTTTGCATCTCTTGGTCAAAGTTCAGGACAGAAACTACCATTCCCTGCTCCCGCTCTTTCTCCAAATATGTTTGCAAATTCAACATCAAATGCAGTAGCTACTGTTGCTCCTGCTGTGAAAGCATCAGCTCATCCATTTTCACAGCAAGGACCACCACCATATTATCAACCTTTCCACTTTGGACAATTACCACATTTTTCTTATATGCCGCCAGTTCCTTCAGTGTACCCTGGTCATCCACCTGGAGTTCCCACATCCCATGGTAACTTTTATCCCAATTATCCCAGTTATCCCAATGGTGGTGTTTCAGTCCCGGGAAATTTTTATCCAAATTTCGTGCAGCATCAGCAACCCCCATTTCTTTTATCTAGATCACGTCTTGATAATGGCTTTCCCAACTAAAAGTTCTCCTTCATTGTGTCAGTTTTTATTTTTCTTTCATTTGTAATTACTTCATGCAGCCTCCCTACATGAAAAGTTAACATGTATCATCATCCATGATGTAATAAATTCATGATTTCTTTACAATGCTTTTATTTTCACAAAAACATAACATTTACATATTATGCAAATATAATTTAATTGGCATTAATCTCTAAAAAATTTTAAATTTTCATTTACTGATTTTCATATTGTGTAGACTGACTTTAACCATGTTGTTCATTTTACAGCTACAGCTATGATAAATTTTTAATTACTTTTTTAAATGATAGCTTTATCCTGCTTCCATAAGTTTGTTGTGGTTATCAATTCTAAAATTTAACCACTGTGCATTCATCCTGAAGCTGTCTTATTTTATTTCCCCATGCTTATCTCATAGTATTATGGCTTTTTTTTTTCCCCATGCTTATCTCATAGTATTATGGCTTTTTTTTTTTTTTTTGTAGTTGTGACATTTTGCATAAAAAAAGTGCCTATCACAAGTATAATCTAGTTTTCTCAAATTTGCATCATGGAACTTCTGTTTCTGTATATGTGTATGGCCTCAATGGTTTCTTATTTATCTTTCCCAATTTCCAGTGTAATTATTAATGGCATGCAGATCATAGGTCATATATGTAGGAAGTATGGAAAGTACTGCAATTAATCGTATTTTAATGAGTAATAATTTCTAAAATCTGACCCAATGTTGCAATGTTTAAAAGAAAGCATTTAATCAGAAATTGCACCAAAGTTTAAAAAAAATAAATAAAATAATTAATTTAAAAATAAAATTTGTAAAATAATTTCAAAGAAGAAAATGTATATAGGGTCTTTCCATAAATGTGTTCCTATTTTAATTGTATATGTTAACATATACATGATAGATTAATCAGGTCTCTAAACTCAACAGCCATGGATGAATCTGACACCACTGCCGATAAGTTCATGAAAGTAGTACTGAACAAGATGGCATATGCAAATGAGCAGCAAGTATGTTAGTGCTGTGCACTTAGTAAAATGATTTTACTAACTGTTAATACTATTTCAGTTCAGCATCAAGTGTAGGAAAGCTCCAAGCAGGGCTGCAATAAACATACTACTTAAGTTTGAAATAACTGTATATATGACAAAAATAAAAAAAAATAAAAAAACTTACTGGGAAAAGAAGATTCAGAATGGCAGAGAATGTTGCACTTGCTCATCAGGCAATTTAAGTCCTGGAAAATTTTTAAAATGTTTCTCAGCTTGAATTAGCACTCAGTGTACAGGACTGTTGAAGAAATTATGAAACTGATTTCATACAAAACTCAAGTGCAGCTTTATTTTCATGACAGTGATAAAGTTAGGAAAGTCAACTTGTATGATTCATTTCTGACTGTTTGCCAAATAATCCTGCTGTTCTAACAAGCATTTGATTTATAGACAAAGTCCATTTTTGTCTTAATTGCTGTATTAGCAAGTAGAATATGTATTATGTGTGCCTGCTGGAAATAATGGAGACTTAATTCTATCACCCATCCCCCAGAAAAACAGTGTGGTGCACTGTGCTGTTTCAACTCTCAGTATCATTGGACCAATAATACAGTTACTATTAACCATTATCTGCGTTTCCTTGAATAACAATTTATTCGCGTTCCATATCTTCTGCGATGGTTTCGCCATTTGTAATTCATTTGGGAGGGTTGGGTTTGAGTTCCATTAATCTATAACTCGAGGAATTCCTAAAGATCCTTCAGTTGAGGCTGTAGTTAGCTGATCCCAGATGAATAGAACCCCCCCCCCATGAATTATTCCAGATTTATCAGCCTGCATAACATACAAATCAACCCACAGACACAGCCACTAATGCACCTAAAAATCAGTAACAACAACAATGGTATTCAGTTCTTCAAAGTTATGTGCATTAATTTCAACCAAATATTTTTTCAACAGGATGGGGGAAGAGCTTAACTATATACAGCTCACCAGAGCTGTATGCTCACCAGAGTTGAAATTCTTGGTGAGCATTTTCATGACTGGGTTTTTATTGATTTCTTGCACATTTTAAGTTTGGATTATCTTGACCACTATACTCTCCTGATCTAAATCCCTGTTAGTCATTCATGTGGAGTTCAGTTGAGGATAGTCTTTAAAGAAATCATCATATAGTTCAAGAAATGAAGCAAGAAATTTTAACAACTGTGAATAGTATTCAATGAAGAAACTCTGGTTAAAATAATGGAAAATATTCAAAGGTGGCTACAGAACATTTTGGATGCCAGTTGTGCACATATTTGAAATATGTAGACAGCTTGGAGAGTGGAAATCATTTACTCATGATGTCCATTCTCTCGAGACTGCTGAGTTCAGTCACACCAAGTACTTAATGTATATATGCCACATATTTCAGTAGATATAAGGGGCTTTCAAATGAAAAGTGGACAAATCCTGTATGTCGGTAACAAGCAAGCAATTATTACTCCTTCACACAAGGAGAGGCATATATAGGAACTCATCAACACTAGTATCAGTGTGAATGTGAAATTAGACATTGTGCTAATTTCACTAAAATCCCTCGTGTTTTTAGTGGAAGAAGGAACAGTGTCATCCAGTTTTTATAGTTGTATGAAGGTGGTGTATATAGAGTACTTTTGGGATAGAACAACAGTGCATACTTAGTGTGAAAAATTAAGTACATACATGAATCAAATGAGGATGATTCCCAACCATGTCAACTACACTATACCATTACAGGTGAAAGTGTTGCTTCAGTAAATGGCAATATGATAAATGACAGATATGTACAAAGGATGTTCAATAAATTATCTACCTAAGGTACTTCCTATAGTTATATTTCAGTTATTCATGATTTATCATGTTCTTACATATCTCAACTTGAATCACACTAATTTTGATCCCTCTGTGTTTTTAGGTTGTGCTGCTGTAATAGAAAGAAGGATGACACCTGTATCAAGTTATGGATTTGCTGAAATCGGAGCATCGTTCAGTCATTGTTTCTCACCAAAGAAGGAAGTGGGCCAAAGGCCATTCGTGAAAGGATGTTGGCTGTGCGTGGAAAAACGGTGCACCTTCACTGTACCAGTTGAAATTCTGGTCAAAACAATTCAAGTGGGGTAAAGAGGCCATCGAAGATGATCCACGTCCAGGAAGGCCTGTTACAGTGACCACTCCAGAAATGTGCCAAGCTGTGGAAACCCATGTGCTGAATGATACATGTTTAAAGGTATCCCAAATCTGTAGGGGATGTGATATATCTGAGGGAATGGTTATAACCATCCTCCATGAACATTTGGGGATGACTAAGGTCAGTGCAAGGTTGGGCCCCAGATTTCTGTCCCCTGTGCAGAAGCAGTTCAGAGTATGGTGTTGAGAGGAGAATGGAGAGCTTTATGGGAGGAATCCTGCAACTTTCATCTCCAGAATTGTTATGGGTGATGAAACATGGGTTCATCACTGGGATCATGAGACCAAGCAAGAACCAGTGCAATGGAAGCACAAGGGTTCTTCCCCACCCAAAAAATTTCAGACACAACCTTCAGCTGACAAGATTATGGCCACCATTTTTTGGGATGCTGAGGGAATTTTGTACATTCACTACTTGAAACACAAGCAGACAATCATTGGGGAGGAGTCATATGCATCCCTACTCTACAACCTAAGGGATGTCATAAAACAAAAAGTACCATGAAAACTCTCCACAGGTATGCTGCTTCTGGACAATGCAACAGTGCACAAGTCGCATGCTGTTGCTGCTGCTTTGAGAGACTGTGACTTTGAGAGACTTACAAGACACTCATCCACCCAACATTCTGGATCTGGTCCCCCCGATGACTATTTCCTCTTTCGACACCTCAAGAAAAACTTAATGGATATCCCTTTGCTGGTGATAATGAACTGAAGTCTGCTGCTTCTGCATTCTTTGATGGACAGGACAAAGAATTTTGTCTGGTATTTCCTCACTGCCGACAAAATGGAACAAGTATATTGAAGTTCAGGGGAGTTACATTGAAAAATAAAACCAGATTTTGCCTCTTATCTCATATCCTTCATAGGTAGTTGGATAATTTATTGAATCCCTTGTAACTGTGTGACAGGTTGCAGCATTGGTGAATATCAACACTGGAACTAGCCGTCAAAATTTTGCACCAACTTCCACAAACAATGCATGTATCAGCTGTTAGAATACCTGTCTACCAAGCAAAAAGCATTAAGGATGAATTTGAGTGTGAAACATTTAATTGAATATAAACAGGATAAGAAATGGATGTCATTTTTTTTTCATTGTTGGAGGTTATAAGCCCTGGTGTGCCATTCCAGTCCAGAAACAAAGAAAACTGGTATACATTGGAATCAACGAGCCTCCCTACTGCTTAAAAAGTTTTGGTCAGTACCCAGCACAGGATGAGTTAGTCTGAAAATTTTCTTTAACTATCAAGATCTACTGTTTCTAGACCACAGTGACACAATCAACTTGCAATGATATTGCAAAACTTTGGGCCATTTAAGGTACATTCACTACTTTACTGTCTACTGTACAGTAAAGTCAAAGAATCCAGGAATTGTGCATATGAGTTGTTTTGTTGAATAACAAAATATTCTGATATAATGAATAATGAAGAATTCCATGAAAAGTGATTGAAAGGCAGCTAGATTTTTGTTTCTCTGCACTTATATCAGTTAATATCACAGATGAAAGGTATTGATTTATTTCTCACAGAAGTGCAATATACTGCATTGGTAGTAGTTCTTCTAAACTAATTTCATAAAAATAAATCAGTAGATTTAGTGAATTAAATAAAATTGAGTTTGAAATGTATTTGATCTAGTTTGTTTTTATATATTTGATCTAATTTTCTATTTTTGGAGTTCTGCTCATGTGGTTGGCAAAGTAATGCATAGTGTTTCAAGCCAAGATCTGTCTGTTATACATGCTACTATATTAATATGAACTAAGAAAGCTGTATATGACATTATGGAAAAAAAGCTTTCTCTTTATGCACTAAAACTGAAGCAGTGATTAATTGATGTATTAGTTTATTAATTAAGTTGCATCAAGAATTGATGATATTGACATTCCATAGTCACAGAGAAGAAATGTATAGCACACTGAATAAAGAGTCTCATGATGCATGATAAAACCAAGGAGAAACAAAGGAAGAATAGGAAGCAAGGAAGGTGCATAAAGTATGAGATCATAATAGCAGTGGTGAGGAACCCAACTAATAGTTTGTAGAAACCTTAGCATCAAGCATGAAACAATCCCAAAGAAATGCCTGTGATGTAACTATGCAGTGACTATAGAATGGTGCCAATTCCCAACTTTCAGCACCCCATTCAGAGAGTGAGTTTCTGGTTTTTCTGAACTACTCTTACTCTAAAAATGCTGACTGGTGAGTGACAATCAGAGGTACATTTATGTCCCTCTGCCATTCACTCTACTATAAAGAGTAATTTTAGAAGATGCATATTTGCTTATTTCTAAGATTTGGAAAATTAAGATTACAATTTATTAAAAATTCTTTTTTAAGGGAGTATTTTGGTGTTGTTTATTTATTAATTTTTTTTTAATATAAGAACTACTATGAAGCACACTGTTTTCATATAAACTAAAGTACACGTACCTCAAAAAAAACTATTTGTCTTGCATTCATTTACTTATTTTTTTTTTTTTATTTTAATGTAATAACTTTTTATATATAACCAGATTTTAAAAATATTGTAAAAGCAGCAAGCTTTACATATTGTGATAGGATATAACAGTGTTTCCTAACCTGTGGTCTGCAGAACTTGACAATAAAACACTTTTTTTGTGATAGGAGATACAGATAAGCCTATAAAAACCTAACATATAACATATGTTAAGTATGAGTATGTATCATTGCATTTAAAAAAAAATAGTTATTAATATATTTACATTTATAGTTTAATATATTTTGTGGTCTGTGGCTTGCACCTCAAACATAAGTTTTTGTATCTGAAAAAAAGGTTCGAAAATACTGAGATAGTGTTTTCAATAATAAGCATTCTTTTTTACAAATCCTTCATGCAAACAATGCTATTGTCCCTTGCTGTGATGTAAGCATCCACAATTTAATAATTTTGTGCTGTGTTCCACTTCCTAAAAGAAAGAAGACCCTTGGCCTAATGAAATAAAACAAGAAGCATTACTACTGTGGGGTGCTAATATCAGTTTCACCTCTAGTGTGAGCAACAACAGGTGGATGCAATTCAAAGCTAAAATCACGTAAACCAGTATTATAGAAAGAAAGGAAGCAGCAAAGAAGGATCCTAAGCCAAACAAAAATCATAGCATGCATTATGTAATACTAGGTTACAGTATAACAGAAACTTTTTTGATATGAGTGATGTTATTGTTTCCAAGGGCTGGGAAAATTGTCAGAAGTGTGACCCATATTAAAATAGTCAAATTATTTTGACTTAAGATTGTTCATTAGTTATGTCTTGATATGCTTTTCACTTATTCCTTATTATGGAATTGAGGTGAAGGAAGGGATGGCAGCCGTGCCAGTTGACTTTCTGCATCCATCACTATGAAAATGTCACAAAGATGACTTAGACGTACAAGTGCTGTGGAGAAATGTAAACTGAAAAACTGATCTTGCCAATCCTTTTGTGATCATTAAAATAAATGAAAAGAGTTGGAAATAAAAAAAAAAAAAAAAAAAAAAAGAAAGAGAGAGAGAGAGAGTGGGATGTGAGCATCATGAACAGAAATGAATGTCTTAAGATTGAATGTGATTCTATAACAAAAATTTCAAGGAGCTTGATGTTATTTAAAATTTTCTCTTGTGGTTGTCATTATGCTGAGAAACAAACATGGTGAGTGAAAGTCACTAACTAATGGTTGAGTGTAACTTTAGTGAGCTTGAATAGCCTGGTTCCATTAATATGACTGAAAACATGAGAAGCCAGACAACCTGAAACTTTCCGTCAGGATCCATTTTGATGTAAGATTGTTCATCATTCATATCTTGATATGCCTTTCACTTAAAATAAGTAGAACAGAACTATAGTCCTGCCTACCATCTGCCATACCCCACCAAGACTCCTTATGATGGGACAAGGTGAAGGAGGGGGTGGAAGCTGTGCCAGTTGACTTTCTGCACCTATTTTTTTTTTTTTCCAACATATGCAAAAGATGAAATGACTGCATTGTTCCAAAAGCTGAGTGAAATTGCATGAACAGAAATATAATTGGACAGTATAATGCATATATCTCTACTTTTTATCTGGAGTGTTTGTTAGATCTACTCTCACCAATTTGAGGAGAGTTAAACTTGCATTAGGAAGCCAGAATATGAACATCAGTCTTTCAGAACTATGAAAACCATTATTCATAGAATAGTTCATATTTAATTGCCTAATGATTAATTGTGGTGCAAGTTTTATTGTACTGCCTAAATTGTTAACTTTATATATTAGTTGTTATGAATTAATTGCATGTGAATATGTAAGAATGATAAGTGTAAGTGACACTGTGTTTCTATTTGAATGTTAAGATTATCAGTATATTACACTTTGCAGGGATAACTAATCAAAAGTGAAAATTTTGGCAGTATTTTTGGCCTTACAGTTATTGAGAAGTTAAATTGTTGGATGGATCCTTAAGTTGCAATCACATTTGTATGTTTTTTGTTTATGCATAATCTGAGGTTATTTGTAATGAGTTAACTGATTATATGTCAAAATTATTTTCATGGTCACTGTTCTTGAATAAAATTGTTATTTTTAAAACACTGTATGTCTCTTGTCTCCATTAGTTTTCACTCATGGCACTAATTTATTTGTTGATCCAGATGTCACTGATCCTCGCTAACAGAAGTATGTGGGGAGGGGGGGGGTCTCATTACCCGAAGATAATTGGTTATGGAAAATTTCACTTAAAACCAAATTTTCCTAATCTGTGTTATGTATTTGTACGTAGTAAGAAATGGATTGAAGGAACTGAAAAATGAGACAATTATTTTATTAGACATTTTTTACAGTAATATGTTGAAGAATGTAAAGTTAAGTATAAAGTTTATTGAAGTACACTATTTTTCAGTTTTATGAGTAAAGAATGAATCCAGAGTTGGTTGTTTTTTTTTTTTTTTTGCCATATTTTTTCATATAAAATTGTCATTGCATTTAGTTATGTCTTTAAATTCACGTTAACTTTTACTGCACAGTCATGAAGAACTGTGAGAACATTTCTGTTCTCACAGAAATAAATATTCAAGTGCTTGGTCAATTTTCTCAAGGACTTCCTTTAATTCTTAATTTTCAAAGTTTTTATTAAAATAGGACTAACTTGTTTATCAATTTTTATTAAAATATTTTTTATTATGTATAAAAATCAAAAAACTGAAACAATTAAGAAATTTCTAGAATATTTTAGAAGGTGTGAGTATTTTTCAATCTTATAGAAAATTGTAGATGATTGTAGAAAATTGTTTTGCAATAATATACATTGAGGAGTAACAGCTGTAACTTATAAAATTGAAGAACACCCATCATTCAGAAAGAGTGTTTCATGATAAACATGGCAAGAAATAAGGAACTGAGTGTTAAAAAGTGCTGCTATAACTTGGTATAAAGAAAGTTATTCCATTAGAAGTATTTGCAAAAAAACTAGGTGTTTCGTTTAAAGGAGTACAAACTACTGTTCAACCATTCAAGGAAATTGGTAATTTAAAGGGCAAACCTTGGTCAGAATGACCATGCTTAACAATGGAAGCACAAGATAAGATCATAACATTGATTTCTAAACTCATTCGATGATTTATTGCACCTGAAAACCAAGTTTAATAGGTACAGAGAAACTCCTGTGTTTACATCCATTGTAAAACTTTGTTTTAAACAAGCAAGACTTTGTTTTTGTGTGGCAGTCTGAAAACTGTTATTATAACTGGAAAATCAAAAGAAATGGTTGGCTTTGGCTGAGAGCCATCAATACTGGGCAGTTACAGAGTGAAAAATGTACTGTAGATGGTGAATCCAAATTTGAAATTTTTGGATCCAATAGTACAGTTTGAGACGAGATCAATTGAAGAAAAATGGTGCCTGCCACATTGTGTAGTGCCTCCAGTCAAGCATTGTGGTGGTAGCTCTGCATGATCTGGGGTTGCTTCTGTTTTTCTGGAGTGGGTAACATCAGAATTGAAGGAATTTTAAGAAAGGAAGACTGTAAAAACATAATGCAGTATTCTCTGAACTTAACTTTGTGGAAGAAATTTTATATTACAACAAGACAGTGACCTGAAGCACAGCTGTAAGCTGTGCAAAGACTTTTTAGCAACTGAACAGCAGCAGGGGATATTACAAATTATGGTGTGGCCACCCAAATTGCCTGACTTAAACCCAATAGAGCTTTATGGGATTATCTAGACCAGTGGTGTCCAATCTTACGCCCCACGCAGCCATGAAAATGGTTACTTTGTTTGGGTCACCATATGTTTGTGAGCAAATTTTTCACGCATGAAATCAAATAAATATTTGAAAAACAGAATAACAGATGAGCATCTTCATTCCGTATTGAGAATTGCAAATTTTCAACCAAATTTTGAACAATTATCTAACAATATCTAGTCTCAATCATCTCATTAAATGTTGTTTTGTTCAGTAAATCTTATTGTGCTTAAAAAATATTTTTCGAATATTTGCAATTTTAGGTGTATTATTATATTTATTTATTCACCTTAATATTGAAAAGCAGTGATCCTTTTTCAAGTTATAATTTTTCTAATGTGGGAATTTAAAAGCAAAAGTGTAAGGTATTTATTTAAAAAAAAACAAAATTAAGTCAATTTTTTATAATTTTAATGAAATTTAAAAAATAAATTACCGACAGATTTTTTGCATATAAAAGTCTGGAAATTTGCATTTTTTATATATAGCCTGAAAATAAAAAAACAATAGCATGAAAATAGAAACTTTCATTTTACATGTAACAAGATATGGAAAATGCAACATGCTAATTTTTCTTGAATCACTCAGTGCGGCCCGCAAAACAAATCCAACTTTGAATATGGCCCCTGTATGGGAAAAGGTTGAACACCACTGATCTAGACAGTCAAGTCTGTGAAGTCTGCCCACCCTCACAGAATTTATGGAAAACTTTGCAGATCTCTGTGATAATATTAGTCAAGACACTATTATAAAATTAATTGCCAGAATGCCACATCTGTGCAAGGCAGTGATATAAAATCTTGTGGAGGCTATTTTGATGAAAAATCAGTATAGTTCATATTAATCATTTTAATATTTTTTTGCTGAAAAAATATTCCCAAAATCTTAAAATACTTTGTAGTGTGTTTTTTTATATATATATATATATATATATATATATATATATATATATACACCTGATATTGTCATGGCTGATTTCAAAAAAATTAACAAACTGTTGTCATAAGCTGCAATTCCAAACTTTTAGTTGGGAGTGTAGGCAACACTTCACACCCTCTGTTGATTCTACTTAGGTTATAGAAAGGAGTATGAAAATATCAGTATAATGCAATACTAAGTATGCTGGCTAAATCATTCAATACACCATGTTACCATTATAAACTAATTCATTCTATGAATTGTTAATGACACCAGAATAAAATTACATTTTTGTATATATGTCAGTCCCTCCCTTGATCACATTCACTACCCACAACTGCTACAAAATGGACAGCTATTCAACCCCATCTATAACATGAAAAACCTGTTATTGCTATTTATGTCATAATATTCATGTACTAGTTATGCATGAATTCTATGCACTAGTTGTTGATAAGACACTCCTTGAAAGCATCTCATATTTGCGATTTAGTTACTTATTTATTAGTATTAGCCATATGGTGCAAAGAAGCCCTATGCTGCACTGGCCAAAAAAAATAAATTAATAATTAAAATATTAATTTTATTAGAATAAAATATCTATTTGACTCTCACCCTCTTGCTAAAAGAAAATTTCCAACAATTCCGATACCTCCCCCCCCCCCCCGCCTGTAATTTTAATTTATGGCCTTGGTTCTGAAATCATTTATAACAGTTAAATTTCCACCCTCATTCCTTACCTCTCAGAGCCTTATATACCTCAGTCAAGTCTCACGTTGATGCCCTTTTGCCAATCTCAGCAGGAGTGTTCTTGTTTTTGGACCCTTTCAACAATCTGTCTGTTTTTAGGTGTGGTTTCCATACACTGTATTCCAATTACAATTGCCTTTATTCTTTGGAATTATGATCTCTCTGTTTCTGCAAGCAGATATGTGATAAAATTATCATTGACAGGACACCGTGAGCCTTCCTTGCCACCTTTCTATACTGCTTGGAGAACTATATGCCTGACTGCAATTGCAGCTGTCATGTCCCTTTCTTTCTCTATTGTTTTTAGTTCAACCCTGCCATATGTACAAGTTATTTTGGGGTTGGTATTCCCCAAGTGTAAGATCTTGCATTTTTCACCATAAAAACACAGCTGCCAATTTTTTTGACAAAATTATCATTGACAGGACACCGTGAGCCTTCCTTGCCACCTTTCTATACTGCTTGGAGAACTATATGCCTGACTGCAATTGCAGCTGTCATGTCCCTTTCTTTCTCTATTGTTTTTAGTTCAACCCTGCCATATGTACAAGTTATTTTGGGGTTGGTATTCCCCAAGTGTAAGATCTTGCATTTTTCACCATAAAAACACAGCTGCCAATTTTTTTGACTATCTCTGAAATCTAAGTCAGGCTGAAGAAGCTCAGCTTTGTGCTGATCATAAACTACTCTTCTTATTTTATCTGTACTTGTGTTCCTTGATTTTAATTTATTTTACTCTGTATGTTTTTGTCACTTTTAATATACTACTATGTTTATTCTTAACATATTTTTGCTTATTTTTGTATGTTTATTTTAATAAGGCTCAGCAGGTTGTTTCAAGTTATTTATATATTTTTTTTAATTGATATGAGCCCCTAAGCACAAGGCCTTTTTTCTGTCATCTGTTAAAATAGTTATATACAATCTGTTCATTATTTCCTTTTCTTTTAGCTCTTCCTGGTTATTCATTATTTGAACTGTGTTCTGTTTGTATATTTACTTAATTGTATCTTTGAAATCTTCCTCATGGATTAGATTATAGCAGATTAGAACTGTCTGCTATACCAGTTAAATAACATTGTCACAGTACTAATATTAAATAATTTATTCTGCAAAAAATGACATCATAATAAGAATTAGTCACAGGATTTATACAATCTGTTTATGTGCAGTGCTGCTCACAACTTCATTTTATAACAGTCAGTGGCAAAACTACCATACTCCTTATGGAGTGGGTATTTTTTTTTTTTTTTGCTGCTGATAAACAGGCATAAGTCCTGTAATATAATGTTGCTTTTGCAGTATGATTTTCAGTGTCAGAACTACATCATATTTTAGATATACCTGGATTCCTCTCTGGATATTCCAGATCTGCCGGGTAGCACAGTGGTTATAATCACTATCCTCCCCACTTGGTGGAAAAGGACCAGGTTTCAAACCCATCAATGATGCAAGGAACTTTTATGGGTTTTTTCATCACATGGATGAGTTAGTTGGTCTCAGGCATGGATAACAAGGTTTTTCCTTCTTGCAGCTAGAGTTTTTTGTCTGGCAAAAAAGGCAAATCTACCAGAGACAATGCACAATGGCATTCTTCAGTGGTCATTGTGCATGAAAGTTCACCCCCCCATTCATGAGAGTTCCCCCCCAAACTTGCTGTGAGCTCATTTTGTTATTATTTATATAGTTACAGCTCTTCTTGTTTAATGCCAGCAGTATTAAATTTTGTTAATTGCTTGCTGACATTAAACAAGGTAAGATGAAGATTATTAAGAACAAATGTTAATCCATTCATTTTGCAAACTGTGTGGAGGAATGAGTACAAATGCTTAAGGACTACCACACTAAATACATATGTGAACCTTAAGAGAGAATTGGCTTCACCTTTCCTGGCTAATGAATTATCAATCAAATTTACAGAAAAATTTAAATTTTTCTCTTAATTTGATGTAAAAAATAAAAAGAACATGGAATACAAACACGAAACTAGTAGCTCCTTTTGTTTTTGAGTTCATAGAACCATTTATATTTAATTTGTCATTTAATAATTAAATACAAAAATTTAACAATTATTACATAATACTAATAACACTTATTATATGGTTATAATATTGTTTGGAGTAAAATACATAAAACATCATTGCTGTGAGATGCTAATAAGAAATAAATACAAGAAAATTGAATATTACTGAAAATGTATGCCTATATTGCTCAGGCTGCACAGTGCGAGGGAATGGGTCATGACAGCTACAAGGATGGTCAGATAATGGTAGCTGTGTTTTAATGTTAAAAAAAAATGCAACACTTTACACATGAAATAATCCCAAAGTAATACCTATACAGAGGTATTACTTTGGGATGTGGGGTATTACTTTGGAGGTGATGATTGAGAGACACGTTTTATATGCAGTGTGGATGCAATAACTATAACATTTATAGCACACTTAAATGGAGCCCTACCTAAAAAAACAACCAAGCTTCTTGGTTGTTTTTTTAGGTTGGCCTCTTTGTCTAACACATTGCCAATCTCTGGCAATGTGTTGGACAAGATTGGCAAAGGCTGCTGATATGAGCAGGGACTTTGAATATGTGGACTATAGAGCTTGGTAACTAGGTACCTTAGACAATACTGGAAATGAAAGTGGTATAAATTAAAGTTAGTGGAGTTTTCCTTTAGCTGGCAAGTTGCTAATCATTGATTAAATTTTCTCTTAGGGTGGTTGAGTCAAGTAGCTTGGGGAAATCTAGAAGCCATCTAGATCAGGACATGAAGAAAGAGGAGAATCCATAAGTATTTTGAGATGTAGAAAAACCCTGGCTTCCTTGCACCATATTTTACCAATATGAAACATTCCTGAAACATTTTTATCAATCATCATTCTGAGCCTTCTGCTGTCTAATGTTGTGGGACTACTTAAATCTTCTGTTATACCTAGGGTTATCATGTCCCCGGAATTGACTACCCTTCCAAGGAAACTATTGCAATTTTTAGAATGTGTCCATGGAAGGGTCTCTCAGAACTGGAAACCGCAATATATTGGAGCCCACTGTCTTTCAATGTCAATATTCTGTGCATCACATAATGTTACCTAAAAATGGTTAGCAATGACAAATCACTTTACCACTACCATGGCCTACATCAGTATAAATGTGAGTGGTGTAAGTAGGGTATGACAAATGTGGCCTTGAACTTCAGGAACGAACTGTCTTCTCGATGAGTTTCTGTGTTATTGCACTATCAAATATTTGTTTGAAGTTACTTGGCAGTGCAATTGGCAAATTAATCTTTTAGAGATGACATTGCTATTTAGCCAGTCTCATCTTTTAAGTAATTGACAGATTAAAATTTTGTGATATCATTTATTTGAAAGTAGTGTAAGCAAAGTTTATTCTGTCAGTATTAAGACCATTGCAACTTAAGCAACTTAAAACCTGATGATTCAAAAAAAAAAAAAAAAAATCCAAACACCACCACGTGAGAAAGGACAGGATAATCCACTTAACTCCATATAATGTAAGAATTTTATTTGTTTTTATTTTTTATATGATTAATATTAGAATAAAACTATAATTGCACTTATTTAATAATTATTTAATTCTGTCTGCAGAAATACAGAATGGTATATGTTTACCATATTCTTCATATTAAAACCATTTTCCCCTATACCTCCGCTACCACCATCACATAAAGCTGTGCAAATCTGCCAAACAGCATAACCTAGCTATTCTTGCCAACCACTCTGAATAATCCTATGTAAAAAGCAGACCCAAACATTAATATCAAAAAACATAAATGTTAATAAATATAAGAAACAGGGAATGCATAACTATGTGGTACCCAATTCATGATGCTGGTCCAAAATCTGATAAAAATTATAAACATTTTTTATTTTTTTTTTTGACTTGATCATCCCTTCTGGTCCCAGTCTTAGCACTTTTGAGAGGAGCACTACATGCAACTCCATGCCCTTAATTCAAGTATTGAAAATCCAAGTTTGTTTTTAAGATAAAGATGAAAACCATTCATAAAGCAGGAGTATAAAAATAAATCCATTTTTTATATTCTTTGATGACCATTGGCCATAGCAGTTAAAACTAATTGTTAATGATGCACTGTGAAATGAGAGCATACAAATATGATCCTGATTATGAATGATTATTGATCATTCACAATGTAATTTTCTACATAATACTGTATAAGTACATTAAAAAATAAAAATTAAACCAGTTTCTATCTCTGTCTGTCTGTTGTGTGTATGACAGTGTTTTCCAAACATCTTGCAATCTAATGTTAGATAAGGCAGTAATGTTTATCTGACACTTAAAATGGAGAACATCCTTTTTTTTTAAATGGGTTAATTAATTTTAAGTTTGCATAGTGTTCCAACAAGGATGTATCAAAGTATGGGAGCACACTTTCTGGGGGTTTCACAAAGAAATAATTTTAGGATGATAAGTTAGGTAATTATTAAATATAATGTATAGCCATGAAGGTAAGGGAAGCCAACATCTTGTACCAAATAACCCCATCCATATTCTGTGATTCAGCTCAGAAATTTCTGTTTGATGCATGCATGCATGCAATTAAACAATGATGAAGCCAGTATTGAATATGTATGTACTGTAGTGTGTGTGTTTGAGCAATTGAAGTGGCCTAGAAGAAAACAGGATTCTTTCTACCTGCAAAATTAATTAGGACGATGCCTATACTGCAAAACCAATCGGGGACCCCACCAACTTAAAAAAGATGTACAATATCCCTTATTTCTTTAATTGAAACTGTCTTTTATATTTCAGAACAATTTCCATAACATTTTTAAAGTATAATTGTTTTCTGTATAAAGCCATTGGACGCTTCCTCTCATCTAAATACGTGACCTTCCACTAAAATTCTGGATCTGCAGGGGTGCTTCTGCTTTGACAATGGTTGTTTTGTCAATCTGTTTTAAAGTATAACTATATACTTCTTGCAATGGCAAAAAGTTCCCTTGCAGAAATTTTTCAATTTGGCATTAGCAGTGACAAATGATGCAAGAAAGCAAGCTTATACAGCATCAGCTGAAAAAAAAAAAAAAAAAAGACATCTCCCATTTCACCTATTCATTCCATCCAATACTTCTTGTTCTACTTCCTTGAATTTATTTTAGCTACCAACTTCCACAACAACAGATGGAAGTTTGTTCCAACAATCAGCCACTTGCTGGCTAAACACACTTCCATACATTTATTCTATAACTGTCCTTCCTCAATTTGAATTTGTGCCCATCGTGTTTGGTATGAGGAAGAATCCCATTGAGCATTAAGCTTACTCAATCCATTCAAAGCCTTAAACACCAAAATCAATTACCTCGCAAGTGCCTAGTCTCCAGGTGTTGCAATTTGCATTACAATCTATTGGCAAGAGCATCCCTTTGTTCCCCTCACTAATCTCCGTGGCGCCTCCGTAGCCAGGTGGGTAGGAGCGGCAGTGCGTTGCACACGCTTCTTGATTAGACCCAGGTTCGAGCCCATGACCACCAAATATGGAGGATGCATAAAGGTCAGGGAATTTCCACCGCATATCCCTGGAGCAATATGGCCTTAGTTGCTAATGCTCTTAAAAACCAAACAACAAATAACAAACTAATTCTGCTCCCTTCTCTGTATTTGTTCCAGTTCCACATCCTGAAATGATGCCTCCATATCTGAATGCGGTACTCAAGATGTGGCCTGACCATCCCTACTAGCAAAATTTCTATATATCATTGACAAAACTCCATGAACTGTCCTGGTAGCCTGTCTGCATTGCCCAGAGAACATTATTATATGGCTGTACAATTCAGAGAACTTCATATATGACTGCTTATAAAATAAGAGAAATTTACCCCAATATAGTATGTAGAACACTTTCGTATGATACTCTCCAGAAATTAAAACGAAAAAATCAATTTAACAGAATTAAAAATAAAAGAATTTTAATGAAAAAATTTCAAAACGATTTTTCTTCCTAAATTTTTTCATTAAAATTCTTTTAATTATTTTTAATTGTATTAAATTGAGTTTTATTGGGTGAAATTGATTTTTAATTATTTGTTATTGTAATGTAAGTTTTTCGTTTTAATTTCTGGAGAGTATCATACGGAAGTGTTCTAAGTACTATATTGAGGTAAACTTCTCTTATTATTTTACAAATATTGATATCAACGTAGAACGTATTGAGCATTACAGCTGTGGTTCATACTATCTAATATATGACTATAAAGAAAAATACCTCCAGATATTTTTCATTTTCTACTACACTGCATTACTGTGGGTTTGCTGCTACCTATATTCAGTACTTTGCATTTGTCAATGTTAAACTTCAATTGCCGTTTCTCAGTCCATCTGCTTAACTTTTCTATATCCCGTTGCAGTAGCTTACTGTTATTAACCAACCTTTCTGCAAACTCATCTGCAAACTTCGACTGAATATTATGCCTGATATGCCTTCCTAAATATTGATAAATATAGAAAACACCGAACCCCGGAGCACTCCACTAATAACATTAATCCACGAAGAGAAATTTACCCATTGATTGCCACTCTGTCTTCTCCCACTCAACCATCTCTTTATCCATAGCAGCAACTTGTCCTTAATACCACACTGCTCCAATTTGTACAGCAATCTTTTGTGTACAACAGTATTAAAAGCTTTCCTGAAATTCAACTATATATCAAAATTACTATTTTTTTAATCAGTTGCTTTGTGAGCACATCAACAAAGGGAACAAAGGGAAGAGGTGGTCCTCAGTAGGAGATATGGCCACCACTAATGTCGATGCAGGCTTTAGAACAATGATGTTGATAAGTTCTTGCCGTAACATGGTCCATTCCTCTGTCAGTGCCATTTTCAGCTGGTGAACATTTTCTGGTGGGTGTGGATGTGTCGCTAAGCATCTCCTCAGTTCTAAATCCCATCGAACTCAACCTGTATGAGTTCGATGGGATTTAGAACGGGCAGACCAATCCATACGAACAATATCCTCACTTTCCAAAAGCATATCAACAGCTTCAATGCGATGGGATGTGGCATTATCATCCATAAACTTTGGGCCAATGGCATTATTTTTTCAGAAATGTCAAATGCGTGGAAGCCCTCTACAATGAACAAAGAATCTAGAACAAAGTCTAATGTATTTGAATACTTTACGGTCACTGAAGATGATAAATAATATATTTGCACATGCCAAGTGAATAACACTGATGGCGAGATTTTGACTTCGTGGAGCAAAAATTTGTAAAACGTTGACCAATAAAATCATTGTTTCATTATAAGCTCAAGATACAAGTGAGTACCTTCAGCAATAGTGAAAGGCATTCTGCAAGAGTTTGAAATAAGAAAATAGCATGCATTGTGCATTATGACTGATAATGCTTCCAACATGTCAAGTACTATTGAGAAGTTAAAGACAAGAGAGAGATGATTCAATAACAGATGATGAAAGTGAAAGATGAATCAAGTGGTGAGACTCCAGAATTAGAACCTGATGATGACATAGAAGCAAAACTGGATTTAAGTGACATCGTGGATGAAATTTCAAGCCTCTCAAGAGTCCAGCACATGCCTTGTGGTGTTAATACTCTACAGCTAGCAATTCGTGATGGCTTAGGAAATAAACATGCAACTGCTCTTGTAAGTAAGGTGAGACAGGTTGAACTAGCTGCTAGAAAGCCAAAAATAGAAGCAATAATTAAATGGCTTGCTGGAAAAGGAGCAATTTTGGATCAAGCTACTAGGTAGGATAGCACATATATGATGATGGGCTGCCTACTAGAACTGAAACTCGTGGCATGGACGGGTACTGGGAAGCAGCCTTCCTGGAGTTCGCTGCTTCTTAGTAGCTAAATGGCCAGAAACAACTAAACAATCCACGCACTACGCAAACACAGCACTACACTCATTTCTGGCTATTGTACAGAGTTTTGTATATCATCACAGAGAACCATGGCTGAGACTAAACTAACGTTTAGGGGCCACCTTACATAAGACATAACACATGTCCACATATCCTTATTGGCATGACCAATCCTTAACTAACACTAACAGAAGTACTGTGGGACCAGGTGCAGAAACTTAAAAACTTGCTTTGCCAACCACATACTACTACAAAGAAAATTCAAGGTGAAGACTTGACTCCTGGTCAGTTCCTAAACAAATGGAAGCCTCTGATCTACTGCCTCTCTAAGCTATATGGTCCCATAGCTGAAGTTGTCGTGACCTCCACGGAAGTTAAGGAAAAATCTTTATTGGGAAATGATAGCTAGCGTTTATGTTGATTTCAAGTACAGATGTTTATTAACAGATGAACAACAAAGCAAAGCAAAGGAAGCTTTATATCATATAGCACTCTGAATAAGAAACCCTCAAGAATGCCCAACCCCAGGAGATGAAATACAAAGCTATCCACCATCATCATCATCATCTAATACTAATTCTGAAGACGAATTTGAGTTTGAAAAGATTACTGAGAAACAGCATAGCTCGAAAGGCTGTCGACTGGAATTAAAAAAGCCATACCACATGTTACTCCTATTAGTACATTGACTAAATTCAAGTAAGAAGTATGTCAGTAAAAGATGCAATATTAAAGTATCCTAAAATCATGAGATGTCTGTGTATTTTTAGCCTATAATGTAAAGATCTCCAACGGTGTTTTCATTTGTCAGTTGGGCATGATCATTGCTCACTTCAACAGTTCAAAACTAAATCAAGATTTTGAAAAATTAAAGGAGATGGGGCCGCAAAATTTTCTTCCGGCTCCACGGCCCCGTTCCTAGTACTTAAAAAGCCGGAGACAATCCCGAAGTTTCTCACTGAAGGAGTCAAATATCTGAAGCCTAAAGATGAAGACACAAAAAAACCAGCGAAATACAATCCAATCACCTGCCTTCCAACGATGTACGAGTTCTTGACCAGCTGCATAACTAAGAAGATATCAGACCACTTAGAGAGTCATAACATAATGGCCGAACAGCAGAAAGGATGCAAGCGGAAGAGCAAAGTATGGAAGGAGCAATTAACCGTAGATGCCGCAGTTATGGGGCAAGCCTTCAAGAAGCACCGCAATCTATACACGGCCAACATCGATTACGTCAAGGCCTTCGACTCCGTACCTCATAGCTGGCTAATAGAGACCCTGAAGATCTACAAGGTCAATCCGATAGTAACAAACTTCCTAGGAGCAACAATGGCAAAATGGAGTACCACCATTAAGGTCGAAAACATCACAACCAGGCCAATCCCCATGGAGAGTCTTCTTTGCCCATATTTCTATTTTCGTTTCTTGTTCTTTTTGGGCGGGAGGGCTTTCCTCGCTTAGGTTGAGTGCGGTATATCTATCTATCTTCCTTATGGCCTATTGGAGTGGTGCTGTGTTGTTCTCGAAGAAATCTTTCAGGTTAACTATCGCTGTTTTCTGTTGTTCTGTCAGGTCTATCAGGCCCCTTCCTCCCTCTTTCAGAGGTATTGTTATTCTCTCCACTGCTGACTTCGTGTGGTGTTGGGGCCTCTTTGTCATCACTGTCCTTGTCTTTCGCATCATATCTTCTAAATCGGGGTTAGTCCAATCTATGACGCCGAATTTGTATGTTATTACTGGAGTTGCATAGGTGTTTATAGCTTTAACTGTGTTCCCTCCGTTCGATTTTGCTTTCAGCAGGTTTCTGAGTCTCTGATGATATTTTTCGGCCAGGGACTACTTGATTTCCTTGTGTTCCAACTGCTCAGCCTGCATCATTCCTAGGTATTTGTAGGTCTCTCCTTCTGTCATAGCTTCGATCTCTTTATCACTCAGCTGATAGTTTCGGTCAACTAATTTTCTCTGGTGCAGTGTGTGGGTCTTGCATTTTTCTAGACCAAATTCCATCCTGAAGTCCTTGCTGAATTCTTTGGTGATCCGAAGTAGTTGCTGGAGTTGCTTCTCGGTTGCCGCGTAGAGCTTGATGTCATCTATGTACATCAGGTGGGTGAGGGTGTGCAGGTTCTTTCTTCCTTCTTTGAGGTTATATCCATACTTGCTGCCGTTGAGCATGGCAGACAGCGGGTTGAGTGCTAGACAGAACCTCAGAGCATCTCCCTGAAAGATTCCTCTTCTAATGGGAATTGGCCTGGTTGTGATGTTCTCGACCTTAATCTTAACGGAGTGGAATCCCCCAATCAGGGAGAAATAATATAAGAGCAACAATAATGATAGTAATAATAATATATGTGGATATGTGCAAGTGACTGCATGTGTCCAAGAGCTGTATATATTAATGTGCAATAACCTGTTTTCAGAAAATTAGGTAACTCATTTCATGGCATCTAAATAATAATAAATTGTTATCCTTTACTTATGTGTTTCCATAGAAAAATTAACAATACCTCTGCAAGTTCTTATCTACACTATATGCTATGGATGGAAACAGTTGATATTGGCTTGCAGGGGTATTGTTAATTATTTATTGGTATTATTTATTATTATTTAAATTGATAGCATATTGGTAAGAATAAAATTCTACTTTCAACAGTGAGTGCTTGTACTGTAGGAAACAATTTTTAGTACTGTGATTTTTTTTTCTGTAAAACGAATTCAAAGTGTTTTATTTTATTTTTATTATTTTTTTGGATTAGCGTAATGCTCGCAAGGTGGCGCACGATTTTGTTGGGTGTCTCGAATGTTAAAATGTTGTCAGCGTGATCCAAGGTAAATTCAGAACTTTGATGGGAAGACGGAGGATATGTGGGTAGTGAAACTATGTTACTTTTTATCTTGAGTTACTGAAATTCTGCTTTGATGAAGAAACATTTGCACTAGACGCAACGTAAGTACTTTAAAGTGCTAATTAAAATTTAATTATTGCCCATGCCCGTTATGACAGTAGAAAACCGAGAGCATGAATTTTCGAAGGAGTACAAGTTTTTTTTTTTTTTAATTGCATAATTGTGCAGTTGTTTTATTATGATTAAAATTATTTTTGAAGAAATGGAATGCATATATGTGCAAGTGGCTGCATATGTCCAAGAGCTGTAATATATTAATGTGCGATAACCTGTTCTCAGAAAATTAGGTAACTCATTTCATGACAACTAGAAAATAGGTCAGTACTCCGTTGATCTAGTATAGTCAGTATTCGCATTTACTACACATGCTGCTATATAAAAATAATTTAACATAGGTGTACGTCCTACACAATAAGGGGACATGAGGAGGGGGGCGAAATATTGTGCACATCTGCTGTATCATTTGTGTTATTTATCCTAAAATAACCACGCCGGTATTTGACAGTCATTTGCAGTAGTGGTGGTCATTAAAAATCATTGGAATTTTTTGAACAAAACTCCATACAGAACATATTCCTTTAACAAATTTAACTCCACGAGTGAATTCTCCTTATTACTCACATCAGTTAGAGAACAACAGCTGTTGAAATGTTTATCAAAATATTCAGTGAAATACATGTTGCTGTAATACATTATATTTATTTCACATATAAAATATTCCTGTCTTCTACCATGCCAAAATTTGTAGTTGAAATAATGGGTTATAGTAGTATTACATAGCTCTATGCATGGAATATTTTCCACCCTTGTATTTTTTAAATACTTCCACTACATCTAGTGTGTGGCCATACTGAAACATTAAAACTAAATAAAAAATAAGTAGAGTTTAATGCTTCACTATTTAAATATCTTACTCACAGAGATTAGTAATCAAATTCTTTAATCATTAGTGCAATAAAGATTGTAATAAGTATATAAAAATATACAATATTTTGATAAACTTATTACAATAAACTTATGTTGAATGCTCAATTTGATAAACTTATGTTCGATGTACATAAGGTATTCAGGATTCAAGATCATGTAAGAATTAAATACGGTACACTCTTGATTATCTGTAGATGGGTTATCAGGGTTGTGGATTAACCAGTCTGTCTTGTTAAAATTTAAGTCAGATAATAAAAATAAATATGTTAAATAAATATTTATTGTATTGAAAAATAACATGATCCGTCCTGGCCAATACCCAGGAATGTTCAACTTGTTACAGGTGTTGTGTACATTTTGCAATATTCCATTCTTTCTTACAATTATCTTTAATCTTCTCTGAGTTTCTCTTAGTTTGCTTTTATGTGCATTCATTGTGTTAAAATGGATCATTCTTTCTATTGAACTTCATTTCATCAATGAAAGAGAGATATTTAATAATAATAATAATAATGTTTCTCCACTCAATTATGTGGAAGAGACAAGGAATTTATATTCACCGCTCCCCAGTTATACCATCGGGTTTTGGGGGTGGGTTGTGACCCGCATTATAAGACAACGCACTATAACCGATGCGTACAAATTTTCTCCAATTCATCAATTCTCACTCCGAACGACAGACTCCGAATATATGTGCGAGTGAAATCAGACCATATTTGCAATATTTACCAGTCTTCTGTGCATTCATTTTTTTTTAATCCCACCTGCAGACCACAAAAAACCACATGGAGCTGGATTAATGCTGTGGTATTTTTTGGTAAATACATGGCCCAAATCTTTCCATCTTTGGATATGAGACTGTCAGCAGGTGGATGTGCTGGACAGTTATCTAAAAACAGTAATGCTTTTGGTTCGATGCGTATTTTTCTGAAATGCCATTGCACTAATGGTACAAATGGTTTGTGGAACCAGGTCAAAAATAAAATTGCAGTCATCCATGCTTTTGAGCTGCTCACGTATTCTACAAGGAGATGTTTTTGGTTGATGGATTCTTACTTTACCTGATTACCACGGGAGGCAGCTTATGGGTTCCTGTTTTATTCAAGCAAAGGCGCCTCCGTATCCAGGTGGGAAGGAGCAGCAGTGCGTAGCACACGCTTCTTGATTAGACCGGGGTTCGAGCCCGTCACCACCAAATACGGAGGATGCGGAAAGGTCAGGGAATGACCACCGCATATCCCGGAGCAATATGGCCTTAGTTGCTAATGCTCCTAAAAACCAAAACAACAAAAAAACATTTATTCAAGCAAAACAATAGTGACACAATCCTTACTTCACTTTGATCATGCTTTGTTCGGAGCTGATTTTAAATCCAAAGATTTCGTTGGTAAAATTTTGTAAAACAGTGCAGACTCATCACAATTGTATAGTTGCTCATCACAGAAACCTTCACACATAAATTTTAAGTCACTCATAAATTGTTTTGCATTATCAGCATCTGATGATTTTGCTTCACTGCTAATTGTTATTTCCCCAATGCCTTAGCCAACCATCACTGGCAGAGAATTCACCATCAAGCATTAAGTCTTGAAAAAATTTCTCCACTTACATCTTCTGAATGGAACCTGACAGACAGTGGAAATCCTAAACTGAGTTTCTTAACAAACCACATGTATAAACAATCATCCACTGTCTCGTCTTTGCAGAGTCTTGATTTCTTCCTTTCCAGTCCTGGGGTTTTTCCAACTTATCTAAGAAGGAACGTAGTCTTCATTCTTCTGTAATCCATCCTCATATTGTTCCCTTCAGAATACCCAACTCCTGTTTTATTTGTGCTTTTGAGACACCATTTTTCACTCGTTCAATTACAGTCAGCTTTTCCTTGATGGTGTATGACTTTCTTTTATTAACCTTCGCCATAATCCCTGAAATAAATTTTAATTTATTATGAATGATAGGCTACGTCTGTAAAGCTCGCAAAAAATGTAAAAAAAAAAAATCACTGATACATACTGAACAGTCATAAAAAAACACAACCAGCATAGGTAGGTCTCAAACTACGGATCGCCTTTTATTTTTGCAGTGACAACTGTTACATAAGGAAAGACAATCGATACTAGCTGCAGAGGCTAAAACAACCTCATATCTTTCGAATGCACTGGTCCCATCTGACTCATTTTCAGGAAAACCGTTCTTTTGTGTTGAGGGAGATAAGCAAATCGTGCGACTCAAGCTATGGGTGTAGTGGTTAGTGACCTGGAAGAAGATTAGCAAATTTTCTGTTTGTTTGTTAAACATCCTTTTTGCTTCTTAACTTGGTGGGAGGGTAAAGGTCCCTGGGATTTCCAAGAATCACTGCTTTTTCCCCTCTCTCGCAAACACCGGGTCATTTGAGTGGGGAAGCCTCCTGCAGTGCAACGTTTGCAAAAGAACGTTAATATTTTTCTTGTAATTTTTTCCAACAGCAGTGTCAGGCAGGCAGTAAGACCCACAGAATAACCGACGCCATATCCGGGAAGCGTTATAGTATCATTTGCAGGAAGTAAAGCAATTGAGAAAACAAGCTTCACGGTTTTCCATTATCAAATACACATTCATATTAAATTGTATGTCAGATTTTCTCATGTTGTCATATACTTTTATAAATATGAATGCAGTATTTATGCAAATAAATTTTACTTTTTTTTCCCTCACATTACAAATGTTTCTTTCATTTCGACACTCTGGATTAATCGGGCAGATTAATTCCCCAACTACCTTCAGTAATGCGAACTCTGCTATTAATAGTTTGAATTCATATCAAGTTTTATTACACAGTGCAGACTGAATGTAATCTTTATTTCAATTTTCTTTCAGTATGATGATGAATGATAATGTTTTCACCACAGATCACATGATGTTTTCTAATGAATAACCCACTCCCCAAATTTCTCAATAGCTCCTTATGTGTAATATACATTAGATCTAAATAATTAAAATATCAAAATGTTTTATAAATAATTTATAGATAAATTATTTATTATGTTGGATAAATGGCAGTTCAAGCACAGTATTATGATATGTACGTATTAACCGGTGGCCCAAATAACCGGATTCTGGTTATTTGGGCCACCGGTTAATCGGGGCAGCCATTTATTGGGGCAAATCTTAAAAAACAGAACCCAATCGAAAAAATAGCCAGGGCCTACTTTGCTTAATTTGGACAACATGCAGTTTAATCGGGGCAGGAGACTGCAGCACTGGAGATTACCCTATGATTGTCTTTGACCATACCACGTGGGTTGGTTGGATTTCTGGAGGTCACAACCATAAAACAAAAACAATTAGCAGTCACCTGTTTATTGGGCTTTTCTGTTAGTGCAATCTATTATAAACGGTTAGTAAACTCGATCTTATAATGGTGAAGTGTGTTTACACTTCCACGAAATCTTCAATCATATAAAAAAATTAATTTTCATAATCTTCTCTTCGTTCCAATTTTTTAATGCTTCGTAACTTGTTACTCCTTTCTCACTTGCGTGTATCGTGTTACTTGCTATTTGTGTATGCTGTTCTTTGTTATTGATTGCTTATCTTTTTACTGTTTTAAATTTTAGCCCCCACCCACAAATGTCAGTGAACAGAAATGTCAACTAGTTAGTATGTATTAATTATTCCAATTATCATGTATATTCTTCAGATTTTCACATATTTAATTTTTGAATTGGTAAGGTAATAAAGGGTAAATTTGTGCCTAATATATCTTTACTTTTATAACCTGTGGATAATATTCCTCCTATTTTTGCTCATTAGAATCGCTGTGTAATAGAATTAAAATTCTATTCACAAACATGATCACAATGACCGGCGCTTACTACACATCGTATAGTGAATGGTACTTTACATTGGGGACTCCATTGTAATGTGATTTGATTGTACAGTGAACCAATTGTAAAGCCGGGTCCATTGTATTTTTAACTATTTATGCTAAACTTTGGATAATTGGGGCTTAATCGGACCAAAATGCAATAGTCCCGATGTGTCCCAAATAACCGGAATTGACTGTATTAGGAAATGAGGTTCTACATTTAAATATTAGTAATCTCAGATTATTTTATTACTCTAGGAGTAACAGTGTGGTTGATGATGAAAAATACTTGGGAATAACTGTGCATTCTGACACAAATATCTTTCAAAAGTGGAAACCAGCCAGTGCACAGTGTTTTATCTGTGGTGTAAAAGAATTTTGGTAGTAGTGACAGAACTGATATATTCCATTATATAAAGCCTTACCGTGAATTTTGTATATATGTTTGGAGATTCTGTTTCAGAAAGAATGTGAATCTTCCAAAAATGACTTGCAAAGAAAGTGTCTTGGAGGATAAGTTATGTGAGGAGATAAAAAAAAAAAAAAAGACTGGTAGAGAGAGAGTTGTTGTTGTTGTTTGGTTTTTAGGAGCATTAGCAACTAAGTCCATATTGCTCTGGGGATATGCAGTGGTCATTCCCTGACCTTTCCGCATCCTCCGTATTTGGTGGTCACGGGCTCGAACCCTGGTCTAATCAAGAAGCGTGTGCTATGCACTGCTGCTCCTACCCACCTGGCTACGGAGGTGCCTAGAGAGAGAGAGAGAGAGAGAGAGAGCGAGCGCAATGGAGACTACTCTAAGGAAGAAGGGGACCTTTAGAAGATTTAAAAGCCCATTGGTCAATTCAGAGAGAGAGAGAGAGAGAGAGAGAGAGAGAGAGAGAGAGAGAGAGAGTGTTAATGAAGAGAAGAAGAAGAAGAAATGGTTGCAAGATCTACAGGATGTTAATAATGTGGGAAAAAGATGTATGAATTAGTGAAGACTAGGAGGAACAGTGTTACCTGTATAGGAAGAATACAGATGAGGAGGTGGAAAGGCTATTTTAGGAGGCTGTTGAACATGAGAGAAAAAAGATGTAATGGAAGAAGAGTTAGGTAAAAATGAGGAGGGAAGAGAGATATTAATAAGAGAACTGGAGGCAATTGAAAAGATGATGTAAATCATCAGAGCACATTGAATTCTATAATTATCTGTAAGGCGCCTGTAAGCAGGGAGTAGGGAAGGCATTGATAGAGAGTATTAAAAATCTGTATAGACGAACTTACAACTGTGTGAAAATAATGGTAGGAAACATAAACTGGTTTGAAATTAATAATGCATTGACACAGGAAAATGCAGTCTCACTTAACTATTCATACTTGTAATTGATGATACTGCAAATGCTGTAGAGAAAAGGATTGGGATAGAAAAAATGAAAGTGATGTTTGCTGATGATTTATTTGGATGGTGAAGGGTTGTTAGCATTAGTAGGGGCAAATGATACAAGAATGAAAGCTTACCATTTCAACTATCCATTCCCTCCAATAGTTCATATAGTTCTTCCATTAATTTATTCAAGCCATCTACTTCCACAACAGATGAATGTTTGTTCCAGCAATCAATCACCTTCTGACTAAAGGCAAACTTCCTCACATCTGTTCTCTAACCATCCTTCCTCAATTTGAATTTATGCCTCCTCATCTGTGTAGTCTGAGCAAGAGAAAGAATCCCATCAGCACTGAGCTTGCTCAGTTCATTCAAATCCTTAAACACCTTAATCAGATCATTTTGCAGGTGCCTAGTCTCCAGATACTGCAATTTGTAGAACTGAAGCCTTTCTTGGTAAGAGTGCTTCGTTGTTCCACTCAATCTTGTTGCCCTTCTCTCTCTCTCTCCCCCTCCCTCCCTCCCCATTCCAGCAGCTCTACATCCTTCCTAAAATGAGGCCTTCAGACCTGTATGCAGTACTCAAGATGTAGCCTGGCTATTGCTGAGAGGTATGCCAAAATCTCTAGAATCGGGGCAGATTTGTAGAGGTACAGATATATCTGCTCCACCCGTATTTTGGATAGATTTATTTGCATGGAAATAATTCAGTTTCCCATCATGAGTGCCACAATAGCAAGTTAATTGGCACTGCTTATATTCCTCACCATCTGGGCATTTCTGCACACCTTGTTGCAACGTTATCATATTGATTGTGTGCAGCTCTCTCGCATGAAATTTCAGTCAGTGGTTTCCAGAGTTAAATCTGTTATTCCCTTGCTGCACCTTGCAGATGCCATTTATCGGATGACAAGTCCAGATTTTGATGTGTGTTATATTGGTGAGTCTGATCGCTGGTTTTGTGATTGCATCTCGGAGCACAAGAGGCTATTTGTCGGGACAAGTTTGCCTGCTCTGATACTGCTGAGCGTTTTTGGTATGAGCAGCATGTTAATCATAATCCAACTTCCAATTTTGAAATTTTGGACTGCACACATGATTCTCATCATTGCTCCTGGGTGGAAATGCTCTATATGGCTGTGGCAGGTTCCAACATTAATTGCAACTGTGGAACCTGCATACACCCTATTATGGAAGTGGTTATTTTATAACATGAATGAGAGATGGTGCTTTTATAATGTGGCAAATGTATGCTACCCTACTCTCACAAAGTCAGTGTGACGACTGATATTTTGTCCCTCCCCTTTTCTTTCTCTCTTTCTCCTGTGTTTTTATTTTATTGTCCCCCCCACCATTCACATTTTGTTTTGCCCTGCTATAGCATGTGTATATGTCACTCTGCAAAATATGGTGATGTGTGTCATTCTGTTTGTCTTCAAAGTTGATAAAGGAGCACATCACTCCGAAAGCTTCTTAATGTATATTTTATTTTTATTGCTTTTAGTACTTGTTCACTTTTAGCATTTATTTTTATCTGTCGTAGCTTACATTCTTTATACAGTTTCTGTATATATTCTACTTTATTTTCAATTCATTTTAATAAAGTTTTATTTTATGTTTGGTCGGTGGTTACCAGATTTGTTTCAGTATACGTGATTTGAGGCAGGGCCATAAAAAACCTGTTTAGCACAGCCTTCAGGAGTATCTCATTCCATGCCAAATGTCAGCAGTGTAGACCAGCTCATCAATTGGTCATGTAATGTGTTTGGGATCAAGTGGTTAGTTGCACAATCTTTAGTGAGTAATCAGTTTGAGCATTATAGTTTCCAATGCAATATAAACAGACAGCCATGCTGCTATACAGTTTTTAGGTGGTATAGAGCCTAGGTGGGTAACTGTTTTTCAGTGTAGCCACTGGTGTAGCAAATGAAACTGAAATTCATCACACCCTGCAAAAATTCAGAAATTTGTTTGCTTAATGGAAAATTTAAAAAATTATACTTCCTTGAATTTATTTAACCATCAACTTTCACAACAACAGATGGAAGTTTGTTCCAGTAATCAAACACCAGTGTCGAAAGGAAAACTTTGGCACATCTATTCTGCAACCATCCTTTCTCAATTTGAATTTGTCCCCCTCTCATGTGTGTAATCTGAGCAAGAGGAAGAATCCATTGGCATTGAGCTTGCTCAGTCCATTCAAAGCCTAAAACACCTCAATCAGATCACCTCACAGATTCCTAATCTCCAGATGCTGCAATTTGCAGAACTGAAACCTTTCTTGCTAAGAGCATCCCTTTGTTCCCTTGCCAATCTTGTTGAGGCCTTCAGACTTGTATGCAGTAGTCAAGATCTGTCCTGACTTATACAATCTGATAATCACCTCCTTATCCCTGCCAGCAAAATTCCTGTATTTCATTGATAAAACCCCATCAGCTGTCCTGACAGCCTGTCTGCAATGCTCAGAGAACTTCATATCCGAATGCACAATTTCATTTTCCACTTCCCTGAGTGTAGTACCACGTAGTAGGTATGTTACTCTAGGGTTACTGCTATCCATATACAGTACTTTGCATTTCAAACATTAAACTTCAATTGCCATTTCTCAGCCCATCTGCCTAACTTTTCTAGAGTCTGTTGCAGTTACAATAGCATGTCATCATTCCTGTCATTAAGCCTGATGCCTTCATCAGTATCATTGATAAATATAGAAAACAAAAATGGGCCCAATACCGAACCCTGGGGGACTCCACTATTAACATTAATTCATGAAGAGCAATGTTCATTGATTACCACTCAACCATCCATTTAGCAGCAACTTGCCATTAATGCCACACTGCTTCTTGTACAGCAGTACTTTATAGCAGTATCGCAGTATCATAAGCTTTCCTGAAATTCAAGTATATGATATCAGAATTATTTTTTGCATCTAGTTCCTTTGTCACTGCTTCATAATATCCAATCAAATTGATCAGACACGATCTTACTTTAACAAATCCATGCTGTGGCTGAAGTATAACTGCATCCCTGTCTAGATGGTCCTGCATTACTTCCTTAACCAGTGACTCCGTTATTTTCCCTGGTTTGTAATTACCCAAGCCACTCTTGTATCCCCCTTTGTGAATTGAGGATACATTTGCACATCTCCAGTCTGCAGAGATCTCCCTTCAATCCAAGGATGCTATCATAATTATAGCTAAGGGTTTGCTTACTTCCTTTTTTGCCTCCCTTAATATAATTGGATATATTATTCCATCCTAGGTGCCTTTTTATTTAACTTCAATGATTTCTCTTCCACTTTCCTCTCAGTTATTACAAAATCATTTAGCTCTCAACTCGAGTTTGATAAACTTCTGGCATCTCTTCCCTATAGAGTTCCTCGTGTGTGAATGTAGATGCAAAATACTCATTCAGTTTGTCAGCAACCTGAGCAGGATCATCAACAGTTACTATAGTCACCTTTATGAAAACAAATGCCCTTCCCTTTACCTTAATTGTAGTTACATATTTAAGTAAATTCCACATCAACACATTGTGATCACTGCCACCTAGTGTTTCTTTTATCTGCAGATTCTTAATGCATCAATAATCACTGCTGATAATCAGATCAAGAGTATATTACTCCCTCTTGTTGCCTGTTTAACATGCTATCATAGAAAACAGTCATCCAGTAAATCCACAAAAGTCATGCTGCTCTGTGAGTGACCAATCCACAAGTTCCAGTTACTATCTGGAAAGTTAAAATCTCCCATTATAAGACATTCTGATTTAGCAAGCTCTTTCTCTCAACAGTTGTTTATTGTACTCATCACCACACGCCTACTCTAATATTTGCTTTCCCAGTGCTTGTCACCCCAAACTGACTGAACATTGTGCTGGCCACCTTTGTCAATTGGATGTACTGCTCTTAGATTTTGTGCTTCTTAACTAAGGCCATAACTCCCCCCTCCCCCCCACACTAGCTTGTCTGTCCTTTCTTTATACATTGCACTCCCCATATTCAAATTCTGCATAAAGTATATCTGAGTGATACCACATCTCTGATACCCATCAATGTCTGCATTTGATCTCTTGACCAGCACTTCAAATTTATTAACTGTGCTCCTAGCATTGGTGTACATGTAAATATACAGATGCCTCTTATTGTTCTTTATTACCCGAACACAGTCCATGTATTTACTTGTTTCTTAATGACTCCCAGCAGCAGTCCTTGAAATCCCAGCACCTTGCCTTCAAGCCTGCTGCATGTTCCAATAGAAGCAGTGCAAGAATCATTTTCACTTCTGCCTGCAGCTATTGTTAACCTATTAGGCTGTGCCCCCCCCCCCCAGTTATCAGTTTACTGACCCATGTAACACTGCTTTGATAGCATCAGAAACTATGCTTACAGCTTTTCAATTTAAGTCTATCTCATACCTATAGAAGCAGCCTCTCTTGTTAACAAGTATAGATCATGCTGAGAAAAATTCCATCCCATGAGCTTTGCGCAATCTCCAGAGTTTAATAGATTGATAAGGCTGTCATCATATACTCCCTCATCATATCTTAGCAGAATTGCAGACACTCAAAAAAAAAAAAAAAAAAACTAAAATTTAACCATAACTTGCTACTTTTTCCCAACATTACCCTGTACTTGTTAAGTAAGACCTCTGATCTCCTACTCTTAATACATTTAGTTCCAACATGCACAACAGTATCACCTTTTGTGCCTTTCAGATATCATCTATTCTACAACATCAACTTTTGCCCTTGGCAGACATACCCTGGTCCTATTCCACATATCCCTTTTTGCACAGTGTATATCCTATTTCCCTGACAATAGTCACCCACAACAACAACAACAACTAGCTCCTGTGGGACCAGTGCATTCTGCCTTGGAGCAGTGCTGCTGTGTTGCCTGATGATCAAGTACAATCTGCTGTTGATGTGGTCAGCTGAGAGTTTGGGCCTCTCAATTTAATTCCTTCAAGAGCATTCACCCTGTTTTTCAATCGTGAATTGGAATATCATCGGATTGGCTGAAACAACAAGAAGAAATGAACCACTTGTAAGTTTATCAAGTGGAAATCTGCTGTACACCAATGGAAACAGTGAAAAGAGTGAAGGTGGAGTTGGCTTTATGGTCCATAAAGATATAAAAAACAACATTTTGGAATTCAAAAGTATATCATTAAGGCCCATAATAACTCTGAGTTGGCACCTAATATCCTTTCACATAATATCCTAATATCCTGGGTTAAACAGGCTGCCCTGCACAGAAACTGAACTTGGCTAGTTACAATGTAAGATTGCTCATCGGTGAAGATAGGATATTAGAGCTGTAAAAGGAATTAGAAAATGTGAATTGGAAATATCATTGGATTGGCTGAAACAAGAAATTAATCACTTTTAAGTTTATCAAGTGGAAATCTGCTGTATGCCAATGGAAACAGTGAAAAGAGCGAAGGTGGAGTTGGCTTTCTGGTCCATAAAGATATAAAAAATTGCACTGTCCACTTTGGAATTCCAAAGTTCATCACCAAGGGTGTCAAGACTGCTTCTCAGGATTTCTAAGAGGTACAAATTAAAGGTTATAATGGTTTATGCACCAACATCAAACCATGATGATGAAGAAGTTGAAGAAATGTACACTGAAATTGAGACTTCCTAGATGAACAGAAAGTGCATTATAGCCTAAGTTGCTGATGCACCAATAAATCTAACAACAACATGAACAGAAAATTCACTACACCATTGTTATGGAGGACTTCAATGCTAAGGTTGGAAAGAGACAAAACAGTGCAGAAAGGGAAACTATAGGAAATTTTGGAATTGGTGAAAGAAATGAAAGAGGTGAAAGGCTTGTGGAATTTGCAGAATCTCAAGGAATGTCAGTTTTCTAAAGTAACATGGCATTCTACAGATTAACCATCCACCCTACTCTGCCAATGCAGCACCAGCAGACTAATTCCTTTTTTCAAGATGAAATCTGCCCTGAAAGGAAACATTTTCAGATATTGAGGACATAAAGAAAAACGCAACTGCTGAACTAAACAATCTTTTTGGACACTTTTGATGCCCCTTCAGAAACTTTTAAGAATGGTGTAATAAGATCATTTTATCAGGTGGTGAGTACTTTGAATAAAAATAAAACCATGGTTCTTCACTTTGTTCTTTATTGCATCAGTCTAGGAACTTCATTGTCACACCTCACATATGTCCCTATTATCTTAATCATGTCCATCTGTCTGGCAGTAACAACTCTCCTCCCAGTGGATGAATTTTCATGAAATTTTATATTTGACCTTTTAAAAATATTTGTCAAGCCATTCCAAATTTTATTAAAATTAAACAAATAGAAATCTGGTGATTATTAATTTTCTTTTCGATACAATCTGTATGTAAAAATTGTTGAATAAATGTATTTTTAATTAGTGATGGGCATGATTAAAAATTTTCATAATCAAATGATCAATAATTGAAATAAACAGTTATATGCAAATTAGTTGTTTATGAAATGAACAGTAATAAAAAAAAAGTGTGTACCCCATACACATGATTTTATGTGAAAACAACTTTGGTGAAAATGTGAAACAAATTATGCAAATTACGTAACTTCCTAAATGGTGCTAATGCGATCACTAATGTTGATTCGGTAGAGTTAGTGGGTGTGACAAATTCGATAGAGTAAGTAGTAGGCGTGAGCACACTACTTACTCTACCGAATCAACATTAGTGACTGCATTATCATCATTTCTGTCTGACATTTTTATTACCAGTTGGTTTTGCTTCAGTCCAAAAATGTAGTAGGTGCTGCCAAAGATGTTTTCACTTCAATTAGTGATTATGGCATTTTCCTAATCAGTTATATGTAAATTGATGGCACCTACTACATTTTTGGACTGAAGCAAAACCAATGCAGTCACTAATGTTGATTCAGTAGAGTAAGTAGCAGGCTCATTATATGTACTTTTTTTTGTCTCTTTCCTAATCAGTTACAAATTAGCCTTTATTGTATGCAAAGAAGCCCAGTGGAGGAATTCAGTTACAGCAACCCTAGCAGGTTGTTGGGGATTTCAAGAGCATTAGCATTAGTAGAGGCATTTGATGCAAGAAAGCAAGCTTATGCAGCATCAGCCAAAATAAAATAAAATAACCACTTCCACTTCACCCCTCTGTTCATTCAAAATACCTGTCCAGCTGAGCCTTAAACTTATTTAGGCTATCAACTTCCACAACAAGGGATGGAAGTCTGGTCCACCAACCAACCACCCGTTGGCTAAAGTCAAATTTCCGCACGTCTATCCTACATCTGTCTTTCCTCAATTTGAATTTATGCCCTCTCAGGTGATTATTCTGATCAAGAGGAAGAATCTCATCAGCATTGAGCATGCTGATGGGAGTCATCATGGAACAAGTAAATACATGAGCTATGTTAGGGTAACTAAGAGTAAGAACAGGTGTATGTATACTTGCATGTACACCGATGCTAGAAGTATAGTAAATAAATTTGATGAATTTGAAGTGCTGATCAAGAGATCAAAGGCAGATATTGTTGGGATATCAGAGACATGGTGTCACACAGATGTAAGCAGTGCAGAATTGGAATTTGGGGAGCACAATGTGTACAGAAAGTACAGACAGGATAGGAAAGGAGAGGGGTTATGCTCTTAGTTAAGAACCACAATCTGAGGAAGTGCATCCAGTTGACACAGGTGGTCAGTGCAATGTTGAGTTAGTTTGGTGTGACATAAGCACTTGGAAAGGGAAAATGAGAGTAGGAGTGTGTGATATGCCTAATGACTCTGATGAGTACAACGAACAATTGTGCAGAGGAGAAAGAGTGGGCCAGTAAATCAGAATGTCTTGTAATGGGGGATTTTAACTTTCCAGATATTGACTGGAACTTGTGGGTTGGTCACTCGCATGCTAACAAGACTTTTGTGGATTTATTGGAGCATTGTTTTCTACAGCAAAATGTTCGAGGGGCAACCAGAAGGAGTAATACTCTTGATCCGATTATCAGCAGTGATTATTCATGCATTAAGAATTTGCAGATGAAGGAACCACTAGGTGACAGTGATCACAGTGTACTGATGTGGGATTTACTTAAGGATGTAACTACCATCAAGGGTAAAGGGAAGGGTTTTTGTTTTCGTAAAGATGACTACAGTAGTCTCAGACAGTTTTTAAATTCTATACAGTGGGATCAGCTGATAATGTTTAAAACACAGAATTCTAAATGAGAAGCCTTCAGGGAATTAATCTTGAAAGCTACTAGGCTTTTCATACCAGCTAAGAAACACTGTTTAAGATTTTGACCTAAATGGATGTCAGATGAACTAATTAGGCTTGTGGCAGAGAAGAAAAATGTGTGGGATGTGGGATTATTAGGTGGCACAGATGCCTATGGCACATATAAGCTAGTCTGTATTCAAGTCACAAAGGAGATTAGGTAAGTGAAGACTGATTATGAGAAATCCTTGACAAAGGGTGTAAAGAAAAACAACAAAGATTTCTTTACTTATGTAAACTCTTGAAGGAAGGGGATGAATCAGATTGGTTCACTTGATGTTGGTAGTTTGACTGTTGATTATCCTGCTCAGATAGCTGCCAAACTGAATGAGTATTTTATATTCACACATGAGGAATTCTGTAAGGAAGGGAGGGCAGAAGTGTACTAAACTGTAACAGGCAGCTAAATGATTTTGTAATAATGGAGAGCAAAGTGGAGGAGAAAATTGTTGAAGTTAAACATAAAAAACACACCTAGGGTGTAGGGAATCTATCCAGTTATATTGAAGGAGGCAATGAGGGAAGTTAGCAAATCCATAACCATAATTATGAGAGCATCTTTAGATTCAGGGGAGGTCCCCATGGACTGGAGATTAGCATTAGTTGAGGCATTTGATGTAAGAAAGCAAGCTAATTAGCATTAGTTGAGGCATATGATGCAAGAAAGCAAGATTATACAGCATCAGCCAAAAAAAAGAAAGAAAACCCCTTTTCATTTCAACCATCTGGTCACTCCAAACGTTTGTCTAGTTCAGCCTTAAATTTATTTAACTATCAACTTCCACAACAGATGGAAATCTGTTCCAGCAATCAACTACCTGCTGGTTAAAGGCAAACTTCTGTGCATCTCTCTATTCTATAACTCTTTCCTCAACTTGAATCTATGCTCCCTCAGGTTCTTAATCTCAGCAAGTGGAAGTATCCCATCAGCATTGAACCTGCTCAAGCCATTCAAGGCCTTGTACGCCTCAATCATATCATCTCACGGAGCCTAGTCTCCAGATGCTGCAACTTAGACAGAATTTAATCCTCTCCTGGTAAAAGAACCCCTGTGTTCCTCTCACCAGTCTTGTTGCCCATCTCTGTACTCGTTCTAGCAACTCTACATCCTTCCTAAAATGAGACCTCCAGACCTGTATGCAGTACTCAAGGCGTGGCCTGACCATTGCCTTATACAAAGGTGTAATCACCTCCTTGTCTCTGCTAGCGGAATTCCTATATATCATTGACAAAACTCCATGACCTGCTCTGGCAACCCATCTGCACTGCTCAGAGAACTTCATATCTGACTGTACAATTACCCCCAGGTCTTTTTCATTCTTCACCTCCCTGAGTGTGCTACCACGCAGTTGGTACATTTCTCTTCGGTTACTGCTACCCACATGCAATACTTTGCTTTTGTCAATATTAAACTTCAGTTGCCACTTCTCAGCCCATGTACTGTACCTAACTCTTCTAGATCCTGTTGCAGTAGCATACTGCCTTTACTATCATTAACAACCCTGCTAACCTTTTTATCATCTGCAAAATTGGACATTCTCAAACCATTCAATATACCTTCATCGATATCATTAATAAATACACAAAACAACAATTGGCTCAGCAACAAACCCTGGGGGACTCCACTAATAACATTAGTCCACGTAGAACAGTGTCCATTTATGGTTCCAGTTATTTTTGCTGTAAACATCTTTGCCACAAACATTTTCGCCACATAACATTTTTGCCGTAAAAGAAAAAATAACGAAAAATAAAAGAGGGTATTAAAAAGGATATAATGAAACATGAAAATTAATAACAAAATTAAAAAGATTTTATTGCAAAAAATGAAAATACAAAATATTTGAATTCATTTAAAATGTGTGTAGATTCTTGGCAATACTGCGCAAATAACTGATTTTATTTTGTGGATCGTACCTAAGCATTTTTCTTCGAAGTCTTTCGTTCATAGTATTATACATTTTTTTTTGCTTGTTGATTCGTCTCCTCGTTCAGCATTGCACTTTTTCTTTTTCGCTAAAATTTCTTCATTCATTAGGAGAGGTATCAGTTTCCAAATACTAGGATGCATATTTGTAACTAAGTTCTGTATTACGTTTTGAAAGAAGAAATACTAGCGAAAAAGAAAAAGCGTAATGCCTTCGACCTCTTTCTCCTCCAATGTAGTGTGTTTCAAAATAAGAAACCAACTCTTGGGGCAAATCATTATCATCTGTCAGTTCGATAAAGTTATCGATAATGTTGCTAACTGGAAGAAATGCTAATGCTGTAATGCATTTAATTTTCATGTTAATTTCAGCATCTGTTTGATAGCGCAACTTTTGTCTGATATCAATGATTTTGGGGTAAATGTTTTTTTGCCATATGAAACAAACAGCCGGTTATAGTTGTATTCGGGTATATGTTAGAGAAAGCAACAATACTTCCTTTCTCAAAGTCGATCATTAAGGATTCAGGATCTAATGTCAGACGTAAGTTCTTTACGATATAAAAAAATCTGCTGCAAGTCTCTTCAGATTACTCTGGAAGTAAAACGAACAGACGAGGGATGCTGCTATTTCTTATCATTATATGTAACGTGTATAACTGGTAGTAAATATCTGGACTACATTTAAATGTTCCATCACATGCCCAGTCCTTATATTTCACCAAATCATCTAAGCCAGATTCTGTGCCAAATACCAAAACTCTGTCTACATCATTTTCTCCACTGTCAAATAACAAAAAATTTCCAAGAAACTTATCAGGAATCACATAACCATTTCTTTTTTTGGGGATAGGAGGAGCTTGATTCTGCTTTTGCCTCCAACTTCTAATTTGGTGTGATAAATTTGGTAAAGACGGCATTAGAGAACAAGCTGTTGTATCTAAATTAGCTAAAAAATCAATAATTAATGCTCTCGAAGACTGTTGTGAATTAGTAGCCACCTCTTTTATATTTGCCATAGCTTGGTAAACTTTTGGTTTTGACGGGTGGGAGGGATGACTATGCTCAGTGAAGTATTTGCAAGCTGATATGTTATCATTTTCTAGTATAGTATGCAATCTGGCTTTACACTCTTATTTCACACTTCCAGTAAATTTTATTACTGTATTTTCTATCAAGTCAATATACATAGTTATCATCCACTATTTTAAGATCACCACGTCTACTCATCACTGTGTAGACCATTATGAGGTCTAAGATTTATATAATATAAGAACTTCATCAATGTAGAAATGAAACCAAACTGTCAACCAGTTTTATCTTTTATTTAATTTTTATTTTAATAATAATAAAATTAATATTATTAATAATATTTTAATAATATAAAAATGGGTGTATTGCGAGAACTTCATCAATGGAGAAACCAAACTGTCAACTAGCTTAAACACATTAAGTCTACTGAAGGCAGTTGATTTGTCAATGGAGAAATGAAACCAACCAGTCATTTTATCTTTTATGACGAAAATACCGGACACATCCATTTATTACTACTCTGCCGTCTCCACTCAACCGCCTCTTTATCCATTGCAGCAACTTGCCCTTCATGCCGTACCGCTGCAATTTGTACAACAGTATCAAAAGCTTTCCTGAAATCCAAGTATATGATATCAAAATTATTTTTTGCATTATTTTGCTCCCTGTTAGAGATGTGCAAATGTATCCCCAATTCACAAAGGTGGTTCAAAGGGTGACAAATAATTATAGACCTGTTAGTTTAACATTCTGTTCTGGAGAAAATAATGGAGTCACAGGTTAAAGAGGTGATGCAGGATCACCTAGACAAGACTGCAGTAATAGTTCAGACACAGGTTTGTTAAGGAAAAGTCTTATCTGACCAATTTGATTGGATACTATGATGTGGTCACAAAAGAACTGGATGCAAATAATAATTTTTATATCATATACAGTACTTGGATTTCAGGAAAGCTTTTGATACTGTTGCACATGGAAGACTGCTCTTTACAAATTGGAATAGTATGGCATTAAGGGCAAGTTGCTGCAATGGATAAAGGGGTGGTTGAGTGGGAGACGGCAGAGAGTGGTAATAAATGGACACTGCTCTACGTGGACTAATGTTATTAGTGGAGTCCCCCAGGGTTTGGTGCTGAGCCCATTGTTGTTTTGTGTATTTATCAATAATATCAATGAAGGTATATCGGGCTTAATGTTCAAGTTTGCAGATGATACAAAGGTTGCAGGGTTGTTAATGACAGTAAACACAGTTTGGGCTGAGAAGTGGAAACTAAAGTTTAATAAAGTATTGATAAATACCAGGTAGTGCCTATGGGTAGCAGTAATCCAAGAGAAATGTACCAACTGTGTGGTAGTACACTCAGGGAGGTGGAGAATAAAAAAGACCTGAGGGTAATTGTGCAGTCAGATATGAAGTTCTCTGAACGGTGCAGACGGGCTGCCACAGTAGGTCATGGAGTTTTGTCAATGATATATAGGAATTTTGCTAGCAGAGACAAGAAGGTGATTATCCCCTTGTATAAGGCAATGGGCAGGCTACACCTTGAGTATTGCATACAGGTCTAGGGACCTCATTTTAGGCAGGATGTGTAGTTGCTAGAACAAGTACAGAGAAGGGCAACAAGATTGGTGAGAGGAACAAAGGGATGCTCTTACCAAGAGAGGCTTAAGTTCTGCAAGTTGCAGCATCTGGAGATTAGGCACCTGCAAGGTGTTCTGATTGAGGTGTGTAAGGCCTTGAATGATTTGAGCAGGCTCAACACTGATGGGATGCTTCCGCTTGCTGGGATTAAGAACTTGAGAGGACATAGATTCAAATTGAGGAAAGACAGTTGTAGAATAGATGTGCAGAAGTTTACCTTTAGCCAGTGGGTAGTTGATTGCTGGAACAGAGTTCATCTGTTGTTGTGGAAGTTGATAGCTTAAATAAATTTAAGGCTGAACTAGACAAACATGTGGAGTTGACCAGATGGATGAAATGGGAAGGGCTTTTTTTCCTTTGGCTGACACTGTATAAGCTTGCTTATACAGTGTCAGCCAAAGGAAATACTGGATAAATACTGCAAATTAAATTGCAGTATTTATCATAACCTAATTAACATATAATTGATTATTTTGATTATGATAATGAGTTACGCCTATCACTAGTTTTAATGTAGTATTGTTAGAGTAAGTAGCGGGCTTAGGGTGACCATATGTCCGGGTTTCCGAGGACATGTCCTCTTTTTTAAGGTGTCCTCGGACGTCCTTGCGGGTTTTTAAAATTTGTCCTCGTTTGTCCTAGTTTTTCTATTTACAATTCGAGATTTACATTCACTTTAAATTTTTACACCCTCTGTATTCATTTAAGCATCACTTATAAGAATGTGGGTGATACCCAAACAAATTATGGTACATACAGCACGGGTACTTTTCTGTTATATCCACCGTGACTGCTGTGCTGTCGTCGGGTTTTCATTAAATATCACAGACCACACGTGCTGTCATATCTACATCAATGGAGTGTTATAGCGCAGAAGTTATGGTGGCTATAACAGAAAAGTGCCACAGTACGCGCTATTGCAGCAAAAACATTGATAATATCAAAGTATCGTTTTATGTTTTGTCCCTGGCAAGTAGTTGCTACTGTTTTTCAAAAGAAAGCAATGTATGGTATGCAGTATTTCTGCAAAAACATGGGAAAAAGGAAGTGCATAGTAACTAATGAAATGCTTCAAGAACATCCTTCATTCAAGAAAGGTAAAACTAAACATGATGTAATCTGTATCACTTGCAATAGTGTTATTTCTGTTGCAAATAAAGGAAAACTTGATTTGAAAGAACATCTGAACACTGAAAAACATAAGTGTAACACCAGATGTGCATCGGCTTCATCAAATGTTTTGGAAAAATTTATTGTACCTAACAAGGATGTTAAACTCATCAGAGCTTCTGAAGGTGTGGCGGCATATCATACAGTAATGCATCACCAATCATACCGCTCACTGGATTGTTGGATTCCGCTAATGAAAAGAATGTTTCCTGATTCACATATTTGTCAAAAAATGTTGTGTGGCAGGACTAAGGCTGAGGCGATCTTAAATAATATTTTTGGACCACATACAATTGATCTTGTAATGAATGATTTAAAGAACATACCATATATAAGCATTTCAACAGATGCTAGCAATCATGGTTCACTCAAAATATTCCCAATTTTAATTCAGTACTTTGACTATCAAAACGGTGGAACTAAATGTAAATTATTAGATATAATTAATCAACCCAATGAGCAATCACACACAATTGCAAATATGATATGTGATGTTTTAACCAAAAAGAACATAATTAAATGTATCTGTTTTTCTGATGATAACTGTAATACTAACTTCGGTGGTGTCAAAAGAGTTGGAAGAAATGTGTATTTTAAACTAAAAGAAAAACTTAATGATAAATTAATTGGTATTGGTTGTCCAGCACACAGTTTTAAATAATACTGTGCATTATAGTTTTAATGGGCTACCAGTCAATATAGAAATGCTGGTTAGGGTAATCTACATTCATTTCTCTATTTATACTGTGAGAGTTGAATCACTAAAGGACTTTTGCAATTTTGTAGAGACAGAGTATAAGCAACCTTTATACTATACCAAAACGTGATTATCTCTCTTTCCAGCCATAAATCGCATTTTAGAACTTTATGAAGGGTTTAAATCCTATTTTCTGTCGCTGGAAAATTCACCAGCAATATTGAAAACATTTTTTGAAGACGATGTGAATGAGGCATATCTTTCATTCGCTCATTCATTTATGTCAGTCTTTCAAGAAAATATAAAACGTATTGAAAGAGACTGTATTTCAATAATTGAAGTGAGGAAAATCCTTAAGACTGTTTTTCATTTGCTCAAGGAGAGGAAAACCAATAAATTTCTTCTGTTAAAAGTGTGCTCAATACTAAAAATTGCAACAGAAAAGGGTAAGCAAAATGAAGTCACACAGTTTAGAGTTCAAATCGAGAATTTGTATGGCCGTACTTTAAAATATATTGAATCATAGTTAAAACCATTAGATGAGTTTCAAATCTTAGAATGGATCGATTTGGCAGAAATTCCTTCTTGGGACAGTGTTCATTCCTGCTTAGAATATCTTTGTGAGAAGGGAGCCACAGTCGATGATGTAAAACTGTTTGATCAATGGCATAAATTAAAGTTATTCTTGGAAACACAATGAGAAATGGAATACATTAACTGCAAATGAGAAATGGGTGATGTTTTTTAAACAATGTAAAACTTCTAAATTAACTTCAGAGTTACTAAAAATTGTACAATTCATCTTTTGTGTATTTGGCCACAATGCAAATGTTGAACATGTATTTTCATTGATAAATAGTCAGTGGACAAAGGAAAGAAACCAATTAAAAATTGAAGCTGTTAAAGGAATATTATTTACTATATATAATATGCAAATGACATGTGAAGAATTTTACAACCACATCATTAATGAACCAAAAGTTTTAGCAGAAATTTAATCTTCAAGTAAATATTAATTTCAATGAATTATTAAATGTTTTTTTAAAAGAATACCTATTTAATTTTGATGTCAACAAGATGTATTTTATTTTGCCACTATTTTCTGTTTTTTATCTTTTGCAATAAAAAAAATTTATAGTCCTATTTTTGTATTCTTCATAAAATTAATTTCTTTCTCTGCTATCCTAGTTTTCATAAAAAATATATAGTCACCCTATCCATTCTTCGAGGCTGTTCATTAATTTCATAGTATAAAATTCATGGAAAAAATAAGAAATTGATGAACTACTGCATAAGGAATGTTTTTTTGTCAAACTTTAGAATTAAGTTCTGAATTATTAAAAATTGTAGTATTTATTCCTTCTATATTCGGTCTTCATTGATGAACATTCAATGACTAAAAGGGAAAAAACCTGTTGCAGTTTGAAGTAAATAAAGGCTTATTGTTTACTACACATGTGATATGAAAAAGAAATGCCAAGAATTTTAAGATCAAATAACTAAACAGCCGAAAATCTTAGAAAATATTAATTTTTTTTAAAGTATTAAGTGTATTTTTAAAAGAATGTCTGTTTTATCAGAAGAAATTTCTATTTTATCAGTAAATCATATAACGTTCATAATTTTTTGTTAAAAAAAAAGTTTAAAATGTCCTAGTTTCTCTAAAAAAATATGGTCAACCTAAGCGGGCTCATTATATGTACTTTATTTTTTAAGTGTCTTCCCTAATCAGTTATATGCAGATTGACTTCTATTGTATGCAAATTAAGCTGCAGTATTTATCGTAACCTAATTAGCATATAATTGATTATCTTGATTATGATAATCAGTTATGCTCATCACTAGTTTTAATGCAGTATTGTTTGCTCTAGACAGTATCTATGCTTTTGTGTATTGTTATGTAAGACTTGTGAATTTGGTATCTCTTCATATGTAATACCAAATAATATAGATAACAGACTTAAAAGTATACAGGAGGGGGTGGGAAGGTTATATTATACAGTTATAATTAAATTGAAGAGTAAGTTTAGAGAATGTAAAACTGTAGAATTCTATTAATTGTTCTATGAAGTTATAATCTTAGTAATTAATTGATAAGGAGATAACTAATTTACTTTTCACCTTTATTAATCATAGAAAAAGAAAAAAAAATCTTTTCATTTAACTTTGCTTTCCGTAGTGAAAACTATCTGCTGTTTTGTTTGTTGTGTCGGTTATTTTGCATCAGAAAACAATATTAATTCATTTGCACTCCATCAATACAGAAAATTGTCATTCATGTACATATATTTCTTAGGTCTTGAAATTATTGCTTGATCAATAACAATTTTTCACCCATCTGACAATTGAGCATTATTAAATGTTCAAGTAATACTTTGCTAATAACAAGTTGTGATAGCATTCCTGGTAAAAATTGGGTAAATCTAACTCAATTTTTGTCAGGAATCCTCTGGTTACGTGTACCAATTTATATATATTTAACTGCCTGGTAGCCTTTCATTATGGGCTGAAAGTTTAAAAAACTAAATGTTATACTTTAACACTATTATCACTTTAACCATGTTATGCATGGTTAAAGTGATAATATTTAGATGCTGTGCTATTATATCTATAAATATTCTGTGCCCAGTAATGAATGCAGACTTCAGGGCTGGGCTTACAGTCCCCAGATGTGTGAGGAGGCCCCAGAATTTACTTAGATTCAGGCAGAAATATTTATTTTGTAAGAAAATAACTGAAAATGAATAAATGTAAAATTTAAAAAAAGAAAAAAATACTTAATAAATGAACATCCAGGGTGGTGGTCCTCCACTCAAAACCACTCAAGTTTTTTTAAATTCTGTTTGAAGGAGGGCAGTCAGGTTAGACAATGATCCATCTCTTGCAAGGTCTTTCCACTTTTTGCCATAGACTTTCAGTTTCTGCTGTCTTTTTTTTATAGATACTTCCATGGGCACTGTTCTTTGGAATATTGGTATCTGTAATTCTTTCTTTCAAACTAGTTTGA